>NC_134873.1:42399110-43106610 GCF_049852395.1 Peromyscus maniculatus bairdii | reverse complement strand
GAGACCTGCAGGAAACAGAGCGGTGTGGAACAGCATGGACTGTCAACAAGGGAAGTCCCCCTCGGGTCCCTTTGTTTCCGTCTCCTCCAAGAAGTTCCTTTGGTGAACAAACTGCCTGTCCTCATGGGAGGTGTGGCTTCCTCACAGTGGCCTTGGTCACTGTTCCCTTAAGCTGTCCGATCTCAGTCCACAGTGGAAAGAATCAGTGTCATTCTGTCCCTTACTAAATACAGATAGCAAAATCCTTCGCTTTTCCCTCCAGCTAGTACAAGAAACACACCCAGGCACAATCTTTGCCAGATTTACCTATTACCCCTATTTCTTAGTCACATCTTGGGGAGGGACACTGTTTTGTTGAAACTTGATCCATTCTTGACTACTTGTGTGGACCAGCTCTTCCTCACCTTCCTCTGTGACAGCCCAAAATGTCTCCAGGTATTGCAAGTGATAAGTAAATTTCTATTTTAAAAAGTTAATTTTCATTGACCTTTATTTTTTACATGCAAGATAAAACGTATTTTTTTAAGATTGATTTTTATTATTTTGAAATGATGTGTGTCTGTATACATGGATGCAGAGGCCAGAGGCATGGACCCCCTTGGAGCTGGAGTTACAGGTGGTTGTGAGTGCTGGGAATTGAACTCAGGTCTTCAGGAAGAGCAATATGTGCTCTTAATTGCTGAGCTATCTCTAACTCTCCTCTTTCTCTCTCTTTCTCTCTCTGTCTCTCTCTGTCTGTCTCTGTCTCTGTCTCTGTCTCTGTCTCTGTCTCTGTCTCTCTCTCTCTCTCTCTCTCTCTCTCTCTCTCTCTCTCGGTAGGGCCTTTCTGTGTAGCCCTCGCCTGCTACTAGTATCCGCTTGCTATGTGGCCCGCCCTTGCCTCAAATTTCAGGCACTCCTGCTATGGCTTCCCAAGTGCTGGGATTATAGATGTGAGCTGTGATACCCAGTTTTTATTTTTAAAATGCTTTTATATATATGCAGTCCCACAAAGTTGCTTATAGTCACTCAGGTTGAGGCAGGAAAATTGCCAATGAGGATAGCCCATTCTATATAAGGAAACTTTATTTCAAAAAAAAAATAAATAAATCAAAGCTGGAGAGATGGTTCCATGATTGACAGCACTTGCTGCTCTTCCAGAGGGACCCAAGTTGAGTTCCCAACATCTGCATTAGGCAGCTCCAGGGGATCTGGCGCCCTCTTCTGGCCTCTGCAGTGACCTGCACACACATGCACATACCCACCTACAGACACAGACCTACAAATAACTAAAGATTAAATACATTTCTTACATTCAGGTTTAAACTGAGTATGGTGGTGCATGCATACCTTTAATCCCAGCACCTGGGAGATGGAGGTAGGCAGATCAGAAGTTTAAGATCTTCCTTGGCGCCATAGCAAAAAAAAAAAAAAAAAAAAAAGAGAGAGAGAGAGAGAGAGAGAGAGAGAAAATAAATAATAATTTAAATATTTAAATTTAAGTTAAATTTATCCAGTTCTATTTATCCTACAACAAACTTACATTCCTTCCCTAATTGCTTTCTTGGATGTGTCTCTAGGGAACGTCCATGATCCTCTGTTTCTGTTGTTTTGGTTTGCTTTGTTTCATGTTGAGACAGGGTCTCCCTGTGTAGCCCTGGCTGGCTTGGAACTCACTGTGTAGACCAGGCTGGTCTGAAACTTGCAGCCATTTTCCTGCCTGTGCCTCCAGAGTGCTGGGATTACAGGCGTGTACCACTATGCCTAGCCCTATATCTAATCTTTTTCAAGCCTTGGAGCTACTCAAAAGATGTTGATGAGCACACCATTTCTTGGATTAGGAATTGTCATTTCTGCCGTCAGCATTGAACAGTTTACTACTTTATTATCTATTGGTTGAAAAATTAACTAAATTCTCTTACTAGTAAGGATCATACTGCCAAATATGTTGATTTATTTTCAAGATGTATATTTTGGTGGGTGGTAAGGGGTCATTTCAGTGGTGCGAGCGAACAGGAAGTTAGGATTTCAGGTGCCCTAATGTTGGGAGTCCCTTTCCCTGGCTTATGCGCGGGTCTGTGATTTATGTAATGCATGAAGCTGATAGATCTGCTGCAAGTTTTGTGTGTGGCAAAGGGCAGTGGACCATTCTCTTCTCTGGGAATTAAGCTCTTCTGACACCAATCACGTTCTCCTCCGAGGATCACTTGCATTTTTTTTTTTTTTTTTTTTTTTTTTTTTTGTTTTTTCGAGACAGGGTTTCTCCGTGTAGTTTTTTGGTGCCTGTCCTGGTTCTCATTCTGTAGACCAGGCTGGCCTCGAACTCACAGAGATCCGCCTGGCTCTGTCTCCCGGGTGCTGGGATTAAAGGCGAGAGCCACCACCGCCCGGCTGAGGATCACTTGCTTTAATTCCACTGTTGTGTTTTTTCTATTGTTCTGCTGGACTAGACCCTTGGGCCTCTTGGCTGTCTGACCTTCAAGGCAATCTTAGCTTTCCAGCAGAGCCCTGTGATTATTTGACACTCAGGATTCGGATCAGAGGTTTAGCTGTATCTGGGGCAGGAGTTGTGTGTAGGAATCTCCCCATGTGACCTGGGCAGCGCGGGACCTCCCCCTAACCGCGTTGCCATTTGTAGATGAAGCTGCATGTACCACCCCACTCATCACCTGGACACACTGACTCCACATTGTCTGAGTCCCTTGTCCCTCACAGTCTTATAGCACAATAGACCCCACTTCAGCACCCCAGCCTGAGGGCTAGGCCCAAGGTGTGGTCAGAGGAGGAGCCCCCGCCTGTGGTATTGTATATGTGTGTTTGTGTGCGTGTGTGTTTGTGCGTGTTTACCTGTGCAGGGGGCGCTACATGCAATGTAAGATACCCTAGGGACAGAGCCACCAGAGGTCCTGGGTCTCAGTCTGTCCCCCCCACTTTTTTTTAATGTATCAGACATTTGATTGATAAAGTAAGGGCCTTAATAAGGACCAAATTTCCATGTCTGTTGCTATGGTCTTTAAAGGTACAAAGTGGCCCGTTCTTGTCACTCTATACATACGACTGTCTGGGACATATGTACTATATAAATATATAAATACAAATATATATATAAAACCCGAGCCTCTGTCCCCTTGGATTAGGACGGAGCCTTTCTGTTCAGTTGAAATGCACCCCGGCGAGGTGCTGCCGGCAGCCTGCAGGCCTCAGCCCTGTCGAGATGAACACAGTTGACAATAAAGGAATGAGTGTCACTGCGGAGTCGTCGACTGCCTGCTTCTCTTCCTTTGGCCTCTCTGTCTCGTGTTCGCTTTTCATTTTTGCCTTTCTCTCTCGCTTCTTCAGCAAGGGCTTAAAAGTATTTGGAGATCCCGTGCATCGATCGGCCCACTGGAGAAGAAACGATTGCTCGATGAAAAGTTACCTGTTGCAGCTGGGGGACGAGGTTGGCTGTACAGGGTGCTTGTGTAGCGTGTTCAAGGCTTTCGGTTGTGGTGATACACTGTGCACCCTAATAAAGCTTGCCTTGAGGAGCAGAGAAACAGAGCCAGCCAGCCACAGCCACCCCCTGTTACCTCACCAACTCCACGCATCCTCTGACTGAAATCCTCTGAGTCTTCACCGGAAGGGGTCTCAGCTGAACTACTTTAGTTCCTGTTTCCTCACGCCTTATACACCTTCCTCTGCCCTGCCGTCACTTCTTGGGATTAAAGGCGTGTGTGCTTCCCAGTACTGGGATTAAAGGTGTGTGCCACCGTCGGGCGGTGGTGGTGGCCCACGCCTTTAATCCCAGCACTCGGGAGGCAGAGCCAGGTGGATCTCTGTGAGTTCGAGGCCAGCCTGGTCTACAAAGCGAGTTCCAGGAAAGGCGCAAAGCTACACAGAGAAACCCTGTCTTGGAAAACAAAACAAAACAAAAAAAAGGTGTGTGCCACCAGTGTCTGACCTCTGTGTCTAATCTAGGGGCTGGCTCTGTCCTCTGATCCTCGGGCAAGTTTATTAGGGTCCACAACATATCAATCACCACACTCAGTTCCATCCCTGGCATGGAAGGAAAGAAAAAGATAATTACTAGGCCAGGGCTGGTAGGATTGCTCAGTGAGTAAAAGTGCCTGCTGCCAGAGCTGACAGCCTGATTGTATCCCCAGGGATCCACACGTAGTGTGGAGAGAGAATCGATGCCTGCAAGCTACCCTCTGACCTCCACGTCGATGGCAAGGAATCCACACATGCGCACTCTAAAATAAGGTCCAAGGCCGGGCGGTGGTGGCGCACGCCTTTAATCCCAGCACTCGGGAGGCAGAGGCAGGCGGATCTCTGTGCGTTCGAGGCCAGGCTGGGCTACAGAGCGAGTTCCAGGACAGGCTCCAAAGCTACACAGAGAAACCCTGTCTTGAAAAACCAAAAGAAAAAGAAAAAGAAATGAAAAAGGAAGGACATGATTGCTCCTAGGTCCAGTGGAGGGGGTTTATTCTAGATATGAGGGAAAACATAGGCAGTTATGGAGACATCTGGGAGAATCCAGAGTAAACACAAGCCTGAGCCAGGACATGGGAGGAGAGGGGAGGGGAGAGGAGCCGCCTGGGCCAGGAGGCTGGCAGGGATAGTGGGATAGCGGAATTGGCTGAGTTATATAGGAGCCAGAGGAGTGTGGGGAGGTAACTGGAGAGTTGGGGGGCGGGGGCATGCCAGTCAGGAGGGCCCTGTAATGGGTAAAGACTGAGGGATGCTGGGAGAACTTGGCATCCAGAGTCCACTTTGATATGTTAATGGGCACCTCAACCATTTGTCCTGGGTTTGAGACCATACCACTTAACACACAAAAGTCTGAGTACTCCTTCCTTCCGAAGCAAGTTGGGGAAATGGGTACCTGTCCACCTAGTGATGGAGCTCATCTTCCTCACCTCAAACCCGCATTTTTCCTCCTTGGCATGCCGCCTCTCCAGCCCACGGGTACCGAGGACCACGATGGCTCCCTACATGAGTATAGGAGAAAATGAATCCGCCGGTAGCTTCCGTCCGTCTGGTGTGGTCCTGCCACGGGTGCCAGAGAGACGGAATCTCGGTCTTGGCGGGAATAGGACTAGCTGAGAGGTTTGGGTCAGAGGTGGGGGACGCGACGATGTGTGGACAAGACCTACCCCCAAGAGTCACAGCGCTGCCTCCGTGTGAACGGGTGGTTGTGAAGTAGGAGGGATCAAGGCATCCTCAGAAGTACATGGTGGCTGAGGCTAGCTGCCCCTGAGTGGGGCTCCGTGCTGGCGGGCGCTTAGCTGAGGTTTGATGCTCAGCTTTGGAAACAAACACATAAACAAGTGAAGAAGATGATGGATGTAGTGGAGGGGGTGAATAAGGCTCTGGACAGCCAGTTTGGTGTGTGTGTTTGTGTGTGTGTGTGTGTGTGTGTGTGTGTGTGTGTGTGTGTGTGTGTGTGCGTGTGTGTATGCGCGCGCGTGCGCGCATGCGCGCATGGAGTTCAGAAGACAATATGAGGAAATTGTTTCTCTCCCAACATGTGGGTCCTGGGGATGGAACCCAGGACAGCAGGTTGGGCAGCAAAGCACCTTTACCTGCTGAGCCATCATACTAGTCTACAACTGATGTTTATTATTATTATTATTATTATTATTATTATTATCATTATCATTATTATATTTTAAAGAGTTGTTATTTTTATCCATGTATATGTGTGTTGGCACACATCTATATGTACCATGTCCATGCAGATACCCAGGAGGCCAGAGGGCATCAGATTTCCCAGCACTGGAGTGACGGGAGATTGTGAGCTATCTAATGGGGGTACTTGCCTCCTGGACCTCTGCAAGAACAAGTGTTTTTATCCACTGAGACATCGCTCTTGCCCCACAGCTGGTGCTCTTGACCACTGAGTCCACGATGCAGTCTAGCTTAAGAAAAGTCTAATGTGTGCTTATTTTAGTCCCATGGCTGTTTTTCTTACAGTGTGGTTCAAGGGCTACCTGCAGTGAAATGATTAACTTCAGTAGGGCACAGTGGCCCACACCTGGAATCCCAGCATTAGGAAGGCAGAAGCAGGATCATTGCCAGTTGAGGGTAAAACTGATCTACATAGCGAGTTGCAGGTGAACTGGAGCTATACAGTGAGACCCTGTTTCAAGAAAACCAATCAGTGTGGGGCTGGAGAGACTGTTTTTGTGGAGGAGCCAAGTTTGGTTCCCAGCACCCACATCAAGTGCCTTACAACTTACAACTTACAACTTACGATTCCAGCTCCAGGGATTTTGATATTTTCTTCCCAGGGCACTTGCATTCACCTACACACAGAGAGATACACACCCATAAACACGTGTAGCTGGAGTTTTCTCTCCGGGTCCCGCCAAGCCCCGGCAGTCCCTTAACCCACTTATAAAATAAACATACAGACGCTTATATTATTTAAACTGCTTGGCCATTAGCTCAGGCCTATCATTGTCTAGCTCTTACTCATATTTAGCCCATTTCTATTAATCTATACTTTGCCACGAGGCTCGTGGCTTACTGGTACCTTACATCTTCCTTGTCCTGGTGGCGGCTCCAGACAGTCTCTTCCCTTCCTGTACCCTCAATTCTCTTCTCTGTTAGTCCCGCCTATACTTCCTGTCTGGCTACTGGCCAATCAGTGTTTTATTTATTAACACATTTGCCTTACAGAACATCCCCCAAGGAAAGAAAGAAAGATGTCAGAAAGCTATCTAGGGCTGGGAGGTGGTTCAGTAGGTAAACTGCTCGGGCAAGCATGAGGACCTGAGTTTGAGTCTCAGTGCCCGCATAAAAAAAGCAGGCATGGCTACATGCACCTGTAATCCTAGAGTTGGGATTGGAGAAAGGAGGATCCCAGGGGACTTCCTGGCCAGCCAGGCCAGCCCATCAGTCAGCTCCAGGTTCAGCGAGATCGCATCTCAACCACTAAGGGTGGCGAGTCAAAGAAGGAGGTACCCTCCAATGACCTCTAGCCTCCATGGGTGCACACCCATGCCTCCTGCATACACACAAAGGAGACACACGCACATGCACACGCACACGAAGGCTATCTAGAGAGTCACACACAAACTGCATCTCCGAGAAAGGACGTTGCACAGAGGAAAGTGGAGTGGCCTTGGATTGAGAAAACGCTCAGCAGGAGGAAGTCGGGGTTCAGGGGCCCCCACTCCAGGCCTCCAAGACCTGGCAGCAAAGCTAGTTAAAACTGACCTCCAAACTCTCTTGGCTGATGCAGGAATTTCATGAATGTCATCTCTAGAAAGAAAGAAAAAACGTGATCTGCTCTTATTATTTATCTTGCTACTCAGTGGCAAACTCCCTCTCTCCACGGGGATTCTGGATGTTTTGCTCACCCTGGAAGCAATGATTCCTGCTTCAGATACCCTCTTCCACACCTCATGCGCATCCTCAGTTGAGGGATGTGACGGTCCCCTTTGATGTGCAAAGCAGACTGCTCTCTCTTCTTTGTTACCGCAGACATCAAGGCTGCTAGCTGCCGCTGTTGTGACAATTTACAGTTGTTCGTGGCCCTTTCTCCTTGTCAAATTAAGTACATATGTTGATTGCGTTTTGTTCCAGTTAGGGCTGAAAAAAAAAAAAAATGAAAAAAGGAGTCGGGGCAGAGCCTGAATGGGATAAAGTGATTATGGCTCTCCGTGTCTGGTGCCCTCATCACTCAAAGCACGCACGGTTCACCTCTCCCACCAACTGGAGGCCCTGGATATCAACCAACCCTACACCTCCAGTCTCCAGAGCGAGGAGCTTGAGTCCACCACCACTCAATTTGCTTTACAAAGGAAAATTATTCAGAGGAGCTTCTGGAAAACTCTTCCATTACTCTGGGTGGGGATGAAAGAGGGTGAAGAGGGAGAGGGAGTAAGATGTTTAAAAAGTGAACTAGAGAATAAGGGTGGGATATAATATTAAACACACATGCGTACACGCACGCGCACGCGCACACGCACACGCACACGCACACGCACACACACACACACACACACACACAAGCAAAAACCCCCAATGAACATATCCACCCACACCCAGAAGCACCTATACAAAAGACTTGTTATCAACTAGAAAATGGAATCCAGTTGCAGAGAATGATTTACAATATTCCTCATTTCATCAGTAGAGTGAAAGATATGATCATGGCATTTCAGCAAGGAAGGGAGCAGCATTCATTCACTGATTATTAAATGACCACAATGTGAAAGGCCTTGTATTTGTTAACAATGCTTTAGGCAGCAAGTCCTGGAGTAACTCGAGTCCTAAGGCAGATTCCACTCTGGGGGTCCCAACAAATCGGGTCCAGACCCAAAACAAAACAAAAAGAATAATGGTGAAAATTAGGGGGGAAAAAGCTGAGAGGTAACTTAGTATGTTGAGTTGCCTGGCATTCGCAAGGCCCTGGGTTTGATCTTCAGCGGCACATAAAACTGGGAGGGATGGAACACTTAGACAACACAGGCAGAGGATCAGGAGTTCAAGACCATCCTTGGCTACATAGTGAACTCAAGGCCAGCTTGGGATACCTGAGATCCTGGCTTGACAATAAACGAGGAGAGAGGAGACATCACTGTGTGGGGAATAGATTTGTCTTGTCACAAGACACTTGGCCATCAGACCTGTTCCTGGGATCCAAGGTGATTGCTGGAGTGAGTGAATGACTCAGAGCAAGGGAGACATACAAAATAAAGGTATATGTACTCATGTTTTTAATCTTTTTTTTTTTTTTTTTTTTTTTTTTTTTAGCTACTCAGATATTTACAGGGCCCAATGAGCAGCCTGCTTTTAGCAAAAATAGTCTCCATGTCTCAGTTATACTCACTCAGCATGGCTATTTTTCACCAGGTTCACAGCCAACTACCTTTTTTTCCATTAATTTTTTTTTTCTTTTTTCTTAAAAAATTTTAAAAAAATAATTTATTTAACTTTATTTTATGTGTGTTGGTACGAAGGTGTCAGATCCCCTGAAACTGGAGTCAGAGATAGTTGTGAGCTGCCATGTGGGTGCTGGGAATTGAACCCAGGTCTTCTGGAAGAACAGTCAGTGCTCTTAACCACTGAGCCATCTCTCTAGCCCCTTTTCCTTTAAAACTTTTTAGATATATTTATTTTACGTTATGTGTATGAATGTTTTGCCTGCATGCATGTATGTGTATGAACCTGTTGAATCCTCTGAAACTGGGATTAAGGACAGCTGTTAGCTACCATGTAGATGCTAGAAATCAAACCTGAGTCCTCTTCAAGAGGTCTTAACTGCTGAGCCATCTCCCCAGTGCCCCCAAAATAGTATTTTTTTTTAAAATAATAATGTCTCAAAAAACCAAAATAATAATAATAATAATAATAACAACAACAACAATAATAATAATGAGTCCTCCATTTACAGCCTTGGTTGGTATGGCATTATTCCTATGTAGACAGGCTGGCCTTGAACTTGTGATAATACACTTGCCTCTGCTTCCCAGGTGCTGGGATTAGTGTGCACCGATACAGTTGACTTCCCCGTTAAATCTTGAGCAGAATACTGCAAGAACCTCCTAAATGGTCTCTTAGCGTCTACTGTTGCTTTTACTCCCTGGTCTGTCCCTCTCATTCAGCCCATCAATGCTGTCCTCCATAGAATAACACACTATAGCTAGGCACTTGGGAGGCAGATGCAGGTAGATCTCTAAGAGTTTGAGGCTAGCCTGGTCTATGAGTTCCAGGCCAGCTAAAGCTACATAGTAAGATCCTGTTTTTCTTCTTCTTCTTCTTCTTCTTCTTCTTCTTCTTCTTCTTCTTCTTCTTCTTCTTCTTCTTCTTCTTCTTCTTCTTTTCTTCTTCCTCTTTTCTTTTGAGAACCAATTTCAAAAAGGAAAAAAAAAAAGGAGATGTTATAGCAAAATATATTTAAATTGTGGACTATGGGCTGAGAATGTCGTTCAATTGGTAGAGTACTTGCCTAGTTTGCATGAAGCCCTGGTTTCCATCCCCAGTACTGAGGAAGCAGAGGCAGGAGGATCAGAAATCCAAGGTCATGCTTGGCTAACATATCAAGTTTGGGGCTAGCTTGAGCTACATGAGATCCTGTATAAAATAAATAAAATGAAACACAAGCCATTTATAATGATGGTACAAATGGGAGGCTGAGGGTAGAGGATCACAGTAAGTTTGATGCCAGCCTGGGCTACACAGTGAATTTCAGTTTAGCTTGGGCTATCAAATCCTGAAGGGGGGAGGGAAAAAAAAAAGTCTGGGCATCATGGTATATACCTGTAATCCCAGCATTCATGAGATAGAGGCAGAAGGATTGGAAAAGTTGGATGCCAACCTGGTCTCCACAGTGCATTTGAAGCAAGCTTGATCTTCTCTGGGGGAAAGAGAGTAAAAGAAGGTCTTATGATTACCTTGCTTAACGTTCCCCAAGACCTCACTGTATTTGATTTTGTGCCGGGGTCACAGGTGAGCAATACTTTGCCCAACAAAGAAACAACAATGGTTGTCAAAAGACACTTGATTCGGGTTAGGTTTGTTGCCAGTGATAAGCAACTGAAATATGTATGTCCACAGAAGCTCTGGGCATTGTTTATTGCTTGGTGATTGCTGTTGAGGACATTAACACCTTGGCTCTTCTGGTCTGCCCTGTGAATGAGTCCAACATTCTCTGGTCAACAGGGAACCCTTTCAGACAGAGCATTCATGCTTTCGGGAAGGGTTGTCAGCAAATACAGGAACTTGGGTGCTGGGCAGATATGACTGGGACCTGACACATTTGCTACAACCTCAGAACCTCTTTTTCTGCAGCTTAGAAACATGTGGACTCAGAAGTCTGAGACAGGAGGACTGCTGTGAGTTTGAGGTGAACCTGGACTACCTACTAAGACTTTGTCTTGAAACAAAACAAACAAACAAACAAAACCAAAAACCACTGTGTGGAGTGAAGACTGGAGAGAAAGAGACCCCTGTGAGGAGCCAAGAACTCTGGACGGATATAGCTCCAGGAGCCAAGCCACCCCTGGGGGCGGGGAGAGGGGATAGGACAGACGCGACAATGTAGAGCGCCAGGGTGGGTCTATCAGAACCACTGACTTTGGGTCTGATCTTGTTCTTTCCCACCTCGCTACCTGTGTGAGAGCAAGTGCTCACAGCTGATGGCCTGTGGTTAGATCCAAGTCTAGCTCTCCCCATCTCCCCATATTGCTTGAGCTTGTTGTTGCTCTCTGTTCCCTGGCTGCTGTGGCCCCTCTCATCCCTTCCCAGACTCCTCACTAGTCTCTCTCCCTCTCTCTGAGGATTTGTTGTAGTTCTAATTCTGGGTATGTATGTGTGTGTGCCTGTGTTCATGTATGTGCAGGTGTCCCAGGAGGCCAGAGGTGTCGGATCCCCTGGAACTGGAGGGACAGACAGTTGTGAGTTAACTGGTGTGGGTGCTGGGCATCGAACCCAGGTCCTCTGCAAGAGCAGCACACACTTTAACCTCTGAGTTATCTGGCTGGTCTGGGTCTTGCTATGCGGATCAGGATGGCCTTGAACTCAGAGATCTGCCTGTTCCTGCCTTCTGAGTGCTGGGGTCAAAGGTGAGCACCACAGTACCTGGCTTTATACAGATTTTTATTTTATTATTTTTAATTATATATGGGTATGTGCACCTGAGTGCAGGTGCCCAAGGAGGCCAGAGGTGTCGGATCCCCTGGAGCTGGAGGGGCAGGCAGGAGCTGCTCAGTATGCTGGGAACCGAATTTGAGGCCTCTTCAAGCACGACAAAGGCTCTTAACCGGTGAGCCATCTCTCCAGCCCTGATGGAGAGCTCTTGTCGGGAGTGAAAGGGACAGTGTATGAGGAAGAGTTTGGTATAAACCTGGACACCAAATAGTGGCAGGCCCCACCTCCAAGCAGACAAATTGGGTCAGCAATGCCACTGATCACAGTCTGCTGGCCCGAAGGTTTTAGACAGTTTCAGGACCAGGTCTGCCTAGAGACCCAAATGCGGAAGGCAGCTGAGAGGGAACCTCGTGATGGTGATGACATGATTTATGTTCAAGTTCGTCCTGTTCTGCTCACACCGACTTCGCTCTGCTCCAAATCAATGCTTTCCTGTTCTCAGGACTTCCAAAGCTTAGAGAAGGATTTTTCTTTTCTTTTCTTTTTAGAAGATTTATTTATTTATTATGTATACAGTGTTCTGCCTGCATGTATGACTGCAGGCCAGAAGAGGGCACCAGATCTCATTACAGATGGTTGTGAGCCACCATGTTGTTGCTGGGAATTGAACTCAGGACCTCTGGAAGAGCAGTCAGTGCTCTTAACCTCTAAGCCATCTGAGAAGAATTTTTCTAAAGACATTCAATGAGATGGAATGTCAGGACCTCTCGGGGTGAATTCCTCCATTACCACTTTATAAGGGAGAGTACAATAGATGTGCTGTCCTAGGGTCCAGACTTGTTCCCTGGTACCAAATGTTGTGAACTGACATTTCAGAGTATCTTGGAAGGTTACCAGAATACATTTTCTGAGCACTCAAAAAAAGATAAAAGAGAGGCCAGGCCTGTCAGCAGCACACGCCTTTAATCCCAGCACTCAAGAGGCAGAGGCTGGTGGATCTCTGTGAGTTCGAGTCTAGCCTGGTCTACAGAGTGAGTTCCAGGACAGAGTCAGGACTACATAGTAAGACCCTATCTCAAAAAATGATTAATTAATAATTAATTAATAAAAATATTAGCGGCGTGGAGGACTAGGTAGATAGCATAGTTGCTCAAGGTTTGCCACAAGCATAAAAACTTGAGCTCAATTCTCAGCACTCACATAAACAAACCAGGCCAGGTGACTGTGGCGGCTGAGACAGTGTATCCTTGGGGCGCTGGCCAACCAGCCTAGCCTAATCAGCAAGCTTCAGGGCAATGAGAGACTCGGTTTAAAAAACAAGGTGGATGGCACTTGAGGAATGACCTCTGATCTCCACAGGAACACACACAAGCACATATACCTACCTGCATGCACACACAGGAACACACACAAGCACATATACCTACCTGCATGCACACACAGGAACACACACAAGCACATATACCTACCTGCATGCACACACAGGAACACACACAAGCACATATACCTACCTGCATGCACACACAGGAACACACACAAGCACATATACCTACCTGCATGCACACACAGGAACACATACAAGCACATATACCTACCTGCATGCACACACAGGAACACACACAAGCACATATACCTACCTGCATGCACAAAAAAATGAAGGGCTATTTCCTGCAGTCCCAACGTTCAGGAGATGAAGGCAGGAAAGTGAGGAATTAGAAGCAATCCTGGGCTACATCGCCCATTCTAAGCCACCCTGACCTCCATGACAAAACTGTCTCAAAAGGGGGAAAAAAAAAAAAGGAAATTTTGTGGACACATGAAGATGAGCCAAGTTCCTGTATTTGAAATACAAGGAAGTGGGTCTACCAGAGACTGAATAGATTTACTTCCAGTTTATTAGACCACAGGAGCAAAACTTAGAACATTTTGTATCAGGTGTGCAAAGATACTCAGGTTACAAATATCCAAACGCACAAATGCACTTTCAAAGAAAGCCTTAAGCGGGCCGGAGAAATGGCTCAGAGGTTAAAAGCACTGGCTGCTCTTCCAGAGGTCCTGAGTTCAATTCCCAACAACCATGTGGTGGCTCACAATCATCTATAATGAGATCTGGTGCCCTCTTTTGGCCTGAAGGCATACATGCAGACAGAACATTGTATACATAGTAAATAAATAAATCTTAAGGGAAAAAAAAAACAAACCCCTCTTGTTTAGGGAAACAGTCTATGCTTGCCTAGCATCATAAAGCCTAGGTTTGATCCTAGCACTACATAATACTGGGCATAGAGGTACACACTTGCAACCCCAATGCTCAAGAGGTTGTGGGGCGTTTACCCACCACCCCCACGGTTCCCTAGAGTTTTCTTGAGTGCAATCAGCAGGAAATATTAGATAGAAGGATTTATTGCGGAGAATTTCGCAGAGATAAACAGATAGAAAATAAAGGATAGCCTTGAGAGGGCCTGGAACCTATTCCAACGGGCCCCGACTGTCTCTGGCCCAGGGTTTTTATAGAGACGCCAAGGGGGTGGAGCAAAAGACCTCCTCCCCCAGCACAGCCAAGTGCAGACCATCTCAGACACCTGCACTCAGGCCCGTGGTCCTGATCATCCTCTATTCGGACCTGCTGGGTAAAGCCACGAGGAACCCGAGAACGGGCTCCCACAAGAGGTAGAGGCATGGACATCAGAAAGAAGTTCAAGGTCATTCTTTGCTACAAAGTGAGTTCAAGGATGTCCCGAGACTCTATCTAAAACAAAACAACAAACAAAAACCAGGCAGCAACAATGAAAACAAAACAAAGACAAAAAGAAGAAAGGAGGAAAGACCTTTCAGTCAGGGATAATGCCCCACGCCTTTAGTTCCAGCACTTGGGAGGCAGAGGCAGGTGAGTCTGTGAGTTTAAGGCCAGCCAGTGAACTCACTGGTCTATATAGAGAGTTCCAGGACAGCTAGAGCTATATAGTGAGACCCTATCCACCACCCCAGCCCTCCCCCCCCCCAAAATCAAGCAAACAACAACGACAACAACAACAAAAAAACCCAAACCAAAAATCCTTTCATCTTAAATCAAAGATTAGAAGACGCGGTGTATGGCTAAGGGATTTTTTGTATATGATTTTTTAACCCTTTTTTTCAGTGTGTATGTATGTGTGTGTATACATGTGCCCATGCCACAGCATGCATATGATCAAAGGACAACTTGCAGGAATCAGTCCTCTCCTCCCATCACATGGATTCCGGGATCGAACTCAGGTCAACAGTCTTGGTGGCAAGCACCTGTACCTACTGTCCATCCCTCCAGCCCCACATGGTATACTCTTTGTCTCTCCTCTAGGTTGCCAGCTGTAGCAAAAGTAAACAAATTGGCTTAATTTTCTTTATTCCAATATATTCTGCCTGTTATGATAGGTAGTTAATTTTTTAGTATCCACATCAGAAACTTCCATTCATTTTATTTACCCTTGGAACGACATCCACCATGCCAGCCCGTAGTTTAATGACTACACAGCTTAGGTGGCTCTGTATGCTGCTAAGCAACCTTGATACACTCTCCCCGTATGCTTTCTCCTGTCTCTAAGACAACTGTGTCGTACGTTCTCTGTTCTCCCCAAAACCCATCTCCTCCTCTTCCTCAGGCCCGCCCCTCTTTATCCGATCTTCCCAGATGCCCCCTTCCCTTTGCCCCCTTGACTCTTTTTCTAAAAGCTTCTCTCTGTTCCATGCACATAGGGACTCTCTGCTCTGCTGTGAGACCTTTGCAAGTCCCCATCCCTCTACGCAAGTGGTTCTCAATTTTCCTAATGCCGCGACCCTTTAATACAGTTCCTCATGCTGTGGTGATCCCCCTCAACTGTAAAACTGTTTTCATTACTACTTCATAATCGTATTTGTGCTACTGTTGTGAATCATAATGCAAATATTCCTGGAGATAGAGATTTGTCAAAGGGATCTCTACCCACAGGCTGAGAGATGCTGAAATGTCTTCATGGATAGAATCTAGCTGGGATGTTCCATGCCTTGCTCTTCTTCTAGTTCCTTGCCTTCTCTGTCTTCCTCCTAAACCCGATGTCAAGTTCTGAGTGGTTTTCTTTGTGATTTATACATGCTCACACCCAGTCACAATCGAGCATACTAACTAGCGGGGTTTTGAGAATGATTTTTAAAAATCTGTGTGTGTGTGTGTGTGTGTGTGTGTGTGTGTGTGTGTGTGTGTATGTATGTTCCAAATGCATGTGGATGACCAGAGAAGCTTGTAGAGGGCATCAGAACCCCTGGAACTGGAGCTGTAGATAGTTGTTGGTTGCCATGTGGGTGCTGGAAAGCGAACCTGGGTCCTCTGGAAGAGCAGCCAGTGCTCTTCATGCCCAGCCATGTCTCCAGCCCTTGTAATCATTTTTTGAGGAATGGCCTCATGTGGCCCAGGCTGGCCTCATGTGTATGTGGCTGAGGCTGGCTTTCACCTCCCAACACTACTGCATCTGGCACCACACATGTGGTTCTCCAACACCAGTTCTCATACTGCCTCTTCTATTAATCACTCCCCAATGTTCATTCGAATCAAGTTTCATAACTATAGGGCTTCGTGCATCTGGCATATTTCTAAATTCTTAATATTTAAATCATAGTCTTTCACAAAATAACCAGTAAGCACTCCCTTTTTTCTTTTCTTTCCTTTTTTCTTTTCTTTCTTCCTTCCTTTCTCTCTCTCTCTCTCTCTCTCTCTCTCTCTCTCTCTCTCTCTCTCCCTCCCTTCTTCCCTCCCTCCCTCCCTCCCTCCCTCCCTCCCTCCCTCCCTCCCTTCTCCTCCTCCTCCTCTCCTTCTTCTCTTCTTTTTGGTTTTTCAAGATAGGGTTTCACTGTGTAGCCTTGACTGTCCTGGAACTCACTTGGTACACCAGGATGCAGGCAAAGTTTCTCTCCACCTACCTGTTCCCAAATACCCAGCTGCCACTTCCCAAATAATTGACGCAGAGGCTTAATATTACTTATAAATGATCAACCAGTAGCTCAGGCTTATTACTAACTAGATCTTACACTTAAATTAACCTATAATTCTTATCCATGTTTAGCCACGTGGCTCGGTACCTTTTCTCAGTGTGACAGTCTCATCTTGCTTCCTCTGCCTCTGGCTGGTGACTCCTGACTCCACCTTTCCTCTTCCCAGAATTCTCCTAGTCTGGTCACCCCACCTATATTTCCTGCCTGGCTACTGGCCAATCAGCATTTTATTAAACCAATTTAAGTGACAAATCTTTGCAGTGTATGAGAGCATTAGCCCACAACACCAGTGTGTCCTTAAACTCACAGAAATCTGCCTGCCTTTGGCCCCAGAATGCTAGGATTAAAGGCATGGGCCACCACTACCTGGTTTCTTTTTTTTTTTAAATTTTATTTTAAAAAGTTTTTTTTTTTTCATTTTACATACCATCTTTTTTCTCTTTTTAAAATTATTTTAACCTGGTGTGGTGTTGCACACCTCTAATCCCAGTACTCGAGGCAGAAGCAGGCAGGTCTCTGTGAGCTTGAGGCCAGCCTGGTCTACATAGTAAGTTCCAGGCCAGCCAGTGCTACATAGACGAGACCCTGTCTAAATATATATATAAAATCATGTGTCTCTGTGTGGTTATACACACATAAATGCAGGTGTCCCTGAAGACCAGAAGAGGGCATTATATCCCCTGGAGCTGGAGTTAAAATTGTGTATTTGTGAACCACATGATCTGGGTACTGGGAATTGAACTCAGGTCCTCTGGAAGAACAGCAAGTACTCTTAACCATCTAGCCATCTCTCGAGTCCATTCCTTTCTTTCTTTCCTCCTTCCCTCCCTCGTACCCTCCCTCCCTCCCTCCCTCTATCCCTCCCTCCCTCCTTCTATCCACGGCCCCAACCCATTCCTCTCTCCCTTTCTTTCTGTTTTTTGAACTTTTAATTCTCCTGAAACCTTCCTAGTGTTGAAATTCAAGTTGTGTGCCACCATGTTTTGTTTTATTTACTGAGACAGGGCCTTGAAAATCCTGGACTCAAGCCACCCTCCTGAGTCACTAGGACTTGAGGCATGCATCACCATGCCTTACTAAAGATACATCTTTGTGGTTTTATTTGTTTGCAGACAGACCTAGTTATATAGTGCGCACTGTTCGGAAACTTACTGTGTAGGACAGGCTGGCATGGAACTCATAAGAATCCTTTCTCCTCCACCTCCCTGAGTACTAGGATTGCAAGCATGAATCATCATGCATGACATAAAATTGAGTATTCATTGGGCAAGTCAGTCTATCTTTTTTTTTCTTTTCTTTTCTTTTTTCTTTTTCTTTTTTTTTTTTTTTTTTTGAGACAGGGTTTCTCTGTGTAGCTTTGGAGCCTGTCCTGGAACTTATTCTGTAAACCAGGATGGCCTCAAACTCACAGGGATCTGTCAGCCTCTGCCTCCCCAGAGTGCTTGGATTAAAGGCGTGCACCACTACTACCCAGCCTCAGTGCATCTTTTAAGAGATAACACCGAGGGCCTGAAAAATCTACATAAATTGCTCTCCGACCCTTACTGAGGAACAATGGCCTGGGCGGTGTGTGTGTGTGTGTGTGTGTGTGTGTGTGTGTGTGTGTGTGTGTGTGTGTGTGTCAGTTTTCTGTGAGGGTATGGCTTCTTGTAGTCACCCAAATCCAGTGGATGGCCCCACAGGCAGAATTATATGGTCAGCACATGTTTATGCTAAATGAAATTCTCAAAGAATTTAAAAAAATTAAAAAAATTTCTTATCAATCAGTAAATGACAATGTCAGGAGGAATCGAAACCTATTTAGGTCCTGGCTGCGTCTCCCCTCTATGTAAAAGATCTCTTGTTCAATCTACAGATTCAATGCAATCCCCATCAAAATCCCAACACAATTCTTCACAGACTTGGAAAGAAAAATACTCAACTTTATATGGAAAAACAAAAGACCCAGGATAGCTAAAAGAATCCTATACGATAAAGCAACCCTTGGAGGCATCACCATCCCGGACCTCAAACTCTACTATAGAGCTATAGTAATAAAAACATCCTGGTACTGGTATAAAAACCGACATACGGACCAATGGAATCGAATTGAAGACCCTGACATTAATCCATGCACATATGAACACCTGGTTTTTGACAAAGGAGCCAAAACTATACAATGGAACAAAGAAAGTATCTTCAACAAATGGTGCTGGCATAACTGGATGTCAATATGTAAAAGATTACAAATAGATCCATATCTGTCACCATGCACAAAACTCAAGTCCAAGTGGATCAAAGACCTAAACATAAATCCAGTTACACTAAACTTAATAGAAAAGAAGATAGGAAGCACTCTTGAACGCATTGGCACTGGAGACCATTTCCTAAATAAAACACCGACAGCACAGACCCTGAGCACAACCATTAATAAATGGGACCTCTCAAAACTGAGAAGCTTTTGCAGGGCAAAAGACACAGTCAATAAGACAAAAAGACACCCAACAGATTGGGAAAAGATCTTCACCAACCCCACATCTGACAGAGGATTGATCTCCACAATATATAAAGAACTCAAGAAACTAGACATCAAAGCACTGAACAGTCCAATTAAAAAATGGGCTAAAGAGCTAAACAGAGAATTCACAAAACAAGAACTACAAATGGCTGAAAGACATTTAAAGAAATGCTCAACATCCTTAATCATCAGAGAAATGCAAATCAAAACGACTCTGAGATACCACCTTATACCTGTTAGAATGGCTAAGATCAAAAACACCAATGACAACCAATGTTGGAGAGGATGTGGAGCAAAGGGAACACTCCTCCACTGTTGGTGGGAATGTAAACTTGTACAACCACTATGGAAATCAGTATGGCGGTTTCTCAGAAAATTAGGAATCAAACTACCTCAAGACCCAGCCATGTTGGAGAGGATGTGGAGCAAAGGGAACACTCCTCCACTGTTGGTGGGAATGTAAACTTGTACAACCACTATGGAAATCAGTATGGCGGTTCCTCAGAAAATTAGGAATCAAACTACCTCAAGACCCAGCCATCCCACTCTTGGGCATATACCCAAAGAATGCTGATACATACCATAAAGATACATGCTCAGCTATGTTCATAGCAGCACTATTTGTAATAGCCAGAACCTGGAAACAACCTAGATGCCCATCAACGGAAGAATGGATGAAAAAAATGTGGTACATATACACAATGGAGTACTACTCAGCAGAGAAAAACAATGAAAGCATGAAATTTGCAGGCAAATGGATGGAACTAGAAAATATCATCCTGAGTGAGGTAACCCAAACCCAGAAAGACAGTTATGGTATGTACTCACTCATTGGTGGATTCTAGATATAAAATGAACAATCAGACCACAACCCATAGAACCATAGAGGCTATATATATATAGCATGGAGGTCCGTAGGACGACTGTGGCATATAATAAATTTCAGTTTTACTCAATTATTGAAAAAAAAAATAGCCAAATGAATGGAAACACATGAACTATGAACCAAAGACTGAGGGGCTCCCAGCTGGATCAGGCCCTCTGAATAGGTGAGACAGTTGATTGGCTTGATCAGTTTGGGAGGCATTTAGGCAGTGGGACCAAGTCCTGTGCTCATTCCATGAGTTGGCTGTTTGAAACCAGGAACTTATGCAGGGACACTTGGCTCAGTCTGGGAGGAAGGGACTGGACCTCCCTGGACTGAGTCTACCAAGTCGATCACAGTCCTCGGGGGAGGACTTGTCCTGGAGGAGATGGGAATGGAGGGTGGGCTGGGGGTAAGGGGAGGGCGTGGGAGGGGGGAGAATAGGGGAACCCATGGCTGATATGTAGAACTGAATGGTATTGTAAAATAAAAAATATATATCACAAAAAAAAAAAAGAATGCAAAAAAAAAAAAACATTTTCTCAATAAACTCCAACTTGCTTCAAGAAAACAATGGAAAAATTTGTGTTAGCAAGATATAAAATCGTGCATAAGATTTTAAAAACATTTCAAAATGATTTGTCATAGAATGCTAAATAAATCTGAATTGTCAAACTAGAAAAAAAAAAAAAAAAGATCTCTTGTTATAATGAGCATGTAAGGATGATTTGAGGACCAGATGGTGGTGGCACATAACTTTAACCCTAGCACTTCAGATGCAGAGGCAGGTGGATCTCTGTGAGTTCGAGGCCAGCCTGGTCTATAGAGTGACTTTCATTCAGGACAGCCAGGGCTACACGAGAAACCCTGTCTCGAGAAACCAAAAATAAATAAATAGATAGATAAATTAATTAATTAATTAAAAAATAAAAGAATGATTCGAGGGGTAGAGATATAGTTCAGTTTAGAGCACTTATCTAGTATGAGCAAGGCCCTCCATTCAATTCCCAGTACAACAAAAATTAACAAATTTGAAAAATGTATTCGGCCTCTGAGGAGTCCGTGTGATTATGAGGAACATTTGAGACAACTTCAGAATGAATAGTCAAATTCCTTGGGGGGGGGGGGCGGGGGGGGGGACCAACAAGATGCTGAGGACATCTGGCTGGACAAAGCCTGTGCTAACTAAAGAGTCACACAGCTGGGCTGTTCCCAGATACTTCTGGCTGGCCTCCAGTTCCTCTGCTTTCCTTCCTGTTTCCTCCAGGCCCGCAGCATTTAGCCACCTGCAGCCCAGCTCAGCCCAGTCAGCTCTAGTTTTCTCTTCGTGCTCCTGTGTCTAGTTCCTCCTTATAAATAAGCAGTCAATAAAAAAAAAAATGCATCTGTGGTAGTGAGACCATGTCTCAAAAACTAAAAACAATAGCAACCACAAAAACAAACAAAAAATGCATCTATTGGCCAATGAAATGGTTCAGCAAGTGAAGGTACTTGTTGCTAAGACTGATAACCTGAGTTTGATCTCTGGGACCCACAAGATGAGAGGAGAGAATTAACTCCTAAAAGCTGTCCTCTGACCTGCCACACGTTTGCCATTGCATACATGCACCCACACACATATAGAACAAATAAAATACAATAAAATACATAAATAAAAACAATGCAAATATAATAATGAAGACGCAGACATGTCCTTGTTCTCTTCCAGTTTCTGGTATTTAACTCATAGTTGAAAACGACTCTAGAACTTGTTATGTAGCCCAGGCTGTCTGGAACTCATAATCCTCCTGCCTCAGCTTCCCACTGTGTCTGGCTCTGGATTATGTGAAGGTTATAATTCAACATATTATCTGCCTTCTCCTTTGCTCTATGCTCCTGCTGGCCGTAGCCCTGCAGAAGCAAAGTCTTGTACTTAGTGAAGTGCCAAATCCCACAGAAGGGGAAGAAGTGGGGATTCACCCTCTTTGATGACAAGGTATACTAGGATAGAAAGCTCACATTCATTGATGTGTATGTCCAAGTTCCCACATGTGTAATAAACTTAGATGGGAAGTCTGGCCCAGACCATCAAGTTTTGCCCTATATAGCTACTTGCTGAAGGTCACATTCCTTCTAATTGCAATATTCCCTCCAAATTGAAACATTTGCTCCAAGAAGGTCAAGGAGCCTCAGGAGCCTCAGATGATAACAGAAGGTCACATGCCCAGAGAACAAAAAAAAAACCTTGATTTTTGAAGGTGCCTACCAATGGTATAAATGGCGGTCAACAGTTGCTGGGATTAAGATTCTGATCAGGGAGGGCGGTGGTGGCGCACGCCTTTAATTCCCCACTCAGGAGGCAGAGGCAGGCGGATCTCTGTGAGTGTGAGGCCAGCCTGGACTACAGAGTATAGTCGGACTGTTCTTTGGGCCGCCAGCTCACAAATAACAACACGGAAACTTATTATTAACTATGAAAGCCTGGCCTTAGCTTAGGCCTTTTCTGAACTAGCTCTTATAACTTAATCTGTTTTTATTATCTAGGTTCTGTCAAGTTTCTCGGTTACGTCTCCTCTGTACCACATGTCTGACTTCTTCAGTGCCTTGCTGGCATCTCTCATAGGCCTAGATTCATCCCGAGTTCCTTCCCCTGCCCGGAAGTCCCGCATATTCTCTCCTGCCTAGCTATTGACCATTCAGCTCTTTATTAAATCAAGCACAGTGACACATCTTCACACAGTGTAAACAAATATTCTGAAACCTTTGCCCCTTTTTGTCTAAATAAAAAGGAAAGGTTTTTAACTCTAACACAGTAAAACTGTATAGAATTAGAGCAAT
The DNA here is from genome assembly GCF_049852395.1 of Peromyscus maniculatus bairdii. NCBI lineage: Eukaryota > Metazoa > Chordata > Mammalia > Rodentia > Cricetidae > Peromyscus > Peromyscus maniculatus. The sequence continues at coordinate 43,083,871 of NC_134873.1, read as the reverse complement.
TATCTGGGACTGGAGAGATGGTTCAGTGGCTAAGAGCACTGGCTGCTCTTCCAGAGGACCCAGGTTCAATTCCTAGCACCCACATGGCAGCTCATAACTATCTGTAACTCCATTTCCAGGGGATCTGACACCCTCACACAAACATGCAGGCAAAACACCAATGCAAATAAAATAAAAATACATTTAAAAAAAAGAATAATTGTCAAGTAAGGATTGCATTTACAATGTGCAGTCCATTTATATTTGGCAAATTTGAAGAAACTTCTATATTACCTATCCTATCTTGGCGAGTTCAAAGTTTCATACCTAAATTATTTTCTATCATAACTTCTATTACCAATCTCAAAATATTTTTTTGATGTTAAAATACTTTCTTTGATAAACAAGCTTTTATGTCCCTCAACCTCATAACTTTTACATCTCTTTTGTTAGTTTTTTTTTTTTTTTAAATTTGGTAATAAGGCAAACTATAAAACTTTATCTAGTTTTTTAACCTCATCAGAGACCGCATACATTAACTGAGTAAATAAGAAGTGCAGGGCTGGAGAGATGGCTCAGAGGTTAAGAGCACTGACTGCTCTTCCAGAGGTCCTGAGTTCAATTCCCAGCAACCACATGGTGGCTCACAACCATCTGTAATGGGATCTGGTGCCCTCTTCTGGCCTGTAGCCATACATGCTATATACATAATAAATAAATTAATTAAAAAAAGAAAGAAAGAAAGAAGTAAGTGCAGAGCAAGCAATGTGCAACCAAGCCCCCAAATGATGACAAACATTCTTAACCCATTGAATGACCAAAAACTACTCACCCTACCTCTTGGAAATGTGGGTGTTGTATATTTTAGGCTGCTTTTTGTTGTCTGGGGGTGATGACATTTTTATGGGACCTTGAGAAAACTGGGATAATGGTCAAGTCCTGGGAGAGCTAGCTGTATTATTTTTTGTTTAGTCTCTGTGTGATGGGAAAGTGAAGTACTGGGTGGGGTAGTCTGTGAGTGAGGATCATCTCAACTAGCAGCTTTAAAGTTGTTCTGGATGTAGAATTTTGAGGAAACTGTAACAGAGGCATTCTAAGAGGCTGGATCACTTGGGCTACTTGTTTTTACTGGTGTCTGGTCTTTTTTTTTTTTTCTGAAAACACGTAATTTTTTTCTCTCTGAGACAGGGTTTCTTTGCATAACAGTCCAGTTGTCCTGGAACTTGCTTTGTAGACCGGGCTGGCCTCAAACTCACTGAGATCCTTCTGCCTCTGGCTCCCAAGTGCTGAGATTAAAGGTATGCACCATCACCACCCGGCAAACTTTAAAGGTAACATATATATCAGCATCAACACAAGTATGGAATGTGCAGTGTGCACAAGTCAGCTAAAGATGATTTTTTTTTGTTTTATGTTTGAGCAGGTAAAAGGCATCTGTCAACTTTATAAATCCATTTGGACTGTATAACCAAATTGTCATTAGCACTCTGTAGCCAACAAGATTTATCATATTTCCTTTAGTCTCGGAGCTGTTCCCATGTAGAAGGATCAGTTTATATGTCACCTGTCTTGTAGCTAATTTTTGTTGTTTATGTTTTTCCTTTATGTCTGTAACCAAGATTTTTTAGGAGGGCTTCCCCAATCAAACATGATCTTTATTAATTTTGAAGAAATCCATAGCTTTTTGTTTTATGTGAAAACAAAGGCATAACCTCTTGTAGATGTAACCAATCGTATTATTAAAATAAGAAACACAGAGCCAAGGTAAAAGAGAAAAGCCGAGAGGTCAGAGCTCAGAGATAAAATCTTACCTCCTGCAGTGCTCCTAGCTTCCCCGAGAGAGGGAGGTACTTCCTGTGTCCCTGTTTAAATAATCTTTCTGTTCTGCCTTCTCATTGGTTGTAAACCCAACCACATGACTGCCTCATCACTGCCTGTAAGTACCGCCCTCCAGGTCTTAAAGGCGTATGTCTCCAATACTGGCTGTATCCCTGAACACACAGAAATCTACCTAGCTCTTCTAACCACCACGCTCTCACTATGGCTCTAATAGCTCTGACCCCAGGGCAACTTTATTTATTAACATAAAATTAAAATAACATTTCAGTACAAATAAAATATCACCACATTTCCCCTTTTCTATTTTAATAAAAAGAAAAAAGGCAAAAGGTTATAACTAACAAAAGAAAAACTATATACAAAAGTACAATAACTATATACAATATATACAAGTAACAAATACCTAAACGATGTCTAGTCCATTTGTATTTGACAAATCAGAGAAAATAATTCCCTTATCTATCCTATTTTAGTAAGTCCAAAATGTATCTAATTCACTTTCTATCCTAATTAATCTTCAACTATAACTAACTAATCTTCAACTCCCTCAGAGACCCAAGAAGGAAATAATATTAGCTAACAAAAATAAAAACAGGAAGTGCACAAAAGCAACTTCCAAAAATTTTGTGAGTTGACAGAAACAGCCAGCTGCCTGGACAGTCACCTGAGGTTTCTCTGCAGTGTTGGGGCATCATCTTCAGCCTATAGGCTTAGCGTATCTGACAGACTCATTTGTGAAGTAGGTTGTACACAAGGTCAACAGTTCAACCTCACACTGGGTGAGAGCAGTCCATGTACCAGAAACACCTGAATTCCACTAGTGTCATGTCATGATTCAGGATTTTAAATTCTGGAAATTGTTGATGGTTTTTGAATTCAGCTGTCCATTCTTCTTGGCTGTGTATATATGGCTTCATCTAAGCATGCCCTTCTCCACATCCCTCTATTAAATGCCAGTCTACTATTGAGAGGCGTGAGCTTTCAGTTGCTGTTCCATTGCACAACAGAAGCCATCGGCCCACTGCCTGTTCAGCTGTCTTTGAAGAAAAGGACACTGTACCTTTTCTGGATTGTGAGGGCCACTTCAGGGATGGTGCCATATTGTCCTGGCCTCAGAAGATGCCGTCTGATAAAGCCATAACCACACTTGTTTTGGCAGGAATCGGTAGTCCTTTGTTTCGTGTTCTGTCTGTCCATTTTGTCCTGTTGATTTGAGGATACTTTGTTGTCCAGTGGCTAACTTTTGCCACAATGAAAATTAACTCCATATGCAGTTTCTTCAATGCCCATATTTTCTCTGAAGTAGATTGGTACTGCCAGGAGCCGACATGTCTCAAAAAAGAAAAATTTCTAAGTTATTAAAACATTTTAAATGCCATATTCTGTAGATCTCTGAAGGGTTTGAAGATGACCTGTCTAAAATACATCTGCTCAATTTTTAAAACATATCTAATATGACTACAATTTCTATTGTAATGTCTAACTACTAACTTTCATTTCTTTATATCCTAATAGTTGGTAATAATGTAAAGTATTTAAAACTAGTAATTGTCTTTTTCTTTTCTTTCTTTCTTTTTTTTTTTTTTTTAAACAAGAACCTTAAATCTAATCTCCTTTGCTTAGCCTTTTTCCTAACCCTTGACAACTTGTAACCAACCCTCCTAAACAATTGAAAATTATCCCAGACCCAAAACCCATTAAAAGAACCAAAAAACCACCCGCCCCACACCACTTCTTTGGCAATGTGGGTGTCATATTCTTAAAATTGCTTCCTGCTGGGTATGGGTGAAGTTATCTTTATCCTGAAAGAAAAATTTAGGTTAATTGTCAAATTCTAGGAAAGGTAACTATATCCTTCATTATTATCCAGTCTGTGTATAAAGCCAAAGTTCAGGGTTTATCTCAAGTCCTTATTCAAGTAGTCTCTGAGACTGGATCATCTCAGCTAGTCATCTCAAAATTGTTCTGAGCACCTTGTAGTTCAAAGCTGATCTGTAGATGATGTTTGTCAGCTTAGTGATATTATTATTGTCCACGTGGAATTGTTGTTGTTGTTGTTGTTGTGGGGCCCCATCTTCTTTCCGGAGACTTCAGTTGATGTTAGGCCTGGCCGTGATTTCCTGCAGAAAACTGATAAGAGACTCGAACACAAAGACATATATATGCAGCTAACTGAAGCCTTTTTTCTAGAATTAGTTAGTACTCTATATGACCATTCATATCTTAACAAAGTTTAAAATGTATATATATATTAATCTTGTAAATTTTGATATAAAATTTATACTTTAAGAAAAGTTTAAAGAATCAGAATAGAATCAAAGAGTTGAGATTAGTAATAGAATAGTCCCTTAATTAATTTGGCTTTTGTCCTGTCCCATAGCAGAAAATGGCTCTTTTATTCTGTCATGATACAGGGAGTTTGTATTTTCATTTTAACAACATGCTTGAGTTTAAAGAAGGAGAGAGCCATTCTCCAACTCCAAAGTCAGCTTTAAATTTTAATTGAACTGGGACTATTAGAAAACCAATAGTGTTAAATCTTTAGAGAAAAGCAGAAACAAACATTTAAGAAGACATAAAATTTTTTAGATAATATATACCCATATGCCATATACTCCAATATACTCTGTTTCCTGGGATAGATGATTTGTCCCTTTTCTTCAGTTGTCTCATTTGTCTTGTGTCCTTCAGATTCCTTAACCTTCATTCTCCTAAAAGACAAAAACAAAAACCTTCCCCCAAGACTAATTTTGGGGATGTTCCTTTTTGGCAAGTTATTATCTGATTAAATGAAAAGACATGTGTTACAGGTACAAGTTAGTTTAAATTGGATGTTCATGCTGGTTGATGAACTATCACCTCCTCTAATTAAGAGGTTTCTCTTGTTCAAATCGAACCTTTATCAATTTTGATGGTACCCACAGCTTATCTTCTCCTATAGAAACAAAAGCAAAACCTCGTCCCCAACGTAATACATACCCTGGTTTCCATTCTGAGGTCAGCACATCCTTAAAGTATATAGGCTGATTTAATTCTGTAGTTTTTTCTATTACCCAATGTCTCTCTGCAGCTGTTGTTCCTTTCTCATTGGCATTCAGAAAATTCAAAGTTAATAGAGCATTATGCAGTCTATTTCTGGGGGTTTTTGTTACTCCTTTCTGTTTATTTAGCATATCCTTTAGAGTTCTGTTTGACCTTTCTATAACTGCTTGACCTGTAGGATTATGTGGTATACCTGTAATATGCTTTATATTGTAATAAGCAAAAAACTGTTTCATTTTAACAGAGACATATGATGGAGCATTGTCAGTTTTGATTTGTGCAGGTATACCCATAATGGCCATAACTTCTAGCAAATGAGTGATTACAGAATCAGCTTTTTCAGAACTCAAAGCAGTTGCCCATTGAAATCCTGAATAAGTATCGATAGTGTGGTGTACATATTTCAGTTTTCCAAATTCTGCAAAGTGAAACACGTCCATCTGCCAGATTTCATTCCTCTGAGTACCCTTTGGGTTACATCCTGCTGGTAATGGTGTTTGATTATAGAAGGAACAAGTAGGACATTTCTTTACTATTTCTTTGGCTTGTTGCCAGGTTATGGGAAAATCCTTTTTTAAACCTTTACTATTGACATGATGTTTTTTATGAAATTCTGAGGCCTCCAGCACATTTCCTATCAATAATTTATCAATCTCATCATTGCCTTGTGCTAGAGGGCCTGGCAGACCAGTATGAGATCGGATGTGAGTTATATATAAAGGATGACTCCTTTTCCTGATTGTATCTTGTAATTGAATAAATAGTGAAGTTAATTCTGAAGCATCAGGGATAAATTCTGCAGTCTCAATATGTAATACCACTCTTTCAGCATACTGAGAGTCAGTTACTATGTTGAGAGGTTCTGAAAAATCCATTAATACCAACAGAATAGCATACAATTCTGATTTTTGCACTGAATTATAAGGACTTTGTACCACTTTACTTAAATTTTCTGATTTGTAACCTGCCTTTCCTTGTTTGTTGGCATCTGTATAAAATGTACGAACTCCAGATATGGGTTTTTGCCGTACAATTCGAGGCAAGATCCAATCAGCTCTCTTTATAAAATCAATTCTGTTGCTTTTGGGATATTTGCTGTTAATTTCTCCCAAAAAATTACTGCAAGCTCTTTGCCAAGGTTCACTTTCTGTCCATAATTTTTCAATGTCCTCCTTAGTTAAAGGTACGACAATTTCTGCTGGGTCTATTCCTGCTAATTGACGAAGTCTCAATTTTCCTTTCCAAATCAAGTCAGAGATTTTTTCCCCATAAGTTTTTAATTTTTTATTTGGTTTATTTGGTAAAAATATCCATTCCAATATAATATCTTCCCTCTGCATTAATATTCCAGTAGGGGAATGCCTAGAAGGTAAAATAACCAAAATGCAATCCAGCTTTGGATCAATACGATCTACGTGCCCTTCATGTACTTTCTTTTCTACCAAGGCCAATTCTTTCTCAGCTTCAGGTGATAATTCTCTTGGACTATTTAAGTCCTTGTCACCTTCTAAGGTTTTGAACAAATTAGTCAGTTCATCATTTTTTACCCCAACAATAGTTCGTAGATGAGAAATATCTCCAAATAATCCTTGAAAGTCATTAAGAGTCTGTAGTCTATCTCTTCGAATTTGCACCTTTTGGGGTCTAATTTTTTGTAGCTCTATTTTATATCCTAAATAATTAATAGAATCTCCTCTTTGTATTTTTTCAGGAGCAATTTGTAATCCCCAGCAAGGCAAAATTTTCTTTACTTCTTCAAACATTCTTTCTAAAGTATCTGCATTTGAGTCAGCTAGTAAAATATCATCCATATAATGATAAATTATAGATTTAGGAAATTTTTTACGTATCACTTCCAATGGCTGTTGTACAAAATATTGGCACAGAGTTGGGCTATTTAACATTCCCTGTGGGAGGACCCTCCATTGAAATCTTTTAACCGGTTGAGAATTATTATAAGTAGGCACTGTGAAAGCAAATCTTTCTCTGTCTTTTTCTTGTAAGGGTATTGAAAAGAAACAGTCTTTTAAATCAATAACTATGAGAGGCCATCCTTTTGGTAACAGAGTAGGCAAAGGAATTCCAGATTGTAGAGAGCCCATCGGCTGAATTACTTTGTTAATTGCTCTAAGGTCTGTTACCATTCTCCATTTACCAGATTTCTTTTTAATAACAAATACAGGAGAATTCCAAGGGCTGGTTGACTGTTCAATATGCTGAGCATTTAACTGTTCTTCTACCAGCTCTTCTAAAGCCTGGAGTTTCTCTGTTGTTAAAGGCCATTGCTGAACCCATACAGGCTTGTCTGTTAACCATTTTAAAGGTAGAGCTGTTGGTATTTTTGGAAGATTATCAGTTGTTGTGCCCTGTTCCTGTATAATATGGATGGCTGGTGACCACTCAAAATAATGCCTTCTAATATTTCTCTCAGAAACATGTGCTAGTTTATGATTTGTTTCTGAGATTGGAGGGATTTTAATCTGAGTATTCCATTGTTGCAACAAGTCTCGACCCCACAGGTTCATAGCTATGTTAGCGACATATGGTTTTAATTTTCCTCTCTGTCCTTCTGGACCTATACATTCCAGCCATCTTGCACTCTGTTTCACTCCAGATAATGTCCCAATTCCTAACAGTTGAACGTTTACCTCCTGAAGAGGCCAAGCTGGATGCCAAAATTCTGGTGCAATTATGGTAATGTCCGCACCTGTGTCTACCAGACCAGACAACAAAACACCATTTATTTTTATCGTTAATTTTGGTCTCTGTTCATTAATAGAAGTTTGCCAAAAAATTTTCTTTATGTTTTCTCCTGAATTTTCTATTCTCTCTTTTTCATCATCCTGACCAGCCTGATTTATTCCAATAGTCATTTGGTTATTTAATCGCTCAGAGCAGGGATTTCCTCTACAGCTGCAGGAAAGGTTTGAACTGGTTTTGCTATGGGGGCCTGCATGAGGCCCCTCCGGGAGTTTCCCGAAAACTGAGGCAAAGGATTACCCTGTCTGTCCTTTGTTGATCTACATTCGTTGGTCCAGTGTTTTCCCTTACCACACCTTCTGCATACTCCAGAAGGAAGGGGCATTCTGTTGCCATTGTTCCTTGAAGAAACATTGCTTCTAGGATTGACCTGTTTACAGTCCCTTTTAAAATGTCCTTGCTTTCCACACCCAAAACATCTAACACTCCTCAAACCTTTTGAAATTACTTCTCCTACCCACGTATCATGCTCATCAACCTCAACATTAATTGTTTCTCTAATCCAATCTTCCAAAGGTGCAGATCTTGCCCTTAACGGCCTGATTATTCTTTTGCATGCTGCATTCGCATTCTCAAATGCCAAAGCTTCAATTATTGCCTTACTAGCTTCTGATCCTGAGACCATTCTGTTTACTGCTGAAGCCAGTCTTTCTAAAAAATCTGTGAAAGATTCTTTAGGGCCTTGCATAACCTTTGTGAATGACTCATGTTTTTTTCCTGGTTCATCAACTCTGTCCCATGCATTCAAGGCTGCCATTCGACATAAAATTACGGTTTGAACATCATATAAACATTGTGTTTGTATTGAAGCATATTGGCCTTCTCCAATAAGCTGATCCTGACAAACTTGTATTCCTTTATCCCTCCATTGTGTTTCTACATTTCTAGCTTCCTCCTTAAACCAAGTCAGAAATTGAATTCTCTGGCTGGGTTCCAGAACAGCTTGTGCAAGGTCCCACCAGTCCTGTGGTATAATCCTATTATATGTTGACCAAGAGTTTAACATTTGCTTTACATATGGGGAATGCATGCCATAAGATACTATTGCCTCCTTAAACCTTTTAAAATCCATCAGTTCAATTGGAGCCCAGATATTTTGTGTAGCCATTTGATCAGGCATCTGCTGTACGGTTACAGGATAAATTAAGGATGATTGTGTGAAAACAGGCTTTCTTTCTGTAACCTTATGATCCAAACTTGAACCAACTTCACTGTTAAAATTAACAGGTTTTTCTAAAGCTGTTATCCTGGCACTTAAATCGACTATCTTTTTAAATAGTAAAATGAGAATAAGCATGGTGATTAACTGCATAATTCCCATAATACTAATCTTTTCATATAGTTGTTCCATTGTCAGACTGCCTAAAATTTCAAACAAAACCCAATTTTCTTCCAATGTACACAGGAAACCCATTTTTTTAAATGTGGAAAAAATTTGTCTTTTAAATAGTTTCCTTTATGACTTACCAAATCTGCGTAGAACAGTAGAAATCCGAGCGAATTTCAAAACAGCCACCTAGAGTCCTAGGTGTAAATCCAGAGAGAGAGAGAGAGAGAGAGAGAGAGAGAGAGAGAGAGAGAGAGAAACAGAGAGACAGAGAGAAAGCAAGAGAGAAAGCAAAAGCGAAAGCGAAAGCGAAAGTGAAAGTGAAAGTGAAAGTGAAAGCGAAGGGGTAGCCGGCTAAAGCTTAAAGCCAGCCACTTGTTCCCTCTGAGCCGAGTCAAGGCTTGGCTTTACAGCCAGGGGCCCTGTTTAGCAGGGCAGGCCTGAGCTGTTTGTAGCACTGGCTTTAAGCAAGCAGCTCACAGTCCGGCCTGAGCCCAAGCAGACCTGGGCTGGGGCTAGGGAGCCGGCTGCTCCGGCTAGGGAGCCGGCCCCAAGCAGTTTTTAATGGATTCTTGTCACGTTGGGCGCCAGATGTAGATGTAACCAATCGTATTATTAAAATAAGAAACACAGAGCCAAGGTAAAAGAGAAAAGCCGAGAGGTCAGAGCTCAGAGATAAAATCTTACCTCCTGCAGTGCTCCTAGCTTCCCCGAGAGAGGGAGGTACTTCCTGTGTCCCTGTTTAAATAATCTTTCTGTTCTGCCTTCTCATTGGTTGTAAACCCAACCACATGACTGCCTCATCACTGCCTGTAAGTACCGCCCTCCAGGTCTTAAAGGCGTATGTCTCCAATACTGGCTGTATCCCTGAACACACAGAAATCTACCTAGCTCTTCTAACCACCACGCTCTCACTATGGCTCTAATAGCTCTGACCCCAGGGCAACTTTATTTATTAACATAAAATTAAAATAACATTTCAGTACAAATAAAATATCACCACAACCTCTCTTCCAATGCAACACAATTTTTGACTTTCATTCTAAAGTTAAGACATCCTTAATATTTATATGCTGGTTTAATTTAGTATTTTTTTATATATGATCTAATTATCTCTCAGCAATATTTGCCCTTTGCTCATCAGCATTTCAAACATTTAAAGTCAATAGAGCAACATACAGGATCAGAGCATCTTGTGTATTTCCCATCCTTACATGGCTATTTTTTTTATATTACTTCACTCCTTTTTTTTTTTTTTTTAAAGATTTATTTATTTATTATGTATACAGTATTCTGCTTACGCACCAGAAGAGGGCACCAGATCAAATTACAGATGGTTGTGAGCCACCATGTGGTTGCTGGGAATTGAACTCAGGACCTCAGGAAGAACAGCCAGTGCTCTTAACCTCTGAGCCACCTCTCCAGCCCCTACTTCACTCCTTTTTAAAATACTTTATTTTATTATTTTTAAACTATTTATTTTATGATTGTCTATACTCATTTTTTCTTTCTTTAGCACCTAAGCATATTTTTAAGCACTCGGTAACCTGTTCAGAGGTTTTTTTTCTGGGCTGTACCTGGCTTTTGTGTGTATCTGTCTGTCTGTCTGTCTGTCTGTCTATGTGTATGTATGTGTGTGCACACCTGCACACGGTTTTCTGACTGCCACACAGCTCCGATTAACACATTGCACTGGCTGCTGGCTCTGCCCCCTTTGGGTCCCACAGGCACGCCCAGAGCACTAAGCGTACCAGAGAGACTGTGGTTCACCAGGAAGCCGCATCCATCTCCATGTTTGGAACTTTTATTAGCTTTCTCAGGCACTATGTGGATTTATATGTCCCATGTTGGACGCCAAATGTAACTGGACTTTTCTTTGGGACATGGAGACTTATTATGAAAGCTTGATCTTAGATTAAGCTTTTTCTCAACTAGCTCTTATAACTTAATGAGTTCCAGGACAGCCAGGGATACACAGAGAAACCCTGTCTCAAAAAACAAACAAGATTCTGATCAGGAAAACCACCTAACAAGAGAGAAATTTGGCCAAGCTGGAGTTTTCTGAGCTTGCACTCATGATGGGCTTTCTGGTGATGCAGCTGCTTTTGTCCGTCATTCCTGCTCCTTCTAAGTCACCACTCACCCATGCTCTTGTTAGTGACCCCAATACAAAACTCACTGGTTCTCATATTGGACATTGGTGCAATTCTTACTTTGGTCTGTTGTGGGCTCTCTTACTGAAGTGAGTAGATGAGCATGTTGTGTCTCTGTGTTTTCCCAGGAAATGTCTGTCACATAATACCATTGCTATTGCTCCATGTAGGGTCAGAGGCATGGATTCTGAGCAGAATCAATGTAGAGCCGGTTCCCAGTCATGACCTGACTTTAGGCAAGCATGTTAGAGTTGGCAAATTGGTCAAGACTGGTTAGGGTCTCAAGCTCTTAGAGGTCTCCCTGGTTTGGCTTGAGTTGGGCCTTCTTGAGTTGACTAGAGACAGGCTTTGAACTGAGGTGGCATGTACCATGAATCTTATGTATAGTGTTGTGAGTTATTAAAGGGATTGGTGAAAATATATATACGTATCAATTGCCAGAATCCTGTGATCAGTAGCTGATGGTCTCTCATCCTTTTTATTTTCTTTCTAGTTAATATAGCCCTTTTGAACTGAGAGGTAAGGATGTAAACTCAGTGGGTGAGCACTTGCCTACATGTTGAAGTCCTGGATTTGTTCCCTAGTATAAATAAGTAAAGATAAATTTAAAATTTGAGGAAAGGTATCAATCTTTTACTCAAAAAATCCACATGTAGGTTGAGTGTGATGATGCACCCCTTTAATTCCAACACTCAGGAGGCAGAGAGAGGCAGGTGATCTCTGTGAGTTCCAGGCCAGTGTTAGTCTCCATGACAGTCAGGGCTACAAAGAGAGACACCCTGTTTCAAAAAGCCACAAAGGAACCCACATTTATCTCACACACACACACACACACACACACACACACACACACACACACACTTTTTATTGTTGGTTCTTTTTTGACACAGGGTCTCTCATACAGCCAGGGCTGACCTGAAACTTGCTTCTCAGCAGACCTCATGGGCAACCTTAAGCTTCTAATTGCCTTAGTGCTAGGAAGCCAAGGATGGGCCAGGACACCGCTTTTGAGACAGGAAATATTGCCAATAAAAGGAGGTTGTATGAACTGCTGGAACCCATCTAGTGATCTCTTACGTGCTAGACAATAGGTTGTCTCTAGAGTTGTGCCTTCATGGTGAAGGCACTGGAAAGGCTGAGCAATGAGGAGGGCAAGTTCAAAGGCTGCCCAAGCTACAGACAGAATTCAAGAACAACTGGATAATTCAGGGAGACTGTCTCAAAAACAACAACAAAATGGTCAGGAGTATAGCTGAGTGGTACAAGGCTAACACAAGGCTGCAGGTTCAAAACCCAGTATCCAGGGGAGGCAGGAATGTTTGCACTGAGGTTTATTCCTAGCCCCCTATACATGCATTCTGTATCATTAACAACAAATACTTTCAGCCGGTGGTGGCGCGCACCTTTAATCCCAGCACTCGGGAGGCAGAGGCAGGCAGATCTCTGTGAGTTCGAGGCCAACCTGAGTTGATCGCCAGCTTTCTCGCCGGGCTACCGGTCTCCGGAGAAGGGAGGTCACTTGGCCCTGCGACCGGGCTGAGGGCCTCGAAAGCACGCGCAGAGGGCGGCGGTTAGGGTCGCCTTGGAGAGCCCCGATTGGATGCAGGCAGGAGGAGGCTTGTGCGTGCATCCAGCCCCGGGAAGGAGAGGGGAGCGCTGGAGCTCGGTGGCGTTTCCCCCCCCGCCGAGACGCTGGTGCCACCAGACCCCGGGGCCCCCGCTTATCTGGCTCTGGGAGCCAACGGCAGGTCACGAGGCTTTTGTGTTTGCCGTCCGAGCTGAAAGTGCAGGAGGTGTTTAGAAACGAAGTAACAGGTGGGACTTGGAGAATTTTTTTTTTTTCTGTTTCCGTAGAGACCTACTCTGAATAAGGCAGCAATGCATGGTGGGACGTGTAGTTTACCGGGCCTCCACTTTTCTTTAGCCAAAGTGAAGGTGGACCGACGAAATTGTGTTTAGTGGGCACACACACCCCGCCCCCGCCCACATTTTTGTTATACGGAATTTAGAAATCATTTCAGAATGAGTGTTAGTGAGGTCTTGTTTTGAAAAAAAAAGTTAAAAACGTGTATTTACGAAGAAACGTTACTTTAAGGAGAAATTGAAATTGTTGTTTTGCCTGCTTGTATGTCTGTGTGAGGGTGTTGCGTCCTCTGGAACTAGAATACAAACAGTTGTTTGTGGCTGTGTGGCGTCTGGGAATTGACCCCGAGTCCTCTGGAAGAGCAGTAAGTCGGTGCTTTTAACAGCTGAGCCATTGAGTTCTTTATACTGTTTTTTTTTTTTAATAAAGATTTATTTATTTATGTATCTTATGTATATGAGTGCTCCATTTGCATGATGGAGAGGGCATCAGACAGAAGAGGGCATCGGCTCCGGATCCAGATGGTTGAGAGCCACCATGTGGGTGCTGGGAGTTGAACTCAGGACCTCTGGAAGAGCAGACAGTGCCCTTAACCACTGAGCCATCTCTCCAGCCCTATACTGTTGATTTCTAATTTTTTTTTTCATGTTTAATCATATTGTCATAAGAGTAGTTTGTTTAAATTGTGTTTTGTAGTTTGAACAGTTCCAGTAGGATTTTTTTTTGTGAGACACACTGCCCTCCTGTGGTCAGAATAAGGTAGCTGTTTTGGAAAACTGCTAGTCTACATTGTGCTTGTGTAAAAGAATATAATATGGTATGCCTCCCTTGGATCCTTCCCACCTTAAAGAGTTTTCCTCACTTTTCCTTAGTAAATCTACACTTGCTGTGGTTTTAAAAAAAATAAAGAATTGTAATAGTTTAGTATTTTTGCTCAGAAATATTTTGATTTTTCTTCTCTGGTTTTTCTAGTGTATGTATATATTTTTCTCATTTTTAAAATAACTTATTTAAATTTATTTTATGTACATTGGTGTGGAGTTGTCAGATCCCCTGGAACTGGAGTTACAGACAGTTGTGAGCTGCTATATGGGTGCTGGGAATTGAACCCGGGTCCTCTGGAAGAGCAGCCAGTGCTCTTAACCACTGAGCCATCTCTCCAGCCCTCATTCTTTATATTTATGTTTATAATTATATTTTGGCGTAAAAAATTAAAAATTTTATAATAAATAATTTTTGTATTTTTACTGGGTGGCTGTTGCACACGCCTTTAATCTCAAAGGCAGAAGGATCTTTGTGAATTAGAGGTCAGCATGTTCTACAGAGTGAGTTCTGGGACAGCCAGGGCTACACAGAGAAACCCTGTCTTGAAAAATGAAAACAAGGAGGCAGAGCCAGGCGGATCTCTGTGAGTTCGAGGCCAGCCTGGACTACCAAGTGAGTCCCAGGAAAGGCGCAAAGCTACACAGAGAAACCCTGTCTCGAAAAACCAAAAAAAAAAAAAAAAAAAAAAAAAAAAAAAAAAAAGAAAAAGAAAAATGAAAACAAAACAACAACAAAAGGATATATGTATTTTGGCCTAAGTCTGTATTTCTTCCATAGAAGGACTTGAATCGTTCCTTTAACTGATTTACTGGATACCTTATTTAAGCAAGTGCCATTTCAACCTCTTCATTATAATGTAACAGGCCTCGTATCGCTCAGTGGTAGATACCAAGTGTGCTCAAGAGTCTGAATTAAGTTCCTAGTCCTGTCAAAGAAGCAGATCTAAAAATACCAACAACAGGAAACGTCACAGCTTATAACCCTGGGCTTTGGTTATAGAAAGGATAGAGTTTTAAAAGAATTTATCAGTTAATTTTAGTGTGTTGTCCTTCAAATTTTTCTTTGTATCTTTTCATTGTGGTAATAACCACTAAGTTTAGTTAATGAAGTGTGTTGATGACACTTCAGATTTAAAGTACATATATATGTATTGAGGTTCTAGTAAGGTGAAGATTGCTTTGTTTTCTTTTTTTGGTTTTTCGAGACAGGGTTTCTCTTGTAGCTTTGCCTCTTTGCTGGAACTCGCTTTGGAGACCAGGCTGGCCTCGAACTAACAGAGATCCACCTGGCTCTGCCTCCCAGTGCTGGGATTAAAGGCGTGAGCCACCACCGCCCGGCTATGACTCAAATTTTTGATTTGAGATTTGAGATCTAGGACCCTCTTAGATCTTGAGTATCAGTATCGGTAACACTACATTGCAGTGTTCGTATGTATATGGTGATACTGGTGATTGAACTCGGGTTTCTGAGCCTTTTAGGCAAATGCCCTAGCACTGAATTGTAGCATGAATCTTAAAAGTTCTTATTAATAAAATCAAACCTGGAGCCAAGTATTGGGGTGAATGCTGGAAGGTCAGAGAGACAGAACAAGCCACAGCTAACCTCACCTGGCCAACTTCTCAGCTGGTCTTGTTTCCTCAGACTGGAAGCCTCTGTGTCCTCACATCCAAATGGCTCTCAGCTGAACTGCTGCTAGAAGCCTGAAAGCTTAACCAGCCAAATGCTTCTAGTTTCTGGTCCTCACGCCTTATATACCTTTCTACTTTCTACCATCATTCCCTGGGATAAAAGGCGTGAGTCACCATGCTTGGCTGTACCCTTGAACAGATGGATTTCTGCCTCTGGATTAAAGGTGTGTGCTACCACTGCCTATCCTCTATGTTTAATATTGTGGCTGTTCTGTCTCTGACCCCAGATAAGTTTATTAGGGTGCACAATATTTCGGGGAACACAATACCACCACACTGAATGAAATCCCAGCCTCTTTTTTTTTTAAGTCACATACTGAATATAATTTTAATGTCAAATTATGTACTTTGACTATGTACCTCTGTGAGCCTTTTCTTCATCCTGGGTCTATGTTTGTTTTTTCCTTGTTTTAGGCAGTGAGTTCCTTCGGGGTTACTCCTGCAGTAGGTGGACTATCATCTGGGACAGCTGGGGAAGCCTCGACAGCCCTCAGTTCAGCAGCCCAGGTAGCTTTGCAGTCTCTCTCTCACGCAATAGCTTCAGCCGAGCAACAGCTACAGGTGCTGCAAGAGAAACAGCAGCAGCTTTTGAAGCTTCAGCAACAGGTTGGAGACTATTTGGCTCTTTGTTCATGCTGTCTCTAAACTTCAAAAGCTGAAAAGTACTGTAAAAATGACCATTATTTTCATAAAGGAAGTAGGTTGTTCAATCTGAGCTAATCGTTTGCAACAGAAAATTGAGGTAAAGTCTTTGTGATATGTTTAAATGTATTAAACTTATATGAATGCATTTTTAATACATGATTGAAAGAAAATGATACTTTTTGTTGAGTCTTGAAGTTAATTCTATTTTATGTTTAAAAACTCTTGGAGAAACATTGTAAAGTTACCAGTTACAATTTTCATGGAATAGAGAATATAGGACATTAAAAAGACCAATTATATTAATTCAATTCTAAGTATAGCAATAATGATAATATGGTTTATAGATTTAATTGCTGACTAAATGCAAACTTTGCAAATTGCTCTTGAGAACTTAGGTCAGTCAGCATTGATTTATTTTTGGTTCATTTTGTTTTTAGCAGAACTTGGTTTTATTATTTACATTTAATTGTTCTGCTTACTTTTCATCTTTTGCTCCATTTCTAGTTCCCTAACGTACAGGAAATTTGTAGACAGCATTTCAAGACGTGTCCTCGTGAGGCAGGGCTTCCTGTGCTGTTGAGTCCAGTTTCATCTTCATGTAACGAGGATCTAGTTGATCCTGTCTAACTTCATTATATGGAATCATAGAGTGTTCCTCACAACGTAGGTAGTCAGGATTCTTCTATAGGTGTTGCCTTTGTTTCTTTTACAGAAAGCAAAGCTGGAAGCCAAGTTGCACCAGACAACAGCTGCAGCAGCTGCAGCATCAGCATCAGCATCAGCAGCAGGTCCTGTTCACAACTCTGTGCCTTCCAACCCAGTGGCTGCCCCTGGATTTTTCATCCATCCATTTGATGTTATTCCACCTACTCCAAAAACAACACCACTTTTTATGACTCCACCACTCACTCCGCCCAACGAAGCAGTTTCTGTTGTGATTAATGCCGAGCTTGCACAGCTTTTTCCAGGCTCAGTCATTGATCCCCCAGCAGTGAATCTTGCTGCACATAACAAAAATTCCAACAAGTCTAGAATGGTAAATGGTGTTTTCAATAGATAATAACTTTTCTTTTATAACATATTTCAAAATGTGTATCAGGAAATGAGACTAGTTAGTTTAATGCTATGGTTAGATGGTTTTTTAGAGCAAGAGTAGTATCAGTACATTTACATTGTTTTCTTTTGTAGAATCCACTTGGTTCTGGTCTAGCCCTTGCAATTTCTCATGCCTCACATTTTTCTTCAGCCTCCACCTCACCAGTCCATTATTATAGAGCAAATGCATTCAGGTAATCTTTGCATTTTTCAAGTTATTTTTTTCTTTCCTAAATCTGTTGGCCCTTTTATGACTTATTGCAAACAAATTACATTTGCTACCAAGAATAAGAGCCATGGAAGGTGCAAGTTGTATAGGTTGGCTAATTACATTGAAAAAGTGAGACTATTCTATCTAAATCTTGCCTATTGAAATATGAATGATACAAACAGTCTGCTTGAACTGTAGTAGTTGCTCAGTTACCATTATGCCAGAAATAAGGCTGTAAGGTAGTGTCCTGAAGCTAGCATTATATCTACATTTCTGTCATGCAGTATTTCAGAAATCTGTAATTGGTGTGGGAGTATGCATATTTACAAATAAATCTTAGCTATCTTTTACCTTCTAATTCTATTCAGTTTTATACTAAAGCAACAGCAAAATTTTAATATCCTTAGGAGGAAAATGGACATATTATATCTGTGCTTTTCATTATATTAATAATTGAATCTTATTTGCTTTAGAAGAGGGAATTTAAAGCTTATAACATTCTCTTGGTATTTTCTGCACATTTAATTATTAATTGGTAGGAGCTTTGGTGCTAATAACATAGAGGGAAAATTGTTGCTCTGTATGGGTACAGTTGTTTATACTGTACATGAACACAACTGCATCCTACGAGCCTGTGAGGAAGTGAACTAGACTTTTATTTATTGTTTCGGAAACTCTTGGAAATTGCCTTTTCTTTTAATATAGTTCTGTCAAATCAGCACTATTCCTGTACATCTTAGTCATTTTTTTTCTCTGCAGAGTGTAGATGGTAAAGATTGCTAAACTGCCCCTCATACCAATTCAATGAAAAAGAATTATGGTATTATTAATGATTTGCATTTCACTTCAGTAAAGGGATTTGCTTTTGTTGTGTATAAGACCAGAAATAGAAATCTGTTCTCAAGTTTTCTGATATGGTGCTGACCTAGAAAGACAGTGCTTGCTCTATTTATTCTGGGGCAGCCACTTGAGTTGTCTGTATCTTCTGGAGGCCTTGAGGCATTTTTAAAAAGCTTTCTTTTTAATTTGTGTAGTGTGCACGTCTGTCTGCATGAGTTTGTGAATGGATATGTGTGTGTGTGTGTGTGTGTGTGTGTTTGCATGCATGGTGTCTGTCTTATCTGGCTTTGTGCACATGAGTTCAGGTGCCCACAGAGGGTGGAGGAGTTGGATTTCCCTGGAACCAGAGTTAGAGTTGGTTGTGAGCAAGGAGCCTGATGTGGGTGCTGAGAATCAAATATGGCTCCTGAAAGAGCAGTATGTGCTCTTTTTTTTTATTTTGAGACAGGGTTTCTCTGTGTAGTAGTCCTGGCTGTCCTGAAACTCATTTTGTAGACCAGGCTGACCTCGGATTTAGAGATCACCTGCCTCTGCCTCCCCAGTGCTGGGATCAAAGGTGTGCGCCACCACCACCCAGCCTATGATTTATATTTTTTGATGGTACTGTTACTGTGTAATTTCAACCATGCTTTACCACATATTAAACCCAGTGTATTAGACTCTTGGCCCAGAAGTTAACAAGACTCTTACAAATGAAATTACATCTTGGTATAGCTAATCTATCTAGTGGAGAAACTAAGACAGAAAATGTTCTGTGTCTGAATAAAAGACAGGTACTTTATTAGATATACCTTTTAATGTATTCGCTGACTTAGTTGTTAAACTATAATGTTTGAAATAAATATGAGAATTTACTCTAGCTGAGTGCTTTCGAATTAACTGTCTTAAAATTTTTGACCTCAGGCTTTCAAAACTCTAGCATGTAGTGAGTAGTTGTTCCAGCTTTGACCCGGAAGTACTACCTGCATTGAGGCTTCTGGTAACTGTCATGCCTACGAGCTGGGATATGCTGGCTCTCTTGGTTCCTGGTAATCCTGGTTGTTGGATGGTAGATGAAACAGAGTTCTCCAGAGAACACCGCTGGGCTGCATTTCACCTCTCCCGGACCCTGTAACCTATCCTTTTACCTGTTGTAAATAAAACCCCCAAATAAACCTCCCTTTTAACTACATGGAGTTGCCTTAATAGTTCCATCATCACTAGCAGATTTTTGTTGAGAGGTCAAATCTTGAGCCTTGACATACTAAGCAACTAAGAGATTTTATGAATAAGTATTGATAAAGCTATTTTTACTTATCTACTTATTTATAGTTTAATAACTTGAATTTTTTTATGAAGAATTGCTTAATCTGTTTTTGAGTATATAATTTGGTTATTTGATCCCTATTTTGGTGGGTCACTTACTTCTTTTTCCTTCATAGAAGCCAGGAGATTTATGACCTTGGATTCTGGAAGACCTATACTATTGACGGATGTACTGATTCCCACTTGTGGAGACTTGGCCTCCTTATCAATTGACATATGGACGTTAGGAGAAGAAATGGATGGGAGGCGTTTGGTAGTGGCAACTGATATAAGCACCCATTCACTTAAGTCTTCATGACTTAATACCACCACCTGTGTGCAGATTCATGAAGGTAAAGAACTTCAGGAAAGTAAATGTGTATATTTTTCATGTTTCTTAGTAATACATTGACATATAGTTGAAGAAGTAAATCTGTATTTTTCCAAATATATAGCTCAGATTTTTTTTATTGTATCACATACGTGTTTGCTTATTTTTAACTCTTCATTTCAGATAACTGTCATTAGGATTTTACTATGGACATACCTATATCTTGCCTTGGGAAAGTAAACTGAAGTTGATGCATGATTCTCTAAGAGGTGAAGGCGAGTCTGCCAACCAGCCAGAAATTGACCAGCATTTAGCAATGATGGTTGCTTTACAAGAAGATATACAGTGCAGGTTAGTAAAAAATTGTTCATATATTATTAAATTATTTCTGTATCTACCTAGAAGGGAGAAAAGGAGTGTTCCCCTTGTTCTGAATTCTCTCCAACATAGATTGTTATTAGTGTTTTTGATCATAGCCATTCTGACAGGTATAAGGTGGTATCTTAGAGTCGTTTTGATTTGCATTTCCCTGATGACAAAGGGTGTTGAGCATTTCCTTAAATGTCTTTCAGCCATTTGAGATTCTTCTTTTGAGAATTCTCTGTTTAGCTCTATAGCCCATTTTTTAATTGGATTGTTCAGTATTTTGATGTCTAGTTTCTTGAGTTCTTCATATACTTTGGAGATCAATCCTCTGTCAGATGTGGGGTTGGTGAAGATCTTTTCACATTCTGTTGGCTGTCTTTTTGTCTTATTGACTGTGTCTTTTGCCCTGCAAAAGCTTCTCAATTTCGAGAGGTCCCATTTATTAATTGTTATTCTCAGTGTCTGTGCTACTGGTGTTATATTTAGGAAGTGATCTCCTGTGCCAATGTGTTTAAGAGTACTTCCTACTTTCTCTTCTGTCAGGTTCAAAGTAACTGGATTTATGTTGAGGTCTTTGATCCACTTGGATTTGAGTTTTGTGCATGGTGACAGATATGGATCTATACAAATTCATAGAGACAGAAAGATAAGACGTTATCTCAAGATGGAGAAGAAAGGAATATAGAGCAGTGATTTCTTAAGTACAGAGTTTCTGTTTTGTGTGATGGAAAAGCCCTACAAATGGACAGTAGTATCAGGACATAATATGAATGTAATAAATCATATCATAAATATAGTTATTGAATGAATACTGGGAATGTAATCAATGAATATCACAAATGTAATTAATATGAGTGTAATAATGAATATCATGAGTGTAATTAATATCTTGAATGTAATTCATGCCTCTGAATTGTGAACTTAAAAATGGTTACAGTTGCAAATATTATGTTCATTAAAAAAAAATAAGGTGGAATGTAATCACCATACATTATATGTGTGTATGAAATTGAAGACAGCGATGTTGTAAAATAGAAAGTGGTGATGGGGTCATGGGCCTATGAGGATGCTGGACTAAAGTCTATCAAATTGTGCAGACAGGCAAATTGTATACTCTGTGAATTATTTGTCAATAAGGATTTTATAAAACCTTAAAAAGCCGGGCGGTGGTGGCGCACGCCTTTAATCCCAGCACTCGGGAGGCAGAGGCAGGCGGATCTTTGTGAGTTCGAGGCCAGCCTGGGCTACCAAGTGAGTTCCAGGAAAGGCGCAAAGCTACACAGAGAAACCCTGTCTCGAAAAACCAAAAAAAAAAAAAAAAAAAAAAAAAAACCTTAAAAAAAAAGGGAAAGGAGCAAAGGTACATTACAGCAGGATTGAAAGCATGAGAGTATTGTTAGCTAACTCGTATCATTTATTAATATTTGTCAACAGTAGTTTTGGTGTTTTGTTTTCTTTAAGACAGGGTCTTTATTTGTAGCTCTGAGGGACCTTGAATTGACTGTGTGGACCAGGCTGTCCTCCAGCCACAGATTGCTGCCCCCCTTTGCCTCTAGGGTAGGGGGATTAAAGGTGTTCTCCACAGTACCTGGCCCAACAATAATTCTTCATAGTAGTTGTACTTTAATGTATTTTAAGAGATGTGCTTTTCAGTGTGTAGCTCCAGAAGAAGACTGAAGGAATGACTTCATTTATTTTTACTCACAGATATAACTTAGCCTGTCATCGTCTGGAAGCTCTTTTGCAGAGCATTGATCTTCCTCCTCTCAACAGTGCAAACAATGCGCAGTACTTCTTGCGAAAAACCAGACAAAGCAGTTGAGGAAGACAGTAGGGTTTTTTCTGCTTATCAAGATTGTATTCGGCTACAGCTTCAACTAAATCTGGCTCATAATGCAGTGCAGAGGCTCAAAGTAGCCATAGGTGCAAGTCGGAAGACACTGAGCGAAACATCAGTTCCAGAAGACTTGATTCAGACATCGTCCACAGAGCAGTTACGCACCATTGTCAGATACTTACTGGACACATTGCTCAGCCTGCTTCACTCTTCCAGTGGTTTGTATTTGCTCAGTGACTTACTGAGACTAATTCATTATGTCTCTGTTGCTTGTTTTAGGTACATGGTATTAGCTTTCTGAGTTTTTTTTTTTTTTTTTTTAATGAGTGTATGGTGCTGGGGATTGAATTGATAGTTCATACATGCTAGGCATGTGCTCTTTACTGGCCTCTATTCCCAGACACTATTTTCTAGAAATTTTAATTTGATATCCTGTTTAATATGTTTATGAAATTTTTGTGAACTTATTTATTTTCTCCTTAAAGATGGGTGGCCTTGAAGGTTGCTACCATTGAGCATTGATCTATGGGGTTGTTGGATCGCAGCTGTAAATCTCACCAATTTCCCACTTCTCATGGGCCAGCCGTGGTCCACCACCAACTCCTTTAACTCAGTTTTTCGTTATACCTCGTGGTTATGGGATTGTCGGAGGGGACAAATTCTCCGGTGTCTTCTGCCAATCTTCAGGAGCCCAACACCCCGACCCTCACCCTCCCACCCCGCCCACCTCCTCAAATCCCTTCCTTCTCCTGTGGCACTGTTCTCCGTTCTCCTTGGCATCTGCCCGGACACGGACCTTACTACTTCGACAGCGGTTCTCTGGACAGTCCAAGGCTTGCTGCATCGAGAGCCTCCTCCAAGCAATCCATTTTCCCCAACCACTGTCAGATGATGTCCGGGCTGCTCCCATCTCCGGCCATGTCCAGGTTGCCCATGAGAAGGAAAAGGTATCCTTCCCCCTTGCCGGCTATTCAACCAAAACTTTCTGAGGATCTTAAACATCTATGGAACTTGGTGTGACACTGGATTTACAAAGCTCAGAGATCCGTGCCACATGGAGCTCCCATTTGGAGGGGTAGGTGGACGGGGGTAGGGGTGGGGTGGGGAGGCGTGACTGTGACAGAAACTACAGAGGCAAAAAAAGATACCAACAAAGGGGCTTCTGTTCTGCCTTGGAGGGGCATCAAGAAGGACTGAGAGGCTTTTGCACAGGACTTCTTTCTAGTCTTGGTAACAGCTTCCTATTCCTGCACCCACCTTACCTCCTGTGCCCAATTCTCTGCCTCTCCCAGGGTCTTTCTCACATAACCTTTTCTCCAGCTCGCCCTGCCCCTTCCCACAGGTGATCCCCACAGCCTTGCTGAGTCTGCTCCTCCGGTGCTCCATCGCGGAGGCTAAGGCACGCCTGGCTGCAGCTCCTTCCGTCTGCGAGGCTGTCAGGAGCGCCCTCTCTGGGCCGGGTCAGAAACGCACCACCCGAGCCCTTGGAGACCCTACAGCCTGGAGTGCACTGAATTGACGATTCTGGGACCTCGAAGGGGCAGAGCCGTGGTCCACTCCCACGAGGACTTGTGCCAACAATACACGTGGTGGTGGGACAAATCCAGTTTCGGGGAGTGGGGTGGGGGGAGCACTAACAACCCAGGATCGGGGAAGAGTCCCGCTCTCAGCCGGATCATTTCCACTTTTACTGGCATCTTCTGATCTCAGAAATAAAACTAAATGTCTTGCTTTGGAACCTAACCTTGCAAAAAGTCAGTTATCACAAACAAGGAAAATGGGGGCACCAGGTAATTTCGGGCAAGAGAGAAGGTACTATTCATTAAAGAAAGACAATCCCAATGAGACAAGATCCTTCTGACTAGAATGAATGCCACATCCACTTAAGAGACCAGTGAGCAGAAGGCTTTGACTGCATCCTCTCCCTGTGTTTGAAGAAAGAGCAAAGGAACTCTGGATGTGCTGGGGACCCTTTGGTGGTGGGATCCAAAGAACACTAGAAACTTGTCTGTACAGCTTTAGACTTCAGCTACCACGGGTTTTGATAAATAAAGGCACCTGGATTCATCCCAGGTGCAGTCTCAGTACCTGCAGCCACGACTCTTACGGCAGAGATCTGGCTCCCCCTTGTGGCAGAGAAATAGCCGATTAAGAGATACCCCAGGACCTCCCCTATAGAGAGAGTTAAGGAACGTTCATTGCTAGAATTATTTTGGGATATTAGAGGGGAAGTCAAGAATCAAGGAAAGTTTTGGAACAAATGAGGTTAAAATGAGGCAAATAAAACCTGAGACTGTTTTGAAGGCTTAAGTGGTTCTGTGGAGTGAACAACAGGGGGTTAGGTCCTTTTAGG
This sequence comes from Peromyscus maniculatus bairdii, assembly GCF_049852395.1. Lineage (NCBI taxonomy): Eukaryota > Metazoa > Chordata > Mammalia > Rodentia > Cricetidae > Peromyscus > Peromyscus maniculatus. The sequence goes on along the minus strand of NC_134873.1, from coordinate 43,059,432 downwards.
GGATTCTGGGCTCTAGGCAGAGCTAAAATAGTTCAGAAATTTGTTAGAATTGGGTAAGGCACGGCGGTACGTGACTCTAATCCCCTCATTTTCGAGGATGCAGTAGGAGATTGTGAATCGGAGGCTACATGTCAAGAGCGATCTCTCCTAAAGAATTATTGAGACAAATGGTCTACAACCAGCCTCCACACTGCTAGCACTCTGGAGAAAGCAGACATCCGAGGAGATGAAAACAACTAGAACAGGCAGCCATGATGCTGAAATGTTGATGGGGGGGTGAGGGGGTGGATGGGTGGGTGGGTGGGGTGGATGGGTGGGTGGGTGGGGCTGACCATTGGGTTGAAGAAGATAAAGGCACGTGATCTCTTGGGCACCCATTTGCTGCATCAAAACCAGGAGGATTTAGGGTAGGCGACAGTTGGATACTGAACACACTGGAAGTCTAATATATTGAAAATGGAACTCACGACCATTCTTCCCGGTCAGCTAGTTGTTATTTTCACAACTTAGGTGGAACTGGGTTTAGACAGGCTAGCATGGGTCTTGAATCTGTCAAAGAGCTGGGTCCTCTGCAAGAACCACGGAGCCTGTAAGAGCTGGGCAGCGGTGGCCCACGCCTTTAATCCCAGCACTTGAGAGGCAGAGTCAGGCAGATCTCAGTGAGTTTGAGGCCAGCCTGGTCTATAGAGAGAGTTACAGAACAGCCAGAGCTGTTACACAGAGAAACCCTGCCTCAAACAACAACAACAACAATCAAAGCAAAAGAGTAGGGTTTGGGAGATGGCTCAGTGGTTAAGATCACTGGCTGCTCTTGCAGAGGACCTGGGCTGAGTTCCAGCACCCACATGGTGGCTCACAACTGCCTGTAACTCCAGTTCCAGGGGATCTGATGCCCTCTTCTGACTCTCTTGGGCACACATGTGGTACACAGACATTCATGCAGACAAAATATCTATACACATAAAATAAATTTTAAAAAAAGATGCTAAGGATAGAGGAGAAAGGGTAAATGGGGTTTAGTTACTACTATTACAGCTTTTGTGAGCACTATGAAATAAAAAGTGTATTAAAAAATAAAATTCCTGCCAGGCAGTGGTGGTGCATGCTTTTAATCCCAGCACTTGGGATGCAGAGGCAGGTGGATCAGTGAGTTCAAAGTCAGCTTGGTCTACAGAGTGAGTTCCAGGATGGCCAGGGCTATGCAGAGAAACTTTGTTTCGAAAAAACCGAAACAAAAACAGAATTCCCGATTATAATAGCATGTCATGTGTGGGAAGGCTAAATGAATTTAAATATTCTAAAGGCCCTGGATTATGCGTAAGAGGATAAATGTTCGATTGACCTAACACTCTGAGCAGTGTGTATAGTGCATTCTAGAAGACACCCAGGGCTGGTGAGATGGCTCAGCAGGTAAAGGCACTTGCTGCCAAGCCTAGTGACCTGAGTTTGAATCCCAGGAGAGAGCACAGGCATGAAGAACTGGATCCGGGGTCAAGAGCTCTTGTTGTTCTTGCAGAGGACCCAGGTTCAGTTCCCAGCACCCACACGGCAGCTCACCATCTCTAACTCCAGTTCCAGGGATCCGATGCCCTGTTCTGACTCCTTGGCACCAGGCAGGCGTGTGGTACACACACATACAGGCAGACAAAACACTTGTACACATAGAAAGAGCTAAATCTAAAAAAAAAAATACTAAAAAAAGAGAGCTGACTATCAAGTTGTCCCTTGACTTCCATGTAGGCCACAGTGCAAGTACACGTACACACACACACACACACACACACACACACACACAAATACACACATCACATCACATCACACAGACACATACAAGAAACAGACAAACAAGGCTAGAGAGATGGCTCATAGGTTAAGAGCACTGACTGTTCTTCCTCAGAGGTCCTGAGTTCAATCCACATTGAATCACAACCATCTATAATGGGATCTGATGCAGTCTTCTAGCCTGCAGGCATACACGCAGGCAGAACACTGTACATAACAAACAATAAACAAATGTAATTTGTAGAAAGGCATTTAGTAGGTGTAGCTTAATAGCAGGATGCTTGGCCAGCATGTGTGAGGCCCTGGGCTTGACACTCTCAGCACTGGGGGAAAGATATAAAGACATATATATGGTTTACTATGCTGCCATCTATTCCTTCAGCATGGCCACTTCATTGTGACACAGTGACATGAAAGCAACCATAGACACTAGGCAAGTGGACCGAATGGACACGGAGACTGTATTTATATCACTTGTACAGTATGTCTTGTTTTTGCGCACATGCGGACTGTTTTAACTATTGTAACTTTTCTATGTAATGCTATGGATTAAACTCAACTGCATGCATGCTAGGGACCTGCACTATGAATGAGCTGTAGGCATCCCTAGCATGGTGGTTAAATATTTAAGACACAAAGAATATCTTTTCTGGACATACTAGGCCACTTGATCAAGAAAAGAACTTTATTTTGGCTCTGAGTTGAAGCAGTGTTGACAGGTCACATCTGGTGACAGACCTTTTGCTGGTAGAGTCCAGATGTGGAACAGGGAGGATGTCACATGGCAAGAGACAGGGAGTTTATGTGTATGGATTTTCATTTTTATCTCTTCTTCTTCTGAGGCTACCAGTCTTCAACCATGGGGGCTCCACTTGCATAATTTTCTGCCTATGCCCCCTGAAAGGCCCCACTTTTAAACACAGTAGTTGAAGTCGGGCTAGTGGTGCTCACGTGCTCTCCCAGCATTTGGTTGATGGATGGAGGCAATAGGATTCAGAAGATCAAGACCAGCTTTGGCTACCTAGCAAATTTAAGGCCAGACTGGGCTACATGAGACCTGCCTCGAAAATATGAAATAAATAAAATGATAAACATTGTAGTTGAATTAAATTCCTATTCTCCTGATGGTTCACCATGGGATGAAATTTCACCCCACGAACCCTTAAGGGACACACTGACATCATATTTAAATGACAGGGCCTATAAAGGTCCTTGTGAGGGCTGGAGGCAGCACACTGGTGAGGTACTGAGTTCAGTACCCAGCACCCATGTTGTGTGGTTCACAAACATCTGTTAACTGCAGATCACCTCTAGCACCCTCACTGTGGCACTGCACTCATACACACATTCACATCATTTAAAATAGTAATAAAAACAAATCTTGAAAGGTTCGTGTTAAAGTGCACATAAATGTTTTAGGAAACCGAAGGGATATCTCGTTACTAATTCTTCACCAGGACTCCAGGCTGGTCTACAGCTAACACCTGCCACATAGCATGTGCTCAATGTACAAGCCAGAGCTCTTTATAATTAAAACCCTTGTAGAAATTGCATAGTGCTTCACGAAGCACGCACACCGTATTTATTTAACTATTTCTTTTTTAGTGGGCTTCCCAAGAATATTAATTGTACTGCCCCTATAGACAGAATATACTGTGGGGGGAAAAGACTTGGTCTTCTGAAATGGTGCCTACCAGTCAGTGGTTCTTTAGTGTTCCTATATGAAAAGAATAATTTTGATCACATGAATTGATCATATCAATATTGTTTGCACTGTGTTGACTTGATAAGATGGTGTGGTGATACACGACTACTCTAAACTTGGCAGTGAGATTGTAGATCCTCTAAGGCCACTGCTTAGTGTGATGTGTGTCAGGTCAACAGCAACTAGGAAATATGGAGACCTGTGAACTTAGAAAACCAGGTGCCTCAAAGTCCCTGAGAGTTCCCACTTCAACTATCCCAACTCTCTTAGATTCCACTTGACTCTGTGTTCTAACCTACAGATTGAAATTTATGGCCATAGACCCAATCCCAATTTATGACAGTGACCGGCTCCAAAGAAAATGTGAGTCAGAACAAGTCATTTTGGAAGACCTTTGAAACTTTACCTCGCCACTCCTTCCTTAGTGACGAGTTTGTCTAGCTGGACCCTAGAAGATTCATAGATGGATTCTCCCCTGAGCTTTGGCTATTAGAGCTCAGAGCAAGGTCAGCCACAGGGAAGGGCATCAGCTGGGACCTGAGTGTGCACTGCTTTACCTGGCACTGCCTATTGTGATGTCATGAAATCTCAGTCTAGAGACAGAAACTCTGTAGTGGAGGGGGCATAGGCTTGAGAAATGTCTCTAATATGGGGGCTCGTTTTCCCACTGCCGACACATCTCAGCCTTATGCTACTTGGTTTCTTGGTTTGTGGAATATGGGTGTTGTTTTCTAGGTATCAGAGCCAGACAAAGGTGGCAGCCAAGACAGAGGTATGTGATAGCCACTCTCTCTGGATACTCACTCTCTCCATCCTGAAACCCTATAGGTTTGTCTAAATGCCCATCCTCTGGGCCGTAGGAAGAACTGGATGTGGGGGAGAGGGGGGTTGAGACAGCATTGATAGATGGCTTCCTCTTTTATTTTTCCTTCCTTGTTTTGGTTTTCTGAGACAAGGTTCCTCTGTGTATCCCTGGCTCTCCTGACTCACTCTGTATACTAAGCTGGCTTTGAACTCACAGAGATCTGTCTGCCTCTGCCTCCCAAGTGCTGGGATTGAGGGCATGAGCCACCACTGCCCACCTTGCCTTTCTCTTAATTCATTTCAAGAAGCCTTAGGATGGGCATGTTGCAGGAGTTTCTCTGAGTTCGAGGTCAGCCTGGTCTACACAGTGTGCTCCAGGACAGCCAGGAGTACACAGGGAGAGTCTGTCTCAAAAAAAAAACAAGAAGAGGAGGAAGAGGGAAGAAGAAAGAAGAAAGAAGGAGGAGGAGGAAGAGAAGGAGAAGGAGAAGAAGGAAGAGGAGGAGGAGAAGAAGAAAAGAAGAACGTAGTAGTAACGGTAGCTTTGGGATCTATTATCAAATAGACACTGAGGCAGAAGGTACTAGATACTGAGAAAGTGATGTGTAGGAGCTCGAGCTGAAGTGAGACATTCAGATGACATAACTTTGGGGAAAAGAATGTGGTAAGGGTGCTGTGGATATTGTCCATCACGGGATGGGAGGCAGACAGGAGAGTGAGTTTGTTTTATAAAGAAAGATTTATAATTATATGACGAGACAAAGAAAATCAAGTGGTACTTTGCTGTGGGATTTTTATTTCCAGGAGGAGGAGAATTGTTTGAGTTCATGGTACACGTGTTTAACGTTAGTAGGTCATGCCTCTTCTGAGTTTTCGATCATGTGAGCAGACCATGAGTGACTGGCTCCCCCACATCCTGCCATCTTGCCCAGACTTGGCACATCCACCTCTTATTTTAGTGATTCCAGTGAGTGTGTGGTATTGCATTGTGATTTCGTGTGCAACCCCCATAACTAAACTCTGAGCAACGTCTCAGGTTTATTAGCCATTTGGAAATTCTCTCTTGTAAACTGCCTATTCAAGTCATTTGTGCAGTGTGTGTGTGTGTGTGTGTGTGTGTGTGTGTGTGTGTGTTAGGTGTGTGTATGTAAGGATCAAATTCAGGTCATTGCTCATGCTAGGCAAAGCACTCTACCACTGAGCTTTATCTCGGGTCCATTTTTTTCCTTGTTTCTTGTTTTTTGAGATGGGGTTTCTCTGTGTAGTTTTGTGCTTTTCCTGGAACTCACTCTGTAGCCCAGGCTGGCCTTGAACTCACAGAGACCCACCTGCCTCTGTCTCCCAAGTCCTGGGATTAAAGGCATGCGCCACCACGACCCGACTTTCCTTGATTTTTATTAAGGATAATTTCAGGCAAATCAAAGGCACAAAGAATTGGTAAACGAGCCGAGTCTGAACAAGGCACTACATTCAATCCTTAGTATAAGAGAAAAAATTAAAGGTGGTCTGATGAATCTTCATAGACCAGTCACTCAATCATTTTGAAGCAAATCAGAAATAATTTCATGGTAAATGTTTTAGTATGTATATTTTGAGCTAATGCCCCTCTCAACAAAGAAAAAAAAGAAGAAAAGAAAAACAGGTTAATCACAGTATCATTATTACACCTAAAAATGTAACAATAAAATTGGAATAATTCCTTAATACCTCACATACCCACCAGCATTTAAATTCCAATAGTCACGCAGTTATTTAATGGCATAAATTATTATTTAGCCCAACTCAATATTGAATGTTGAGATTGAACAATATGTTTCTGTATTCTAATCTACAGAGTCTCTCTTTTCTTTTATTAGTTTCATCCATGTATTGGATAAAAGGGTCATTTCTCTAGATTTCACAATCAACATTTTGTTGATCAAATACCCATGCTGTGCAGCCATACACATATAGGCAACAGTAATTGGACTTAGTGGGTTATAAAAGAGAAAAGCATGAGGTTGGGAGGTGGATATGTTGTGGGGTATGTATGGGGGAAGTTGGAGTGGGGAGGGGTGGGTATGATTATATTTGATTGTACACATGTCTAAAATATTCTGAAATTAGGAAAAATTATAATGCCCCCTCCATGTTGTCAGTTCACACACTGCTGCCTCTGGTACTTCATGTGAGTGAGTTGAGATTTATCCAGAACTCCTGTAGAAATGCATTTGCCAGGGGAGCAGGGTTGGAAAGTGCGACCTTCAAGCGGGTTTAATGCCATTCTTTCTAGACTGAGTAAGGTCTCACAGGCATGGCTCCTCACTCTCTGAGGACTGGGTTCGCTGCCACAGGAGTCAGGACCCCTTTTGTCTTCCACACACATCCACTTGCTCCTCTGCCTCTGTCTGCTGTGAGTTGAAGCTACACAAAGACCTCAGGTGAAGCTAAGGACATGTTAGCACTAGGATCTTAGACATCCTCACGTGAAGGGAAGGACATGCTAGCACTAGGCTCTTAGACATCCAGAACCATGAAGCCAACTAAACCTCTCTCCTTCATAAATGAGCTGATCACAAGTATTCTATTTCAGCAGCTCAACATGAATTAGAACCATGAGAAAGTTGGTTCTAAGATTTATCAGAATTTGTTTTCTGGTAGGAAGAGTTGACGTAGTTCATAGGTAATGATAATCATCATGAGGCACATAATGTGTGATTTGGCATGGCATTTTACTTTTATCTATCATTATCATCATCTCTATCTATCATCTATCTATCTATCTATCTATCTATCTATCTATCTATCTATCTATCTATCTATCTATCTATCATCTATATCTATCTATTTATTTTATTGCTAAGGATCAAATCCAGAGTCTTGTGCTCTCTGCAAGCAGTCCACCACTGAACTACATCCACAGACCTGGTATAATATTATAATTTCTTTTTTATGTTTTTGTTTTTCGAAATAGGGTTTTCCTGTGTAGCCCTGGCTGCCCTGGAATTCACTTTGCAGACAAGGCTGGCCTTGAACTCACAGAGAACCACTTGCCTATGCCTCCCAAATGCTGGGATTAAAGATGTGCACTACCACCACTCCTTGTAAATACCATTTTATACAAATGATGCCGAAACCCAAGAATACAACAGATCTTTCCATATTGAGCTGCTTAGAGAACCCTAAGTGTATCACTTTGACTTTATTCTCCTGTAGGAATATTCTCTAAATTATACCATGTGTAAATAACAAGTTTTATTGCCTCTTTTCCAACCTTATATCTTGGTTCTCCTTGCCTTCATTTATGATTATGACTTCAGGTACAATATTCAGTAGCAATGTGTTGTGGGCATCTGCCTCTTTATTAAGTCAAGGACATTTTTCAGTAATTCACCAGTTATGTATAATGTTTTCTGTGGTTTTTCATATATTCTTTCCCAAGTTAAAAAAGTTTTAGCAAGGATTGGTGTTAATTTAAAAAAATCTAAAATTTTAAATTAAATCTCTTTATACTGGGTGCTAAATATTAAGTATATTTCCTGCCTCTATTTAGATGGTCATATATTTTTTCTTGTTCATTCAATGTACTGAGTTGCATGAGAATGTAAGATAATAAACCAGGTGTGAATTCCTAGGATACGTATAACTCATTTGTAATGTTGGTCCCAATACTTTAATTAGATTCATTAGATTCAGTTTGCTGATATTTTGTTTGGGATTTATACATCTATGCATAAATATATTGATTGGTCAGGTCTGAATTAGATTTTAGAATGGTGATTGTTCCATCTTCCTCAATGAAAAATAGAAGCAAATCTGAATATCCATCTCATTAATGTAAGAGATGCCCTCAATACTCATGGAATTGCAAGGGTTTTTGGAGTTCTGTACCAGAATCTGGAACAAAGACCAGATTGTTCTTTATCTCTCACACACACACACACACACACACACACACACACACAGAAACAAACACACTCTCCAAAGGAGGATATACTAAGGTTAAGAAATAGGCTCTCATAGCTCCTCTGAAATTCATAGACAAACTTGAGTAAGAGTTAATGTCATTGTCCCAAGCCCAAACACAGCATCTCCAAAGAATCTATAGATTGTGTTGGTAATGCCATTTTACCATCAAACCTTCTGATCATGAACAAAGGATGTGTTATTTACTATTTACTCTCTACAACAGTGTTTTGTAGTTTTTCCATCTCATGACATAGCCACCTCCCAAACACCCCATCTACTAATACATTACCTTGGGGGTTAGGATTTCAACATATCAAGTTGGGGGATAACATTGGACCCAATGTATGTCGGGGAATTTCCCAGGCATTTCTACTTTACTGAGTGTCTTAAAAAGCAAACAAACCACATGAGTACATGTTTGGTTTTTCTGCACCACCTCTATGACCATGGCAACCCCCACTTTGTGTTATTAGTACGGAATAGTGTGTTGACCACTGTGCTATGTTGAAACGGTCCTGCATTATTTAAACATCATTTCACTGTGTGTATCTACTGTATCTGGTACTGTTACACTGCACACAGTCCCCTCCCTCCCCACTCTCCTTCACTGTCTCCCCACAGTGTCCTTAACTCTTCCAGTCATTTCTATTTTCATGGCATGTTTACATCTGTGAGGTTATGTACTCTATGAAATTAGGACCCACAAAGGAGAACAATCATTTGATGTTGGTCTTTCTGAGGCTGGCTTAGCTGCTTTATAGGAGTTCCAGTTGCATCCCTTTTCCTGAGAAAACTATGTAACCTTGTTCTTGGTGACAGAAAAAGTCCATTGTGTAGACACACACATTTAACATCCACTCCTCCATTGTTGGACACATAGCTTGGTTCCATAACTCAGTTATTATTTATAGTGCTGAAGGAAATGCTGATGGGCATGTGTGTCTGTCACATTAACCTCTATTCATTCTTTGGATAAATACCAAACACTCAGATTCATCATCATTCTGTAAGTTCAGGCCAGCCCAGTAGGTGTACTGCATTTATGTTTATTGACAAATTTTTCCACTCTATCTTACATTTTTGAGTAGTTCCACTAAGTACAAGTCTAGATAGGCATTTGTTTTCTTATAGCACATTCAAGAATTTATGCTGTTGTTTTCTCGTGCCCTGTATTTCTAAGAACACGGCAGCTCTTTCCCTACTGCTCATGCAGATATGGTAAGTCTTTTATTCGGGGCCAAGTATCAAGAATCTTCCTCTTCTGTTTTCAGCATTTTTTTTTTTTTTTTTTGGATTTTCGAGACAGGGTTTCTCTGTGCAGTTTTGTGCCGTTCCTGGAACTCGCTTTGGAGACCAGGCTGGCCTCGAACTCACAGAGATCCGCCCGGCTCTGCCTCCCGAGTGCTGGGACTAAAGGCGTGCGCCACCAACGCCCGGCTTGTTTTCAGCATTTTTGAATCTACTTAATTCAGCTGTTCTTCGGCTTCTGCTGTCCTAAAACTTACATATCAGTGCTTCTCAGTTTTCACGAGTTTCTAGTTATTAAGTCAAAGAACAGACTGCTTCGAAGCAGTTTTTAGGGATGAGGAGATCCGTCAGTCAGTAAAGTACTTGCTTTGCAAGCGTGAGGTCCTGACTTCCATCCCTAGAATTGTGTAAGAGATCTGTGCTCAGTGGCACACACTTGTAACACCAGCACTGGGGTGGGGGTAGAGACAGGCGTATTCTTGGGGATCCCTGTCCAGATAGTTCAGATCTTGACAAGCTCCAGGCCAATGAGAGACCGTGTCTCAAAAGTCAAGGTGGGTGGCACCTGAGGAATGATGCCTGAGGCTAACCTCTGACCTCCACGTGCACATGCCACATAAGCAGGCACACCTCTGCACACTTGTGTACCTACGTGTACATGCACAAACCAAAAACTCACATTATTTTCCACACTTGAATTCTCTTATAAAAATAGAGATTTTTTGTATTTTATGTATATGAGGATTTTGCCTGCAAGTAAGTGTACATGCGCACCACATGTTGCCTGGTACTTCCAGGGGCCATAAGAGATCAGATCCTCTGACACTGGAGTTAAAGTTATAAGCCACCATGCGGGTGCTGGGAACCGAACCTGGGTCCTCTGTAAGTGTAGCCAGTGCTCTTAGCGGTTGAATCGTCTCTCCAGCCCCTCAACATTTGAATTCTCAACCCACTTAGAGCCCATCTCTGAATCCTGTATTGAGAAATGATCCACTTTTATTTTTCTCACTGTTTTCCACTGTCTTAGTTTCTATTCTGTCGCTGTGACAGAATGCCCTAACAAAAGAGCCTTAAAGGGGGGGGGGCTCACTTCAGCTCACCATCACCCAAGGTTATGGTCCATTGGTCCATCGTGGTAGAGGAGGTCACAGCTGCAGGGGCTTAGGCTAGCGAGTCAACGTTGCATCTGCAGTAAAGAAGCAGAGAGGAGTGATGAGTCCAAACTGTAGCTCACTTCTCTTTCCCCACTGACACAGTCTAGGATCCCAGTAAGAGAATGGCGCCACCACAGTGGAGCCCCAGGTATGGTTATCAAGACGGTTCCCCATGGGCATGCTCGGAGGCACAGGTCCACAAGATTCTAGATTTTGGCAAGTTGACATCACTTATCACAGCTATGGAATCATTTCTTGTCACTATGTGGAGCTCTCTTCAATTAAGCTGACATATGTAAGTGAATTTATTTCAGAGCTGGGCTTTGGGTTTTTTGTTTGTTTTGAGACAGGTTTCTCTATATAGCCCTGGCTGTCTTGGAACTCACTATTGACACAGAGAAATCCTTCTGCCTCTGACTCCTGATTATTTCAGAACTTTTTTGTTTTTAAATCCCACCTGCCTGCTCCTGTTCTTATGAACTTGTTTTATGGTATGTCTTAATTTTTGGTCCAGTAAATTGCTCCCTTACACTTCTTTTTGTGGTTACTTTTGGCGACTAGCAGACCTTTCTTATTATTTATTTGTTTATTTATCTATATTCATGGTATTCATTAATTACACTCACGATATTAATTACATTTGTGGTATTCATTGATTACATTCGCAGTATTGATTCAATAACTGTATTTATGATATTCATTAATTATATTAATTGTATTGATTTATTATATTCATGATATTATGTCCTGATACTAATGTCCATTGTGGGACTTTTCCATCACACAAAACAGAGGTTCTGTACTTAGGAAATCATTGCTCTATATTCCTTTCTTCTCCATCTTGAGATATCGTCTAATCTTTCTGTTTCTATGAATTTGTATATTCTATATATTTCATGTAATACAATTCTATAGTATTTGTCCCTTTTTTTTAATGTAAAGCCATTTTATGTACAACTGCAGGAGAAATAATACACTTGAGCATAAAAATAGGTTATAATTCAAGTCCAGGGTTATTTTAAACAAGTCAGTTCTTTTCATCTGCCATACTGGCCACAGGGATTGAACATAGGTTGCCAACGCTTGGCAACAGATGCCTTCAGCCACTGAGCCATTTTGCTGGCTCCCACATGGCATCCTACCTGTTTACTTGGCTGTTTTCCTTACTAATGCAAGTCTCTAGAGCACAGGACTCATATTTACCTCTAGAGTCTCAGGTCTACACACAATAATCTAGGACTTAGGTTTGTTTAAACACTTACTAATTTGCATGTGGGTGCATGCATGGACAGATGGCATGCACGTGGAGGTGAGCATAACTTGTGCAAATGCTTTTCTCCTTTTACTATGAGGGCTCCAGAGATGGGACTCAAGTCATCAGAATTGGTGTCAAACACCTGTGCCCACAGAGCCATCTTGCTGGTCCCTTAGGATATTTAATCCATTATTCACAAAGAAATAAATGAGATGGTAACTAATGATATGGTTGCAGATGACAACTGATAAAATATATCACTATCCCCTATGTAAGATTAGATGTGTTGTCAATAAAATCCCCAAACCAGAACGTAAACCTGACTGGGTTTCTCTTTGTGTGTTTCTCTAGGCTCCTAAGCAACAAAACACATCTCTAAAACAGATCCGGAAACTCACAGGTCAGAAGGGTTCTATCCTTATGGGTCAGCTCAAGGCTGATGACTGATCAACTGTGGACCTGCTTTAGGACTCTTTCCACTTGAAGGGGAAGAAAGTTGAAAAAGAGGGTGTGCCTGGAGAGTACGCCCATCTCTCTGACATCTTTCCTTCCAAAGTCAGTCAAACAGCTCCATCCTCCATTGTTTCCTTTCCTCGGGCTTCTCTGTCCCTACATCTTCATGTAGAGCCCAAAATATGGGAGAGGAGAATGGACAAAGATGAACCAGAGTTTGGTGCAGGAGGTCCATTACCTTTACTCCTCTACCACGGATGTGGATGTGGGATGGCCATCTTTGAAGGGGAAGATGTATCAGGATCTCTGTGTCCCCCAGTGCTGTGTTCCCATTCCGGGCTTCTCATGGGTCACTTCTAGGACATGGCGAAGACAGGATAGTATGCTTTAGAAGCAAAACAAACCTCGATAGGTGTGCTGTGTACACTCCTCAGCTTCACGATGGATGTGACTTCATCTTTGCTCCCCTAATTGTTAAATGAAGGGGGTTCTGTTAGATGATGTCAGCAGTCACTATGCTAACAGTTTCTTTGCTCCTGTTACAGTTTCACAGTTGGAAGAAACAGAGATGAACGTCAGTGCAGCTGATCTGACAAGGTAAGCAGAGCCTGTCTACAGACTGTCCTGTGACAGATACCCGTGCTGACTAGTTTCCTGTCAACTTGATATAAGCTGCCATCATTTTGGAAGGGGGAACCTTAATTGCTCCCCCAGATTGCCCTGTGGGCAAGCCTGTGGTACATTTTTATTCTTTTTTTCTTTCTTTCTTTTTTTTTTCTTTTTTGTTTTTCAATGTATAACCCTGGCTGTCCTGGAACTCGCTCTGTAGACCAGACTGGCCTTGAACTCAGAGATCCATCTGCCTCTGCCTCCCGAGTGCTGGGATTAAAGACATTTGCCACCATGCCTGGCTGGATTTTCTTAATTGATGATTGATGTGGTAAGGTCCAGCTCACTGTGGGTGGTACCACACATGAGCTTGTGGTCTCAGGGGGTACAAGAAGGCAGGGTGAGCAAACCATGAAAGCAAGCCAGTAAGCAGCTCCATGGCCTCTGCATCAGCTCCTGCCTCTTGGATCCATCTTGCCCTGAGTTCCTACCCTGACTTCCCTCAGCAATGGAGTATGACCTGGGTGTTGTAAGCTGAAACAAACCCTGTCCCCCCCAAACGTTATATTCATTGGGGTTCCCCAGAGGAATAGAAATCCTACCCATGACACCATCTTCATTGTGAATGCTCTACGTAAAACACCTGGACTCTGACTTCATTTACTCTGAGACTAACTGCCTCCTTCCTAAATTATCCTTCTATTCCTCCTGTAATGTCACTTCAATCCCACTGACATCCTCTGCTGTGTCCAGTATTTCAGGACTTCCTACCGACTGGACCCAGGAATATGTATTCTGGTCAATAGACAGGAGTCTGCGACAGATCTTCCAACATCTGGATAATGCAAGGTCAGGAAACAGAGTTACTAGGCAGGGGACAGAGAAAGAGGAGAGAGAGAGAGAGAGAGAGAGAGAGAGAGAGAGAGAGAGAGAGAGAGAGAGAGAGTAAAGGAAGGAGGTAAAGGAAAAAGTTAGTTTGAGGAGCAGTGGAGAACTATTTTGTGAGCTTTATTTATTTTATGTTTTATGTGTATGGATATTTTTCCCACAGGTAAGTATGTGCACCACATGCATACCCAGTACCCACAGAGAGCAGAAGAGGGTATAGGATCCCCTAGTACTGGAGTTACAGATGTTTGTGGCCTACCATGTGGATGTTTGGATTCAAACTTGGGTCCCCTGGAAGAGCAGTCACTCAGTCACTGCTCTTAACTGCTGAGCTATTTCTCTAGGCCTCACTGTGTGTATATATATATATATATGTTTATATATAAAAAATTCAGTTGTATTTTTGTGCATGGGTGCCACATCATGTATGTGGCAGTCAGAGGATAAGCCACAGGAGTCAGTTCTCTCCTTCCAACATGTGAGTCTTAGGGCTCAAACTCAGGCCAAGCCAAGCACAAGGGTGTGTGTGTGTGTGTGTGTGTGTGTGTGTGTGTGTGTGTGTGTGTGCTGTGTAAAACTTGGGTGTCATTTCTGGGAGCCATCCACCTTGTGTTGTGAGATAGAGTCACTCCCTGGGACTCACTGATTATTCTTGGCTGTCCAGTGAGGCCCAGGGCAACTACTTGTCTCTGCTTGCCCGGCACTGGGGCACTGTGTTCTTTTCTTTTCCTGTGGGCTCTAGGGAGGGAACTCAGCTTCTCTATTGGTATACCATGTACGCTACTGACGGACTCGTCTCCTCTGCTCTTGGTGGAGGAATTCTTTAAATAAATAATTGATGTTTGTGAATGCAATCCCTCTTTTTCCTCATCTCTCCCTTAGACCAGAAATATTTTGGGTTTGAAATAGCCGCTCCCTTCCTTCTCTCTAATTTCCCTCCTGATTCCAAAGAAAATGAAAACATTTCTCTTTGTTTCTCAGATCAACGCTTATGGAGCTGAATGTTTCAGAGTCCCGAGATGTGACTTCTTCCTCCGTCTCTGACGCTGTGCTTCAGGAGGCTGTCCCACCCAGCTGTTACTGTAAAAAGGGAAAGCCTTCTACTGACTACAGCATGTCCTCTGCATCATCCAACAACAGCTCCAGCCTGTCTTATCTTCCAATGTTTTCTGAAGGAACAGCTTGGCAATTGCAGAGCGATAGTGGACCTGTTTCCTCCCAGAAGGAACCATCTCTGCCCAGGAGCCCTGGCACAGCCCTGCCTACTTCTCAGCTGACAGATCCTGAGAAATCAGCTCTTTCTCCGAATTTGGCACTTCTTCCTCCCTTACAAGCTCAAACTTCCTTCATTAGCTCTATTTTAGAATCCTTAGATCCTTGTGAGCAAGAGAAAACAAAAGATAAGGGAGAGACTCATTTTCAATCAAATCATGGGTCAGATTCTGATTTGGATGAGAGTCCAGGACCCCTGGTATGGGCTCCACTCCAGCTCTCTCCTTTGATCAGAGGAGAACTGGAAGGACATATGTCTCAGAAGGTTTCTACTTTGCAACAAGAAGTGGTGCCTCTGCCCGTGAAGAAATCCTGGAACATACTCAATCATTTGATGGATGTACAAGGAGTCCCTGAAGAAGAGCTCCCGAAAACTCAGTTACCTACACTCATTCCTCAGAGTGCTGAGCAAAATACCAACACATCTCCAGATCCTCCATCATTTCATCTCCACATGAACATTGGGGTGAATTCTGAAGTCCATAGGACGGAAGCAATCATTTCACAGCCATTTCCCTCAAACAGGGAGTCACAACCCCATGATGACCGCCAAGAACTTAGATATAATCCTTTAGTTATATCACCAGGCACTCCATCTCCCAGAAATTTAGAGGTTAACATAATTCAGGAAGAACAAGCTTTAGTGAAAAAGGATTCAAAGCATGTGTTAGAGCTGAATATAGAGCAGAGGGTGATAGGTCTGCCAGAAAAAAGGGTACAGACACAAAAGGCACAACTAACTAATGTGGAGCTGACACCCAAGATACCACCTTCAGCCACTGATGTCATAAAGGTCACACCACTGGCCTTGCTTCAGGTTATGGACTTAATGGGAATAAACCCAGAACCACAGTCGGAGGTGATAGACTCTGTGGGGTTTTCCCCACAGCCACCAAATCAAGCAGAAACAGTGAGTATAACTCCTCAGCCATTGAATGAAGTAATTGAACCGATAGAAGTAACCCATCATCAGGATCAAACCACGGGATTAAAGAGCATGGCCTCAAGACTGAGTCAAGTCACAGATGACATGAAGGTAACTCCTGTGGCATTGTTTCACGTCACAGATTCCATGGGGATGATTGACAAATTAAGTCCACATGGCATAGAACCATTAGGAATAGCCCCAAAGCCACAATACCAAGTCATGGAATCAGTGAAGACAGATACACTGCATAACTATCAAGCCAAAAGACCAGGAAGTATGAGTCGAGGGCCACAGCAGACGGTTGTGGAAGCTGTGGAAATGATTCCACAGCCTCAGCATAAAGACATGGGAACACTGACCATGACCTTGGGGTCACAGAATCAAGCCACAAAACACATCAGGATTACTCCCAGTCCAGTACATGAAAATGCAATGGAAATTAGCTCAAGTGCACTGCCTGAAGCCACTGAAGATACAAAAGTATCTCCAGTGGCAAAACAAGCCATGGATTTCATGCAGATGATTCCACTAGGACAGCCACACATTACTAAATCTAGGGCTTTGATCCAAGGCTCACAGCCTCCAGCTGAAAATTTGACCCCAGTGTCAGCTCAACCAGATGTTCCAACTACTACTGTCCCAGTAGGAACTGTAGAATCTAGAAGCATACCTCCACAGCCACCATCTAAAGTCCTGGAACCATCAGGAATGACTGATGACCTACTACCGTCAGGTCAGTCCCTGCATGCTCTAAAGGTGACCCCACTAGTCCAGGCATCTCCCACAGAAATGATCACACCACTACAAATTGTAGAGCCTCAAATCGAAGAGGCTCTGGAATTGCCTTCTGGGTTACAGGGTCAAGTTCGAGACTCCGTGGGGACTATGCCACAATCTCGAGGCACAGAGTGTGTGTCACTGACTCCAGGACTGTCTCATCAGGTCAAAGACCCTTCGGAGTTCACCCCATGGCACCAAGACTTAAGCTGTTCAGAGGTGAGCCCAAGGCAAAGTCACAACATGACAGAAACTATGGGGTTGAACTGGCCACAAGTGAAGGATCCTATGGAGATACCACAGTCACACCATCAAATAATGGAATCCACGAGAACAATCCCAGCACCACCAGATCAAAGTGCAGTACCTATAGGAAGAGGCCAAAAGCATCAAGTTCCAGAAGCTGAAGTAGGGCCAGTCATACCACTGCTTCAGGAAATGGAATATTTGGGGGGGAGCACAATCCCACAGTCTAAGGTTAGGGATTCAGTGGACTTACCCCCAGAACTACAGAGTGTAAAATCTGAGCACCTAACCCCAGATCCAATATTGCAAAGTATGAAATCTATGGACATAACCACAGAATTAGTCCCAGAAATGGAAAAATATGGACCACCAACCTCAACAGTGGTATGTATAGATTTGGCCCAAGAACTGCATCAGCAGAATATGCAATATGAGGAATTAACCCCTATACCACAACTGCAAAGTGAGACATCTGTGCCATCGGCCCCTGAGTCTCAGTTTCAAGATGTGAAATCTGGCCAGCTGACAGTTGAACCACAACTCCAAAATAAAAAGTCTGCTGAGCTGACTCCATGTCCACAGTTGCACAGTAATGTATCAGTGCATTTGATTTCCGATTCTCAGTCTCAAGGTATGGAAGAAGCTCTTTTAGCCCTATCACAGGAGATACAAGGAGATATAAAAATGGTGGAGTTGACTCCAAGACCATCACTTGAAGATATAAAATCTGTGAACTTGGCCCCAGAACCATGTTCACAAATCACTGGCTCTGATAAGATAGCCCCTGTACCATTGCTTGAGGATACAAAGACTCCATTTGTAGAAGGTAGGAGTCTACTTCCTGAGGCACAGGTGGAGAGTATGGAAGTTGGTGAACTGATCCCAAGCACACAATTTTATGCAACAAAATCTTTAGAAGAGACCCCCAAACCAAGTTATCATTTCCTAGAACCTGAAGGACCGACCCTACAGCATCCAGCCTCAGAAGCAAGGGTGACCTCTGACCCTTGCCGGCAGGTGGAAGAATCTGCTCCGTTGCCACAATCATCATTAGGGATGAGTCCAGCACCATTGAGCCAGACCTCAGAATCTGTGGAGATGAGCTCACCACCACTCCAAGAGACTCTTGAACCTGGGACCCAAGTTGTAAAAGAGATGGAAGAGACTTCAGAAACAGGAAGTGCAGTTAAAGATACTCTGGATTTTCTACTAGATTCAGAAGTGCAAACTATGACCTCAGGAGTGATGGCCCCAGAGACACAGCCCCCAGATGTGAAGTTTGTTCAGGTGACTCTAGACCCGTGTGCAGAAGTTACTAACCCATCGGAAAGAACTCTGAAACCAGAAGATGAAGACACAGAGACCTTCAGATTGACATTCTCTAAAGCTGATGATACCCAGGGAACCATCATAGACCTATATTCAGAAGTGAGATCTCTGGAGTTTAGTGTAGAACCAGGAGTGCAAGGTGAGAAATCAGAATCTTTTGCCCAAAATTTGAAGTCTGCAGAAGTAATCACCGAACCAACTGTACAAGTTGTAGAACCTGCAGTACTAAGTACAGAACCCAAACCACATATTAAAGATGTGATCCCAAGGCCACAGCTCCAGGAAGTAAAGTCTAGGCAAATGGATAGAGAATCACAGTTGCAAAATGAGAACTCTGTAAATGTAATACAACCTTCATCTGCAGGAGAGGTAGATCCTGAAAAGACAAAACCAGAGCCACGACTACAAAGTTTATCACTGAAGGAACGGATTGAAGGGACACAGTCCCCAAATGTGAAATCTGTGGATTTAAATCTAGGCCCACAGCAGCTAAGTGTCAAATCGAAGTTGATTCCAGGGCCCAAATTGCAAAGTGTCCAGTTTCCAATGTTATATCAAGGACTACTTCTTCAAGGGGAAAACCCAGTAAATTTCATCTCAGGCCCCCCACATTATGGTGTGAAATCTGATGATGAAATACCATGTTCTCTGGGGCCAGAAACCAGATCATCAGATTTTATCCTGGGGCCAAAGCTTCCAGAACCACAGCCACAACCACAAACACAACCTGGGAAGCCGGTAGACATAAACATAAGACCATGCTTGCATCATGTGAGATTCTCTGATGCAATCCCAGAGGCCAAGCACCAAGGTTTCAAATGTGTACAGTTCATGCCAGGAGTTCAGCTTCAAGACAGGAAGCCTCAGACATTGATGCCAGAATCATTTTTGCCATTAAGCCAAGAGACACAGGTTGAAGATAAGAAGCTTGTGTTGCCTCCGGAACTATCAGAGTTTTGCAGCATGAAACGCCCAATCCCAGCCTCTGAACTGCAACATCCAAGAGTGATAGCTAAGCCGGTCAATCCAGGACTGTGGCACCAAGATACCAAATTTTCTGAGTTGGCTTCTAGGAGGAAATATCAGAGAGTCAAATTTGAGGAGCAAACCCCAGGATCATTGTCTCATGGTATGAGTCCTATGGCTCCAGAGTTAGGGATACATGATCCCAAATCAGCAAAGGTGACTCCAGGCCTACAAGATACAAGGCAGGTGAGTTTTAACTCAGGGCCATGGCTGCAAGATGTCCAATTTTTGTATGCAATTCCAGGAACTCAACCTCAAGGTGTGAAGACTTCCAAGTTAAACTCAGGGCCACAATTAGAGTGTGTAAAAATGTTTGAGTTGACCCCACAGCCAGAAAGGCAAGGGATGAAGCCAGAGTTAATAGTACAAGAGCCACCCTTTAAAGATATAAAATATGTCACAAGGAATCTAGTACCAAACTTTGAAGGCAAAATGTCTTATCAACTAGCATCTGAACCACAGATACCAAATGCAGAATCAAAGAAATTGACTCCTGAGAAACACTTAGCAGGTGCAGATCATTCTGGGTTGATCAGAAGAGCACAGGCACAAGGTGTAGAATCTTCTACATTGATCCACAGACAGCATTTGGGACATATAAAACCAGTAGAGAAGATCACAGCCTCAAAGCAAGAAGAGTTAACTCCAGGGCCACATTTGGAAGGCATCAAATCTATGGAGTTGAGGTCAAAGTCAGAGCTGGGGAAAATCATATCTAAGCTGTCAACCCCGGGGATACAAGCAGGAGATAAGGAACATGAGGAGCTGCCTCCGTGCTCTACCTTGAAAGGTTTAAAATCCGAGTTACCACCTTCAGGACCACAGTTAGAAGACAGGAAATCTGCAGTTTTAACTCTAGGACAATGTCTAGAGAGGATAAAATCTACAGTGATATCCCCAAGCAGTTCCCAGTCAGATGGTATGAAATCTGTGAAGTTGATCCCAGGTTCAAGAATTCAGGATTTGATAACTGTGGGGTTGGCCCGTGATGCACGTGTGCAAGATATAAATGCCATGGGCTTAGAACGTGAACCAAAGAAGCAAGGGGAGAGTCCCGGGACTTTTGCACCAGGGATGCTGTTTCAAGATAAGCCTATGGAGGTATTGCAAGAGCCTCATCAACACAATGTAAAACCCATGGAACTGACTTCACGGCCACAAACACAAGATAGCAAACGTGTGATTGTCTCATGTCTGAAGCAGCAAAGTCTAAAACCTGTGAAGAAAGCCAAAACACAAGGTATCCAAGGAGTAAAATTCATGGATTTAGTCTCCACACAACAGTATCAAGGGAGGGCACCCATGGATTTAACTCTTGAGCCCGGACGAGATGACCACATAAGCTCAGCAGAGTGGAAAGGTGGGATGTTCGACCGGCTGAACAAACAGTTGGAGTCGGAAGATATATTGTCTATGGGATCAGATCAGGAACCCAAACCTGCAGGTAGAAAACCCATAGAGCTCAGCTCTAAACTACAATGTAAAGATTCACCCTCATATGAATTGGCTCCTGAACCAGTTGTTCATAATGTAAAAGCTCAAGAGGTCCAATATGGGCCACAGGCACTAAGTATGAAACCTTGTCCATTGACTCCAGAATCAGAGGTGTACCAAGTGAAAGCCTTGGAGCCAATGTTAGAGCCACCACTTCAGGATGGGAGAACTGTGGCACTAAATACAGAACCACAAAGTGCAAGTACAAAATCTGTTCAGTGGATACCAGCATCTGAGTTTCAAAGGGAGAAATGTATAGGGTCAAACTTTAGGTTACAGTCTCAAAGTGCCAGCCCTACAGAATTGAAGCCGTCTACACAAAGGAGAGGTGTGAGGTCATCTGATTTGACTGTCAGGTCAATAATTCAAGGAGAAAAATCCAGAGAGTCTCATCTTGAGTCACAGTTACAGCAAGTAAAAGCCTCTTCATTAGCACTAGGGCTGCAGAAAACCAAAACTTTTAACTTAACTTCCGAGCCTAGGCCTCAAGGGATCAAAACTGATCAACTAAACAAAGAGACACAGGTAGAAAGTATAAGATCCATCCAGTGGATACCAGGACCTGAATTCCACGGTGTGACATTTTTACAATTAAATAGTGGATCACCATCTCCAGGTGACAAATCTACAGAACAGAAACCATCCATACAACTGGAAGGTGGGAAGACATCAGAGATGGCTCTAGGGCCAAAACCTCTAGGAAAAAAATCCGTGGATTTTAACCTTGGGCAACAAGTACAATGTGTGAAGACCCCTGAGTTGTCCCCAGGACCAGAGCTACAAGAAGGGGAAAACATCACATCAACCTCAGAGCTACAGTCTCAGTGTGGGAAAAGTGTAGCATTACATCAGGGACCACTGCTTGAAAATACAAAATCTGTTCTTTGGATACCACTGTCTGACTGTGAAGTTAATAAATCTACACTGAATCTTAGGTTACCACCTCAAGATGTCACAGCTAAAGAGTTAAAACCCTCAGTACAACTAGATGTGAAGACATCCAATGAGTTGACTATGAGGCCGAAGTCACAAGGTAAACAACCTTCAGGGTCAACCCAGGAACATCAGTCTCAGAGGTCCAAAACTACTGATTTTAAATCTGAGCAACAGTTTAGAATTATGAAAGCATGTAACCCAACCTTAAGATCAAAGACCAATAATATAAAATTGACATTCAAACCCAGGTTTTGCTTAGAAGACAGGAGCTCTCCTGGATTAAACCCTGGAATACAGCCACAAGAAGGGAATCCCTTAGGGTCATCCCCAGGAACACAGCCTAAAACTGTGACACCTTCAGTGTTTAAACAAGAGTCACAGTCCTCAGAAGTGAAATATGGAGCAATAAGCCAAAGGCCACAATCACAAAACAATGTAGAGTTGAAATGTGGAAAATCTTCTGAGTTGGCACTTCAGACAAAGCCTCAAGGTATGAAATCTGAGAACAGCTCTGGGCCCCAGTGTCGACATACAAACTGTTCTGACTTGACTCCTGAAAGAGAGTCCCCAGATATGAAATGTACTAAGTCAAGTCGCAGCTCACAGCTGAAAGGTAAACCATGCATTGAGTTAGCTACGGGTACCAAAACTCGACCTGTCAAACTAGGCTGTAAACCTGGGCCACAGTGGCAAGGTATAAAATCTAACTCATTTCTGAGGACAAAGCCTCACGAAATGGAAATGGAAGACTGGGAATCAGGCCCGCAGTTACAAGATCTGAAATCTTCAAGGACAATCATGGGTATAAAGGTCCATGATGTCATGTCTGTGGACTTTGGTCCTGGACCACACTTACAAGGTATGACATCTGAAGTCATTACAGGGAAGAGGGCTCATGGTATGAAATCTGTAGAAATCAAACCAAGATCAAAGTTACAAGGTAAGAAACATGATTTCACCCCGAGGAAGATGTTCTTAGGTACAAAATCTGTAGAGCTGGACTCAGGTCCCCCTCTGAAAGATTTGAAATATCCTGAGCTGATCATGGGTATGAAACTTCAAGGTGTGAACTCTATGGGACAACATGTTACAAGTATAAAATCTTCTGAGGTGGTAACACAGATAAAACCCCAAGGTGTGACAGCGGTGGACCTCAATTCTGGACCAAGGACACAAAATAAAAAGCCGTCTGAGTTGGCTCAAGGGCAAAGGCTCCTATCTAAGGAATCTGTAGAGTTTAGTCATGGCCCAAAGTTACAAGGTGTGACAGTGGAGTCCAAGCCCCCAAATGGGGAATCTGGGAAGTTAAATTCAGGCCCTCAGTTACAAGATGAGAAATATTCTCAGTCAGTTCTGGGGACAAAGCTTCAATATGGAAGATCTATGGAGGTCAGTCCTGGCCTATGCTCACAGGGTATGAAGTCTTCCAAAGTGATTTCAGAGGACAAACTTCAAAAAGAGAAACCCGTAGGCTTTGTGTATCAGCCACTGTGGCAAGATGTAAAATCTTTAAAATGGACATTCGGTAAGGCACTTGACAGGGAACCTTTGCAGTTGGAAACCGCTCATTTACAGGACAGGAAATTAACTATGTTAACACCAGAATTACATCTTCAAGGTATGAAACCTGAGTTGGTCAACTGTGGATCAAAGTTGAAAGGTGTGAAGTCTGAGCCCACATATGTCCAGACAGTAAAGGATACAGGGATCAATCCTGGTGCTGAATCACAGTTTGTGGGAATCTCTAAGCAGGCCTCAGACTCAAAGATTTATACAGTGGTGCCTTCTGAATTCAATGCCAGGAACCAGAAGCGAGATAGGAAGTCTCACAAATTAAGTCAAAAGCATCAACTTCAAAAAATAAAACAAATAGCGTTCAGGGATGAGCCACATTTGCAACATATCAAGTCATCAGAATTATGTACAAAGCTTCAAGACCTGAAATCTATGGAATTCAATTCAGAGCAACAGTTGCAAGATGTGATGTCCTCTGAATTGGGCATGGGAACAAGTCCTCAGTGTTTAGAGTTCAACCCTGGGCCACAGTTGCAAGATATAAAATCTTCTGAGGTGTGTACAGAAACCAAGCTGCCAGATGAGCCGTCTCCGGAATTCAAGCATAAGCCTACATTGCAAGATAGGGCATCCTGTGACCCGAGTACAGGGCCACAGATTCACTGTAAAAATGTTATGGCATCCAACACCAGAACACAAAATGTAGAATTGTCTGAGTTGCACCCTGGTCCAGACCTTCAAGGTATAAAATCTAAGGTGTTCTGCCTGGGGCAGCACTTGGAAGATGTGAATTCTGCATGCACTCCTAATGCAAATTCTCAATATATAAACTCCAGTGGGTGTAAATGTGAGCCATATTTACAAGATATAAATAACTCTGCATGCATTCCAGAGCCAGACCCTCAATGTATAAAGTCTGTGTGCAGTCCTGGGCCACATTTACATGGAACCAATTCTTCTGCATGCATTTTAGGACCAAAATTGCAATTTGTAGATACTACTGGATGCATCCATGAGCCAAACTGGCAAGATGTGAATTCTTCTATATGCACCCCAGGGCCAAGTCCTCAGTGTATGAGTTCTTCTGTATGCACCCCAAGACCAAGTCCTCAGTGTGTGAATTCTTCTGTATGCACCCCAGGGACAAGGCCTCGGTGTGTGAATTCTTCTCCATGTTCCCCAGGGCCAAGTCCTCGGTGTGTTAATTCTGCATGCACCACAGGGCCAAGTCCTCCTTGTGTGAATTCCACTGAGTGCCATCCTGAAGCACATTTGCAAGGTGTGAATCAATGGGCATCAATTCTAGGGCCACACATTCAGTGTGTAGGTTCTATTGGGTGCAATCCTAAATCACATTATCAAGGTGTGAATCCTTCCTCACCCACTCCAGGGCCAAACCCTCAGTGTGAACATTCCAATAGGTGTAGTCTTGAGCCACTTCTTCTTGGTATGAATCATGGTACAACATTTCCAGCACCACAAATTATGTGTGTAAATCCTGTTTGGTGCAATACCAAAACACATTTGCAAGATGTGGATTCTTCTGCCTGTACTGGAAGACAAGAGTCACAGTCTGTAAATTCCACCGGATACAACCCTGGGCCACATTTACAAGCCCCGAAACCTCAAGATATGAATTTTTCTGAGTTGAACTCAGGGACAGGAATTCAAAGAGAGATGCCTATAATAGTTAACCAAGGACGACACATACAAGATTTGAAGCTTGAATCAACTCCAGGGTCATCTCACTTAATGGTAGGGGCAGAGTTTCAAGAGATCCCATTTTTGAAGGATCAACTTGGGTCGTGGCAGGACACTGCACAACCTGTGTTCACTTTGAGGCCTCCATCAAATGGTGTGAAATCTGTGGGAGTTTCACCAACCCCACTGCCTGAAGATAGAATGTCTCCAGAGATGAGCAAACAGCCCTTGCTTTGTTTGACAAATTCTGTAAAAGTGACACCTGGCTGCAGTCTGCAGGACTTGAGAAGTAAGGAATTTTCACCAGAACCTTGTTTCCAAAAAGTTAAATCTGTGAAGTTGAAGCCAGGCTCACCGACTCCAAGTGTAAACCCTTTAGAGTTCGCTCCATGCCACTGTTCTCAACGTACTAAGACTTCCTTTGCACAGAAGCCATGTGTTCATGAAAGAAAGCCTATGCAGCTGAGACTAGGCTCCCAACAGCAAAGCATGGATTGCCAACAGTTTCCTTTAAATGAGAAACCAGTGATATCAACACCAGAGTCCACTGGGAACTTCTTAGCCGGACCAGCACTGTCTAGTGTCAAATTTTCAAATTTAATTCTGGAATCACAGCAACAATGCATGAAATCAATGGAATTGGCTTCAGAGCCAAAGTGGCAAAGTGTAAACCATGTGAAATTGTCATCGGTGTCTCTGCCACAAACTGGCACCTCTGTGGGGTTATCACCAAGACCGTTCCTTCAAAATGTGACACCTGGGAACCAAAATTCCCAAACACGTGATCAAATCATAGAATCCTCTCAAGTGATACATAGACCAGAGCACCAGATAGCAGACTGTGCTGAGAAGATGAGGCGCCAAGTCTCTAAATTGGTGGATTTTATTTCACTACCAGTTTCTCAAGATGCAGGGTCTTCAGAAATGACAAAAGGGTTGCGACATAAAAGCCCAGAAACAACAGAGAAAAATATGAGGTTGACCCCCAAACCAACAGATCAAGACATAGAATCATTAGGGATGCCTCAGCAGCTAGATCTTCAAGGACCAGAATCTGTTGATCTGACTCCCACACTAAGTGATCCAGATTGGAAGTCCTCAGAACTAACCCCACAGAAAGGCTACTGGAGCCCAGAAACTCTGCAGTTGCTGCCTTGTTTGTGGCCCCAATTTAAAGATTACAAGGAGTTACCAACAGAACAAGCCACAGGATCTCATAGAATGACCCTTGACCTCAAGAATCATGTTGCAGAAGTAAGGATGCTAACTTGTGAGGTAAGACCATGGAAAGAATATCTTAGTGTGCCTTCAAAGCCAGTAAATAGAGAGACTGGACATGTAGAAAAATCTCCAAGGCCGTGTCCTCAAGACTTAGGACCTGTGGTGGTAAGCTCTGGGAAAAGAGCCCAAAGGGAACAATCTGTAGCATCACCACCAAGGCCATCGTATCACGTTCCAGATTCTGTTTCAGGGATAACACCAGGGCATGGACCTCAGATTCCTGAATCTGTAAGTTTGACCTCTAAGCCATGGCTGCAAATAGAAGAATTCTTAGAGTTGTCAACCCAGCAAACCAGTCAAGTTGTAGAAGATACAGACTGTGAGGAGCTCACTTTTGAGTCATGGCAACCAGGGGAGGTAGCAAGTAGGCTAACAAAGGCCCAGGGTGCAAGCATGGGAACTTTAAACATAACTCCAATTGAATCACTGGATCAAATGATAAACTTTATAACAATCAGTCCAAAGCAGCTAGGTCAAGTGACAGAATCCACAAAGACACGGCATCATGTTTCTCAGTCAGCTGCTCTCCCCAAGGTTTCTGAATCTGTGGAAGTTATCCCTGGACCGCCATTTCAAGTTATAGAGTCTGTGATGATACCGGAGCCAGCCTCTCAAGGGTCAAAACATGCTGATTTGACTCCCAAACTGCACGATGTGATAATGTCAGAATTTGCTTCAAGCCTTTGGTTACAAAATGTTCAATCCAAGAAATTAGTCTCAGCACCAACACATCAAATTTTAGAAACAATACAGTTGTCAGGCTTTCAAGTTATAAAGACTATATTGGTTCCCAAGCCACTGCTTCTGATTGTAAAATCTGAAGAGCTGGCTCCAGGACCAAATCCTCAGGCTATGGAACCAATAGGAGCTGCCACAAAATCTAGCATTAAAGTAATGGATGGTTTAAATTTACTCCCAAGACCACATCTTCAAGACATGATAAAACCTACGGAACAAACTCCAAGGGCAAATATTCAAGAGAATTTTGCAGAAATAATCTTACAGCAAACATCTCCACTTGAGGAACCTCCAGTATTAACTCATGAGCAAAGGCTTCAGGCTGAAAATTCTCTAGGGATCAGAACAGAATCTCCTAAAGTAATGGAAATTGAAGATTTGAATCAAAGACGGGTGTGTGAGGATAGAGACTCAGAAATGATAACATCAGAAAAGTTACAAGCACAGAATTACTTCTCTAGTTTCATACCCAGCCCTTCAATCCCACTTATTTCAAGTTGTGTCAAAACAACTGAGTTAGGACCCCTTCAGGGTTCTGGAATGCCGGAGGTATCAAGAGCCTTGGCTATGAAGAACTTGGCTGTTAGTATTTTGCCATCTCCAGAGTCCTATACAGACACTATTATGTTCCGTCCATCAGCCCTTCCCTTGGTTCTTCCCTCTGATATTGGGAACACTGTGGGATCCCTATATCCTGACATCTGGGAAGTGGATGTCCTATCCAAGGAAGCAACTGAAAAGAAGCAAATGGAAGAATTTGAGAATTCATTCCAGAGCTATTCTCCATATCCACTGAGATTACTACCCTCGGAGTTTCAGGCAGGATTAGGGGCTCGAAGAAATTCTATCCGTTCTTTCCTGGGTAGACAACAGAATGTCTGGGAAAGTCATGTCTGTAGGCAGCGACTCCCTAGGAAGTATCTCTCCAATATGCTGATGTTGGGAAATGTCCTGGGAACCACTATGGAAAGGAAACTTTGTTCTCAGCCGTTTTTAACAGAAGGAGCCACGATGGATATCTGTCAATTTATTCAGAATTTATTTGGGGTTCCAGCTGAACTGATGGCATTTTCCCAGAGCCCACTAGAGAGGGGTCTTAGGACGATTTCACAGACTTCAGTGGTCAAAAACTATATTCAGAGACATATTTTATGCCATGGTCATGAGAAAAGAATGCCCTTAAAGATGTGGACACGTGGATCCACATCTTCCATAATACAGCAATACTCCGGTACTCGATTGGGAATAAAGAAAACAAACTCAAAACTCAGTGATATATTCCAGGAAGTCACTCAGAACGTGTCTGTCTCGTGTACAAGGGCCCAGTTTCCTGCCTTAATGAAGCCGGAGTCTTCTCTCAAGATACTTTACAATAGGGAAGACGCTGTTTCCAGTGATCAGAGTAAAGACTCACAGAGTGAATCACAGACAAGGCCTTCTGACTCTCACCACTCCCTCAAAGCAAGTTGTCTTTCCCAGGCCAAGAGGGATATCTCAGAACAGCTCCATCTGCTAAAAGATCTACAGCTCAAAATAGCAGCAAAACTCTTAGAGAGTCAAGTGCCCCACAATGTCCCTCCTCCTTTCTCATCAGGTCTTGTCCTGAAATATCCCATCTGCTTGCAGTGTGGCCGATGTTCAGGAATTAATTGCTGTCATAAGTTACAGTCTGCTTTTGGTCCATATCTTCTCATCTACCCACAGATCCACCTCTTAAGCACCCCTGAAGGCCATGGTGAGATTCGCCTGCATCTTGGCTTTAGACTGAGAACTGGGAAAAGACCTCAAGTCTCAAAGCATCGTGGAAGAAAAAGAGCAGATGCATGGAAGAGCACTACATCACCATCACGAAGGAAAGCTAAAATCTATCGTCCAGCTTCCAAGAGTCCAACCACGCCAAGACATTTCCAGGCCCGATCTCCCCAGGCTCCAGCTTCTGTACAAGTGCTCATCAGAAAAAAGCAATGGGGAAGCCATGGTGTGGTCGGCAAGACAGACACCGAAGACTTTGAGCACCGTGAGTTCTGTCAGGTTCACTCTGTATCCGAGAGTGGCTTTGAAAGTAATCAGGAAGAAAAATGGTCGAAATCAAGCCTCAAAAAGACCTTTGGCTTAAAATATCCAATGAAGGAAACCATCAAGGGACGTAAAACACAAAAAACAAAGCTCAACAAAAATAGTGGAACCCCAGAAGAGAGTCCTTTTAGAATCATGTGTCCATCAAGAAGCAAGAGTGTTGAAACCGTTCAAACAAGCACTGCTTCTTCGAAGACACAAGCTAAGAAATCCTCTCAGCCCAAGTTCTACCATCTGCTTTTCCAGGGCCTAAGGCAGGCATTCCAAATAGCACATAGAATTGTGGCTTATACTGGACAGAAGCCTGCGGACAGGACAAGGCCAGACAATTTGTGGTCAACCCAATACTTGCACCCCAAACAAAAACCCAGTAAGTATTGTTTAGCAGGGGATGGCAAAGGAGCCAGCACACCAGTTGCCCACCAAAAGTCAGCAGGTGTGAACCCTAAGCAAGAGGACAGATTGCAGGGAACAGGTGACCAATGTAGACAAACTCAACAGCCAAAACAAGTGAGCTCTCTCCAACCCAGACCTTTGCAATTGGAGACCATGGCTTCTGAAAGAGATGCCACTTTCCAAGTTACCTCAGTCATCCAACCTTTGAGTATAGTTCAAAATGTCAACGGCAGAGCAAAGAACAACTATGGCGATGAAATCTCCTGTCTGGAGTCTAAGAACTGTTCTCAAGTAGGAGCCAAATGTCAGGCCCAAGAGAGAATAGAACCTGACTCCCATTTGAAGAGATCCCTGCAGAGCCACTTTAAAGAGACACACACACCCAAGGAAGAACAACATGGCTTCTTCAGGGAGAGGGACCTCTGTAATAAGCCTTTTGAAAGGACCAATCGCATCCTTTTGGAGAGAATTCAGGAAAGTCTCTCTGAGAGGAGATACCGCAGTCCTTCTCAGAGAAGGCACAGCAGTCCCTCTGACAGAATGCTTAGACATCTCTCTGAGAGGAGACATTGCAGTCCCTCCCAGAGACAGGATAGTAGTCCCTCTGTGAGAACCCTTCAAAGTATCTCTGACTGGAGCCTTTACAGTCTCTTTAAGGGGGTAGGTCGCAGTCCCTCAGGGAGGAGCCGACCCAATCCTGGGAGACGCCCTCGGAGTCCCTCTAGGAGGTCTCTTAGTCCTCGAGAGAGAAGAGGACGAGAGAGAAGGGGACACAGTCCCTCAAAAAGGTGCCATCTCAGTCCCCTCCAGAGGACACGGTGCAGTCCTTCAGAAAGGAGCCATGGTAGTCTCTCTGAGAGAACCCCTTTCAGTCCCTCTGGCAGGAAAAGGCATAATTCTTCTGGGAGAGTCCACCACCTTCCCTCAGAGTCCAGGCTATACAGATCTTCTTCCAGACTCCACCGCAGTCATCCTGAGAGAACTCACTACAGTCCCTTTGAGATCAGACACAGTTATTCTGAGAGGAGCCGGCAAGGTCACAATGAGGGACCCCATCACAGTACCAAGGAGAGGCTCAGGGGTAAGGAGAAGCCCAGACATAGCCTGTCTATAAAGACTTCAAGACTTATAAACTCCTAGGGACTTATGCCTCCTAGGGACCACACCAAAAAATAATCCAGAAGCTGGACAAGTGTGGAGACACGAAGTTAGTAGATAAGGAGAGACCTGCCCCTGTTAATTACAGCCTGCACATCTTCACCTAGCCGCCCTTTCTGCTCAGCCACTGCCTGCACCCTCAGCAATCAAAGAGCTTTCTGGAGGGGACTGAGAATGGGTCTGTAATTTAAGATCAATAAAGGGGCAATAATCGAACTCTTTGCATCCCTAAGATCACTTGTGGGGTGGGTGGGAGTAGGTGTGCAAACTGCGGGAACTCAAGGGTTGGGGTTCAGGAGGACCCCTTACTTAAACCTTCAGACTCCGCCCACTTGCTCCAACCCTCTGGCCCGATGGCCTCCCTAAACCTCCTGTCGCCATGGGGGCGGGGTCTCAAAAGCATCAGAAGAGGCGTCGTCACGTGACTTTCCCCGCTGCAGCCCCCCTCTGAATCTGCTAGGCGGAAGTAGATGTTCAGAACAGGGCTAGTCGCCGCCGAGACCACATCCGGGAGAGGCGAGGAGAGCGGAAGTGGCGTTGGTCTGGCCGGAGCCCTTGGGTGAAATTGTTAGGCGTGGAGGGGGAGTGATGTCTTCCAGACTCGGTGCAGTCACCGCCGTGAGTTTCTTGGTGTGACCATTATACTTTAGAGATAGAACTGTCGAGCCGCGAACACCAGGGCCCTTGCTTTTGTCCCGAACTCGGAGTTGGTTTTATCAGAGCCCATCGTAGGCCCCACCCTTTTATATCAGAGCCACTTGCCCCCCGTTTCTCCCCCATTTTTAGTTCTGCCTGTTCCCCGTGTCCTCGGACTCAGTTCCTCGGCAGATCGTAATTAGTATCTTCCTCCAGCATCCCCAGTGCCTCCTGTACCTTTTCTTATTTTTTTTTCCCATCTCCGTTTTCGATCCTTCCTCTAGGATAGGGCTTTGAGAATAGGCAAAAATGAAAGCCCCGGTATTGTCAGCCCGTCTTCACACTGTGGAAATATAGCATGGCACACGTTTCCTAGGAAGCGTCACCCACCTTCCTTCCATTTGAAGGAGTTGCCCGTGAGAGTTTCCGGTCTAGGCACAAGGGGGAGTCATCTCTTTGTGGATGAGGTTCAGAGGTCCCTGGCACTCACTCGTGTGCTTGTGATTTGCTAGACCCCGGGACCCACAGCCTTTAAGCCACAGAGGAGCACCAGGATCGTGGGAGCTAAGAAGTAAGTGAGGTTTTCTGGGGACATTTTTGAAATTGTGTAGACGGTGCTGAGAAAGATGTTTTGTGTCTGCACTTTGGAGCATCATAGCATAGATATTCTGCCACAGGTAGCAGATTTGACTCCATGTTAACTATGAATCTGATGTATTGTCCTCTATCTTAGTGAAGGACTCATGAACTTTCACCAGCACTGTGATGACATCAATCTACTACTGCTTAAAAGAGGTTCCTAAATGCCAAATGATAAGCTGCCAATGCACTGACATGCAACCCTCAAAAAGCATCTCTTCAGCTGGGTGGAGGTGGCACATGCCTTTAATCTCAGCACTCGGGAGGCAGAGGCAGGTGGAACTCTGTGAGTTCGAGGCCAGCCTGGTCTACAGTGAGCGAGTTACAGGACGGGCTCCAAAGTTGCACGGAGAAATCCTGTCTCAAATCCCTCTCCCCCCAGAAAAGCATCTCTTCTCCCTCCCACTACTCCAAGTCAGCCTGCCATTTAGCCACTTTCTAGAATACCATGTTCTCAGATTGTACCTCAGAATTTTGAATACTGGTTGGTGGATTTAATAGGTTACAACATAACACAAAACCTTTGCCATATTTACATTAAGCTGCTTATCTTAAAGCAGCTTCCCTGGAGATGCCAAACAGCATCCTTAGTCTTCCACTCCTTGAATGGGGGCACACAGAACCATCTAAAGAACCAGCTTGAGAATACTCTAGAACCCTTCTACTCGGTGTGGCCCATGAGCTGGGAACTTGTTGGAAATACAAAATCCTACATGCAAGTGCTCCAGCACCCTGGGTAATGAGTGTCTGCATTCCTAGCAGGCAAAGCATCACTGTCCAGCCCCAGTCAGGAACAACTGGATCTAAAGCAGCGGAGGGGTCATGTGCATGGGCATGCGGGAAGCCTGGGAAGGGGCCAGGCAGCAGGAATAAGGACAGGCTCTCTACTTACATCACACTGCTGCAGAGTATGATTTCAAGGTTGTTACTTTTGTTCATGCTGCATTTAACTCTGTGAAGCTTTGTTACCGTGCCTGTCTAGAACACCTGATGGTCTAATAAAGAACTGAATGGCCAAAGGCAAGGCAGGAGAAAAGGTGGGGCTAGCAGACAGAATATATAGAAGGAGAAATCTGGGAGGAGAGAAGAAGGAGCCAGAGGAGGAGGAGGACTCCAGGGGCCAGCCACCCAGCTACACAGCAAGCCACAGAGTAAGATTTACAGAAGACAGAGAACAGGAAAAGCCCAGAGGCAAAAGGTAGATGGGATCAGTTACGTTAAGGAAAGTTGGCTAGAAACAAGCCAAGCTAAGGCCTAGCATTTGTAATTAAGAATAAGCCCCTGTGTGAATTATGTGGGAATTGGTGGCTGGCCCCTCGAAGAATAAAGAAGAAAAACAAACCAACAACATCACAGACTTGCAGTCACTGCACTCTGAAAACTGCAGAGTGAACCTACAGCTGCTGTAGACACCACAGACTTTCTCCCCAATCTGTCAGGGCAGAAATAACCCTCAGCATGTGTTGGCTTTCTCACCTCCAGCCAGCCCTCCCACCCCTGCTCACTTCCCAACTTCTTCAGGCTTCAAAATAAACCCATGGAAAAACAGAACCCATCACATCAGCCCTCCATACCCCCTCCATCTCTGCACTTGTTACATACACCAAGCTTCTGGCTCGACTTCAGGAAATTCTCCCAATAACTTGGAAGCAAGTGGTTTGCTGCTGCCACCTTACAAACTAAAAACCAAAAAAGCCAAACAAGGCTTGCACAAGTAATTGTCAAGGTCACCCAGCAAGGGACTTATCAAGTTGATTGGGGGATGGAGGAGTACATATCCATGTATATGTATGTGAAGGTCAGAGGTCAAACTCGGGCATTTTCTTCTAATTGCACTCTATCTTTTTTACTTATTTATGGTTGTTTATCTTAAAGACAGAGTAACTGACTGGCCTGGAACTCTGCCTTGTAGACCAGGCTGGCCTTGAACTCTCACAGAGATCTGCCTGCCATCACACCCCACTGTTTTGTAGGTCTCTCACAGCTGTTAGACTGCACAGCTGGCACACTCTTGGCACCTGTCCACCTCTACGGCCACCCCGCAGAACTACAGTCACAGACACACGCCTCCATGCCTAGTTTTCATGTGGGTGCTGGGAACAGAACTCAGGACCCCCTGCTTGCATAGCAAGCGCTTTACCCCTGAGCAGCTCCGGGCTCTGGGGCTGAGCTTTGGTGAGGGGATGACACAGGAGCAGTGCGGTGGCTAGAGCGCCTCCTGCAGGCAAGCTCCATGTGCACACTCAATCCGGCCAGCAAGGTGTGCTGCCCCGTGCATTCTGCAGATTAAAAACTGCAACAGCTTCTCCAACATCACACACATGGGGACACGTGTGGATTTGAACTCAGCCAACAGGAACAAAGCAGGACACCTGAAAAGAGCATGCAGCACGAGATGACCTGACCCAATGACGAAGAGTTCAAGGGTCAGGCTCACAAATATCTACCTCAGGGGGGTAGGAGAGAAATGGAAGGAAGGAATGAGACGCCCTAGGGAGCCTCACTACATGGAAGAAGATTAGTGAGGGGGCCAACTTGGGGACACTCTCCCAGAGAGGAAAGAGGAGGGGTGTGTGAAAGAGAGTGTGTGTGGTGAGGTAAGAAGCAAGAAATTCCAAAACCAGGTGAAGAACCAGCAGTCAGCGGAGCCCCATGAGGCTGAAGGCCGGACATCAGCAGACGTGGCCACACACCCTGTCAGCGCCCCTTCAGTCTACACTGAAGAGTTCTTCAGTCTGGACACTCTTCATGGGTCTTGACACCCTTCTGGACCTAATGAGAGTTTGGGACATTCCCCCAATTACGTATGTACCCATACACAATTTTTATCTTGGTATTTCATTTCATAATCTCCTAGAGCCTTCTTTAGAAATTCTGATTTGTTCTCTAGGGCTCGGTGTTCCAGTGCTGTCTCTTAATATTACATACGAGCAAACGCACGCCTCTTGTTTGACTTTGAAATATGAGTGTGTGCGTGCGTGCGTGCGTGCGTGCGTGTGTGTGTGTGTGTGTGTGTGTGTGTGTGTGTGTGTGTGTGTGTGGTGTGGTGTGTACACACGTATGCCACAGCATAAACGAGGAGTCATTTCTCTTTTTCCACACTGTGGGTCCCAGGGATTGAACTCAGGTCCTCAGCCTTGCTGGCAGGCACCTTCACCCACTGAACCATCTTGCTGGCCCCACTTGTCTCTCTTTGAGGTTTATTATCTTCCTGTGAACTCCGATTTCCCCCCCAGTGCCGGCGACTGCACTTAGGACCTCACACATGCATAAACACCCCATCTTCTACTGACCCAGCCCCTGCTATATTCTTGGTATATCCCTGTTGTTCCTGGGCACCCGAACATGACAGTGTCCAAAAGAAAGCCGCTGCCATGACTAGTTGAGGGTCTCTGGCTTCCCCTCAAGGTACCTCTGTTCACGTCCCCTCTGCTACTTCCCCCAGCCTCCAGTGAGGTGTTGGATCTGTTCTGGAGACTTCTGAGAGCCACACCACACTCTTACAGCCAGGCTTACAGCTGTTTTCCCCATGAAAGGGAGTATAACATTGTGGTAAAATAAAGTTTCTCCCAAATTCATGTCCACGCTGGGCCCCAGAATATGAGTGTTTGGGGGAATTAGGGTCTTTGTAGATATAATTAGTGATGATGAGGTCATATGGACCAAGGTGGTCCCTCAGCCCAGTAGCTAGGACTGGAAGTCATTGATTCCTTCCATGTAAGAGGAGAAAACTCAGACAGCGAGGAGAGAATACAGACATGACCGAGTTTGGAGCCTCGGTACCACAAGAGGAAGGTCCAGGACCACTAGAAACTAGAAGGACCTCCCCCCAGAATCCCCAGGAACATGACAAGTTCACACTCTGATTCTGGACTTATGGATTCCAGAGCTGAACTACAACGACAAGAAGAAACTTCCACAGAAGACACCAAGTTTGTTGAAATTTGTTACAGCAGCTCTAAGAAGAACCAAGACAATGTGTAAAACATTCAAATAAGCTCTTCCCAGGCACTCACCTGGCCAGGCTTGGCTTCAGTGCAGGAAGTCACAAAACAATGTCACCCTCATAGCCTGCCCCCCCGCCCCCCCCCCCCCCCCCCGTGGCTGGTGACCCCACACTTCACTCACGGATCAGAAGTACTTCCCCATGTGTAGAAGTTTTAAATGATAAATTTCTTCATCTTCTATGATTTCATGATTATAAGTCTTCCCCCCACTCCCAAGCTCATAAAAATATCTACCAAAATTTCCTTTAATGCTTTTACGGTTTTACCTGTTTGACAATGGTGACAGCTATTTTTAAATGTACTTGCATGCACCAGGCCACACCCATTACGTGTACTAACACATTTGATCCTCACAACTGTTCCTCCTGTGAGGCGGCTGCCATTTCATCCCTGTCTCATGAACTGAGGCATGAAGTGGTTAACTAACCTGCCCAAGGCCACATGGCCAGGGAGTCAGAGAGAGGCAGGACAAACTCAGGCTGCTTAATTCCCACGTCTACACTCACCTACAGTATCATTCTGTTTAGAATTCCAATTTAAATGTTTTGTCCATCTGAACTTATTTTGGCTAGTGGATGCAGAACTTCAGTTTTTGGACCTAATGTCTGGCTAACAACTTGGTACACACTGAATATTCTGTTCTGACAACAAGGATTTTAAAATGTGTCACTATCATGAACTACATTCTCATTTTTACTTGAATGTGCTCGTGAATTCTACACTCAGTTCCCCTTCACTCCTATAGCAGATGTTAACTCTTTATATCATAAAGCTATTATTAGCTTCTTGCCTTTCTTATTTGTTATAAGTATTTGTCACATGTTTCTTTAATGTGGTCATAAAAATTCCTTCCCGTTTTCCTTTATTGCCTCAGGGTTCAAGAACTTTCTACGCATTCTCTCTCCCGTTCCTTGTTTTCTGGGAGACAAAGTACTTGGCGTATATGTAGTCCATTTGGGGTTCATTTGGTGCATCATTAGACAATCTAAATAAACATTGGAAGCCTGATGCTTAAGAGACTTTAAATATGACAATGATGTAGCTTATTGTGATAAACACGGGAGAAATAGAATAAAATCATCCGAATGAATCGAAATCACATTCTAGCTTTTGAAAGACGAAGCTGAAAGTGAAGACGGGCTCCTGCCCTCCCATGGCCAAAGCCCAAGCGAAGGCTCTGAAAACAGAGAAGGCAGTGAGTGCTGAGCGGCGTCCACAATCAAGCACGAAAGAAGATCCCTAAGTCACCCACCTCCCAGCCCAAGGCCCCGAGGCTCTTGAAGTGGCTCAAAAACCTTCTCAAGAGCATTTCCAGGAGCAACAAGGCTGACCAGTGTGCTGTCAGCACGTGTCCCCTGACCACTGAGTCAGCCCTGAAGAGACAGGCGACAAGTCAGGTGTGCCCGATGGGATGGCAAGGCCAACAGGCACCAGAGCAAAGAGGCTGTGAAGAAATTCTGTGACACTGATGACGTCAACGTCAGTCCTGATGGAGAGAGGAAGGTGTGTGTGAGGCTGGCTCCTGATTCGGATGCTCTGGATGTTAAAACCAGAATCATTTCGACTGAGTCCATCTGCTAATTCTAAGTACAGTTCTCATCACACAAGTCTTTTTTGGCTAAATATTTACTAAATATTTTCCTCCTTCTGAATATACTCTAAATGGAACTGATTGCACAATTTCTTCCTTAGACTGGTGTCTCAGTTAGGGCTTCTCCTGCTGCAGGAAAACACCACAACCAAAAGCAACTCGGGGAGAGGAGGTTTGTGTTAGCTTGCATGTCCCGATCAGTCCATCACAAAAAGAAGTCAGGGCAGGAACTTAAGGCAGGAACCTGGAGGAAAAACCTGACCAGAGACCACAGAGGAGTGCTGCTTACTGGCTTGCTCCCCAAGGATTGCTCTGCCTGTTTCCTTACTACATCCAGCACCAACAGCCCATGAGTGGCACTCAGGCTTACCTACAGGCCAATCTTTGTGGGTATTTTCTCATGGTGTTTCCTCTTCCAAATGACTCCAGCTCCTATCAGGTTGACAAAAAACTAATCAGGACATCTGGATATTGTTAGTATCTGAGACATAACTGACTTTGTACTGAATGGTTCTGTGTCAACTTGCCCCAAACTAGAGTCATCAGAGGAAGGGGTCTCAGCTGAGGAAAAGCTCCATGAGATCCAGCTGTAAGGCATTTTCTCATTTAGTGATCAATGGGGGAGGGCCCAGCCCATGGTGAGTGCTGCCATCCCTGGGCTGCTGGTCCTGGGTTCTATATAAGAAAGCAGGTCGAGCAAACCATGGGAAACAAGTCAGTAAGCAGCACCCCTCCATGGCCTCTGCATCAGCACCTGCCTCCAGGATCCTGCCATGTTTGAATTCCTGTCCTGACTTCATTCAGTGGTCAATAGCAATGCTGAAGTGAAAGCCTAATAAGCCCTTTCCCTACCAACTTACTTTTTGGTCATGGTGTTTCATCGCAGCAATAGAAACCCTAAGACAGATTTGTACTGTTACTTTGCTGAATTAAATTAGTTCTAACAGCTTTTGTGTAATCTTTATGAGATTTTGTATATAAGATCTTATAATTGGCAAATACATGCTTTGGCTTCTTCTTTTTCTATGGCTCCCATAGGCTCATAGGGAGTGGCACTATTAGGAGGTGTGGCCTTGTTGGAGTAGGTGTGGCCTTGTTGAAAGAAGTGTGTCACTGGGGGGCAGGCTTTGACATTTCAGAAGCCCAAGCCAGTCCCAGTGTGTCTCTCTTCCTGATGTCTATGGATCAGGATGTAGACTTCTGAGCTACTTCTCCAGCACCATGTCTGCCTGCATGCTGCCATTCCTGCCATGGCGATAATGGACTAAACCTCTGAACTAACTGTAAGCTAGCCCCAGCTGAATGTTTCCCTTTAGCCAGGAGTGGTGGTACACACCTTTAATTCCCAGCCCTCAGGACGCAGAGGCAGGCAGAACTCTACGAGTTCAAGGCTAGCCTGGTTTACAGAGTAAGTTCTAGGACAGCTAGAGCTACACAGAGAAACCCTGTCTGGAAAAACAAAAAACAAAAAGGAAAAAAAAAACAACAAAAAACCCCCCATCAAGTAATAGTTGAAACTATCCTAATCTGGTACAATTTATATCTGCAATGTCCAATAAATCCATTAGCCACATGTGGCTTTTAAATTGACTTTAATCTAGAGCTGTAGAGATGGCTCAGCACTGGCTGCCCTTCCAGAGAACCCAGGTTCTATTCCCAGCACCCACATGGCTGCCAGCACTCTGCAAGAGAATGTTTTGATGATGGGGAGATTCTGTATGGTAGCCACTTTTCATACTTGGCTATTGAGTACTTGAAATACGGAAATTGTGACTGGAGACTACGTTTTAAGTTTAAGTTAAATTAGATTTACATCTGTGTTAACATTCTCTTGCAGAGTGTACCCTGAAAGACGTCATACCAAGTGCCTCTTTTCAAATTACAATTAGGGTGCACCTATGAATAATGCATTTGTGCACGCGCATGTGGTGTGGGGAAAGGAAGAGGAGGGATGCGAATGGACACCACGAGGCGAACTTTACTACAGTAGAAACACATCAGGCAGCAAAGAAGAGTCAGAAACAAAGCCTGCCGTGTGCTGAAGCCTGCAGTCCCAACGACTCAGGAGGCTGAGGCAAGAGGATCGCACACTCAAAGCCGCCCTGGAAAGCTTAGTAAGACCCTGCCTCACAATGAAAAGTAGAGAAGAGGGTTAGGGATACAGCTTAATGGTAGAATGTGAGAAGTCTGAAGTTCAATCCCCAGTGGCAAAAGAGGAAAAAAAAAAACAAAACCAGAATCAAAAATGAGCTGGAGCTGGGCATGGTGGTGTATCCCTGTAATCCCCAAATTTGGGGAGCTAAGGCAAAAGGATTATGTGTTTGAGGCCAGCCTGGAGTTTATTGCAAACCCCTGGCCAAATTTGTAATACACAACACGATCACAAACAACAAAAACAAAATCAAGAATGACACTATTGGAAATTAGAAAAAATGAAACAGAATTATGAACTATTTATGAATCTGTGTTAGGTCTTGTTTATCTTTACAACCTAAGGAGTTAGCTGGCTTATTCCTCGGACTGTCTGAAATTGTTCTGTAAACATCAGGGTAGAATGATATTATAGGCATTTTGGAGATGGTTAACAATTCTAGACAGACGTCACCGGTGGATGAGAAGAAGTTAACAACGTATGACAATAAAACAGAAGCCTCTCTAGAAGGCTTAGATTTAACCAGTGTGCAGGCATCCTAACTGAAGAAAGGTAAACTGAGGGTTCCATGATAAACACATGGAGTTCTCTGATCGCTTCAGAGATAACAATCTGAGACACAGCAAATGGAAATGTAAGCATCTTTCAGTAACCCAGAAATAGCAGGATTCAAGGTACATTTACACGTTAAAAAAAATGAGCTGCCCCCTTTAAAGCACATGCCTTTCATCCCAGCCCTTGAAAGGCAGAGAAGCAGGTGGATCTCTGTGAGTCTGAGGCCAGCCTGGTCTCCATAGTGAGTTCCAGGACAAGGCTACTTAGTGAGACTCTGCCCCAAAACAAAACAAAATGAGAAACAACAAGAAGCAAAAGGACACAAGCTGATAGCTAGCACTTACCAAACCTAAGCTCTGGGGAGATTAGCAGTGACTACCACGCATGTGTCATTCTCATACACAAAACTCATTTTGATCCCACACCACTTCCATTACTCATTCTGGAATATCGGGACCAGAGACCTCACGGAGATTACTTGACACATCGTGAGCTCAGGTTTATCAACAACTGCTAAATAGCAGAGCCTTTATGGTGCCAAGGTGCTATTAAAGTATCCAAAATTGCCGGGCGGTGGTGGCGGCGCACGCCTTTAATCCCAGCACTCGGGAGGCAGAGGCAGGCGGATCTCTGTGAGTTCGAGGCCAGCCTGGTCTCCAAAGCGAGTTCCAGGAAAGGCGCAAAGCTACACAGAGAAACCCTGTCTCGGAAAAAAAAAAAAAAAAAAAAAAAAAAAAAAAGTATCCAAAATTTATTTATTCATTTGATGTGTATGAGTGGTTTGCCTGGGCGTACATATGTGCGCTACATATGTGCCTGGTACCCATGGGTGTCGGAAGAGGATGTTGGATTGCCTGGAATTGGAGTTGCACAGTTGTGAGCCACCATGCGGGTGCTGGGAATTGGATCTGAGTCCTCTGACACAGCAGTAAGTGCTCTTAGTCACTGAACCATCTCTCCAGCCCTCTGCACAAGTGTGTTTCTCTGTGGAAATTTCAAATGAAATTCTACCTTTCAATTTCCTCCAAATCCGTAGAGCAATCCAGGAAATTTACTATCTGCTTCTCCAGGTAGCTGTCAATCTTCAGCCATCATTGTGGAGCTGAATATATTTCGTGTCACTGAATGTAAGAACATGGCCTCATAGCTCCCTTCCAACAGCAAGTCTAAGAAAACTCCAATATCTGTAATTAAAAAAATAATAATAATCAGGCCCGCAAGCCAACAGAATGTAAGTGTAAATGACAATCCATTACATAGATATTTTAATATACAAAACGGTATAAACAGAATGCTGGCTATACAGGAATCACTAAGTCTTGAGCAAATCCTTCTCACTCTACCAACATCACCCCTCCTAGAATTACAGGATACCTACAATGACTACGAGCAGCAGAGTGGAGGTCACACAGAAATAGTAGTAGTAGTAGTAGTAGTAGTAGTAGTAGTAGTAGTAGTAATAGTAATAGTAATAGTAATAATAATAGGCGTAGTGCCCTTCTTTGGGAAATTCACAGAGATTCCAACCGACACAGAAAAGTTTCCTTTGCTGAGGTCCGACCTTCAATATTCTCCCCCAGGAGGCCAATCCAAACACACAGGATCTCTCGTGACTCCCTCATATTCCCCAGCTCATACCGGCCTCAATACTTTCACAACCCCGATTTTTTTTTCCTGACGAACTCTCTTACCTGTCAGTCCTAAAGGAAGAAAATCAGCTCAAGTCTGTCTCTCGGGAACTTTCCCAGACCACCAGATCTCAGACCACCGAACAACACTGCCCGTCCTGCCCCCTCTCCGTACCCAGGGCCGGCATCCCCGTCCTCACAGCGCCCCTCCTGCCCCCTCTCCGTACCCAGGGCCGGCATCCCCGTCCTCACAGCGCCCCTCCTGCCCCCTCTCCGTACCCAGGGCCGGCATCCCCGTCCTCACAGCCCCCACCTGCCCCCTCTCCGTACCCAGGGCCGGCATCCCCGTCCTCACAGCCCCCTCCTGCCCCCTCTCCGTACCCAGGGCCGGCATCCCCGTCCTCACAGCCCCCTCCTGCCCCCTCTCCGTACCCAGGGCCGGCACCCCCGTCCTCACAGCCCCTCCTGAGCCACAGCGCCCCTCCTGCGTGCACAGCCGCCGCTCCGCCTCCGTGGAGAAGCCCCTCAGCAGCGCCCGCTCCGGAGTCCACGTCACCCCCGGCATCACTGGACCCAATTCAGGGTCCCGCGAGGGTCCCTCGGGGGAGGAGGAAGCAGCAGAAGGAGGAGGGGCCAAGGTCGCCGGCGTCTGGTGGCCACGGGCACCGTCAAGACACCCACAGGACTAGCGTCCCATGTGAGGATACAGGCACACGGGGGCGGCCATGACAGCAGCGCAGAGCATCCTGGGAAAACATCCCAGGCTCCTAGGCGACCAATCGGAGACTCGGGCGTGAGCATGCGCACAGAATAGGATCGCAGCGGGCCTTGTCGGGGCTGTGGGGATGGATGGAGACGGGTCGCCCTCGGTCCTGGGGACTTGGGGGCGTCTCCAGGGGAGACAGAGGTTGGAAGCGGGTTCTGCGTGCAGACACTCCACGGTCTGAGACAAAAGCAAGTCCTTGGAGGTGAACACGCAGCACCTTTTCTCCAAGCAGATAGGCGTGGGCCCTAGAGGTTACGACCCGGTAAGTGGAGCCCATGAGCCCCAGGCTCGAGCTGCCTCGGCGTAGGCTAGCCTTCGGATGACTGAAAGGGCAAGACAACCAAGCTGGAAGTGCATTCTCAGCACTGAGGAGACTGAGGCAGAAAGATCGCTGCAGTTTGGAGGCCAGCCCGAGCTGCACTGTGAGTTCCAAACTGGCCTCCCCTAAGAGTGTTCCCCTATCTTAAGGGGGCAGTGGCGGGGCGCCTGGAGAGATGGCCCAACCGAGGACCAAGTTCTGTTCGCGGCACCCACATCAGGTGGCTCAGCACCACCGGTCCCTCCAGACGGTTGTCCTCTTCTGGACTTCTAGGCACCAGGCATGCAAGTGGTACATCACGCCTGCCGGCAAACAGTTATACGCCTAAGATAAACCATTTCTTTAAGAAGCGGGAGGCCATCACATAAACCTGGCAGGGGTCAAGGACCTGGAAAGTTTTGCAGGCCAGTCTATAGAACCCAAAACACTTCTGTGAAGTGGGAAAAGGGAAAGAAATACATCCTCCTGACAGTGTGGCAGCCGCTGAGCACAGAGTTCGCTGTGCGTCCTTCTCTCTCTCTCTCTCTCTCTCTCTCTCTCTCTCTCTCTCTCTCTCTCTCTCTCATGAATGTTTTGTTTGTTTTTCACGAAGCTGCAAAGGTCACTGCTTCACTGTGGAAAAACAACAGCAGCAAATGCAGCTCAAGGTGAAATGAAGACAGTACTGTCCTTCATCTGACATTGTACAACACTTCCCTGTGCTCCCAGGCATTTCTAACGGGAAGAAACATTAAGTATTTTGACCAAGACCCAAGAACAGCTGGGCAGTGGTGGCACACGCATCTCAGCACTTGGGAGGCAGAGGCAGGCAGATCTCTTGTGAATTCGAAGCCAGGCTGGT
Organism: Peromyscus maniculatus bairdii; assembly: GCF_049852395.1. NCBI lineage: Eukaryota > Metazoa > Chordata > Mammalia > Rodentia > Cricetidae > Peromyscus > Peromyscus maniculatus. The sequence goes on along the minus strand of NC_134873.1, from coordinate 43,015,579 downwards.
CTACAGAGTGAGTTTGAGGACAGCCAGGGCTACACAGAGAAACCCTGTCTCAACAAAACAATAAAACAAAAAAGATTCAGGGATTGATACCAGGTGAGTTTTAATATTGTATGTGACAACCTTGTTATCCTGAAATGAGTCACTATTTTTTTTGGTAGGGTCTCACCTGGCCTGGAACTTGCTGTGTAGACCAGGCTAGCCTCAAAGTAACAGAGATCTGCCTGTTGGAATGCTGGGATTAAAGGGTGGTTCCTCATCAAACCCAGCCTTCATAATTTTTTTTTCCCCCGATTTTCGAGACAGGATTTCTATGTGTAGCTTTGCGCCTTTCCTGGAACTCACTCTGTAGCCCAGGCTGGCCTCGAACTCACAGAGCCACCTGGCTCTGCCTCCCAAGTGCTGGGATTAAAGGTGTGCGCCACCACCGCCTGGCATTTTTCTTTTATTTATTTATTTTATGTATATGAGTACACCTTTATTTCAGAAGAAGGTATCAGATCCCACTATAGATGGTTGTGAGCCTCCGTGTGGTTGCTGGGAGTTGAACTTAGGACCTGTGGAAAAACAACAGCACCCAGTGCTCTTAACCATTGAGCCATCTCTCCAGCCTGCCTCATAACTTTTAACCATAGATAATCTCATGAATTCCACACACCAGGGCTTAGCCTCTAGTCTAGGGTCTTACAAAAATATGTAACTTATGTTTATCTACATCCATTGGGGAGTTGGGGACTTTCGTCAGTAGCACTGTTGAGAATAGTTCTTATTTATCCATTGGTATTGCTAAAAGTTATTTCAAGTCTTCTCTAATTTAAGACAACCATGCTATCGCAGGTTACTTCCCACTTTTATTTGGGGATGGAAGTGGGAGGTGCCATGGTCACTCCTCATGGACTTCACAAATTTCTCATATGCCTCTTCACTGTTAATTCGTCCAGCTCTAGAGGGTCACTCATCTTTACCAGCCAACCATCTTCATGACAAAATCTGTGGACAAGCCCTGGATTTTCTTGGAGCGCTTCATTGGCGTCTGTCACCTCTCCTGACAGGAGAGTGGACTTCATTGGCAACCTTCCCCCATTCCAAAGCACCAAACTCAGCTGTTTATTTTTTGTCCCACCTTGAGGCAGCCAACACAGTAAACAACATCTCCCAAAGTTTGGTGCGCAGCATTGCTGACTCCCACTGGTCCAGGACCACTCTCCTTGATGTCCGTTCATGTTTCTGTGACTTGAAAAACTGACAACATGGCAGATGTTGTCCTTCCTCTTTCACTGCTGAGCAAGCACAAGGCCCTGGGTTCGGTCCTCAGCTCTGAAAAAAAAAAAAGAATAATCATTATTAGGGTGGCCTGGTGGCACAAGCCTTTAATCCCAGCACATAGGAGGCAGAGGTGGGTAGATTTCTGTGAGTTTAAACTTCGCCTGGTCTTCATAATGAGTTCCAAGACAACCAGCACTACATAGAGAGATTCCCATCTCAAAACCAAAAACCAACCAACTAAAAATGAAAATAAAAGAATAAAAGAATCGTTTTTTAAAAGTTTGCAAGCATTCAAGAACAGCCTGGGCTACAGAATGAATATGAGGCCAGCCTGTGCTACATGAGGCTCTGACAAAAAGAAAAGTTTGCAAATACTTGTGACAGTGCTTTCATAGCCCCAAACTGAAAACAATCCACATGTCCCTCCATGGCTGAATAAGTAAGCTGTGAGAGTGGATCCACCCAGTGGAATAGTGAAATGTCGTTGAGTTATCATTTTTAAGCATTGAACACACATAGCCCAGGACAACTTCCAGGATTCAGTTCTCGCCTCCTGCCATGTGGGTCCCAGAGACTGAACTCAGGTTTTCAGGCTTGGCCAGCAGGTGCCTTTACCCGCTGGAGCCATCTTGCTGGTCCTTGGTAATACTTTATGGGAAAAAAAAAGATCTATGTACACACACATGTGTGTGAGTGTCTGCTGTATATGTACTGGTGCCTGTGGAGACTCAAAGAGGGCATTGGCTCTCCTGAAGCTGGAGTCACAGGAGGTTGTCAGCTGCCCTTTGTAAGAACTGAACTCAAGTCCTCTGGAAGAGCAGTAAATGCTTTTGACCACTGGGCCATCTCTCCTACACCTTAATAATGTGTTTTCAGCTGCTTCAAAGAGAGCACATTTTAGAGGTGGGGGGTGAAGGCATTAAACTGGACATCACCTCTCTTGCCTTAATGTCACATTTCATGCTGGACTGCATAAATGACCTGGTAGGTTTGTCAGCTGTGTATGAAAAAAAAAAAATCAATAAATGAAAATAAGGTGATGATGGCTGCTGTATCCCTCATGTTCTTATGGTGAAGGAATCAACACTTCTCTAAATCCAGTCTTCCCCACAGGAACTCATCACTACCATCTGTAATTAAGTCCTTCAGGCCATTGCTAATACAGTTGAGGAAGAATTATATAACAACAACAAAAAAATCTTTTTGCAGTATTGAGGATTGAACTCAGGGCCTTCCACACACTAGGCAAGTGCTCTGCCACTGAGCTATATCCCCAGCCCTAAAAATGATAATTGGCAAATAATAATAGAGGCTCAGAGTCTGGCCTAGTAGTAGAGTGTATGCTCAGCATAAGCAAAGTTCTGGGTTTAATCCCCAGCGCCACCCCCCAAAGTATTTTTAAAAGCCCTTGAGGTGTGGCAGAAATGGGAATCTAACCATATTCAGCATCTAACTTTGCCACATCGCTGAGTGGAAACATCCCCACAGCTGCACCGGGACTGACCACGCCTCCTGTATTGTTCCCAGAGTGCTTCTAGGTGAACATAACCCTCTTAATGCCAACCCCAAGCCCAAACGAACTGTTATGTAGGACAATTAGGCCATTCCAAGACTATGACAGCCCAATGGCCTGTATCCCCTTACGAAGATTACAAACCCTGTAACCATTTCTGGTGAAAAGATTCCAAGGAAAATGTCCCTACCATATAAGCTAAATAACCAGAGTGGTCATCAAAAAAGAATTTCTTCACGTTGGCTGATGAAGTGAATAGGAGAGACTAGCCCTGGGGACATTCAAAAAGTTTAAATTTCCTAACATAAGGATTTATGGGTAACAGACTAATGAGTAGCATATGGATAATAAATACCCTTCCTTCTCCTTTGGGCCAGAAGGAAGGGATCTGGGACATTGCTAACATTTCATGCTGTGTCTGAATTTATACCACGTAGAAAATTGGCTGTGTAAAGTAGACATGGAGAGTCACCACATTTTGTTTTCTTGATTAAACCTAGATGTTTGCAGTGTGTCTTCCTCCTGGGCCCTCAAGATTCTTCTAGATGTATTTGTTGGCTTCATATTCATTTGATGTCTGCTGTCCAGACCAGCAGTGCTTCCACACAATTGTCCTGACACATGATTCAACAAATTAATTGGGCTACTCAACACTACATCAAAAACCAGCTCTCATAGGCAAAAACATATCTAAGGTAGAATCAACCACATGTTTATAGGACCCTGTCTTTACAGCTTTTAATGATTTTGGTGATTAATGTTATGAGTCTGGAGAGATGGCTCAGCAGTTAAGAATATTGTTCCTGCAGAGGACCTGAGTTCTATTCCCAGCACCCACACCAGGTCACTCATAGCTGCCTATAACTCCAGTTCTGGGGCATCTGACACCCTCTTCTAGCCTCTGTGGGCTTCTACACGTATGTGTTGCACATATACACATTCAGGTGCACATACACATAATTAAAAATACAAAAACAAAATCTTGTCTTGTTGGTTGCCAGCCTTAGACTTCAATGGCTGAGCCATCTCTCCAGCACAAAAAGAAAACTCTAAAAACCAAAATAAATATTCAGATCAACTTGAAAGACCCACTGCTCTGTAATACAGTGATAAGTAGCCATCAAAACAAGTTTTAGAGCTGTCCACTCAATTAATAATCGCCAGAAGTGAGTATGTTTTTCGAAGCTCATTGCTTAAAATCCAGGACAGACTCTGTTAGCTACACGTGGCCCTGAATGCCAGCCAATCAACAATGGCCTCATCCAAGGATGGCTACTTATCACTGTATTACAGAGCAGTGGGTCTTTCAAGTTGATCTGAATATTTATTTTGGTTTTTAGAGTTTTCTCTTTTACAGATGATGTTAAATGCTTATGCCTCTAAATCTAACAACACTTGAACTCCAAACCTTGTGTATGATTAACAGTGTGTTGTGCAAGAAGAGATTGCAAGAGACCTGCGTAATTTTCCTTTCCCACAGTTAGCAATAATTCAGTTCTTCTTTCAGGTACTGAACAGGGGTCTTGTCATCCTTAGACCATATATCACCAAGTATCAGGCTGGACAGTGTGATGAAGTGCTCTGCAGCGCATCAGTGTTTTCTGCTCGTGCTCTGGGGGGAGGGATTTGATATACTCAGGAGGCCTCACATAGAGGACTGGGGTCTGTGCAAGACTTTGACCAGAGTGTTTCCAGGCTTTGCGCCTGGTTTCAGCCAAAGGGGGAATGTTTCCATTTCCATGGCTGTGAACAGCAAACACGAACAGAAGAGGGAATTGTCGTTTGAAAGTGTACCAAACAGCTTCAACACAAAAGGTAAGAGAAAAAACCCAAGTAATAAAATCCAGCTGTGCTGGCTGATCTTGCTCCAAGGATACAAATCTTCGCAGCGTGTTCCCATCTGATATGTCGTTTAATGCTATAATCCTGAAGCCTTCTAGAGGCAAAGCGAAGTATGATTTCCTGGTACATGACAGAACTGGAAACCAAATGTGTCAGTAAGACATCAAGCCCTGGGTATCAATATTCCTCAAATCACGGAGTTCGTTAGCATCAGAATTACCATAAGTGGTGGAGGGGGATTGACCAATGGAATAGTAACTCAGGAAGCTGAGGCAGGAGGATTGCTCCAAATTCCTGGAATTCAAGACTAAATCGGGGAAGGAAGTCATGAGGTCTCACATTCCCTGAGGATCTGTAGGCAATGAATGATTGCTGGGGGAAGGAGCGGGGAGAGATGTCTTTGTGGTGTGGCCACAGGTGAGTTACTCGTGCTTTTATGATCAACCCCATTACACTCATTGGGACACACACACTAAAGATAAGAAAGAGGCTGGGTAGTAGTGGTGCACACCTTTAATCCCAGCGCTCAGGAGACAGAGGCAGGTGCATCTCCGAGTTCAAGGCCAACCTGGTCTACAGACTGGGTTTCAGGACTGCTGAGGCCAAAAAACCAGTCAATCAATTAATCCATACAAACAAGAAAGAAAAGAGGAGGAGGAAGAGTAGTTGGCCAGAGGAAAAGGATCACCAGGAATGGGAGGGTAACAGGAATGAATATGGCCAAATACATTATATACAGCTATAAACTGTCATAATGAAGCCTATTATATATAATAAAAACATTAAAAAAGAATAGGAATTGCCTAAGCAACCACTAAAAATACATTTCTATGCCCTCCCTGCTTTTAAGAAATCTGCATGTTAATGAGTTCCTCAAACATTCATCAACATTCTAGAGTTGAGAGGGACAGATATCTACCATGCACCCTGGTAAGTGACAGAATCCAGTCCTCCTGAACAAGTTCCCTCTCCTTCCACATAACCTGTTGGACATGGGCAGATCCACTACAGGCTCCTGTTGGTGACTGCTCTGAGTGGTTGTGTAAAGTAATCCGTCAACATCATATCAAGCTCTTTAATGTGGTTCATGATACAGGAAGATCAAACAAACAGAGATGCTGTCTGTCTGGCTTGTGTGCAAAGCTAAGCAGGGTTTCAGAGTTGCTCAACAAAAACTTCTACTTTAAAATTTTTTGCTTCAAGATGACACTGTCTACTTTCCCATTAAACAGAACGCAATCATTTTCTAAAGTCTGTTGAAACATGCTGTCAAGAGCAATTCGGGCCACATGAAAAATACGAAGTTCACCTATATAAGATTGAATTGGTAAGTGTTTGACCAGGGGGCACTTTGAAACTTGACTATGGACCTGAGATGGCTCAGCAGTTAAGAGCACTGACTGATCTTGCAAAGGAAACAGGTTCAGTTCCCAGCTATCGGATGTCTTGCTGTATGCTGTGAATATGTATGGCTCCCACTGGATAATAATTAAAGCTGTTTTGGCCTATGGCAAGAGAGCTTACAGCCAGATGGGAAATCCAAGCAGAGATACAGAGAAAAGGGCCGAGTCGAGAGAGATGCTAGTCACCACCAAAGGAGCAACAAGATGCCAGCAGACAGGTAACACCATAGCCTTGGGGCAACATATAGATTAATAGAAATGGGTTAAGTTATAAGAGCTAGCTAACAAGAAGCCTGACCCATAGGCCATACAGTTTGTAATTAATATAAGCCTCTGAGTAATTATTTTATAAGCGGCTGTGGGACCACAGGTGAGAGAGATTCAGCTGGACCTCAGGCAGGGCCAGACAGGACCAGAGAAACATCTGGCTACATACATGGGCTCACAACTGTATGTAACTCCAATTCCAGGATTCTGTGAGCATTGTATGCACATATACATAGACATACATATAGCCACATACAGGTGAAAGCTGACGATGCCTGGTCTGAATAAGCAAATTTGTAACTTCAGCCAATCTGTGCAAAGAAGAATAATCAGATACTCAGTATCTGTCCATTTAAAGAAGTGCTCTTTTTTGGTTATTTCCAAAGCAGTTTCTCTATGTAGCCTCAGCTGTCCTGGAAGTCAATACATAGACCAGTCTGGCCTCAAACTCAGATATCCACCTGCCTCCGCCTCCCAAATTCTGGGATTGGATTAAAGGCTTGTACCACCAATGCCCATCTAAGAAGTGCATCTTTAAGAATGTCTTACAGTCAGACAAAATTAGAAAAATTTTTAAGGCTTAATATGTTGTATGCCCCCAACCACCACCATGGAAGCCCGAAATTCATTATTGTAAGGGTTCTAACTATGTTTAGTGTTTAATTAGGGGCAAGTGAGACAAAGCATGCTTTTTCCCCTGGGCTATTTCTAAATATGGATGATGCAAAGATATTGGAGCTGCTGGGAATGGCCAACAAGCAAATTCATGGAAGCCTTGATGTCAAAGAGTTCCTTCCTATTACCCAGGACCTGCTCACCCATTCTCTGCTTTCCCAACCTCCTAAAGGCCGAGCATTCATAACTAATAGTAAGTCTCTGTGTTTTTATTTGGGAGCTGGCTGACAGCCAAAAGAAAAATCCATGGCAAGGGCTGAGAATCAAACCCTGGTCCTCTGTAAGAGCAACAAGTGCTCTGGAGTACTCAATAATCTCTCAAGTCCCTAGAGAGAATTTTAAGTAGTTTAAAGCAAAACAAGTCAAGGTATTTTCAGGCTTCTCTTGCTGCAGGCAGCTGTTAACTTTACTTGTCAATAAACTTTTTCTTGACTTTAAAAACCAAAAGTAACAAAGAACAAACCCCCTTTGGGGCTGGGATGTTGCTCAACGGTAGAGCACTGACTCAGAATGGGTACCGTGTGTGTGTGTGTGTGTGTGTGTGTGTGTGTGTGTGTGTGTGTGTGAGAGAGAGAGAGAGAGAGAGAGAGAGAGAGAGAGAGAGAGAGAGAGAGAGAGAGAGAGAGAGAGAGAGACAGAGGTACTGCTTTAACACTGGCATCCACATTTCCCCACGTTCTACACAAACTCTTGGGCCAAGGCAGTTTTGTTTTTCTCTGCTCTTCTACCCTATTTTCTTAGCTTGAAAACACAGGACTCATTCTATCAACAAATATATGCATTTCTCCAAGCTCTGCCAAGTACTTCCTCCTGTCCACCCTTTGACTGCCCCAGGTGATGGATGAACTACCATGTGGACTCTGGAGTCACAGCAGTAGGCAAAATGCTATGATCTGATTCTTGCCTGGTCAAAGCCGAGAGCTTTCCGAATCATTCAGGATGCTTAAGGTCAGCAGCAGGCCAAACCAGACTTCAGTGGCCTGAGAGCAGCTTCTTCTCTGACATCACAACCTGCCACACCCATTTTCTTTATGGTCATTCTTCAGCACTCAGGATGCCTTCCTCTAGAAAGCCTTTCCTGCTCACATCACTTCAGTGCCCATCAGTATTATTCCTAAGTGACTCTCCTCTGTGCTCCCAAAAGAACGTTGTGAATAACTCTCCAGAGAACTTACCATACTGGACTGTCTTCATGCCTGTTCACTACTTGAGTGCAGGAACCTTACACTAAGTGAGCACCTGAATGTTCCTAGGCTGGTCTGGATCCCACATGGATCCACTTCAATGCAATCTGTCTCCAATCATTTAAACATATGTACATGCACAAGCCACGGAATGCATGGAAGAGTTGGCTGTCTCCTGTCATGTGGGTCCCAGGATTCAAACTCAGGCTGTCAGGCTTAGCAGCAAGCACTCCTACCCACTGAGCCATCTCACCTGCTGCCCGTGACTTCCAGTTTTTGTAAATCATTTCTTGGCTCTGATAACAGTACTGTTGCTTTCTAACACTTTCCCACATCTAACAATGAGGTGGGATGGAAAAATGTATTTGACAGCGTTTATCATTCACGCCCAATTAGACTGGGATCCTGACCAAAGGGAAAACCAAACCCACGCACGCGTGTACACGTCAGAGACAGTTCTCATCCTCTTTAAAGGCAGATCTTATTGCTTCGGCAGCTTCATCATACACAGCAGGCAGCCGACCTGCCACCTTCTGAGTGAGTCTCTAGTCTCCACCTCCCATCTTGCCATAGGAGTCCCGAGACAGAGATGAAAGTCACTGTATTCCGTCTCCTCCCCGCCCCCTCCAGGGTTTCTCTGTGTAGCCCTGGCTGTCCTGGAACTCACTCTGTAGACCAGGCTGGCCTCGAACTCACAGAGATCCACCTGCCTCCGCCTTCTGAATGCTGGGATTAAAGGTGTGCACCCTCACTGCCTGGCTCAGCTTTTTGTTTTTCTCTTTTAGAGCTTCTTTTAATCACTTTTACTTATTGGTGTGGGATGGGAGACGCAAGTGGAGGTCAGAGGACACCTTGCATGGAGCGGTTCTTTCCTTCCTACTATACAGGTCCTGGCATTGAACTTTGTTCATCAGGCTTGGCCACAAGTAGCTTCGCCCACAAAGCACTTCACCATTCACTGACCCCCCCCTCTTTGCTTATGTGGGCTCCTGGGATCTGAACTCAGCTTGTCCGCCTAGCTCAGCAACTGCTTTCCACCCAGAGCCATTTCCAAGTACTTTTATTTCATGCCGCTGATAGTTTTAGAGACAGACTATCTAGCATGTCTGTATATGTCATTTGAGGTCTTTCTCACCATATCCCAACGTGATCATTATCTTGTCACTCTGGTGCAGCTTACTACACACTGTATCTAAGACGACTGACTGTGTTTTGGACACTGTTTTCTGCTCGTGATGTTTAAAGACAAGAAGGGGTATCATACCCCTTACCTTAAATTTTTCCTTTTTTTCCCCTTCATGCCTCCAATACCTGAATTTGTGATTCTCCCTCCGCACCTCTCATTTTTGAGTCAGGATCTCACACTGCAGGCTCTGAGCAAACTCTCTGCCTCAGTCTCCCAGGGCAGGGACTGTAGGGAACCACGCCAGGCCGCCTGCCACTTTAACCCTCAGAATCAAACACCACTTTTATGTAAATATTATCAATAGTCACTGCAGCTCCTTCCTTTTTTTCTCTTCCTGCTTTTATGAGACAAGGTCTTTCTATGTAGCCCTGGCTGTCCCAGAACTCCAACTGCAGAGATAAGAATGCCCCTTCTGGGATTAAAAGCATGCATCACCATGCCCCAGCTTTTAGCCTTTTCTTTATGTTAGCTGCTCTTACAAAAATATCTTTGTTTCCCCCATGCTCAGGTTTCACAAGCTTCTTTGTAGAAATACCATTTCACACCATGGCAACTATTTTAGAAACAAGACATACTAATTCACCTAAGTTTTTATTTATTGGCTCTAGGAAGAATTTGCATGAAAATGAGCCTGTATGGCAGGTACAGAACGTACTGTAACAGCACCAGAGAGGCCCAGCCTCTCTCCTCTACAGAGCCTCTGTGTTGATACATACATGTGACTTCAGGAACAAAACCACACAGTCCAGGACAGAGAGGAGCCCTTGAGGAAAACAGTTTAAAGTGACTTTTCCAATTGACCATACCTTTTCATATACTTAAATTCAAAGAATTGATACATTCAGAGGCCCAATGTTTGGCATAGAATAAAATCATGTTCATTTATTTTTTTTCTGCATCTTAGAAGGCATAAAATTAAATATGTTGAATGTAATAAATTCATCCATACAAGTGCAAGTCTCCAGCTATAGTGCATTTTATGGCAGATTTATTACTTAAAAATATACCAGTAAATCAAAAAAGAAGGGCTATGTCCATTTAACTTTTATTAAAGTGTATGTAGGAGGTCTTCAGAAATCAAATATGAGCATGAAGATATGGCCAAACATAAAATCTATCAAATTCAGTGAAAAGTTGCTGACTTTAAATAGCAGTTGTAAGAATGACCAATATATATCCTTTGTTAACAACCTCTCACTACAGTAAAAAAAAAAGATAAACATTCAGTAAACATTCTTTCCTAAGGTAGTTTCCCTTATAGATCAGTGATTTATCCATTTCTTTGTATACACAAATTTGTTGAACATACCAATCAGTGGTTCTCACAATTGAAAAATAAAAGCACAAAAAAGTTTACACTCTTGTACAGGTAAATCAAAGATCACCTTGAATTAAACTGGATCTCCTTAAGGGCATAGTATAGTTTCAGTTTCATTACCTATTACATAATTAGTTTCTTACATACAAATATTGACATATTTGGCTTGTGCTTCCGAAGCCTTCGTGTCTATGAAATCCACATCAATGCAGCTCATAATTGGAAGTCACTGGGGAGGTCTTTGCTGCTGCTGGGTTTGCCATGGTCGTGTGTTAGAGTCTCTTCAACACGCGCTGTGGCCCTGCACACCTGGGAGGCGTCGTCAATGTCTGGATCTAAGCCTTCAGGACAGGGAAGTTTCAGTAGCTCTTCTCGGAGCTGAGCAGTGTGGCGCTAAATGGAGAAAAATCGATAATATCAGAGGTGATTCCAGCATATCACTGAGACAAGAACTTGGTTTTAATATACCCCAGTATCAAGTGTATAAATATTTACTCAGTGTCTTGTTATGCCAGCCAGTGCATCACACATGTAAAACACTCAGTAAACAAAACTCAAGAATCCCTAAACGCGGGGCTGAAGAGATGGCTCAGCAGTTAAGAGCACTGGCTACTTTTCTAGAGGAACTAGGTTCAATTCCCAGCACCTACATGGCAGCTCACACCTGTCTGTAACTCCAATTCCAGGGCTTCTGACACCCCGACAGACAAACATGAAAGCAAAAGACCAATGCATGTAAAGTAAAAATAAATTATATGATTAGAAGTGGGGAAGGAATGGTGGTGACACCCGCCTTTAATCCCAGCACTTGGGAAGCAGAGGCAGGCAGATCTCTGTGAGTTTAAGACCAGCCTGGTCTACAGAGCGAGATCCAGGACAGGCATCAAAATTACACAGAGAAACCGTCTGAAAAAAACAAAAAAAATAAAAACCATAAAAAAAAAAAAACTTCCCCAAACTCCAAATTAATTCTTGATGCTGAGAAAGCCCCAGGCAACATTCTGTACAGGTACAGAAGAATAAACGCCACCTCCTAAAAAACAAAGAATACTTCTACAGAACCTCATCCTCCCCGCCCCACTCCCCAGGAGCAGTACTGCCAATGACTTCTAAACATCTATAGTTTGATACGTATATTCTTTTAAATTAAAGACAGTAATCCGTTGTGTTGTCATAGATGTCAACTCTGAAAAGGACAAATGCACAAATTAAAATAAACCCAGACTGGGTATTTATCACAATGGTACATATAGTACTTATCTGGAATGTGCAAGGCTTTGGGATCAATCTCTAGTACTGGATGAAAAAAAAAAAGAAACACAGATACATAACCACCAAACAAAAACCTAAACTACACCACATATGCACTGCTATCTTGGCAGATGAAAACAGGTATGTTTCAAAGATCGACCTGTAAACTTTGTAATAGTTTCCCCATCACTTCATTTAACTCAGAAGTATGTGTAAAGTAATTTTATCATTAGAATTTTAAAAATTCGAACAAATGAAAAACAATGTCTAGAGAGTACATAATCGTGTTATCCTATCTTGCCTTAGAATGTAAGATGCTAAGAGGGTGACTAGTTGCTTATGAATGAAATACCACATTGAAGGTTTTGAAAATTATCTGCACCAATAGCTGGCTTTAAAAGTTAACTGAGTAATTTCAAGCACAATGACTGGTTCTGTTTATGTGTATAGAAAAGTAAAAATGTTATAGAAATGATAGGATATAAAGGTAGATTATTGATTATAGACTCTATTTTTTTGTTGTTGTTTTATTTGAGACAGGGTTTCTCTGTGAAACAGTTCTGGCTGTCCTGAAACTCACTCTGTAGACCAGGATGGCTTTGAACTCACAGAGATCTGCCTGGCTCTGCCTTCTATGTGCTGGAATTAAAGGTGTACACCACCACTCCCCAGCTGAATCTACTTTTAAACCAAAAAAGCAACTACTAGTTTTAAATATTTTACATTAATAAGGATTTTTTGTATTGATACAAATTAAAGGTTATTTTAGTAAGAACATAGTGTACATACATTTCTACTCTTGTGTACATATACAGCTCATCAACAATGTAATGTAAATTTCTAGTCTTTGAAAGTTATTATTACAAACTATTGAGGATAATAAAGAAATTCAGGTTAGTAGCTAGTTACCTATTACAATCAAACTTCTAGTCATGGTAGGTATGTTTTCAAGGTCAAACAGAGATATATTTTAGATAGGCAAGTGGTCTTCAAAAACTTCAGAGATCTACAGAATATGGCATTTAAGATGTTTTAATAATGTAAATTTTTTCTTTCTTTTTCTTTCTTTCTTTTTTTTAATAACGAGACATATCTGCTCCTGGCAGCACCAATCTACTTCAGAGAAGATGATGGGCCCTGAAGAAACTCCATACAAAGTTTACTTTCTTGGTGGCAAAAGTTAACCACCGGGCAAGAAAGTGCCCTTGCCTCGACTGCTGACAGTATGCTGTCCAAATTGGACCAACAGGACAAAAAACAAAGTGACTACAGAACCTTGACAACACAAGGCAGGACAGTCCTTCAAAAATCCTGCTTCACAAATGTCTGTCTGATATTCTAGGGCTGCAGGCTGAAGACGGATGCCCCAACATTACAAAAGAACCTTAGGTGACTGTCCAGGCAGCCAGCAGTTTCTGTCATTTCTTAGTTTTGGAAGTTGTTTGCTCTACACTTCCTGTTTACTCAGGTAATATTATATCCTTCTCATGTCTCTGATAGAGTTGAAAACTAGATATAGTTTTCCTTGTTATCAGATTCAAAAAAGGTACTAATAAAAGAAATATAAAATGTAAGGTTGAGAGACATAAAAAGATAGTTTTGGACTGGTAATGCAGGTTAGGATAGAAGTGAATTAGGTACAACACTTTAGACTCACCAAGATAGGGTAGCTAATGGACTATTTACTCTGAGTTTGTCAAATGCTATGGGCTAGATATTATTAATGTAATTATTGCCTGTATATATTTGTATATAGTTACTGTACTTGTTGTATACAGTTTTTCTATGTTAGTTAAAACCTTCACTTTTTATTTTAGACAAAAAGAGGGAAATGTTGTATGATATTTTATTTGTGTTCTGACAAATAAAGCTTGCCTGGAGATCAGAGGGCAGAGCTATCCGCTAGTTAACCATAGAGGCCAGGTAGTGGTGGCACATAGCTTTGTCCCAGTACTTGGGAGGTCCACGCCTTTAATTCCAGCACGAGGGAGGTGGAGACAGGAATATAAGGCAGGTAGAGAAAGGAACCCCCCGCCCCAATTCAGTCTGAGCATTCATAGAGACATGATGGCCCCCATTCGGTCTCAATTTTTGAAGAAGTAAGAAGTTTCTGATGGCTGGCTGCTCTGCTTCTCTGATCTTTCAGCTTTCACCCTCAATATCTGACTCTGGGTTTCCTCCCCCTTAAGGGTCTCAGAGATCAAACAAAGGTCGTAAGCCTTGGTGGCAGGTGTCTTTAATCACTGAGCAATCTGGCCAGCCTACTACGCAGTTTTATAGAACAACCTTACACATACATGATGCTCTGCTAAGCGCTGACAAAATAAGGGCAATGAGCACAATAAAGACACTTTAGCTTCTGGGAAGCCCAAGTTTTAGCTGAAGGTATGAAGCATAAAAAAGGTTGAGACAATTGTGTGCTCTCAGCCACTTATGAGGATTTAAAGCATATGCACATACTTAAAATTGACAAACTCTCCAGCACTGATTTCCCTTCCACTGTGATAAAAACACTGATTAAGGAAGAAGAAAGAAAAATCTCACTATTATGAGGATCGCGGAGAGGTAGGACACTACAACATATCATGGACTCAACTGAAAAGAACATACACGTCCTTGACTAGCATTCTTCAGCAAAGAGGTAGTTAAAAGAATAGAAATCCTCACCAATTTGGAAATGAAGGGTTTCCAAGTAAGGGTGATGTAGAAAAATTATACAGTAGTTTAGCATGGTAGCTCACGTCTTTTTAAGTCCAACAACGGGAAGCACAGGAAAGCAGAGTTTAGGGCAGCCTGGTCTATATAGTTAGATTCAGGCCAGCCATGAGTACAGAGTAAGACCCTGTCTCAAAAACAACCCTCAAAATAATAAGAGTAAAATAATTTCAGGCAAAAGCAAATGCTGAAATAACAGAACAGCAGCAGCAACAGCTAGAACGCAGGTTCTGCAGATGTATGTGAGAAAAGGTGCAACTAGGCACCTATTCAGGAAGCATCCAACTGGTCATGGACCACAGAAAGAACAGGAGACGGACGTATGTGGTACACAATGAAAATGGGAGCAGCTGGGAGCAAGCCCCTTCTGAGGACAATGCTGAAGGAGTCTCCTACTAAGCATTGAATTAGATGAAGGGAACTAAGAAATATCTACAGATCTGAGAGAAAAGGTCAGTCTTAAAATTAAGTGTAGAAAGCTAGATGAACCAATGTGAAGGAAGATACAGTCCTACTCTCAATGTTTAATGAGGATGTCTAGGAAAAATCATTTAGAAACACAACTCTGGAAAGGGACACATGAGTTCTAAGAGTCACTTTTTTTTTTAAATGCCGAATGCCATTTATTGAAGGAGGGAGGAGGTCTTGAATACAGGCTTACAGCACAATGGGAGGACCCTGGAGGGCAGAAGTTCGCTACAGATGTTTTATAATCTTGCATCTAAGCTGTTAACGCCCAAGAGTCACTTTTTAATGGATTAATTGTTCTCTTGTCAACTTCATATAGGTATATATTATGTTCTGTTTCCTCTCCCCACCCTGCCTCCTTTATTTCCCTCCTGTCCTTATCAAAACCTGTTCCATCCCTACCAGTCCCTTTCTCAAATCATGACTTTTGGTTTTGTGAGTCATCTTTAAAGGTCCAACATTAAAAACCCAAAGACCACAAGACAAAGGGGGTAAAGCTCCTACAGCCACTTTTAATCTCGAGAATCACCAGTCCTCTGTCAAAGCTATTGCATCTATCTATACACTTTCTCTAACAACTTAGGAAACAAGTTCTTAGGTTCTCTTCTGCCCTTAACCTTCAGGTGTGATTAGCTGAGTCAGTGAATCACAACTCACCTTGAGAGCTGCTGCGTGGTGAGACATGGTCCTGCCCACCCGCTTATCACTGCTGTACTGCTGGATGTCTGCGATCCACTCCTCACACTGGGCCATGATCTCAATTCTTTTCAAGTAAAAATGTTTGTGTATAACCTTGAAAATAAAAAACAATAGAACAAAGCATGTCTACATACTTTAAAAGTAGTTTGTGGCATTACAAAATAAAAGATTTTCTGGTTTTGTATGTTCTATATCATTACAAAGGAAAAAAACAGGCTTAGAACATCAGATGGCATACACTGAAATACTCAATTCCACAGCAGCAATGGATATCCAACACTGCTCAGATACTAAGTAATCCCATCTAAAGAGCACAGGACATATATACGAGAACTTAAAGCAAATGGGAAAAGATTATCAATACACTGGTAGCAGAAAAACGTCTGTCTTTAGATGAGAACTCAAGTTGTAGAGATGGTCAGAGTATACTGCTCCTACAAAAGACCCGTGCTTAGTTCCCATCACCATGTCAGGAGGCTCACAACTGCCAGTTAACTAAGTGATCTGGTGGCTTCTTTAGGTATTTGCACTCATGTGCACATCCCCAACCCCACAAAATAAAAACAAAAAACTCTTTAAGGTTTTTTTTTTAATCTATTTATTATGGGTATGCATGTGTGCCACACCACACACACAAAGGTCAAAGGTATCACTTCTTCTAGTATGCAGTTTGGCTCAGGAATGAAACCTAGGTGGGCATTGCTTGGTGGAAAGGGTCTTTATCCACTGTGAGAATTAGCCAGACAGCACAATTAAGGAAACTTTAAGTATCAGAGACAATCAATACAAAAATCAAAACGAAGCCCTAGCTGTGGCACATTCTTACTCATCAAATTGTATCTTCTGAGGCTGGAAAGATGGTTCAACAGTTAAGAGCATCTGCTGCTCTTGCAGAGAAGCAGGTTTGATTCTCAGCCTATCATAACTCCAGTTCCAGGGAATCTAATGCCCTCTTTTGGCCTTTGAAGGCAGCATGAGTACAGGTGTCCCCTCCTTCCTTCCTTCCCTCCCTCCCTCCCTCTACACACACACACACACACACACACACACCTAAACAAAGCTTTCAATTGCATTTTCTGGTTAATTTATAGATAGATTTATTTTACAGTCCTAAATTCCCTTGTAGTAATCATGCATCCCATTTGGATATTAAAAAAATTTATACCTCTGAAAAATGTTTTGATACATAAGCAATAGGACTCTCTTCCTGAGAAACTTAAATTATAAAACGGACATGAAATCTAGTTCAGTTCCTATATTGTCTAAAGGGGTTCTCTCTGTCCTATACTGTCTAAAGCTAGATATCATTATAAAGGCATGGGAACTGAAATAAAACACTAGTACAATCCTATGTTACATTCAGCAGTTTTTGAGGCTGATGCTCTAGAACTCAAAAAACAAAAAAACAAAAAAACAAAAAAAAAAATAAGCTCAGAGCCAGACAGAAGACAAGAGCATCAGAGAAAAAGCTACTTTAGAAGAAAAACCAGGGTGGACGATAGTTCACTTGGCAGGGCTTGCATAGTATGCATGAGGCCTTGGTTTTAGCCCCACTGTGACATGGGGGTACATGCCTATAACTCCAGCACTTGG
The DNA here is from genome assembly GCF_049852395.1 of Peromyscus maniculatus bairdii. Taxonomy (NCBI): domain Eukaryota; kingdom Metazoa; phylum Chordata; class Mammalia; order Rodentia; family Cricetidae; genus Peromyscus; species Peromyscus maniculatus. The sequence goes on along the minus strand of NC_134873.1, from coordinate 42,998,202 downwards.
ATAGTTCAAGATGATCCTCATCTACAGAGCACCTTGGAGGCCAGCCTTGAACAGCAGAAGATAAAAAACAAAACAATAACAACAATAACAACAACAACAACAACAACAAAACAAAAAACCCAACAACCCAAATAAATAAAAATACCCAGGGAATTCAGAAAACAGCCAAAGTCACATTAAGAGTCAGTTTTAAGTATCCAGTGGCAAGGAGTGTCTAGATTAATTTCTTTTCATAAAGAGTACACACCTGTAACCTCTACCTGTACATAGCAGCACCTTCCAGAACTCACATGTTTCCTCTCCCCACACTGTTCCCCGCATGCCCATATTTAGGATTAAACCCTGGGACTCATACATACAAGTATTCCACCACTAAGATACATCTTCAGCCCTTATGCTGACTTTGATACATAAGCTACCAAGTTGACCACTGAACTTTACATAAGTAGAATATGCAGAACTGAAAGGAATCAAAATTCAGCCGTATATGCCATTGAAACTAGAATCCTTGTTACAACAGAACTATCAAGGAGTTTCAAAAGCTCAGTACCCAGCATGCTGAAGAATCCATGTAAGACGCAAAGGGACAGAATACAGGCTCTCCAAGAGTACTATATTTAACCTTCATTTTTCAGTAAGTTGGCACAATGCCTAGTAACAGGTGATGGGTAGTTGCATAATGTGAATAACCTAAGCCTAATTAATAGATTATATCTAAAAGCTTGTAAACAAGTATACACACACATGTGCATGCACAAGCAACCTCCCATAACATTAGATCTACTACCTTCTATATGGCCTTTAAGGCAAAAGGCAAACTTGTGGATATGTGTGCACACTGACAGGTAAGCACATGTAATAGTAACGGAGAAGGAATGTTCTTTTTATATCCCTTCAGATCACCCTCATGAGCTCTACCTGATTAGCAGGATTAAGACCGGGTTCACAGTGTTTAAGAATAACAACTGCTAAATCCCATTAAATACAACAGTCTATGAGGCCAACACAAAAACCCACTCTGAAATGTTGCAATTCCAGGAAAATCGAGGCAAACTGATGCTCTGAGGACACAACGCTGAGCAAGAAAGTGATCTTAGGACAAAGAGGAGACATGACAGTGAAGAGGACTGCAGGCTGAAGATGCGGGGTGCTGAGTCACCAGGACACAGCCAAGCCAAACCCCCTGAAATGCTTCAGAGGCTCCTAGGAACTTGACACTTTCTTAACATTCACACACATACATTACATGTGTAGTATTTCAGTAATATCTGAACAGTTGGATTAAATGATAATTATCAAAAATAAACAGTTCCGGGCTAGAAAGATGCTCCTTTGGAACCAGAGCCCACTAAAAGCAAACCAACAAGAACAGACCAAGTGTGGTGGAGCACACTGAGTATCCCAGCAGTGCAGAAACAGAGACGGGGAGGCCCACAAAGGCTCACTTGGTGAACTAAAAACCAGCTAGAGAGCCTGTCTTAGAAGAAAGATGAGCAACACCCAAATGTCAAAACCCAGAGCTATCTTCTCACCTTCACACACAAAATGTGTACCTGTACACATCACACAAGAGTAAAACCTTACTAACTGCACTTTGAGTGATTTTAGAATTAATTACTAGTTATAAGAAGTAAACCTTAGTGCACCAGACACTGTAAACTTAGAATATATAACACTAACAAAGACTATAAATTCTCAACTGTCTTTAACTTTATCCAACATACTTCTTTAAAGCATGGTGAAGGATTTCGGATTTGCTCTAGCATTGCCCATTTAACCGTTGCTTGCCGGATATTTCCATCGTATTCTCGGGAACTCTGCGTGCCACTCGGAGTGCCTCGAGACCGTTCATAGCCTGGTTCATTAAAGTAAGGCTCGGCTACTAATATAAGAGACTGGACAGAAACCAACACCTAAGGCAAAGAGGAAATCAAACAATAGTTATGAGGAGACATTTTTACTGCCAGTAAACTGCTATCCTGCTTCATCTCTAAGGAGTCTCTATTAGCATATTTCCACATATTTTTGGCATTAAAGAAAAAATATTGGGGGCTGGAGATATGGCTCAGTAGTTAAGCTGGTCATCTAGAGGGCCTGTGATTGATTCCCAGCATATGAATGTGGTGTACATACATACATGTAGGTAAAACCTCTCTATATTTTATCTCAGCTGAGTCATGAATATCAAGGTAAGCTGAAAGCCGACCCAGGCTACACAGCAAATTCCAGGATGCCCTGGATTAAAGTGTGAGACCCTTGTCTTCAAAACAAAACAAAACAAAAACCTACAAATTTAAGTTAGCTACTTCAAAACCATATATAATATTTATTTTATTCATTTGTTTATAGGCAGCGTCTGACTGGGTTGCCCTGGCTGGCCTGGAACTAGCTATGTAGACCACCCTGGCTTTGAACTCACAAAGATCCTGCTGCCTCTGCCAATGCCTTAAACAATACTTACGTATCTTCTGTTAAAATTGGCCTTAGTCTTGTAAAACATTAAACCGGCCAAGCCCAACTAACAATATTCACAAAAAAAACTTAATAAGGTAGTTTTAATTCTTATTTCAACAGGAATTAACTGCCAGAGTTATTACAAAACATTACTACACATTCTCATTACTATACATTGGTGAGATGGACTCATGCTTCTGAGACCACCTCCATGGCCCTCGTATTTGTTTGTTGGTTCACTTATGATTTTTTGAGACAGGGTTTCACTAAGTAGTCATGGCTGTCCTGGGACACACTAAATAGATCAGGCTGGCCTCGAACTCACCAGAGTAGCTGCCTACTTTTTTTTCTCCTGAGTACTGGGATTTAAGGTGTGTGCCACCATGTTTGGCTTCACACTTGTATTAATTTGACATTAAATAAGTAAGACAGATAAAACAGACACCAGAAACACCTGACCCAACAGTAGATATGTTTACAACTGATACAGAGAGTTACTATGGCCAGCAGTAGCTACCATGGGGAACAAGAGATAAGACAAAAACAGATTAGAAAGATTATGAAATTAAACAGTGAAGGAGAGTGGTTTTCTTCTCAAATCTGATATTCCCCAGAGCTCCTTTTAGGCATGGTTAGTTCTACCATTTGTTTTTTTTTTTAAATGTTTTTTTCCTCTTTTACTTACATGAATAGTATATTACTCAATTCCAAAAGTAGAGAAAACTAAGTTGAACTCTTAGCACAAACCTATAACTTAAAACATAACCAATTTTGAGAAAATAAGTTTTAGATGAGACATTGCATCCCAAAATGTTCAAAAGTACTTACATCCAGGTGAGTTCTGCATACCTTTAATTCTAGCACCCAAGGAGATGCAGACAGACCCTTGAGTTTGAGGCCAGCCAATGTGACATAATGTTACCCAGTCTCAAAAAAACTGAAACTCAAACCAAAACAAGATAAAAAAAAAAAAAGTTTCGAATTTTTAAGTCCATTCAGTTTTAAACAAGTAAGTCAACTAATGGGAATTTATTTTCACATCTCTCATCTAACACAAACTTACATTAAGGAAAATAACCTTTTAGGATAGGTTAACTTTTAGAAAGATTACCTGGTGATAATTTCTGGTTGTCTTTTTTGAAAGACTAAACTGTACATGTGAGTTCAAAGTATTATTTAACAACTATGACTATCTACTGTGTCTCTAACTGCTGAAAAAACACACATTATAGTGAACACATATCCTCAATACACTTACCAGGCTATCTGTGGTTAAAAGTCTGAATTATTATAAAGTAAAAACATCAGCACAAATGTGATATTATATAAAAGATTTTATGTCCTTCACTGACAGAAATGCAAACTTTGGAGATTATTAAATCTTATATATGAAATGCTCTGAAACTAAGAGCTAAAATTCTTTAAATTTTATCAATTCCAGGACATTATTATTATTATTATTATTATTATTATTATTATTTTATTTATTTATTTGTTTGTTTTTGAGACAGGGTTTCTCTGTGTAGCTTTGGTGCCTGTCCTGGATCTTGCTCTGTAGAACAGGCTGGCCTTGAACTCACAGAGATCCGCCTGCCTCTGCCTCCTGAGTACACCATTCAGGCGTGGTTTAAAGGCATGCACCACTGCCAGGACATTAATTTTGATGATCAGGTAATTACAAATTCTAAACAGTAATACATCATTGATTAAGGTAGTATGAACTATATATCAAAGACAGGAGACATGCCTAGATCACCTTACTGCAGCACACTGTATTTTAAGACCTTATGGAAAAATTTGGTTTTGACAAGTCTAATGTTTGTCTTATGTCCTAACTTCAGACTTTAAATTCCCTATAAGTCTACTAACTGGATGGTTTTTTATTTTTATTTTTGGTCACTAATTTCACCTGCAACCCACACAGTTCTTCGAGTTTAAGTAAATCTGTCAGAAAAACTTTGTTTACTTGCAAAAAGCTTGATGTCTGAGGATTCCACTTCTCTTCTGGTCTTCCATGCCATGTGTTTAGGATGCTTAAACAAACCTGAAGGGAGAAAGACATAAACAGAATTTAATGGAGTGTTTAATAGCTGCCCCAACAAGAAACACGATGCTCTCAAGTCAAAGTGTATCTAAGTCTGTGAAAACCTACCCAAGTGGGTTTACAATTTCTTTATAAGGAAAACTTACGCCTATTACACCCATATCTGCATAAATACCATGCATCTTTTTTTTGTCATTTATATAGCTCTGGTTGGCCTTCAACTAGCTTTGTTGAGAATGACCTTGAGTTTCTGGTCCTCTTGCCTCCACCGCTCTATCGTTAGGATAACAGGGATTCACAACCATTCCCACTTAATGCAGTACTGGGGATTAAAACCAAGGTTTTGAAGCCCATGCTGGCCTCGAACTTGTGATCCTCCTGCCTCCACCTCCTTCAGCAAATCCTATCGGCAAATGCCACTTGATGCTGTTGGTTTGCAAGGCAGCGGTGCTTACACAATATTTGCTGTGCTCTCCAGAGATGACAGACCGATTTCCTGACGCTGTTCTCCAACCACTTCAATGGTTACCCTGAGTCTTGACTATTACAAGTGCCCACAATAGGTATAACCTTTATTAAACAGATTGTGTACTGTGATCTCTTGCTGCAGGCATAGTGCAGCTCCGTGTAAACCTACAGGCCAAACCATTTGTATCGGGCATCACTAACACATGACATGCCGCTTTTCTGCATCAATTGCTGTGACAGTACAGAATGTCGGTATGGAAAATAGAAAGAATAGAAAATCGTTTTTATTTTTTTCTGAAATACATTATATTGTATGTTTGAGATAATTCTAGTACAAAGTGTAATAAAATTATATGTATAATAAACGCTTGAAATCATTGGTAAGCATACAAGTGGAACTGAAGCATTTACTAGACAAAGTAATGTTACTCTAATAGTTATTTGCTTGTGCATGCCCATACTGTTATAATCTGCTTTATTGCCTTGCTATTTGATACATAGTGTGCATTTCTCTGTCCCTGTAACTATTGTAAAGACAAATTTAAATTTTACTGCACAATCAAAATGGCATTGATAAGAATGAACTCCAGAGTCTGAACCTGGACAGGGAGCAGTCGCTCAGGCCTGGTGCTCCATTGTACGACCTGTACTTCTCAACTTTTGCCCTATCTGTTAAATATATGCTATGTCATTAAATGCTTTTAAATCATAGGGGAAAAAAAAAAGAGGGGGGGGGGGGAAAGAGGGGGGGAGGAAAGAAAGGGAAGGGGAAGGGGAAGGGGAGAAAGGGAGAAAGAAAGAAAGAAAGAAAGAAAGAAAGAAAGAAAGAAAGAAAGAAAGAAAGAAAGAAAGAAAGAAAGAAAGAAAGAAAGAAAGAAAGAAAGAAAGAAAGAAAGAAAGAAAGAAAGAAAGAAAGAAAGAAAGAAAGAAATTTTTGGTTTGGTTTGGTGAGACAGGGTTTCTCTGTGTAGCCTTGGCTGTACCGGAACTTGCTCTGTAGACCAGGCTTCCATGTGTAAAGGCCTATGTCATCTATTACCTGGCACAGTATAGCTCTTAAACACTGAACCACCTCTCCAGCACCAACTGTGAACTTTTTTTTTTTTTTTTAAATTTTGCAATTTTTCAAACATTTTATTTTAAGAACTTTTTTTTTTTAAGTTTTATTTTAAATTGTGTGTACACACACATGTGCAGGTGCCACAGAGGCCAGAGTTGTCAGATGCACATGTAGCTGGTATTTACAGGTGATTGTTGAGTCACCTCTAAAACAACAGAGAATTTGGGTGTATTACACATCTCAGCACGCATAAGGCCCTCAAGCACCTGACCTCAGAACTACAAAAATAGTAATTTAAAACAATGTGTATTTGTGAAAGTCATTCAACAAAGACACTTAGAATGAATACTAAACCTTCAGGATACTGGTGTGTCAACTCCTTATCCTCATCTACTCAGCTCTACAGAATGAACTGCTTAAGCAAATTCTTATTTATACATTATTTAGGATCTATTATCTGGTGTTTATCAAGAAAAGTTATCATGGTTACTTCAGCTTCTATTCCAGGAAACCTGTTCCTTGTTTTCCCAGAGAAAATAAACAGTGCCTCTGTTAAACTTTCTGTAAGAAATCTACATAAAGGGGTAAAGAAAGTAAAACCGTGGAGATATCTTTGATAAAAAGGCTCTTTATTTTATTTATTTATTTATTTATTTATTTATTTATTTATTTATTTATTTATTTATTTATTTATTTATTTATTGGCTATCCTGGATCTTGCTCTGTAGACCAGGCTGGCCTTGAACTCAGAGATCCGCCTGGCTCTGCCTCCCAAGTGCTAGGATTAAAGGCGTGTGCCACCACTGCCCGGCTCTAAAAAGGCTATTTTTAATAATTTGTTATTCTTTTTTTTAGGGGGAGGGAGGTAAAGACAGGGTTTCTCTGTGTAGCCCTGGCTGTCCTGGACCTCACTCTGTAGACCAGGCTGGCCTCGAACACAGGGATCTGTCTGCCTCTGCATGAATTTGCTATTCTTTCCACCAAGAAGCATCTGGTTATGTATGTGCCCGGTGCCCACAGAGGGCAGATGAGGGCATCAGGTCTTCTGGAAAGCAGCAGTGCTCCTAAAACTGCGGAACCATCTCTACAGCTCCTATACATTTCCTTCTAACTTCTTGTGGCATTCAATGTAATTATATTCAGCATGGAATTTACTACTAGAATTCTACTAAACTGTCCAAAGTTACATTGAAAAATAATAATTATTCTTTTAAATTCTACTTGAAAAGGTTTATAGTCATAGGAAATTATTTGTGTTTTAAATAAAACTTTTTATTTAGCCGGGCGGTGGTGGAGCATGCCTTTAATCCCAGCACTCGGGAGGCAGAGGCAGGAGGATCTCTGTGAGTTCGAGGCCAGCCTGGGCTACCAAGTGAGTTCCAGGAAAGGTGCAAAGCTACACAGAGAAACCCTGTCTCGAAAAATCAAAAGCAAAAAACAAAAACAAAAAACAAAAAACTTTTTATTTTCAGAACTGAAGCTTAGACCATGGTAGGCAAACATTCTACCAGAGCTACTCTTCCCTAGACCCAGAAATAATTTTTTTTTATTACATCTCTGCCAGATTTTCTATTGTTAATTAAAAAAAAAAAAAAAAAAAAAGTATGATGGCCGGGTGCTGGTGGCGCAGAGCTAGGCGGATCTCTGTGAGTTGGAGGCCAGCCTCGGCTACAGAGTTGAGTTCTAGGACAGGCTCCAAAGCTACACAGAGAAACCCTGTCTGGAAAAACCAAAAAGAAAAAAACAAACAATTTGCTGGGCGGTGGTGGCCCACGCCTTTAATCCCAGCACTCAGGAGGCAGAGGCAGGAGGATCTCTGTGAGTTTGAGGCCAGCCTGGTCTATAGAGTGAGTTCCAGGACAGGCACCAAAGCTACACAGAGAAACCCTGTCTCAAAAACAACAAAAGTATGAAACTAGAACTTGTTTACAAAAAAACAAGTTCCTAACAATCTCTTTGCCAGATTTTTTTCTATTGTTAATAAAAAATTGTGAAACTAGATTAAAAAACAGCTCCTAATTCTGTATCTCATGGACTATAAGGAAGTTTAAGATGGGAAGAGCTGTGAACTGCAAAGAGGACAGTGGTACAGAGCTGACAGCAGCTCTGCTGCTCAGCTGTACTCGGGCATTCATGAAAAGGGGACCAGAACTGGAGATACAGAAGTAAAGGAATCTTCCAAGCCAGGCACCAGTTCTATTTACTATGAGCAGGATGGGTTCATGGAAAGTGTTAATTAATTGTAGTGCTTCGCCCTTTTCAGACCCTTCTATTTTCCAGCTGATCTGTCTGTGCAAATAGAGGAAGCAAAGATTGAAGAAACAAGAAAACCATACCAATTTTTGTTTGAATCACAAAGAACCCTCAGATCAGTGTGGCCTTAGAAACATCAGACCCAACCACCTTACCTTGCCATCATTATAAAGGTTGGGATTGAAGCGCACACTATGACCTCCAGTTGTTTCTAGGTTCACAAGAGGAGGTGAACTAGGATAATCTTGAGGAAAATACACATCAAACTCAAAGCAGCCATTTGCATAGGGGGTATCCGCTGGCCCAGTTATCAGAACCTGGTATGCACATAAACAGAGAGACTTGTGACAATCACCTTCATCACCATCTTAGAGAACATCTTAGAGACAGCCAGTATACAAGCCTAGGTGAAGAGTGAAGAAGGACAAACAGAGGACTAGGAAAAGGTTTGTGGTTAGAATTAGTACTGTGGTTTTGGTAAAAATGGATTATTAGCATCAAGAAAATTTATCTGAATCTTAAACTTCTTTTAAAATGTAAAGAACATTTTTCTGAGAGTTTTAAGAGTTATAGTCAACAAGTGAACTCAGGGCATAAAGGTATTTATTTTCTCTGAATATGATAAAAAAAATAGGGAGTAGGAAAAAGAAGTACTGCAATGTATTAAGACAAACAAAAAGGTCTAGAGAAAAGCAGCTGTAGTTGAGTATAACAATTACTGAGTTTCAGCTGAGTCAGCTAACAGATGCAATGCCACCTGCAGTGGGAGCTACACATGGATGCCAGCTCCAGTGCAGAGCTACATGTGGGGGCCACCTGCAGTGGGAGCTACACATGGATGCCAGCTCCAGTGCAGAGCTACAAGTGGGAGCCACCTGCAGTGGAGAGCTACATGTGGGGGTCAGACATCACTCCCACCAGGAAGCTTTCCAAGCTTCCACCTAGCTTACTTCTCTAGACATCAGCCCCAGGGAAGTTTCCAGGACTCAGCGTGCCAGGTTGGAAGTCTTACACATATAGCACCACAGTGCTCCACAGGGAAACACGAGTGTGAAACTATAGTGTCCATTATACAGCAGTGGCCAAGCACACACAGTCTATGACCTTGCTACAGAAAAATTATCCAGAAAATCAAAGCAAAGAAAAACATCTCAAAAGAAGTCAACATATCAGTAATTTTAGCTGTCTGAGGAAGACAGACTAATTAATCTATGAATTAAATCATAAATGTAAAGAATTTTTTCACTATGCATCAAATCTTTAGTTAGATGTTGTGATCAGACAGATCACAATGTTAAAACAGAAAAGTTCAAGTTATGTTGTATTACTATGACTTTATTCATAAAACTTAAAGATACTCAAAACTACAGATTTCTCATAAATGAAAAAGACCTTTACTGATAAGGAGTCTGATAAGAATGTGGCACCCGAGATAACTTTATCCTCAGCACTGAGTCCTCTGATACTATGCCTCAAAACTATATATAAGTGGTCCAACACTGTAAGTCTTCACATGCTGTCTCATCTGCACACCCTGAACTAATATTAGCACACAGCTCCTCTTACTGCCATCTAAGTGGTCAGCAAAATTGATGTTGAAATTTAAAATTCAGGCTGTGTCTATGCTCTCCATGAATACTTGAGTAGCCGAAGAAGGATGGGGACAAAGTTGCTTTCTACCTTCATGATGTCAAGTCGCTCCTCATCACAGCGTACAAAAACACTGGAAGACGATGACAGAGGCAGTGAGGTTGAAAGTGTCACCGCTTCCTGAGCCAGACGGCGGGCTCTGGCAGCACTGTTGGCATCATTGGCATTTTTCACCTGAGACATGTAGTGGTAATTTACTTTAAAACCCAATTTCCCATCATCATCTTCAGAAACCATTTCAAATGTATCTAAAAGGAGACAGAAGACCGAAGTGGAGAACCAGTATGGAAAACAACAGTTATGATATAAATGTCACAAAGAAACCAGCTTCTAGCCCCTTCTTCCATCCTAATGGAACTGCTACAGAGTGCCATAGGGTGGGGGGTGCAGCTTAGTGTCAAAGCACACCCTTAGCTTGCATGAGATCTTGGGTTCAAGCCCCAGCACTGCAGAAAGTGAAAAAAAAGTCCATTTTCTGCCTGCTCTGCAGGTCTCTACTTGTGTTTTTATTTGTGTAGATTGTTCTAGTGCATCTCCTGCTATACATACTGCTATACTCCTGTTCTAGTGCATGCTGTGTCTATACACACAGAGACCTCAAGTCAAAGACGGCAGAAGCTTTCATGTGTGTACAGAAAGCAGAAATCAGGTCACAAACAAATTTTTATACACACACACAAAGACGAGTAATTTTTGAGGCAGCATCTCAATGTGACACAGGTTAGCCTCAAAATCCTAACTCTTCTGCCTCTGTCACCAGTATAGTGAAATTACAAGTGAGTGCCACCATACCTAGCTCAAGTCTAGAAATCTCTCATTTACTTGGACACTTAACCAGCACTGCCAGAAGGGTGATGATGACATCTTAGCAGATGAGTAATTTCAACTTACCAAACTGCAGTTTCTTCATGACAGCCACGTATTTTTCTTCAAGGGATTTTAATACTGACAAAGGTTTGGGTTTCATAGCCACTTTCTTTGAGTATTCACCTAGTTTTTTTTCTGCAATTTAATATTTCAAGATAGATAACATAAGTACATATTTACAAGTATCTATCAGCATACATGAATTATATATAATAGGTTTCATCCACGTATACAATAATATATTCTGAGGCGGATGTGGTGGTGCACACCTTTAATCCCAGCACGCGGGAAGCAGAAGCAGGCAGATTTCTGTGAATATGAGGCCAGCCTGGTCTACAAAGAGAGTTTCAGGACAGCCAGGGCTGTTACACAGAGAAGCCCTGTCTTGAAACAAAACAAAGGAAATGATATATTCTGATCATATTAAATTAAATTACCCTCTGGTTTCCCCATGGATCCCTTTCCTTTTCTCAACCAGCCCCTCTTCTACACTTTCTGTGTGACATTAAATTGAAAAACAACCCACTTCCTTTTTTTTTTTTTTTCTTTTTTCCCAAGACAGGGTCTCTGCGTAGTTTTGGTGCCTGTCCTGGATCTCACTCTGTAGACCAGACTGGCCTCAAACAAACTCACAAATATCCACCTGGCTCTGCCTCCCGAGTGTTGGGATTAAAGACATGCACCACCAACGCCTGGCAACAATCCACTTCTACATTCAGGTTTTGAATACTAAATTTCTATTAAGCTTTTCACAACTATCTTCCTATTTTATCGCTTTGGGAAAATGGAATTACTTTTTATTTCATGAACATAACATTGGGCAAACCCCTCATTGACATTTTACACAGCACAACATGTGTATCACAGACATTCTCCTGCAAACTTGCACATCTGGGGAATGAGAGATGAGTTGGGACAGGATGTCTTTATACTGCAGAGGATGGTCTTGAACTTGTGATCCTAAGTGCTAGGAGTGCAGGTATGTGCCATCATGAGCAGCAACCTCAACTTACTACTTCCTAACAAAATGATGGTTTTCAATTCCTTGACTTTCAACGAGAAGAAAAAAAAAAGAAATTAATATGTATGTTCTCAAGCTACTATAATTAGTCTTAGCATATGTAGTAGAGATGAATTTTTATTTTATTTTAGGATTTTTTTTTGAGACAAGATCTCCTAATATAGCCCTGGCTAGACCAGAACTCGATACTAGCTGGCCTCAGAGAGATCCACTTGCTTTCACCTTCCAAGTGCTGGGATCAAAGACATGTGCCACCACACCTGACACAGATGAATTAGTCTACAATGAGAGAATATTCTTAACTAAAACCTGACAAAGAGCAAAACCTAACAAAGAATGAACTTGTGAATAAAAGAACTTACCTGAAAATGGGGAAAAACATGCTCTTCTCACTTGCTAACTAAAGCATGGTTTGTGCAAATGTGAAAAAAAATAAAATAAAAATCAAGTAAGACACTACTGGCCTTGATTGGCTTGCCGCAGACTGGTGGTGGCTGCATGGACAATCTCAGCAGTCCTCTGGATGTCTGGGACCAGAAGAGTAAGTCCTTCTGGTTCTTGATCAGGTGCATCTGGTTTGACTCCTGTTTTAACATTTTCCCTTTTAGATCTGATTTTTTTTTTAAACATAGAAAGAAATGCAGGGAAAATTAAGTTTTAGTACTGCCAATAAAAATACTTTAATTCAGTAACAGTGATTAAAAATGAGAGTATATGCTACACTTGTCACATATGATAAGTAAGAAGCTCAAGTCATATTCATTGCTGCTTTTGAAGCCACAGATTAATGCCTAGGATAACAAATAAAGTTATAGGTAGATTGTTCCTGTCTAGTTAATAGACAAAAAATAAATCGTACATAAATATCAAGGTAAACAATCAAATGCTTACTATATACCCTTAGACCCACAATTACAAACACTTAACTGTAAGTACCCAGAAGTTAAAGGAATCACTTCCACTCTTATAAACTAGTAATTTCATCTTATGAAACATTGGAATCAAAAACTTCATGGCAATTTAGGAACACTACTTGTATTTCAGTGAATACACTAATTTCTGAGAACAAAAGAATTTAGTATTTCAGAGTAAAGAGTAGGCGTGCAAATGGGTCTCTTGCAAGACACAATGTGTAGCTCCTGCACACCTTTAGTACCAAGTGTTATATACAATCACTTCAAAGCATCACTCTATTACTTCTTCTCAGGCCCTAATGACCCAACATTGCATCATATTATCACAATAGCATGTATCACAGCAAGGTTTCAGTGTACAGGACAGAGTATCAGTTCAATATAAGAATCACTAAAATCACAACTAAGTATTTCTTTTTCTTCTATTGCAACTCTTGACACATATTATTCACTTAATAAATAACTATTGTTTAGATCTTCAAAATAATCTATCCTTGTTAATTCAGTAAAGGTTTCAAAATAAACAGCAGATAAATAAAGAGGTATAAAATCTTTCTAAGGCATAATCTAGACTCTATAGCACTTATTTTTCTAATGAATACCTACCAAAAAGACGACTTTACCATTACATTAAAATATGTCACAGAGTGGGCATGGAGCCGTAGAAAATCTTTGTTGCTGTTTTGACACAGGGTTTCTCTGTGTAGTTCTGACTGTCCTAGAACTCGGTACATAGACCAGGCTGGTCTCAAACTCAAGAGATCTGCCTGCCTGCCCCTGTCTCCCTAGTGTTGGGATTAAAGGTGTGTGCCTGGCTGAGAATCAATTTTTAAAATCAGCAGAAGGTTGAAGAATCTAACAAAATAATATACCATCTACATCTACCCACACAAATGAACCTTATCACAAAGATAAACCTGCTCAAAAGTAACTCCTTGCTTAACTTTAGGGAGATATTAAGTAGTAAACAAAGAAACCACTCACGAGGTAAACAGCAGCAAATGACTACAGCATTAGGGCTTGTGCTCTGTACCCGGTTCCAATGTGTCAAAACCACCAGTATCCACCAGTTAGTCTAAGTAATGGCATCTACTATCTCTCACCTGGCAAGACGACTTAACAGAAAAGGCACAATGTGTCATTGGATCATTGTCCTTTATCTTCCCTCAGATGTAAGAAGTCACACAAAACAAATGGCTACTTTCCTTTGCCACCCAGAAAACAACTCAGCATGTGTTGGTACTGTATACCACTTCAGCATCAACCTCAATGTATGTACATATATATGAACACATTTGTGTTTACCTATAAGCAGAGAATAGGAATGTCTTAAAGCTGAAATATCAGATATTTCTACTTCTAGAGTCAACCAAAACATGGTATCTTTTGTAATTCTGAAATAAAATTCAGCCTACAGTTCAATAGCGAGACAATTTCTTTCTTTCTTTCTTTTTTTTTTTTTTTTTTTTTTTTTTTGGTTTTTTTTTTTTTCGAGACAGGGTTTCTCTGTGTAGCTTTGCGCCTTTCCTGGAGCTCTCTTGGTAGCCCAGGCTGGCCTTGAACTCACAGAGATCCACCTGGCTCTGCCTCCCGAGTGCTGGGATTAAAGGCGTGCGCCACCAACGCCCGGCAAGACAATTTCTTAATTGTATTTATCTAAAGTTATGTCCAACTTCAAATTCTGAGGATCAAAAATAGTATAAAGGTTCTTTAGAATAACCACTCTTGATTTATAAGGATTTTCCCTTCCCAATTATAAGTGTCATTAAGGTTAAAAAATAGTGAACTACTAGTATACTGAATTATAATATGGAATCAGGAAGTTATTTGAGAAAACATTTATGTTTGCAGTGAAAAAAAATTTAGCTGATGCCCTAAGCCTCAAGCAGCTGATCTATTGCACTCTTAGAAAAGATTTTAAGCTAACGTATCTCACCAAGCTAAGAAGGAAAACATGAAAGTTAAATTCTTTTATTTTTTTTCTCCAGAAATGCATTTTCTTTTTTCCATGTGGAGAATGAACTGCATCGATGCATTGAGTGATTTTATTTGCTAGCCTGACATAAAGGTTACACTGGGGAAACCACTACTTTTTATTTGCATTCCTGAATATAGACGCTGATTTCTGAACTGCAATTTTTAAAGGAAGATTACTGACAGGCTATTATAAGTAGGATGGTGAGTTTTATGTTTTTGTTTTTAAATCAAAAATAAGTTTTTAAGTAGTTCAAGAATTCAGAAATTTAAGAAAATATACACCAAGTTCATAAAACAATTATTTCACATTGAAGATAACGGTAGAATCCCAAAACAGGTGTATTTTAGACTTTGACATAGGCCATCAAATTATTTTACTTGGATAGTTGCTTTGTCAAAAACTTATACAGAAAAAAGGATAACTCCCAAAGGTGATGGGATTTTCACCTAAGGGATGGATAAGCACTGTCTACCTATCAGCAACTGTAGCCACTCAATGTTTGACAGAACTCCTTGTCAATAAAAGCTGCAGGTTACTGTCAACCCATATGGAGGCCCAGCTCAGGAAAAAAGGCCATACCTTAGCTCACATCCTGAAGTCTGTGTGAAAAGCTATTTGGGTTCAAGGCACCTAGCTGGAAGTAGGCCTCTGAGACTGACAATGGATCCAACATGGTAAGAGCAATCAGCGACGGCCGCTACCATGGCATCCGCTGCTCTGTGCATACGTTGAATCTGGCTGTGATCACTGCCCTGAAGAAATACGAGGAAGCAACTGAGGTTTCTACCATTACAATGTACACATTTTCCTCTATGCTGTGAATTCCAACTGAATGGCTAATAAAGTGAACTTTGGCTCCATGGATAAATCTGAACTAGGATGTGAGCAAAATGGGCAAATCTGTCTCAAAACAAGGAGATTTAAAGAACAGAAACAAAACCAAAAATGTTCTGGGGCCAGTAAGACAGCTTGGTTGGTAAAGGTACTGGCTTGGGCCTGAAAGCCTGAGTTGCACAGCGAGGATTCCCATGGTGGAAGGAAAGAACTGACTCCTAGCAAATCAAACTGACTGCCGTATGTTTACCATGATGCATTCACACCCACAAACCCAAAATAAACAAAAATGTTATATATATATTAAAAAAAAAACTCCACACCTCAACATTATTATATTAATGGCCTCTACTAACACCACTGTCAAAATTAAGTCATACTGTATCAGAATTATGTGGCTTCATAATTCAGAAATGGAACATACTTCAAACAACTATTTTCTTGGTAGTGCAAAAAGGAAAGCCTTCTTTAATCCCTTCTAGTTCTAAAGCCAGAAAGGATCACAGAGTAAATAAGCATTTAAAAACACAGCATGTAAAGGAGCAGATTCAGGACTGCTGGGAACTAGCACTGACATTTACCCACAAAACAAGAACTACACTTACTTCTTTCCTCAGGTGTAAACCTTCTGCCAAGAATTATAGATTAAAGCAAATTAAGATCAAAAGTAAATAAGAGTTTTTTGTTAATAAGATGTTCTCTTGAAAAAAAATTACTGTGAGTTCGAGGCCAGCCTGGGCTACCAAGTGAGCTCCAGGAAAGGCGCAAAGCTACACAGAGAAACCCTGTCTCGAAAACCCAAAAAAAAAAAAAAAAAAAAAATTTACTGTAGACAACTTATTTTGTTTCCAGCATCTCTAAAAAGGAACTAAGTAACTGGTAAAACATGCCTAACAAGGACCTCTGTGAGACATATCCCATGATTAATATACGCCTAGGTTTTAACAATACTTGTTTTTAGTCTTACTTAAACTCTCTCTAACCTCAAGTGCCAACTGAATTTTTAATGATTTAAATGAAGGGGGGGGGGCAGAAAGCTTTCATGCCTTAGGAAAAATAAATGAGTGACACTGGGAAGCACTTTCAACACAGGCACAGGAGCTTTTTTAGCTCTCATATATTAGGTCATGAATATACCACCAGACACAGTAATGGCACTCTATGTGTGCACAAAATGGAAGCGGCACAAATAATATATGTCATCAGTTACTAAGGAATGAACCAACTTAACCACGAAGAAATACTGGGGTTGGTGATTTAGCTCAGTGGAAACAAGGGCTCTGGGTTCAGTCCTCAGCTGGGGTGGGAAGGTGGGGAGATAAACACCAGCTTCACTGTTTAGAACACAAACTAAAAAGGTTGTCAGAGCCTGGGAGAGCTCTTTGAGTTCCAGGCCAGCCTGGTCCACAGGGTGAGCTCCAGGCCAGTGAGAGCTACACAGTTAAAAACAAAACAAAACAAAACAGAAACTGTTGACAGACCACTGAAGCTGCCTAAAGTCATCATTTTTAAAAGGAATGCCTAAAATGTGGCTTTGTCAATGTGTCTTAATTAGGGAACCAGGACGTTTAGGTTGTCTCTAAGAGGCAGTGGCACAAGAAGAAACTAGGACATTTTTCTCAACAGATACCAAGTCGGCAGAGGTAAGGAAAGGAAAAGCTTTGATTGAACTGTTTTTTAAAAAAATTTATTTATAGCCGGGCGGCGGCGGCGGCGGCGGCGGCGGCGGCAGCGGCGGCAGGGGTGGAGGTGCCGCGGCGCACACCTTTAATCCCAGCACCCGGGAGGGAGAGGCAGGTGGATCTCTGTGAGTTCGAGGCCAGCCTGGTCTCCATAGCGAGTTCCAGGAAAGGCGCAAAGCTACACAAAGAAACCCTGTCTCGAAAAACAAAAAACAAAGATTTATTTATTATGTATATACTGTTCTGCCTGCATGTACACCAGAAGAGAGCACCAGATCTCATCATAGATGGTTATGAGACACTATGTGGTTGCTGGGAATTGAACTCAGGTCCTCTTAACCTCTCAGCCATTTCTCCAGCCCTGGCTGAACTTTTATAAGGTCAATATTAAGGGAACTTAAAAGAGAATAAGAGAATCCGATTTTTACTTTTTATTTTTCAGAGAACAGGTCAAATAATCTAACTTCAACTTCAGTTGATTTTTTTTTTTAAAGGAAATGGGGTATCTCCGCCCCCCCCCATCCCCCACACAGGGTTTCTCTGTGTAGCCCTGACTGTCCTCAAACTCAGAGATCCACCTGCCTCTGTCTCCTGAGTGCTGGGATTCAAGGCATGTACCACCAGCACCCGGCATTTTAAACAATGTTTTATTTAAGTATGATGGGTTTCGTTTCACCAAGATACTGAGAGATTGCTAAGGAAAGTAGAAATTAAGAATGCTCACTTGAGTATTGCCAAAGAAAAGTTTTATATTCAGAGCACTTCAAACTAAATGTCACATGTGTTTTGCTCTAACAGCAATTAAGCCTAATTCTGGTTAGCAGCAAGTGTGTCTCTTAAATTTTTGGTGAACCATAAAATACCGAATAGTGCAGAATATGATTATTTGGCTAGTGTAGTCCAATAGTTAGTATTACCACAGAGATAAAACAATCACTGCTCTTGCCTCTGAAAAGGAAAACCAAATGGCCACAGCTATACTTGGACTCCATTGCGAGATTACACAGGCTGCAGTGACCAGCAGGAAATTCATCTCACCCAGGCTACTGTGGAGAAAACAAAGGGGTCCAACATATCTTCACAGCATAAACACTTGGTAGGTAAAAGATTGAATTGTTACACTAGACAATTACATTTTCATTCAAGTGGAAATGATAAGTACATAAAGCACAATGACTAGATTATTCACACTCCAAATTCTTTTATTAAAAGAATAGAGTGTCTTCTTTTTGAGAGGAGATGGAATCCATCACTGGGTTGCTAATCCTGTCCTTGAATTTCCAAACCTCCTGATTCAGCCTCCCAAGTAGCTAGGAGAAATGCATCATTAACATCTGGCCCTTCTTTTTTTAGATTTTTATTTATTGGGCATGTTTGTATGTATGATGTAATATGAGTGAAGTCACAGGCATGGAGTCTTCTCACTGGCCTGGGAGATGTTTTATATTTTATTATATTATAATTTAATGTTATATATTATGTTAATTATAAATTAATTCTTGGGTTTATCTTCAGATCCTATAAATTGTTTTAACTCATTGCTTACATTTAAATTATTTTTCTAGGCCACAAATATCTGGCTCAAAATCCAGTGTACCCCACCACTAGCATTTTGAATTGGTATGGTAACAAACAGAACAGGTCTTTGGAATACATTGATTGCAGTATCAGGAGTGCACACTTTGATTGTAGCACCCTAAGTCACAATTTATATGGACCTTTTTTCCTAATCTGTAAAAGGTGGGAAGCTGAGTTCCAAAGAGTCCCTGACAGCTCTGACAATCTCTAGATAACACAAACAAGCTACTTATCTATGATGTGCCTAAGAACTCTGTTCTAAATTAAAAGCAATATTAAAACTGCTTGAGATACAGCATAACCCATTATTTTGTACATTGATTTTGTTTTGAAGTTAGCGCTCTTAGAGACCGAGCATCTGTCCAGCTCTTATTTTTTTTTCAGATAAAAGAGAACTAATGTAATGCAATTTGATTAAAAACAAAACAAAAAACCAGAATAACCATTTTACATAAAAGTTTATTACTGAGATAGAAATACTAAAACAATGATTTTTAAGTTAAAAATTGTTGTTTTGGTTGCATTATGTCTATGCACCATGTGCATTTCTGGTGCCCAAGGAAGCCAGATATTGGATTCCCTGGAACTGAAGTTACAGACCATGAGCTGCCATGTGGGTGCTGGGAATTGAACCTCGGTCCTCTGAAAGAGCAGTCACTGTTCTTAAACACTTAGCCGTCACTCCAGCCCAATTTCTAAGTTCAATCAGTTAATGCAGTCAGTTATAGTTTCAATTTAATCATACAGCTATTGAGGAACAGTTACAGTTCCAACCTAGTCATTATACAAATCTGAAACCAAATGACCAATGAATTATTTGGTTGTGGTAGTGCATAAATATAGAAGTATCTAAACTGGGTCACTTAACTTACCTTTCTTCATTTATACTATTTTCTAGTAATATTTTTGTACTTCATGGGAATCAGGAGATGCTGAACTAAATCCTAGCTTTGTTACCTTAAAAAGAAAAGAAAAAAGATACAAAGAATCTTGCTCTGAAGCCCTGGCTGTCCTGGAACTCATGTAGAAAGGCTGTCCTACACCAGGCCCAGATGTTAATTATTGATTTAAGCTCTCATAGTATCATTCTATGTCAAGCAAGTATATTTTTGCATCTACTAGATAAAACAAAAATAACATAAATCTAAGTGATTGTATTTAATTTTTTTGGTTTTTGAGACAGGGTCTCAACTCTATAGCCCAAAACTTGTATGATAAATGCTGGGATTGCATAAATGTGCCACCATACCCATCTTCAAGCAATTTTAAAAGTGTAGATCTTATATAAGAAGTTAAGGCTGATCCAAGCACGATGTCAAATGCCTTTAATCCCAAGATCAGTCTGGTTTACATGGCAAGTTCCAGGTGGGTCAGGGTTACATAGTAAGATCCTGTGTTTAAGGCTGTACCAGTAGTAACGATACTGTATTATGTGATGAATGCAACACTATACTAGAACTCATTCCCAGTCATGAAGCCTGCCTTGTGCTTAAGAAACTAACAAGCATGGGGCTGAAGCAGAGAGATTATACTCACCAAAATTAATTTAAACTGGCAGGGGAAAAAGAAAAAAGAAAAGCACTAATTAACAGTTACAGAAATTCATGTTCATGAAATTCTGGTTCTGATCCCTTATGATTCGTATAAAACTCAGTACAGTGGCCCTGGACTTGTGCCGCAATAAACACGTAATTTGAGGTTTTATACAACCATTCAGACTCATTGTACATCTCTGTTATTTCTTATCTCTTTCACTTCTTAAACTATTTAAACTCTGGGGGAAAAAATCCCTGTATAAACAATCTTGAAAGTGGGAGCAAATATTTGAAATGCACTATTGTGGCATAGCTCTCCTCTCTCTCGTACACAACATGGTAATTTACCAAGCAGCATATTATAGAAGTAGCCAGGTCTACAGTGATAGTAATTGAGCTATTGGCACTTCCCACAGGAGAAGGAGGGATGGAGAGGGGAATCACAGGACCCTTATGTAAGAATCCAGCCGTTATTCCTTCTGGTTCCCCAAGGCCCCAGTTGTAAGCCATCCTGGGAGATGCCAGACTATACAGAAAATGTGAAGTTAACTTAAAAGGGGGATTCCATAATGCAGTTTCTAGAAGGTTGTTATCTATCACGGGGTGAGGTTTTGTTCTGGCATCACCCACACTCCTGTAAACAGCCCCTCGCCCATACTCTGGAAGTAAACTCAATAAACTCATTGCCTTACTCTCACAAAGTGGTCTTTTCAAAGATTAAAAAGCCATTCCCTAATTTTTGCAAGTTATTTTAATCCCTATTATGGGAGTACTTTGAACCAAAACCAGTCCTGAGCCAACAAGAAAGGCATGGTACAGTAAGTTGCTGTAGCTAGAATGCAGGCAAAGCATCCTTGGGAATCAAGATGGATAAGTGGGCAAAAATTCAAGAGGAAGCAGAGTGTGAAGGGGACTCCTGCACAGAAGGGGCTGCCTTCCAGACTCCAGCTAGGCACAAACCACACCCAAACACCTGTTTCCACAGAGAGATCCTTTTTTAAGCAGGGAAGAAAAGTTAAAATGGCTGCTTTCTGGCTCTGACAGAAAAAAAGACAGCAAGTGACCTTGTGGGTCTCATTCTTAACAAGAGAAAAAGGGAGGTCTGAGTTAGAATGGGCTAGAATTCAGTGGTAGAGGAGATAGAAGATGAGGGAGAGGGGAAAGGAACAAAAGAAAGGGGGCAGGGATGGCTGTCCCAGAGGGACAAAGGACTGCCTCTGGAAAAAGAAGAAACAGACATGACACCTAAGCAAATGGCAGTTTATAAAGGTAAAGGGGGACACCCCATAATAGGATGAGGTCTTTAATTTTAATTGGGCATGTTAATTAGGTGAGCCAAAGGGGGCTTCTGTTCACTGGACTTCAGTAGTCAGCCTCAGGAGGAAGATTTGGTCGAATAAGAGAAAGGACCTTGGTGGCCAGCTTTCGAATGTAATCTAAAGGTTTTTAGCAAGGCAAAGGGAATGGGGGAGAAGGGCAAGGCCTGCCAGAGCCACATTCTCTAGTGGGCTGTGTCCCTTCATTGTGTCATTTTAAAAGTCAAGCCATGGCATACAACTTTTTTTCTTTCTTTCTTTAAGAATATGGAACGCTTCATAAATTTGCATGTCATCCTTGCGCAGGGGCCATGCTAATCTTCTCTGTATCGTTCCAATTTTAGTATATGCGCTGCCAAAGTGAGCGCTACAACTCTTTTTTTTTGTTTTTGTTTTTTTTTTTTTGGTTTTTCGAGACAGGGTTTCTCTGTGTAGCTTTGCGCCTTTCCTGGGACTCACTTGGTAGCCCAGGCTGGCCTCGAACTCACAGAGATCCTCCTGCCTCTGCCTCCCGAGTGCTGGGATTAAAGGCGTGCGCCACCACCGCCCGGCCGAGCACTACAACTCTTAAGGCACTGAACAGACACACAAAATAACTCTTAAACTGTAGCTGCACTAAAGGAAATCAAGGTTTGTGTCACTGTTAACTTTGTCTTCAATTAAGCACAGAGGAAGGAAACAGGAAAACTGAGTGAGATAGGTAATGCACACCGTCCCTTCCCTTCTCCTGTCTGTAAAATCTTCTACATCCTACAGGAGAGAGAGAGCTTCTTAAATCAGTGTGTCCCAGCGTGGAGAAAGACTGTTGTGGGGATGGGTGTGGTGGCACATTTAGAATCCCAGCACTCAAGAGTATCTCCTGCCTCAGAC
The DNA here is from genome assembly GCF_049852395.1 of Peromyscus maniculatus bairdii. Lineage (NCBI taxonomy): Eukaryota > Metazoa > Chordata > Mammalia > Rodentia > Cricetidae > Peromyscus > Peromyscus maniculatus. Next base: position 42,975,678 of record NC_134873.1, on the reverse strand, counting down.
CTACAAAGTGAGTTCCAAACCCTGTCTCTCCAAAACAAAGACAGACTGCGAATGGTGGTTAAGCCACGTATTAATTAACCACAGAGAGAAAACTCCTCTAAAGGAAAGATCTTGGTAAAACCTGAGGTAATTTTTAGTTTGCCAAATCTCCCCATTTAAAATACCGAGCAATAGCATCACAGACCACTTCTATTTATTTCCATTTTCTTTTCACTTTTCCCACTTCCATGTAACATGGTATTTTCCTTCAGCACTCCCTTCCCTTCCTCAGCCCTGAGCATCTCTTTTCTGTAGTCTGTTGTAGAACAGTTTCCTCTGAAATTGAAACATTTTATCCCACAGGAAAGCTCCTTAAGAAGAAAGGTAAACAACTCTTAAATAGTTTCAGGAAGTCCCTGAAACTGACCAGATTCTCTCTCTGCAGAGACACTCTCTCAGAGGAGAGGAGCTGAGCTGCAAAGAAGACTCACAAGCCAAAGGGCAAAGACTCTGAGGTGGGACCAGCTGGCTGTCAGGAAGAGGCTAGAACAACTGAGCACCTGGAAGGGGCACTCTCCAATCTGTTGAGCGACCTTCAGCTGAGCAGTGCGTTCTAGGTTTCCCAGCTTTTGTGAACTGTCATGTATGCTGCAGCATGCCTTGGTGATGCAGCTGTCTTTCAGTCTTTTCTGCTCCTGTAAGTGACCCCAATAAAACTCATGGTTCACCAAGTTGGACATTCACGGTATCTGTACTTTGGTCTGTTGTGGCTCCCTATCTGAGGTGAGTAGACATGTGTGTTGCATCTCCTCAGAAGTTGTCACATTACAGGTATCTTAGCTTCTTTCATATATTACACCAACCTTAAATACATACAAACATTAAACACTAAAATCCACATGAGGGAAATCACAAAGATTTTATCTAAGTCTGGTCACCTTACTTATTATACTTCCCAAACCTATCCATCCATTTTCCTGCAAATTTCACAATTTTACTTTTCTTTAGAGCTGAATTGAATTCCACTGTGTATATACGCACATAATTTTCATTATCCATTCATTTGGCTGGCTCAATTTCCCAGCTTTTATGAGTAATACAGCAATACACACAGATGTGCAAGCATCTCTGTGGGAGGATACAGAGTCCTTGAGGTATATGGACTGTAGCACAGTTAGGTCATATGGTAGTGGATAAAGGGTTCTTCTGTCTCCACATCCTCACTAGAATTTGTTGCCATTTGTTTTCTTATTTTCTATTTTTAAATCTTTTTATTATTTAGTCGGGAATTTTCTGTATAGCCTGACCTCCTGGAACTTGATCTGTAGACAAGCCTGACCTTGATTGAATTCAGAGATTCTCTTGCCTCTGCCTCCTGAGTGCTGGTATTAAAGGGGTGTGTCACCACCTCCTGGCTTGCCATTTGTTTTCTTTTTTTTTTTTTTTTTTTTGGTTTTTCGAGACAGGGTTTCTCTGCGTAGCTTTGCGCCTTTCCTGGAGCTCACTTGGTAGCCCAGGCTGGCCTCGAACTCACAGAGATCCGCCTAGCTCTGCCTCCCGAGTGCTGGGATTAAAGGCGTGCGCCACCACCGCCCGGCGCCATTTGTTTTCTTAACTACACTAATTTAATTGAAGTGGGGTGGAATTTCAAGTTACTTGCATTTCTCTGATAGCTAGGATGCTGAATACTTCTAATGACTTATTGGCCATTTGTGTTTTTTCACTTTTGAATACCAGGCATTACAGGTGGGATAAAGGTTTAATTGCAAATTTTTAATGATCAAACTATTTATGACTTGTTTATGGCTGGGATAAAAGGAATCTTAACGTGCATTAGGGTTTACAGAACTGCACAATGAAAATTGAAAGATGAAATTCATTCAATAATTCTGAACTTAGTTAAAATAAACAATTGTTTCACACTGTATTTAATATATGAAACAGTATTTCAACCATTTTTAAGACAGTGATGTTTCAGAGTTCTTTCTATACCTAAAAAGACTTACAGAGATCTACTTCATTAATTCCCACTGTTGCATAACTTTATATCCATGAAAACACACTTTGTTTAAATAATCATCTGCTGATGGATATATGAATCTTTTTTTTTCCATGTTTCACTTTTAAAAACAATGAGAATAGGGCTGGAGAGATGGCTCAATAGTTAAAGAGCACTTTCAGCTCTGCAGAGGAACTAGATTCAGTTCCCAGCACCCATACAGCAGTTCCCAGCCATGTATTAAATATAGTTTCAGGAGAGCTGACACTGTCTTCTGACATCTTGTAGGCACTACACACATGTGGCAAACACTAAGACACAGTATTTTTATAAATCTGTTCAAAGAATAGAATAATAATGCTTCTTCTTTGAGAATATAGGTTAACACATTTCTAGGAGGAGAAATAAAAAAACTATCTTATTTAGCTTAGTTTATTTTAATACTAATCTTCCACTTACGGCAAATGGCATCGTTTCTGACATGATGTTTCCTCTTTGAATGTGAAAATTTCCTTAAAACGTTACTGGATTAAGACAGACTCTAAGTAAGTGACAGCATGGGTACTCAAGATCTAACCGCGTCCTCACTTACCAGGAACTCTGGAGTCTGACCAAAACCTTCCAATTAAGAAAACTAGCCGGGCGGTGGTGGCACACGCCTTTAATCCCAGCACTCGGGAGGCAGAGGCAGGCGGATCTGTGAGTTCGAGGCCAACCTGAGCTACCAACTGAGTCCCAGGAAAGGAGCAAAGCTACACAGAGAAACCCTGTCTCGAAAAATCAAAAAAAAAAAAAAAGAAAAAAAAAGAAAGAAAGAAAACTGACCTTTAGTTTTCAATAACAAAAACTATCTGACTGATGATTAGGCCAGTAAAATTCCATGATATACACACAGGGCTTCAGAAAAATAAGGGTTGTGGTTTTTTTTCTTTTTTCTTTTCTTAAATTAGCTGCTGCACAAGTTTCCTACATTTACAACCTTACTGTGAGTACATATGAGAGTATTCCAATGAGTACATACTTTCTTTTTCATTCCTGCTAACTGTATACTCAGAGACCACAATACAATGTCTCAATGTCTCAATGACTGGGCCTCATCAAGCCTAGAGCTGATAGATTCCTGCCCAAGCAGTAGGATCCATTTCACAGATCTTCTACTTGGGATCATTTTGTTTGCTGCTGAGGAGGATCCTGAGCAAACTTGAAGTCTGAGTTATAGAACTGCTTTTTAATAAATTAAAAAAATTAGATTTATTTTTATTTTTATGTTTTGTTTCCTGTACCCTGTAACCTGAATGTACGTGCACAGCATACATGCCTGTGTAGGTCAGAAGAGGGCATCCAATTCCCTGGAACTTGAGTCACAACTTTTGTGAGCTCCCATGTGGGTAATGGGAACTGAACCTGGGTCCTCTGCAAGAGTATCAAGTATTCTTAGCTGCTGAACCATCTCTACAACCCCATGATTATTTTATTTGTTCGTTCATTCATTCATTCATTCATTCATTCATTCATTCATTCATTCATTCATTCATTCATTTTGGTTTTTCAAGATAGGGTTTCTCTGTGTATCCCTGGCTGCCCTGGAACTTGCTCCATAGACTAGGCTGGCTTCGAACGCAGAGATCTGCTTGTCACCACTGCCTAGCTCCATGACTGCTTTTTAAGTCAAATGTCTTGAATAAGAAATATATTTCTACCTAGAAACTAACTTTATATCAAGTCCATAATATATCAGCAAGAATGTTATTAAACACCAAATTTCTCAGTTACAATTCTCAGGACAAATTGCTGAGATGGAAAGTTCCTTTCATGGCCTTATTCCACCTCCCATTCCAACCATTCAAATACATTCAGAGATCACGTATCTGTAACAAAAATTACATCAGATCGGATAAGATCACTATTGAAATTTTTTTATTGCATTTTATTTGAGGGGGCATGCACCTGCCTTGGTACGTGTGTAGAAGACAGAGGACAACCTTTATGAGTTGGTTCTCTCCTTCCACCATTGGGTCATCCTAAGGATCAAACTCAGGTTAGTAGACTTATCAGTAAGTGCCTTTACTTGCTGGAATCACCTTGCTAGCCCTCATCACCACTTTTAAAGATAAGTAATCTGTGACCCCTCATCTAGCCTTGATTTCTCTCTTGCTTTATCTGCCATATACATTTAATGGCATACCCAACTTCCTTGGGTTTACTGCACAGGAAATGACTTCTTTCAGTGCTAACTTTTTACACAGCCTGGAACACAAACACCCTCTAGTCTTAACTTAGTCAATCCCTCTTTTTTTTTTTTTTTTTTTTTTTTTTGAGGGTGTGTGTTTAAGATGTTGAGCCTTGTACATGTAGGCAACTACTATTTTCAAACCAGAATGAAGACAATCAACATTAAATACAATAACTCGGGAGGGGGTACTTTTTTTTTAAAGCTTGGCAAATAGACAAAATACACATTTTTTTGTTTTTGTTTTTCAAAGAAAGGCAGGTAGTGTTTGTTTATTATTGTATGTATGTATGTATTTGTATTTGTATTTTTGAGACAGGTTTTCTCTGTGTAGTTTTGGTGCCTATCCTGGATCTCACTCTGTAGATCAGGCCGGCCTCGAACTCAATAGACATCCGCCTGGTTCTGCCTCCCGAGTGCTGGGATTAAAGGCGTACAACCACCGCCCGGCCAGGTCGTGTTTTAAGTCTTAACTCTTGGTAGACTAAAAAAGGATGGATTTGACTTTGTATGAAAGTAAAACTGAACTTTGTATCAAATCTTGAATGGGAGGTGGAGATGGAACAACACTAGGCCTGACTGCCTTCTCTAATCAGACAGCTCCCAACCCCCAAAAGAAACCACTGGGATCTTAACCAAGCATCATTCATAAGCCTTAACACAAAACACCCCAGCAAAGGGGGTTACTAACATCAGTCACCACACAGGTCTTTATGGATAGACAACAACAAATGAAACAAACTCTGTGGACAGTTACTGTGGTTTCACATGTGTGTTTTGTTATTATATGAGTCTTAAAACTGAAATATGATGTTTTCCAGATAATTAACTGAAAAACAAATTCAGTTATTCTGTATCTGAAATAATACATTTTCAGAGAAGGCAAAAATCCATTCAAAAAATTATATAGCATTTTGTATGGACAGGATTAAGAAAAGCAAAAATAAACAAGGGTATTAACTTACCATTCACTGCAAAAAACTTATTCCTAAATATCTTAGAATTCCTTGTCATAAGTCCTTTACAGGATCCACCAGGGTTATTATAGAATAGGGATATGCACAATTTAAAGAAAGATACTTATAAACAATATTTTGAATTCAAATATTTAAACAATAGTCTGCCTCCCTGAGTCCTGGGATTAAAAAGCATGCAGTATCACCTGGCCTGAAGTAAATATTTTTACTGTTTGGTTATAGCCATATATAATAATTATACCAAACAAAAAACAAGGCAGAGAAATGCAAGGCAGATCCCCATCTTGGTATGTAACAAACATGTAGTTAAGAGCTACATGTTTTAGAGTACAGGAGCAAGAGACACTAATTACAGGGACAAGATGCTCAATTAAAGACATCACTTCAACTGGACAATATGACTTTGGTTCAATAGTGGCAAAATACTCTTTTAACAGAACTCCACTGGTTTCCTAGACCCCAATCAGAAAGAACGAAAATAGAGGGGAGAACAGAACAGACCAAACACAATATTATTTTCTTCTATACAACAGAAAATTGTCAACAAAAATGAACCTTTCCAACTCCCTTTCCTAGTAACAGAGTAACATGAACCTTCACTTTTAACAACAACAACAAAAACAGAAACAAAAGGCCTCTCTTCATTGTCCAGGTTGGCTTCAATCACCTTTCTGCTTTGGCTGCCTAAGCAGCTACAGACATATACTACCACTCCTCACGGAAACTACAACGTTTTTGTGTAGTCTGTCTCCTAATTTCTTCCAGTGTGTGATCCTTGCCCAACTGGGCCAAAACAGAACTATTTTTGGCAACCAATTCAATGGCATTACTTAAACCTGTAACATCTAAATTGTAGATTCTTGCAAAACAACTAGGTACAAAGATGAGAAAGAACATTCATTGACTTAGAAGTCTGCTAACACACACAAAAGCCTCCATCAGTAATATAAATGCCTTAAAAACTATCTTTAAAGGCCATCTTCAAGGAAAATTGACTCTGTGAAAAAGAAAGGCTTTCTGGATTTTACATTCTTCAACAGAACTCATCATCTTCAAGTATAAACTTTGACCAAAAGAGAAGTAAAAATATTACTGTTCCATAAGCAATTAGCTTCACTGTAACTCCAACAAATAATGACTGATTTTCTAATTTCTAAGAAAGGTTATGACATAAATTATAACATGTATCTAAATGACAAAAGTAATGTATACACACATATTGGACACTAAGATTTACTTGTATAGGTTTATATAAACTTCAAAACTGTATGTATGAGGTTGTTATAACAAAATAATCTAACCACCCAACAATAAGTGGGCAAAGTAAAATGCAGTATCTTTAATGTGGAATTAGAAATAAGAACTATGTCACTGGAGTGAATAAAATGACACTTAAAGGTGTCTCTGAATTCAGTGCTGAGGGAAATTAACCTCCTTTGTACAATTGACACACTGTGGTACAGTTAGTGAAACTATATATATATAAAATATATATATTATATAAACATTACTCAAGAGAACAAATAATAAACTATTGTGATAAAAGGGTATAGGTATAAGATTGATTGGATGGATACGTGTACTTTATGTTGATACATTGTTTGTCTGTATTTATATGTGTATGTGCCTGTATAAATGGCATATGTCAATAAAGAAGTAAAGCTAAAAACATCTGCAGAACTATTTTTAAACGTTTAAAAGCAAAGTCAAGAGAAGCAAACATGGTTGGTGCTGTACCTTAAGCGGTTGGTGTAGGTATCAACACAGGTCTTCATTTTAGCCAATAATGTACCAACAGATGTCTGACATTCTGACTGCTCTTCTTCTTCTTCACCATTCTCTGTAGAAAGAGGCAACAACAGCGGCACCATCGATGTGCAAGAAGCAATGGCCCGGAGCAATTCTAGCAGAGCCCGGTAGAGTGGCACATGTCTTGCCATGTCCAGAACTAGGGGAGAAAAGGGAGAAAACATACAGTGAGAACACATGCCATATAACAACATCAACAGCAATACTGTGTTGATCTGATCACAGGGTTAATGGCTGGTGACTGGACTAGCCATACATGTTTATGAGGCACCACTGCACTTCTAGAAAACAAGGAAGATATAGAGTGGGGTAGAACAAGCATGGTGGTAATTACTATTTTGTTATGTTACATATAAAATTGTAGTGGAAGCTGTCTGAGCCATGCCGGGCGGTGGTGGCACCCGCCTTTAATCCCAGCACTCGGGAGGCAGAGCCAGGTGGATCTCTGTGAGTTCGAGGCCAGCCTGGTCTACAGAGTGAGATCCAGGACAGGCTACACAGAGAAACCCTGTCTCGAAAAAAAAAAAAAAAAAAAAAATTGTAGCAGGAGCTGTTTGAGCCATGTGCTGATGGACTGCCCCTAGTGAGGTAGCAGGTAACTGTTACACCTGCCTTTGACCTTGAGGTACATGACCCTGGGGTGTGGCCACTCACAGACCATTAAGACCTAGGATGCACTTATACAGCTCTCTCTTCCATACCTTGTAGTTCTGGTTGCAGGGATGGACCAGGGCAGAGCTTGCCAAAGAACAGCACTGGACCATGCATGCCTCATCCTTCCTACAAAAAATTTCTTTATTCTCTCTTATTAGTTAATCCCCAAATAAATTCCTTTGATCATTAAGCAGACTCCATGGATTGCTAGCAATATTATCCTATTACCTGCCACCCAACGTGGGGCATTGTACAGGTATCCCCATGATGGCCGTAACTTCTACTGGTGTGTAATCACAGAATCAGCCTTTTCAGAACTCATAAGATTTGCCCATTGAAATGCTGAATAAGTGTCAATGGTATGGTGTACATATTTTAATTTTTCAAATTCTGTGAAATGAAACACATCCTAGGAATCAAACCCAGGTCTCTTGCATGGCAAGCAAAAATTCTACCACTTGATTAATTAGCTCAAATAATACATATAGCAGTACAGCATGAGAACAATTACATTGTTTAAGTTGAAACAATGAAGTCTTCCCATAGTATGTATGTAACTATCACAAGACTGTAACTTATTAAAAGTCTTTCAGCAAATTAACATTCTAGTTAGCAAAAAAACATATTTTTAATTACTAGCTACAAATCAAATGATTTTCTCTTTTATATTTCTTTGTGTTTCTTTTCTTTTCCGTTTTGTTTGTTTGTTTGTTTTCAAGACAGGGTTTCTTTGTGTAGCTCTGGCTGTCCTAGAACTTGCTCCGTAGATCAGGTTGGCCTCAAATTTACAGAGCTCTGCATGTCTCTGCCTCCCACGTGCTGGGATTAAAGGTGTGTGCCACCAATGTCCAGGGAACTTTTTTGTTAAAATCTGAAGTACTGAGGAATAGATTTTTTACTTGTAAGACGTCTTGTGAGTTATTAAATATGAGTGGCCTATTCTAGCTGGAATTCACTTCTATGCCTCATGCGAGGTAACTTTTTTCCAACACTAATTACTGAACAGCCGTTCTATAAGCATTTTTAAAAACAGGATGCTAGTCAAGCTGAGAACACAGCAGTGACAAAAACAAAAAGTTCCTAACCTTACAGTTCTACACAAAGAGAAAACAGTCACATATTTTGAGGCACTGGTAAGTATTCTAAATCTTATACAGAAAATTAAAACACAACAGAAGAAAATCAGATGGGGAATTGTCTCAGAGTCCACACTGAGCATGAACATGGGAGGATGAGGCATCATTTAGAACCCTGGTCTTTCTGTGGCAATTACTGTAGGGGATAAAGGGCTGGATCATGTCAGTTCTGATGGGGTGATGATAGTGAAGTCTACTTAGAATGATGCTTAATTCAATAGATAGTTCATTTCCAGGTCAGCTGTGGTAGTTTGAAAGTAATTCACCCCATAAGCTCATTGGGGGTGGCACTATTAGGAGGTGTGGTTTTGTTGGAGTAGATGTGGCCTTGTTGGAGGAAGTGTGTCACTGTGGGGTCAGGCTTTGAGGTCTCCTATGCTCAAGATACATTCAGTGTCTCAGACAAATTCTTGTTACCTGCAGGTCAAGATGTAGGACTCTCAGCTTCCTCTCCAGCACCATGCATGCCTGCACACACCATGATGATAATGGACTAAACCTCTGAAAATGTAAGCCACCCTAATTAAATGTTTTTCCTTTATAAGAGTTGCTGTGGTCATGGTGTCTCTTCACAACAATAGAAACCCTAATTAAGACATCAGGGAAGCCTCTTTTCTACAGCCACTGAGATGACTCAGTGGGTAAAGGCACTTCCTGATGATCAAAACCCAAATTTGATATCCAGAACTGATGCAATTGTGGAAGGAAAACCTATTCCATAAAAATATCCTTTGACCTCCACACACATGCTATGGTATGAACGCACACAAGCATACGGCACACACATACACACAATGAAGGAGAGGAAGGGGGAGAGGGGAGGGGAAGTGAAAGGGGGAGAAGAGGGAGGGAGGGATTAATTAAAATTAAATTAAAATTAATGGATAATGGAGTATAGTGGTATATACCAGCACTGGAGATGGAGGTAGGAGGACTGAATGTTCAAAGTCATCATCAAGCTATAGGGGAGCTCAAGGCCAGCTAGATTACAGCAGATACTGCTGTTAGAGGAGGGGAAAAGCAATGGGGAAATGTGCCATCATTTTACACCCACCAATGATGAGAAGTAGGAAAATTTGACTGCCACTGTTTACTTACCTGAAAATACTCTATTACAAAAATAGAATTCATAGTGGATGTGGAAGTGAATACTAGGGACAAAAGGCTTACGCAGGAATGGAAGTGAAGGAATGAGAAAGGGGTATATAGTGGGTTAACAAAAAACTAAAGATGTATGAAAAAGCCTTATGGAAACACACTACTTTTCAAGTTGATTTTTAAAATATAATAATAATAGTTTAAAAAGGGGAGTGTTTGAACATAGTACCCTACATGGGTAAACAATGCTTCACCCAGTAGACATGAATTATTAAATGAAAGCCCCCAGTGACAGGCATAGAATACCTCTTTGCAAGTTACTCGTCAGTGAGACCTCATAGCCTGACCCCTCAAAACAACAAAGGCTATTTTCTTGGTTGCCCACCATAGCTATTGATGAAGACACAACAAAATTTGGTTGCTTGGTATACAGAAATCAATCTGGAAACAACCTGGAAACTTCCTTCCAGGTGGCTAGCTTTCATAGAGCCAAAGAGCACTATGCAGGTGACTATGGAAGAAAAGCCATCAATGCACTTAACAAGCAGTAGAGCCTGATGTGCCAGGCAACACATGCCTATGGCTGCAATAGTGGCATGATGACTATGGAGTAACGAACTAGTTTTTAACTGGACTTGAGGCCTGCATCCACAGGGAGGAATTCATCCTGGGTACTTTAAACTTAGTCAAAATCTAGGAGAGGGGAGGCTACAGGCCCTGAAGGGTAAAAGGGACCTACTACATTATTTTGTTAACTTGACATATTATCAAACTATCTCATAAAACTTTATGTTTTTATCCATAGCTTAGTGATGCTTTCCATCTTGGTCAGAAAAGCTTCTTTTTGTGGTGAACAGCAGTCAATGTAAAGATTCATAAGTGGCCAAAGTGCTAAGAATAAGTGATTGTTCTAAATGGAACATCGTTATGAACTCTCCCAAGGCTTAGGGAACATCATGAAAGAGCGAAAAGGGAGAATATAAGAGCCAGAAGATGGGGAGAAGTATATAAGCTATCTTTTTGAGATTATCTCAGGAATTCACAACAGGTATGGTTCTCTATACAAGATAATCATTCAACATTCCAGGGCTTATACGGAAGGAGTCAATGAGACTTCACCCCATTGAGGAACTAATGGTTACTGTTGGCTGCCTAGGACAGGAATTACGTTTTCTTTGAGTGTATAAATACTGTTTTTCTCATACTTTCTACCCAAACCTATAACCCTAGTCTAATCAGGATAAAAGAATCCTCCAAATTGGAAAGTCTTGGAAGAAATTAACCAGTTTTCTTGACAAGTGAGAGGATCACAATAAACAAAAGAATACTAAGACATCACAAGGAGATAGACACTGGGGAGACGTAGATTGGATATCAAGACAGAAATCAGACATGAAAAAAAAGAGATGAGATAGAAGTAGTCTATAGGTTAACCCCTGAACTAATGTCAAATTGTTCATTTTGGTAACTTGATATAGCTGTGAAAGATGGCAGCATTCCTGGAAAGATAGTTGATGGGTAAGACTAAACTGCCTGCCTTACACACATTTGATCATAAGTTAATTCTTTTTTTTTTTTTTTGGTTTTTCGAGACAGGGTTTCTCTGTGTAGCTTTGCGCCTTTCCTGGAGCTCACTTGGTAGCCCAGGCTGGCCTCGAACTCACAGAGATCCGCCTGGCTCTGCCTCCCGAGTGCTGGGATTAAAGGCGTGCGCCACCACGCCCGGCCGATCATAAGTTAATTCTTAATTCTCAAAATCTCCTTCTATACTTTATTATTTGTGACATGGATGTGTAGCTGAGGGTTAGGCTCAAACTTAGTAAAACCCCATGCACAAAGCCTGGATTGTTGCACATTCTGCTGTCCCAGAATGAAGGAGGCTAAGACGAGGGAGCATGAGTCTGAGACTAGCTGACCTACAGAGTGTGATCCTATACAAAATATAAGTTAAAAGTCCTTAACGGTAAAGGGAGGGGGTGGGAGGGGGGAGAACAGGGGAACCCGTGGCTGATATGTAGAACTGAATGGTATTGAAAAATAAAAGGAAAAAAAAAAGTTGACAAAAAAAAAAAAAAGTCCTTAACGAAAGAATGACCTCACAAATGGATTACCTCTGCAACTTTTCACATGAGATTATCCCATACTCATGGCTCCTTGGAAGAGACTCTCTTCTCAGTTTCCCAGCCATAAACACAAATATCTCTTAGAATAGCCCTAATTTCTCTTTCAACTCTAAAAAGATATTTTCATGTTTCAAAAACAGCAGTAAAAGTTGCATGCCCCATTAAATGAATACCGAGTAACTTAATGTGCCACACAACTTATTATATTATTTTCAGGAGGAAGGGGACACAACAAAGTATTGTTTTTCAAAATGAGAGTAATCCTAAGGTATACTGCCTATAGACTTCTTACAAACATTCCCTAAAAGTGACACTGTAACTCCATCTGGTGGCAAGTGGGGTAACTGCAGGCTAACTGACTTGAAATGATACTGGCCAACAAAACCAGATTTCGACATTGTATAAAATGGTGAAGCTGGGGCTGAAGAGATGACTCAGAAGAGCACTGACTGCTCTTCCAGAGGTCCTGAGTTCAATTCATAGCAACCATATGAACATATTCCTCATACAAGACTCTCCTATCTGCCTAAGAAATTTCTAGAAAAAAATAACTTTTCTCTTCATTGGATTTGTATGTTTGTTTGTTTGTTTTTGAGACAGGATTTCTTTGTGTAGTTCTGTATGTCCTGGAGCTAGCTCTATAGAGCAGGCTGGCCTGCCTCTGCTTGGATCAAAGTGCTGGGATTAAAGGTGTACACCACCACCATCCAGCCCTTCGTTGAATTTTTAATCATCCCTTTTTAGCCAGCATATTCTTCTGACACAAGGTTAATACCAAGAATATACAAAGAACTGTTAAAACTAAACTCCAAAAAGTCAAAGAATCCAGACAATGGATGGACAACTGAACCGAATCAATACTTCCAAACAAGAGGCACAAACGGCCAACAAATACACAATTCTCCCCGTGATTAGCCTGAAAAAGAGTCAAAGGACTGCAAAGGGAGACGGCTCAAGGATAAGGTCCTGAACACCTGAGCTGGATATCTGGGACCTACATGGTGGAAAGAACTGACTCCACATCTGACTTCACAGGTGCACCTTGGCATATATATGTGCATTTGTACACACATGTACACACACATGCACAAGTTAACAATTTCTTTTAAGTAGAGGAAAAAAAGATGGAGAAGTAGGAGACTACTTGGGAAGAACTGGGAACAGTGAAAGGGAGATAGGAAGGAGACAAAAGAGGGAGAACAATACAAAAGCCCATTATATTCATATATGTCACATGGAAGCCCATTATAAAACAATCCTTAATCAGTTGAATACTGGCAAAAAAAGTGTCCATGGTATTTTTTATCTAACTTCAAAAACTTTATGGCCTTATTAGCAAGTATCATGGACTTAACTTTTCATTAACTTATTTTCAAGTTACCATGTATGTAATTTTATGCCTTCCTGAAAGTACAACAAACACACAGAATCCCACCATATTTACATCAGAATATCATCATGAAGATTATCAATCTGTCATATATGGTGACTTACCAGAGTCATTTCGCAGGTAGGAGGACATGGCGGGGATGAGGCAGGACTGACTGAGAAGCTCCAGAAGCACAGAGGGCAGAGCGCTGCTGTTCTGTCCTCGGCTCTCATGAGACGACTGGGCTTCACCATTTACAGCACCACTCATGGGGTTTATGTAACTCGCAAGAACCTAAAATTTTGAAAGTATACTGGAGTTCAGCTTCATATACTTCAATGATGTACTTCATAATTAGGAACCTGATCTTAGCAGACTTAAGACATGTATTTTCTACTTAACCAATGTCTAAACAGAACATCTTTTTTTTTTTCTTAGCTGAAAATAGATATTTTTTTTTCTTCATACGATATATTCTGATTGTGTACTTTTTGTTTTGGGGACAGCTTTTCCATATGTGGCCCTGGCAATCCTCGAAGTTCGGTTTTCCGGAAGGGTACCCTTGGATTTTTCAGTAAGCCTGATGCCTCTCAACTTTTGAGTTTGGGATTACAGGCTTAAGACATCCAACCTGGCTAAGAAAGGACATTTCAGCTTAATTTACAGAAGAGAAGGGTCTGTTCTGCTGAGTATTGCTTAAACAGGGCAGGTGCTTCAGGTAACTACAAGAGAAGCAACCCGCTTAAGGACAGACATACACTGATGCTAGTGACTAGTGACTACAGCACTGCCAGCAACTCAAGCATTATTGATCAATTCCTTTGGCTTTCTTTCTCTTTATGAGGAGCTCAAGGGGTTCTTCTGACCACTACTTTGATATGTAGCTGACAACAAACTTGAACTTCTGATCTTTGGGATTCCAAGCATGTATTACCATTCTTAAATTTATGTAGTACTAAGGACTGGATCAAGGTGTTCCATGAATACTAGGCAAACACTACACTGAGTTACACCCCTAGTCCTCATTGTTAAGTTTCACTGGATGAATTCAGTTAGAGTGCTGCAATCTTAGAATTCTGAACTAGAATGAGCATACCATCCTAGTACTGTGGAAAATAACACTTCAAAACGGCACCAATTTAGGTTAGTTGCTTCTTGTTTCTATGATATAGATGTTCTCTCCTATTTTCAACTTGCTTGATTCTGGAAACAATATAGAGTAATTTCAAAAAGAGAACTAAAGTGAGCTACAGGTACAGTTCAATGGCTAGGCATATGCTTAAAAGGTGTGAAGTCTTGGGTTCAGTCCTAGCACAGAATGAAACATACAGGCTAAACATAGCAGGGTAGAGGGTCTATGTTAAGACAAAGGATGACTAGCAGGTAAACACCACTGTGAAGACACAGGGTAATTGCATCCCCTCACTTTGCTCTCAGGTGAGAAGCTTTGAGAGGGGAGGTATTAAGAATACAAGCAAGAAAGATCACTCTTTAACCCCATGGCTTTTACAATGTATTTGGAGAAGAAAACAAAAGTGAGCACGAAGTAGGTAAGAATGCTTGTCATGACTGCACTCCAAAGATGAAGAGAAGATTGGGAGTTCAAGGCCAGCCTAGACTACATGAAACATCAACAAAAGAAATATATATACTTGAGAATAAATTACTAAGTCATCACTATTTAAAAGCCAGACCAAATTAAAAAAGTAATTTAATGATTATCATTAACAATAACAAATTCACAAACACACTTGCAGAAGACAGGTCACATGCTCCTCTTCTAGCCTCTGTTTTGTTAAGGCTTGTTCCACATCCCATCCTGATGCTGTGGAACCCGTGCCAAAGCCAGTCCCTTTGGCCCAATACAGCTGCTGTTCTTCTGTTGACGTAGGGTTATGAGAATTTGACACCTGTGGCTTTTAAGAAAAAGAATATTACTAGTGCTTGGAATATTATCACTGTACTGTCCAACAGATTACCAACATAAAAACCAATTTGGCCTTTCATCAAAAAATTGAAAACTAAATACTGTAATATTCCTAGGCATGCACACCAATGAAATGAAAACTGGTGTTAAAATAAGCATTTGGGCAAACAAGTTCACAGCAGCACTGTTCACACAATCCAAAGACGGAAAGATTCCAAATGCCTACCAAGAAATTAATATATGAACAAGTGCAAGGGAATACTATTTATCTGCAAAAAGGTATACTAAACACATGCTACATGAATAAACTTTGAAAATATTAAATGCTAAGTAAAAGAAAACCAAAAAATAGAGAGACAGAGAGGATTAGGAAAAGAAGTAGGCTCAAAGAATCAATGACTCGAAACCAAACAGAAAACACAGAAAGGGGAAGGGTTGTGAGTCAGCCCATTTTAGGATTCCAGTTAAAAACTATCTCAGGAGATTTTGTTAAAACACTAAAGTGATATCAATCAAGAGAGGCAGACTACCTCTACTTCTAGAAAGAATACATCTCAAGTTTTTTGTTGTTCAAACTGTGACTAGAACATGTAGTAATAATTAAGGAGATCCCATCTCAGAAAGGGAAAAAAAAAATCCCATGTGCTCTCCTCCCTACAGATTCTGTTTATAATTTATATATTTGCTTATGTAAATAAGTAGATATAAGGCTATAGTGTGAGACTTAGAAAGTGGACAAGAAAAAGTAGTATTAGGTGTTGAGGAAGGATGGAATGTAGGTAACAAACATAGGAGTCATGAAAGAAGATAGAAAGTTAACACTTATTCTAGTTTTAATCCTGTCATGAATTTTTCCTTCTGTCTGTCCCGTGTCCCCGCCCCCCTCTCGTGTGTGTGTGTGTGTGTGTGTGTGTGTGTGTGTGTGTGTGTGTGTGTGTGTGTGTGTGTGTGTGTGTTGGATAAGTGCATAAAAAAAGCTCCATGGCTCAGATTGGCCATTCTAACAAAATACAAGTTCTCAGAATAGATGACAGAGTTTACATTGGGCAAGTATTTGTCTAAATAGCTACATTAACCAAGCTGTGTAATTTTCTTATTTGTGAGTTCATTACAATAAATTGATTTTTTTTTTGGGGGGGGGGGGCTTACTATAATATATAACTTACAACTCAATAATAAGATTCCCTAAAGTTAAAAAGAAAAGGACATCAATATATCCTGATAAAAAGAAAAGGACATCAATATATTCTGATAAGTGGGAAAGCTCTAACTATCCTTTTCTTTATCTTTGGTTTTTCAAGACAAGGTTTCTCCATCTTGGCTGTCCTGGATCTCACTCTGTAGACCAGGCTGGCCTTGAACTCAAGAGATCCACCTGCCTCTGTCTCCTGAGTGCTGGGATTAAAGGTAGGTTAATTAGATTTTTCTGAGGAGGCTATCAGAGTATCCCATAGTAATCATAAAATGGAACTCCAAATTCTGAAATGTCATTTCATACTCTCATCAATTAAGTTTAGTTTTTCATAACTTAAATTAGAAGGTCTAAACCTGTAGGTCACCACCTCTGTGGAGGTCAAGCACCCTTTCACAGGGGTTGCCTAAAACCATAGGAAAAAAAGAGTATTTATATTACAATTCATAACAGGAGCAAGATCACAAGCTGAGAACTACTGGCTAAAAGAATGTGAATAAAACCTACCTCCGTTTGGTTAAGGCTAGAGTTTGGAACTCGTGGAGCATGATGGCTCAGAGCTGAGAGACAGACAAGAATCAGGTGCAAGGCTCCAATTTCCAGTGCCATCCGCCGCAGAAGCACACCGTCATCAGTTGTCAGGGGAGTAGCACTGAACAAACTGCGAAGAACGTGGAAAGGAAGGGTTGGAAGCACATTGGCGGATGGAGACTGCAGAATGTGGCCTGTGAAAGAGAAGACTAGAATTAAAAACACTTCACAGGGCAGTGCATGCCTTTAATCCCAGTATTTGGGAGGCTAAAGCAGGCAGATCTCTGTGGGTTTAAGGCCAGCTTGGTCTACAGAGCAAGTTCTGGGACACCCAGGACTATACAGAGAAATCCTGCCTCAAAAAAACAAAAACAAAACACCACTTGAAAATAATAAGTAGTTACATACAAGGTCACAAGTAATAATGACAAAGTAAGGTTTCACCACTAAATTGAATATAAAGCAGGCTGAATGTGAGATAGAATACTATTATCTTTATTACAGTATCAAGAACGTCTCTACAAGACATAGCACATACAAACTGTAAATTTACACATGAGCCATCAATAACAACAAAGGTATTATGAATTATAATGTGAAATAAAATCTAACCATTAAAAAAGAATTTTTTTATTTTAAAAGACAGGGTTCTCTATGTAGTTCAGGCTAGTCTCCAACTCACAATGAACCAACTGTCTCTGCCTCTACCTCCCCAGTGCTAAAATTAAAAGCATGTACCAAAGAAGAAATTTCTTACAACCATCAGAAAATGCTAGCTTTTCAAGTGGTTTTCTGTAAGAACAGATGTGTTTGTCAGCAGTTTTGTGCTGCTTCAATCAGAAAGAAGTGGTAAACACAGGTGATAGAGCACTACAGGACAGTGGATGAATACTGCAGAAAGAGTGCTACCATCATGCATCACAACCATTCTTTGCACTTAATGTAAGCAGTTTAAAGCGGCATAAAGTCCATTTCCCCTTTGCTGTATAAGATCAGCAGTGTACAATAAAGAGTATCCCAAATGAAACTCTGCCTTCCTATACTACCTTAACTGTGACCAACCAATCTTTCATTACATTAAATGATCTGAAAATGAACAATCATTATAGCTTTAGTTGTATTTATTATAGCTTTATCATATAACACAATTTTCTTAATTCTCTTCTCTGTGTTCAAAATACTGCTACAGATTTTATTTTATTTTTCGAGACAGGGTTTCTGTGTGTAGTTTTGGTGCTGTCCTGAATCTTGCTCTATAGATCAGGCTGGTCTCAAACTCACAGCGATCAGCCTGGCTCTGCCTTCCAAGCACTGGGAATAAAGGTGTGGGCCACCACCTCCTGGCTCAATGCTATAGATTTATGCCTTGTAACTTTCATTTCCTTGTTTTGTTTCTACATTGCTGAAGACTAGGCTTTGCCCTTGTTGCAAACACCAATTCAACACTTCACCAGATTAATTTTCTTGGGGGGGGGGGGGGTTCAGATGCCATTGCTCTGCTTAGTAAATCTTCATTGGTATTCAAAATAAAATAAAATAAAAAAAAAAGCCTATGCTTTTCTACAACCTGTTACCTGTAACAACTTTTCTTAAATGAAGTGCTTTCATAGTTTTTTTCACACAGACTCTCACGGGGCCCAGGCTGCCGCTGAACTCAGTACATTGAAATACTGATCCTTCTGCCACTGAACTCTTGAGCTCTGGGATTACAAGAATGTGCCATCATCACAACTTTCAAAAGTGCCTTTCATGGAGATTTTAATCAGCTAACTCCTCCCTTCCCGTATACTGAGCCTCCAAACACTGCTTCAATTCTCCGGTTCTGAAATAATCTCCCCAAACTAAATTTTGCCTATTTTTCAGAGCACCACCCAAACTGCTATACAACTTCACACTAACACATCTGTAAAGAAATAGCCTCACTGAGCTCAAATCCTTTTCTAACTTGTCAGAGTCAATATGCTCTCCTATTTTCTACTACAATGACTAGAAGACAGTCCTATTCCTGGTCACATTAGTCCAATGTTCCTCAGTGGGACTGTGAGTACTCAGCATACAATTTATAAAATGAATATGAAAGTTCTTTAGGATTTTTTTAAAATTTACTTCTAAAAGAACAATAACAACAAACCATGGAAACAGCTTTACAATGAAAGAAACAAATGGGTAAGAAGAGACAATAATCTGAACAAATTTATCCAAGCTATTTGTGAATGTGTTGATAAATTTAACTAGGAACTCTAAATACTTACTGCCTTCTCCATCATCTGTAACTCCCAATACCAATCGAAGAAGGCACTGGGCATGTTTTCTCTCTTTCAGGAGCACTTCAGCATACCCCGGGAGACGGAGAAATAATCCAAAAGCAGCCAGAGAGTGGGCAGGGATGGGGGAAGTGGCTTGCACTGCTGACTTGACAGGCGGAGGCTCAGCTGCGATCGTTTCTGGAGCTTCATAAACTAGTTCACCTGATTGTTCAATGGTTACCCATTCAAACTGATCACTATCTTTTGGTTTTTCCTGAGTGGTAGATGCTACCACTGGAGCACTCACCTAAAGAAAAGAGAAGCATTTAGCTATTTCCACGTTTCAATATTCAGTTCAATTACAAAACACTTCAAATGACCTCCTTAAACTATAGGAACATAAAGACTTAAGGGATGCATTTTTAAAAAAACAAGGTAACAAATACCAAGAAGAATATGACATCATGAGTATGGCAGTATCTACCAAGTGGGTCTACATTAGAACTGCATTTTCCTATTTATAATTAGTGAAATAACTACATATTCTTCAAAATTATGTTAACATCTTGCACTTCAAACTGATTCACTCACTTCTACTAGTATTTTCTTCTGGAGGGGAGGGAGGGTTAATGAATTTATTTGTTTATTTTTTTATGTAACTCTGGCTGGCCTGGAACTCAAGAGATCCACCTACCTCTACTTCCAGAGAACTGGTAGTAAAGGCATGCACCACCATTTTTAAAAAATGTATTTACATGTGTGACTATCTGTGTGAGTGAACGCTGTGTATCTGTACCCTTAGAAGCCGGAAGAATATGTCATGTCCCTTGAAGCTGGAGTCATACACAGGTTGTGAGCCACCTCATATGGATGCCAGGAACTCAACAAATACTGACGAGCAGTAAGCCCTATTGACTACTAAACCATCTTTCTAGACCCTATACTAGCCTTTAAAAATGCAGAGTTGTGAAGCTCAATTCCCATGGATACACCTAAAAAACACTTTCATACCTAAAGCTCAGGAAACACTATGGAAGGGTAGGAAGGAAGACTGTAAGAGCCAGAGGATCAGGAGTTTTCTGTGACATTGTGTCTCCTAGTAATGTCAGAACTACACCCATAAAACTACACCAACAAGACTGCCCAAATTAGAGTTAAATAAAGACAACACCCATAGACACACCAAAAATGGGTGGGAAAAGCCCATGAGGTCTCAGTCCTACACAAAAAACTATAGGCAACTAAGAAATAGTCCTCCCCAGGGAAGAGCACACCAATTGGTTATCCACCACTAAATAAATGGTCAGCCCTGAAAACAAACAAGTAACATTCTATAGACTGAGTAGGCTGTATTTATATATTTAAGAATATATACACAGGTTGGGGATTTAACTCAGTGGAAGAGCGCTTGCTATAGCAAGCGCAAGGACCTGGGTTCAATCCTCAGCTCCAAAAAACAAAACAAAACAAACAAAAAAGAATATATACACATATGCACATGTAGTAACAATGAAAGAGGCCATGAATTTAAAACAGAGAAAGGGCTGGGTGGTGGTGGCGCATGCCTTTAATCCCAGCACTTGGGAGGGAGAGCCACGCGAATCTCTGTGAGTTCGAGGCCAGCCTGGTCTACAGAGTGAGAACCAGGACAGGCATCCAAAACTACACAGAGAAACCCTGTCTCGAAAAACCAAAAATAAATAAACAAATAAATAAATAAACAAATAAGCAAATAAACAAATAAATAAACAAACAAACAAACAAATAAATAAATAAATAAATAAATAAATAAATAAATAAATAAATAAAAACAGAGCAAGAAGGGGTATATGGGACAGTTTGGAGGAAGAGGAAGGGGAAAATGATGTAATATGTTATAATCTCAAAAAACAAAACAAACAAAAACGTCCTTGAAACCAAAATGTTGCAGAATACTATTTTAAGGTGTGTTACTTTTGTTTATGCTATGGAACATTGGTTTAATGATGGAAAGATGTATTTGATTAAATAAAATTCACCTGAAGTCAGGAGGCTGAATCAGCATTTAGCTAACAGGAAGTAGTATGGAGGAGCCAGAGGAGAATGGTTTCTAAGGAGTGGAGAGGAGACCAGACCACAAGGGCAGAGTTGCAGTTTCTGATTCGAACAGCCGTGGCTTAAAAGGCAGCAACAATTAAATAAAAGGACAATACCACAGCTACAGTGGTTAGCTAGGATGACTTCCCAATTCTGTCATTCTTTCTACATTATGCTGTGGAGTAATTTTCTTATACAATGTAAAGATTTGTCACTCAAACTGGTTTAATAAAATGCTGATTGGCCAGTAGTCAGGCAGGAAGTATAGGCAGGGCAACCAAACTAAGAATGATGGGAAGGAGAAGAGCAGAGAGAGGAGTCATCAGCCAGATGCAGAGGGAGGAGATGAATGTGCCATGCAAATGAAGGTACCGCCGTGGCAAAGCATAAATAGAAATCTGGGTTGACTTAAAATATAAGAGAACAAGCTTGAACCATTGGCCGACAAGCATTTATAATTTGCATTCTGCCTCGTATGACCTCTCCAAATAAGTCAGTTATTTGGGGCTGGGTGGTTGGGACACAGAAACATCTGTTTATAGCATTATCTGATTCTGAAATATTGGGGAAATAGTCCTTTCTTCTCACCTACTCAAGTTGCAATAGTCTACTATTTATTTTTATGACCTAGTGCAATCAGATTTGGTATGAGATCCCCCCTCAAGTAGTCTTCTACATCCTTTTAACATTGTTTGCATCACTCTTTGAGAATTTTTCCTACTTTCTAGTACAACATGACATTCTAAGCTTTCAGAACATTTCTTGGTCCAGCCCCTGAACTTCATGGAGACAAAATTTCTTATACTGGAGACATAATATTGCTAGGGGGAGTCTGATTCCAGTCATGATCTACAAATAAATCTAAGAAATCCATGTATACACATGTATGTATGTATGTATGTATGTATGTATGTATGTATGTATGTATGAGTTTCCATATTGACCCAACAGCTATTCCTAGCCCTTTAAAACATCATAGTCATAAAAGAAACAAAGTTTAAAGTTATAAAGATGACTACAGAGAAAAGACAACACAATGCAATATACATTTTAGATCTAGACCTTAGATCTAGACCCTAGACCAGTGGTTCTCAGTCTTCCCAATACTGCAACCCTTTAATACAGTTCCTCATGTTGTGATGACCCCCCAACGATAAAACTGTGTTGCTACTTTGTAACTGTAATTTTGCAATTGCTATGAATCACAATGTAAATATCTGATATGCATGATATCTGATGTGGGGTCATAACCCACAGATTGAGAACCACTGTCCTTGACCATCATTTCAAACCATGAAAAATGAAAACATGGTGGTTTTGGTGTTGTTTTTTGAGAAAAGATCTTGCTATCTGTAGCCCAAATGACCCCAAGCTGGCAATCCTGCCCATGCCTTTCAAGTGCTGAAATTAGAGGTGTAAGCCAGGACACCCACCATATATTTTCCTCTGTCCTTAAAGAACATTAGAGAGACAAATGACAAAACTGTCCATTACTATAAAAGAACATGAAAAACACATGCACATCGATGACAGTAGCAAAAATGAACACTGACATGGGCTGAATTAATGATTTAAAACTAAATGAGAAATGGCATCTAAGAGTAGAAGTTAAAAAAGACACAAATAAGTAGTATGCCACAGTCAATATCTCATCTAAGCCACATACAGAAATGAAAATGTTAGTGTGACGACCATAATATTAACATAAAGGGAAAGGCCATACTTCAATGAGGTTCTTTATTCCCAGCTGATCCTCATACATTCTATAAGGTAATCCATGACTTACCCAGTGCTCAAAAATTACAAGAACATTTCAAGGTTAATATAACCAACTTAACAGAGAACCTCACTATGCCACAATGCACCATGGTAGGAAGCTTAGCTTACCTGCTGAATTACTTCTGGATAGAGCATGGGCAGTCTCTCTGCAATAAGAGCGAGTCCACCCATTCCTGCAAAAACCTGTAATGGTGACTGAATGGGACAGGTTTCCAGCAAAGATTCATCCAGCACTCCATCCATGCACTCATCATTAGGAGTAAGAGCCTCATCTTCTGGACAGCTACCAATTAAGTCTCCATGATCTACATAATACATTACACAAAAACTCAGTATGTAAGAAAGAACCTATGTACATATACAATATGCGTTCCTTTATACAACATAAAAAGAAAGAGCAGAAATGATGAGACACTCAGCAGATAAAAGCAGTACTTGCTGTGTCAGATTGCCTGAGTTTAATACCAGAAATTCATAGTGGAAGGAGATGCTCTCCAAAGTTGACCTCTGACTGCCACATGTGAGGTGTGGCTGGTGCACACGCAGACACACACACACACACACACACACACACACACACACACACACACACACACAATGATAATAAGCAATTTTTGAAGTAAAATAAGAACAAAAGAGAACAAAAACAATCAAGTTATAACCCCAATTTGTAATTTACTGGCCTACAGCCATCTGTAAATTACAGTTCCAGAGGAATGGATTCCTTTTTCTCTGATCTCCTTGGGTATTAGGCACACATATGGTGTATATATGTCTAGGAAAATAAAACAATCATACACATAAAATTTAAGAAATAAAAAAAAAATTAGAGGCTAGAAAGATGGCTCAGAGGTTAATAGCACTGGTCAATTCCTAGCAACCACATGGTGGCTTACAACCATCTGTAATGGGATCTGATTCCCTCTTACAGTGTACATGAAGACAGGTCACTCATATACATGAAATAAATAAGCATAAAAAAATGGCAGCTATGTAATTCTCAAAAAAAATGTTAGAAAGAAAACTTTATGTACTCATTTCAAGTGATGATCTAAGATGAATTAACAGATTCCAAATGAAATTGTTTCCAATATTTACAAGTAAGTCAAATCACTGACAAGAAAGTACCATTAAGTTAACATATGAAAATAACTGGTCAATTTGAAATTGAGTCATTAGCTCAATGACATTGAAAACACTGTCTTTGACCTAACAGATCAATAAGTTGTTTTGTTACATATGTGTATGTATGTGCTGGGGAGGAGGGGTGGCATGCAAATGCATACTAGGAGAGGTCAGCGTTGATTGTCATTCTTAGATGCCATTGACCTTACCTTTCCACCTCTGGTTTTTACAAGGGTTTCTCTGGGTACTCCTGGCTGTCCTGAAACTCATTCTGTAGACCAGGCTGGCCTTGAAATCACAGAGATCAACCTGCCTCTGTTAGGATTAAACACATGCACCACCACTGCCTGGCTGGCCTTACTTTCTTGAGACAGGATTTCCTCTTTAAAACCTGGAGCTCAACCAATTAAGAGTAGGTGGGCTGACCAATGAATGTTAGGGCTGTTCTCATCTCTGCCTCTCAGCACATTCAACTTCTTCATGTGAAAGCTGGAGATCAAACCTGGATCTTCATGCTGGCAGAGTATGTACTTTACTGACTGAAGCCACCTTGCCACCACCAAACTGTAAGTTTTAAAGCAGTATCACATACATACCTTTTTCAGGGTGTAGTCTTTTAAAAGAATCCGTTTTGGACAAACTTGGATCTGTAATGACTTTTGATCCCAATTTAACAGTAAGGTCTATTGAGCGGTAACCTTGAGGAAGTTTTCGGTCATAGAGAAGAGTTAGAAGCTGAGCAAGTGTCATTTCAGCTGGTAATGGCTGACCTAAAAATGACATAATTAAGTTAAAACAAAATCTAAGAGGGAGATACTTTTACTTGGCTTGACTTAGGCAAGAGTTTGATAAATATAGTAATTTAAAAACAATTTAAAAACTGGAAAGTCTACAGAAGTCAAGCTGTTTCCAATATACAACATACATATACCCAGAAAAAAACTCTGAAGAATACCAAGGTCAAACGACAAATGAAAGAGCAAATACTCGAAAATCTAACATCTGCAAATATTTTCATAGGGGGCATAGATAATGAATACTTTAAGATATGAGACAACATAACTACAACAACTATCTGTACCTAAGGATAATACATTAAACACGGGCAAACATATTAGAATAAAATTTTATTTACACAGAGATATAGTAAATAACCCACCAGTTTCTTGACCTCTGCTATAAAGTTAGGGTGTGAAGTTAAGAAAGGAGATCAGTGTTAGTTGGCAATAAGAGTATGGCATAGACAAAAATGATTACATTAACAGATGGCAAGCATTGGACAAAGAATTTTATCTGGGAAGGATGTATTAATTGCCAATGCTCTATCTTGGAATCCTCAGCTAGAATTATACCTATAAAGCCTGTCTGATACTACTACTTCATCTTACACTCTGCTCACAGCAAGGGTAAAGAAGACATAAAATTGGGGACAAAAAGAACTTTGTGACATTGAAAAAGACATTTAAAAGGCTATTCTCTTTGTGGACTTTTTGTACCTAAAATGAACTATGTGGAAAAATCCCCAGTACCACTTTAAATCAGCCAAAGCAACAGAGCTAACACACAACTTGTGCAGTTATAAGTCTCAGAACCTGCTCTGGTGTTTACTCATCATGAACGTTACCTGCCAAGAGTCTGTGAAACAAGTGAAACACTGGCACGGTGATGATTTTGTTAGCAGCATCTGCACTGGAGGAAGTACTTCCGATTTTATCAGGAATTGCTCTTCCCCTCCTGGATGGTGGGCGCGGTGGTGTACCAGACACAGCACGTTTAGACTGTGATTTCAACCCTTAAAGATAACAATTGGTTAGGTTTTTCTGTTCTGTGGTTAGGATATAAAGTAAAAGTTTCTAAAATGTTTTAATAAAATAGACATTCCTAACTAACACTAAATCATTAATCCAGATCTAAGCTCCCAATTCTATCTGACCTTCATAATATGTTGTAATTTTGGCTTTCTATCTATACTTGCCAAGAAAATAAGAATACTGCAAGTTGCCATCAACTATAGATACATGTGGCTAAACCATAGTTTTAGAAAATAAGTATAAGAGACGTCATGGTGATTCTTCTGATGGGGAAGACAAATATACCAATATCCTAATGATGAGCAGTCTAAGCATACTTTAATTATCTCTCTCTCTCTTTTCCTCCCTTCCTCTCCCTCTGGTTCACCTCATTTTTTAATAGAGCCTTCTCATTTGAACTAAATGCATCTCAATTCTGTGAAAGATATGACTCTACAAAACTATCAGTTACCCTTGATAGTATTTTTTCTTTTTCCTAAATCAATACTAGAAACTTAATTTTAAAATATTTAAATCTTTAATGTAATGAAAAAAATATAAATGAAAACCAGTCAATTCTTTGTACTTTCGTTTTAACATGTGCTTACAGAAGCAAGTTATACAAAAGTTCTTACATTAATGGACTTTCTCAAGTCCAATTCATATTGTGATAAGGGGAAGCCTATCAAATTAAAATTCAGTATCTATGCTATTCATACATGTTCAGTTCCTGGTCAAGTATTGTAAGCAATCTTTAGTTGATAAACAGTTAAGTAATTCTACAAACAACCAGAGGCTTCTGGTACAAGATTTTAAAACATTATTATATATTAAAACATAAGTCCAAGCCGGGCGGTGGTGGCGCACGCCTTTAATCCTAGCACTCGGGAGGCAGAGCCAGGTGGATCTCTGTGAGTTCGAGGCCAGCCTGGGCTACCAAGTGAGCTCCAGGAAAGGCGCAAAGCTACACAGAGAAACCCTGTCTCGAAAAACCAAAAAAAAAAAAAAAAAAAAAAAAAAAAAACATAAGTCCAATATCCCATGAGTACATTTACTTATTAGGTGATGTTTCTGTAAACACCAAGTGCTGTGTTACATTAGAAACCAAGGGAAATAAAGATGGCAGAAAGCATACCAGAAGCAACAACAACGCTGTAGTTATCCTGAAACCCATTTTCCGCCTTCACCTTTTCTTTCTCTTCATGGTTCTTCTTCTCTTTATCATCTTTTTGCTCACTAATGAGTTTAGCTGTGATACTTGGAGTATCTGTAAGAAAATACTGTCTAAAATATAGTGCTTTTCTACATTATTCAGAAAGAAAGCAATAGCATTAGTTTTGTTTTAATAGTAAGTTGCCATTTCTAAATTAAAAACAAACTATAAAATGCAGTTATTACAGCATACTAAAATTCTACTGTATTCTTTGTATAGCGGAGGGGTAGAACTGCAGCTCTTTGCAAACAACTGTGTTAGTGACAGGAACGTAAACTAAAAACCAATCTCTTTCTTGCTGTGACACAAGGTCTCACTGTGATGCTAGACTCTAACCCCCAGGCTTTAGTGATCCTCCTGCCCTAGCCCCTAGAAACTTCTTTTACCCCCAGAAACATCTTGGAAGAGAATTCTTTTACTTGATTTCATAATAGTGAGCAGTTTCACCTACATGGTTTGACTTACTACCTGCAAATGTTTACAAGTTTCTAACTTTGTCTTTAAAAATGGAATCCTTCATGAATTTGCATGTCATCCTTGTGCAGGAGCCTGCTTCCCTCTGTGTTCTTCCAATCACATTATATATGCTGCCAAGCAAGCACCTTCCCAATCTTTTAAGCTGCCTTTTCTTGTGAGCTTTGGATTTCATGTGGTAACTTGTCAGCTCCCATCCTTTTCCTTTACTAATTCCCTGGAAAACACTGGTCTCCCTCTTAAGCATATAAATAGGAACATAACTATTTTTATGTCATAACACATACACATTACCGGTTACCTTTAAAATCTAATAAACATAATCATAAATGGTTTTAGATGCAAAATGGGTCATTCTGACAGGCACATCACTAGAGAAAATTACAGTTATTACAGAAAATAATCATTTTATTCACTCAATAACTAGAACTTCTAAATTGCAATAAACTCTTATCTAAAACTGATGTTCACAGTGAAATTAATAGCATCTTTTCCCAGCTGGGCTTGGTAGTACATGCCTTTAATGCCAGCACTCAGGAGGCAGAGTTTGACGTCAGCCTGGTCTGTTACAAAAAGAAATTCTGGCTCAAAGAACAAAAAGCAGATTTTTCCTTAATACACATTATGTTGTTTACAAGCACCTAGAAGAGAATGTTCAGTCTGCGTTCTTCACTAACATTTATGAACAATGAGGTACTAGGTAATCTTTCTCCTTTTATTTTCATTTTTGACAATTTGTTGATTTTATCTCTAGATTCAGAAAATACTTACTGATTTGAAACCTGCCGTCCATATACTAATGCAACTACAAGAGAGGGACCAGATAGCTGTGTGTGGGAAAAACCCACCAACGATTTCCAATGGACTGTTTGCACTTCCAACTCCTATCCTGTTATCACAAGACATAGCTGACATCATAGCTAAGAGTATTATTCCCTGTAGGTAATATTCATTATTGCCTAATTAGTATTGTGTTCTGTTTTCAAGCTATGAAGGTATTTACATTTTTTTCTTGTGAAACAGTTTCTGAGTGGGTGGAAACTAATGAAGTTAAAAGGGACTGAAGAGCTGGCTCAGTAGCTAAGAGTGTGTGCTGCTTTTGCATAGGACCCAGTCTCAGTCCTCAGCACCACATAGTGTCTTACAGCTGTCTCTAGCTCCAGTTCCAGAGGAACCGATGCATGTATGTGATACAGATATACATTTGCAAGCAAAACCGCCATACACATAAAATGAAAATAAATCCTTTGTTTGTTTGTTTGTTTGTTTGCTTGCTTGTTTTTGAGACAGGATTTGTGCGTGTAGTTTTGGTGCCTGTCCTGGATCTCGATCTGTAGACCAGGCTGGCCTCGAACTTACAGAGATCCGGCTGGCTCTGCCTTCCGAGTGCAGGGACTAAAGACGTGTGCCACAGCCACCAGCATAAATCGTATTCTTAAAGCTCAAATGCATGAAACAGGGTTAAAGAAAAACTAAAACTTACCTGAAACTCTATCAAGAACATCTGATAATGTTGTTGAGACTGGCAAATGAAGAGTACGAAACTTATGACCTGCTCCATACATTGGGTGCTGGATGACGTGACTAGTTGCATTAATTCTCCCTTTGTACAGCTGGGAAAAAATTAATTAAGAAGCTGAGTGTTTTAGAATACATACCATTACAAATCAATTTCAAAGGCATGGAAGAATAAAAAGTTTAGTAAAGTATACAAAGTACTTTGAATATTTTAAGTATTTCTGGCATGCTTTCCATAGGAATTGCTCATCAACTTTTTAGATTGGTAATACATAATGTGTGTATCCCCAAAACAAATCACACAATTCAAAATACAGTACAGTTGTTATTTCCCTAAAGGGGCTACGGCAAATTTTCCTTGATGACACTTAGGTTTTGTCACTGACTCTAAAAGCTCTTGCTTCAGTCTGTTGCATTACTAACGAGGAGAGGGGGCTGGAGCCAGTGCTCCACAGTGAAGAGCACTTGTTCTTACAGAGGACCTGGGTTTGAGTCCTAACACATACACGGCACCTCCCAGAGCTCTAGTTCCAGGGATCCAACATCCTACTCTCACCTCCCTGGGTATCAGGCATATATATGGTACATAGACACACATTCGATCAAGACACTCATACACATTAAGTGAAAAGAAAATTAAAAAAAAAAAAAAAGAGAGAGAGAGAGAACAGAACTCACTGCAAGTTTCCCCAAAAGAGTATTCAAGTTATAGAGACATGAAGGTAATAATTAATATTACTCACTGGACATGGTGACTGAAGAAACATTGTCACCTTCTCATCCTCCAGCATCAACTGTAAAAACAGTCTTCGTACAAACCCTGAAATATTCCCTGATGTTGGGAGGCTACCCCTTTGAGGAGCTGTCTGAAATAGTTCACAGAGAACCTGGCAAGGGAAGAAATTTCAAAAGTTAAGTGGATTATTAGAAGGTTTATATTTTGAAAAATGAACAAGAAATTAAGAATGTAAACTAACAAACGTTTTTCCCCCAAGACGGGGTTTCTCTTTGTAGCCCTGGCTGTCCTGGAACTCACTCTGTAGACCAGGCTGTCTTCCAACTCAGAGATCTGCCAGCCTCTGTCTCTCTGAGTGCTGGGATTAAAGACATGTGCTGGGATTAAAGACATGTGCCACCACTGCTTGGCTAACAAAAGTATTTTAATGCATCAAGTCTTCATATAAACACTCTTATCTTAAAATATAGGAATACACAGGCAGATAAACAAAAGTGTAAGAAACAGTTCAGTATGATGGCACACACCTTTAATCCTAGCACTCAGGAGGCAAAGCAAGTAGGTGTCTAAACTCAAGTCAGCCTAGTCTACATAGCAAGTTCCAGGACAGCCTATATACTGAGACCGACCTTGACTCACAAAAAAAGAAAAAACAAAACAAAGTAAGAACAATTTCAATAGCTGAGAGGAATGCTTAGTACTTTTTCACATCTAGCATAACTAATTTTAGTCAATATCAAAGTGTTTTTAATACAGTAAAAATTACTTTTAGATAAGCCGTTAGTCAAGTACGATGGCCCATGCCTTAATCCCAGCACTGAGAGGCAGGTAAGTCTTTGTGAGTTTGAGGCCAGTCTGGGCTTCACAGTGAGGACTTGGGGGGTGGGGGTGGGGGGTGGAGATTGGTATTGGTATTGCATCAAAAGCAAAGTCTTAATAAGAAATGGGTGATAATAAAGCCAAAAATCAAAGAAACACAGCGACTCGTTGTACTCAAAGCACAGTTTTAACTTTTAAATGTCAATAATTATGCTCCTGGGTTTGAGCTTATAATTCAAGCACTCCCTTTTAAGCAGAAAGTACTTTCCTTAATAACTACTACTATGAGCATTAATATACCTTGCTTTTCCACTTAATAAAGTCACGTCACTCTATATTTATAAAAATTTGGAGCCGGGCGGTGGTGGCGCACGCCTTTAATTCCAGCACTCGGGAGGCAGAGGCAGGCGGATCTCTGTGAGTTCGAGGCCAGCCTGGGCTACCAAGTGAGTTCCAGGAAAGGCGCAAAGCTACACAGAGAAACCCTGTCTCGAAAAACCAAAAAAAAAAAAAAAAAAAAAAAAAAAAATTTGGAATGTTCTCCTATATTAATAGAATGACAGGAATAAGCAATCCCCACTAACAGGAAGAAAAAGAAGCTTTTTCCTGTTCATCATACTCCATTTCACAGAGGCTTTAGGCCAAGGTACCTGTCCACAATGTCTGTGTTAAAAATTCTCTGATATAGGTATTAGCCCTGATATATATATTAAACAACTTGCCCAAAGCCACAAAAGCCACAGAGCTATAGAAGCCAGCAACAAACTAAACCAAAGCTCCAGCAAATATCCTTAAACACCAGACTAACTCCAGTAAACAGTCTGTAATGTCCAGAGCCGCTCTCCTGAAACCTACTCTTAATGTCTTATGATGAGAGGCAAACCAACAGTGATGATAGCGGTTTGATAATATCCAACAGTCAATCAGCAGCCAAACTACATTCTTTCAGGCTTGTTCTGAAACTAGGGAGTTTTGAAAGAGTATCAAATTATAGTCAGAATGGTCATGAATTTCCAGTCACTTCACTCTAAATGTAATGGGTTTTAAGACCATATATTTCAAGGAGAGGGGAAAGACACTGATACTTCAATTGTGCTTAGATTCTGACACTTATATGTACTTAATCCCAAGCTTTATTATCACGTGGCCATCAGTTAACTACTTTCAAAAATGCCATACTTTCTCCTATTAGTAAGGCCCCCATCAACTCTAAAATGGCTTTGTTCTCTTACCTGTGCCATCAGCTTCTGATTATTGGGGTGACATGAAATACACTGCAGAAAGAAGGCAACAGTTGCATTCTCAATGGCTGTGCGTTGCTGAGTAGTCAGTCCTGTGGTAGTGGCTGAAGGATGAGAAGCTGATTTTGGGCTGCTCTGCTGTGCCCCTAAATTATGTCCTCCAGCAGTGGATCCAGAGTGACACAATAAAAACAGAAGTGCTGTCCACAGTGGGTTAACTTCAGAACCACCAAGCCAATCTTTCATGATGTGGCTATTGCCAACTTCAGTCAAAAACCTCAGAATAGGAGCAACTAGGTCTGCTGTGATAGGCATCTTATTGCAATGCTGTGAAACATGATGCCGCCTGAGTTTGTCCTGGGAATTATCTATTGACTGAGCAATGCTTTCCGAGTAGGAAATGTGGCTAAAACAAAAACTAGCCAAACTCCTCACAAGAAGGGAGGGCAACCCTGAGTCTAGCAACTGTTTTATAGCTTCTGGAGACTGGGAAGAGGAAGCAAGAGTTGCCAAGTGGGATTCGGTTAGTGCGAGAGGTGCTTGCGCATTTTTGGAGTCATCTGTCAATGACGAACTAAGATCTTGCTTCTTGCTATCATCTGTCATGGACAGTCTATGATGACACTGCACTGGAGGAGGGATAATTCCCATCCAGCCCATGAGCAAGGAAAAATAATTTGGGTGTATGTGGCACATGGAGCAAAGTAGACTGTCAACAGCTTTCTTCAAAACCATGTTGCACGGAAGAGACATGGACCAATTAAAAAGTAACCTAGAGAAAGAAATGATACCACATGAATAATTGGGTTTTGTTTGTTTTTTTAGGAAAACGTTCATTGCAGAAAAAATTCCTACAAATTAAAAATAATGACAAAAAGAGTTACTTGACATTTCCTCCCACTCCCAATCCTTTTCTTTGAGATAAGGTCTCACCACTAATATTCTGACCCACCCCTTGGAACCCAATGTTAGTATTCCGACCCATCCCTTGGCACCATCCTGCATCCTGATGTAAAACCTCATTTTAAGGAAACCTCCCCCTTCCTCTCTCTCTTCTACTTTTTCTCCCACGAGTGTGCACCCTGGACCCCCCACTTCTTGTCTCTTTCTCTCTCTTCTCCCTCTTTTTTGTCTTTCTCTCTATGACAATAAACCATTTCTGTGCAGATGCGGCATCTGTGTCGTAAATGACTGCCCACTGCCACCCTGCCCTCCTGGTATGGATCGTCTAACAGCCAAGCACTGCATCTGCGGAGCATGCCAGCATGTGTGCTGCACACGTGGGATACACTAGCCAGCCGGGGTCCCCAAGTGCATATATCATAACTAGGATGAGAGGTGGGCAACCATTCCTGCCAATCTCAATCTTTCTTCATGTACTTTCCTTCTATAGTTGCACATTAAAGAAAAACTTAGCTGATAGAAATATTTGCAAGTGAGAATAACACAAAGCCCTCCAGAACACCTACACAAAGATTTCTGATATGAAGAAAAGCTAGCAATATTGCTAATCAACCTTAAAACAAGGAAGAATGGGAGTATAGCTCAGTGATAGAGCATATCGTCCCCAGCATGGGAGAAAATAATATTGTGGAATCTCACTTCAAAAGTGCTATACTTTTGTATTTATTATTTTCAAACTATCATTACTAACAAGAAAAAAAATTATCATTTGTTGGAACACAGTCCAAGAATGGAGTCATGTGAGAAACTGAGTGATTGTGAGAAAACTCTAAGAAAACAAGACTCTTGGCTCTGACCTCAGTTTCTTCAAAAAGAGATTATTCAATAAATAAACAAACAAACAAACAAATAAATAAATAAATGCTGGGCGGTGGTAGTGCATGCCTGTAATCCCACCACTGGGGAGGCAGAGGCAGGTGGATCTCTGTGAGTTCGAGGCCAGCCTGGTCTACAGAGCTAGTCCGGGATAGACTCGGAAGCTACAGAGAAACCCTGTCTCGAAAAACCAAAAAAATTATTCTTGAAATGTGTTTCCATGCTCCTCCCAGGTGTAATAGATAGGAATCAGTTTATATCAGCTGTTGTTATTCATATACGGATATGGAAAAACATGTTTTTGCCATGTGTGGCTTGTATTTGTAATTATATACTTTACTCAAATGCCTCTTCTTAATCCTTAGAGTATAAATTGTCTTATGCTCTGAATAAAGTTTCTATTGTACGAGATTTTAGTCCGACTCATTTTTAGGCTCTATTCTCCCAGGTCCCACCACCTTTAGAGTGGAAAACTACTGAAACAGACAAAATACTCTACTTATCAAGCGAAAACCTACAGTAATCTAGCACCCAAGGGAAGAGGGTAGGATTTCACTCAGACTTACTCAAAAAGCTCTCGGTCCAGCAGTGCTGGCAAATCATACTCTACAAGCAATTCATAACTGTGCCAAAGAATCGCCGCTACACAGTGCAGATGAGAAGGGGACGGCATGAGAAGACCATATTCAACAGCTGATGAGCTTGGGCACATATAGTTCATCCTACCACTTCTCTTCAAAGCAGCCATTTTTGCAGAGTCACTGACCCATTTTAGCAAGGCCTGAATTCTTTAAAGAAAAAGAAAGTCCGGTAATGCTACAACTGATATTTGATAGAAACAACATCTTTACATGTGAACTAATCCTGGAAAGACAATATTGACTCAATTCCATTTTTAGCTCAAAAGAATTCAAAATATGTCTAAACATATGGAATCTACATTTAGGTTCCACTACATAAAGCATATAAATAGACACTGATACTTTTGTAAGGCCTTTCTAAGGGAGAGTATTAAGTTCAATTCATTACAGCATGTTTGTGATTAAATAAAAAACAGTACCAACATATACCTGTCTTTAGTTCCAGGATCCTGAGTTGTACCAAGCTGGTAAAGAATATCTATTGTAGAATCAGAGGAAAGTCCATTCAGCCTTCCAAAAAGTAAAGGGCTATTCAAATCTAAGCCAAGTGGGAAAAAGTAAGTTTTTAAATTAGCCAATTTAAAATGGAAGATATGGTCAAATTATGAGAACAGTTCAAAATTAACAGAGCTCTAAGAGAAATTCGTTTCGGAAAGAATTAATTACAAACACCATGTAGTTCAAGTCTGATCACTGCACAGGCTTATAAAACTTCTAAGAGCAAAGTCAACAGTCACCTGTAGGATCGCTGCCTGATGCTGCACAGTTTCTCAAGAGAATGTCTATGAGCTTCAGGCCAATTCTAGTGGACTGCAATCCAATCTTCACAAGGACAACCTCAATGTTGGGTGAATGCATTCCACAGTAGGGTGACATCAGTAAGGCAGCACACGTCTGCAGCAGATTGGCAGTAGGTGCAGCAGCACTGGCCATCATTCCTTCCAGATCACTTATATGAGTAAGGCAATGATGTAATAACCGTAACCATCCAATGCTGAAATAGAGAATCCAACAATGGATGCGTGGTAACATAAACACCTCACATTATTGCAGGAATAAAAGAGAATATATCTTACAAGTTCTGGAATGCTGGAAACACAGTACTGAATTACACACAGTAAGCTTTCTCTAGAGGACAATGCTCGCATCATTTAAGAACTACATATCTGCTTTTTAAAAAAAACATCAGCAATGAACTTTGTTATATACAGTAACACTAAAAGATTCATAAAACTAAAGAAATCCTAAATGTTTGATCAAGTAACAACTTTAATGAAACTAATCTATCAAATGTGAACTAGAGGAGACCTTTGGTCCCTTGTATGAGTGAAGTAAACTCACATTGATGAATCACCATAAAGATTGGTTCAGTGTTTCTATGGGTAAGTTTGTATGGTTCAAATATTTCCTGTTGCAAGGTACTTGGGAATCCCTAACTCAAGAGTGTAATCCCCAAACTGAAACCTACAAAAACAAACATACTACACACAGCAAGGGTCAATTCACAAACTGAACACATATAATTCTCAATTTACTGTTTGGTTATACCTTCAGAAAATCATCATATTAAAAATCATAGAACTAGGTATTATATAAGCACACACAGAACAACTTACTAGAATCTACCACAGAAAATGTATCACAGAACAAATAATTTCTTTCCTCCCTTTTTTTTTGGAGGGGAGACAAGCTGTCTTGGAACTCACTCTATAGACCAGGCTGGCCTTGAACACAAAAGAGATCATTTAAGAAATAAAAACATACCTTGTTTTGGAAACTTGATCTTCAGATGGAAGAAAGGGATTATTAACCGTGGCTGAGGAAGTGGTGCCAAAAGCAGTGAGGCCTAATAATTTAATCTGTGAAAGTCCTAATGTGCTGGCATCCCGAGGACGATGTAGTCTGAGGCAGACGGCAGAAGCTACCTCAGCCTTGACAAGCTGGATTTTTATGTAGGTAAGACCACTTGTGACAACAGGAGTCGACAAAGGTAGCATATTAACCCCATCTGCACTTACTTCAACAGACACTGAGGATGGGCAGGCTACAGAAAGAGAAAATGGAATGTTTACACACACACCAAAAAGAAAAAGAAAAGGAAAAAAAAAAAGAAGGGAACTAGATGCCACACTCTAATACAAATTCCACAAATTTGTCGGCTTTCAGGTGTACACACTATACAAACTTACTGAAAGCACTATATATTAACAAAGAATATCTTGTCACTAACATTCATCATAATTTTTTAAGATTTTTTAAAAGTGATCTTTAATAATTACATAATCAAAAATAATTGAACTATTCACCTAAAGAAATATTAACTGTAGATTTCAATACATACACAACTAATACTCCCAAAAGGCAAAATATCCCAACCTAACAAGCAATTACGTATTATTCCTGTTCTACCAAAACTGTCATGAATACTAAGGACTATATCAAGTTAATGTTAAGATTAGCTGTTTAAAATAATTCGAGAAGAACAGAATAGTAATACCAATTGGTTCAAGACTTCACAGTGTAATTTGCAACGCTGTGCTTAAATTCAGAGTTAATTTTAAAACAGGTTTCATCTTTATTTTCGTTTGCATTTTAAACCTGAACCAAACAGTCTCAAACTTTAAAAGTATCAATTCTTGTTACTTAAAAAGTTCCAGTGAGGTAACAAACTGGCAACTCCCAAGGGGTCATTAATACCAGTAGCATAGAATAGAAGCCTATAAAGAAAACATACCTATCAAAGGAAAACTTTTAAAAATTGGTTTTATTTTTAACTTCAAATGATAAACATACTAAGTATAATTTTATTAACTATCAATTTAACACCAGGCTTATACTGAAGATTAGAGAAATTTTAAAAACTTTGCAAACTGTAACTTTCAAAACATTTCAAGAAACTATTAGCTATATTTTACAGGAGCAATACAGTGTAAGAAACAAAAACAAATACAACAAAAAAAGGAAATCCCCAACACTATTTAATAATAAATCTATTCAATTTTCATTGGAACACATGTATTCAATCGCTAATCCAACAGGTAACTTATCTGTTTATTAAGCATGCATAAATATCTGCTTTCCCTACTACACTATACTTGCTTTCCTAATTCCCACGTGTAAATTCTAGCCACATTTACACAACCTCTCTCCTTCCAAATCAGAGTGCTCACTTCAGGCTCACTTAACTGAACATTAGTTCACTGTGGAAGAAGGGAAGCTAAAGAAGAATGTTAAAGATTGAAGTCAGGGCCTAACGGGAAAACGCCCTATCAATGAGCTACGTCACTAGATCATTTCAGTGTTTTTATGTTCAAACTAGGGCCCCTTAAGTTGCTCACTCATTATTACGTCCATGCAGACCCTCAACTTTAAAGCTTACTGCCTAAGTCTAAATAATTAGGGATATAGGACTATGCTACCATGCCAAGCAGTACTTTGTCTTTTAAAATAGATTTTTGACCTGCTAAAGTAAGATTTTAGTCTATGTTATTCTTGAGGCTGGTCTCAAACTCAAAACTCTCCTATATCACGCTCGAGATGAAATTATAGACACATGACCTAATGCCTGACTTTTACCTTATGTTAATTGTATGTGGTTAGGTAATATTTTCAATAACATGACTAAATAGTAGACTACCTTTCAAATAAAAATCTTCTTTCAAACATGGTAAGAACCTATGAAATACCCCAGAGATTTCATCCAAATGAGTGACACTGGATAACACTGAGATGCAGTAAACACAAACGACTGTAAAAGTCTCAATATAAACTGTGAGTATACTGAAAGAAGCTACGTGACTCCAAAATGAAAAACACTACCAAGTACTATTAATGAACACACTACAGAGATTCTGTCTTAATCTGAAACTCATTTTCCAATATTTGAAGGAATTTACTTTAAAATATTTTTATAAAATGTACCCAATTAACAACCAAATAAATTACACAAAACTGAAAAAAAAAACAAAAACAAAACAAACAAACAAAGCAACCAAACAAAAGCAAAAACAAAAAACACCATTTCACTTAATAAGAAATTACTTAGGGATAATTTAAAATATTCTACTCAAAACTGATTAAACACACACACAACCTAAAATCAAAGGTGAACAATATATTGGGCCTTGCTCAATAGTACTTCCCATTTCCACCTGTTTTTCAACAAGTGTTATTCTCAGGATGCATCATAATACTCACTTGCAAGGGATGCAAGGTGAGGTTGGATATGTATCTCCTTCAGCAACACTGCTGAAGGCAGGTGGATGGTAAGGTCACACCAAGCCTCTTCTGGCAGAAAGATGTAGGACCAAGCAGCGGAACGAGCCCTTCGATGGGGTGGTGTGGCTTGCAGAAGCACCTCAGCTGGTTGGGCAGTAGGACTGCTAGATGTGATTGTACCTATTAAAAAAAATACAAACTTATGAAAAGATTCAGGAAGACACATAAATATTCAGAGAGTATAAATATTAAACTGTAAAAAAGAGCAGAAAATAAATATTTGGTAGAATTGCAACACTTTCAGTCATTAAACAGGATTATCAAAGTATTCCCAACAGTAAGACTGACAGGGTGAGGTGACAATTCACTATACTGATGACAAATGATTACTAATGAACACGGGCTAGTGCAATTTTTAAATTAAGCAGAAAACGCTATCCACTACACTTTTTACCATGAAAATAAACTTTAGTTCACAAATGTTCATGTTAATGAAACAGAAATGAGAAAAACATGAAAAGATATGCAGTATAAAGGAATACATATCTCAATTAATTCTTCAAAACATATTAATATTTAAGTCCTTACAAGCTGATTAACATTTAAAGAGAAAACATGAAAAGATATGCAGTATAAAGGAATACATATCTCAATTAATTCTTCAAAACATATTAATATTTAAGTCCTTACAAGCTGATTAACATTTAAAGAGAAAACAGCTGATTAACATTTAAAGAGAAAATATACACTGTACATCTATTTCAACTTGGAAAAAACAAAAAGCCTGTTAAAACCTTTGTTCTTAGTAGAATGTTCTGGTATTGACAGCCTATAAAAGCAACTGTTTATATTTAAATGGTACTACTTATATTTAAAATGGTACTAATCTAATATCAACTTGTGTCAACAACTAATTGTGTTTCACATCACCCAAGGGACTATGTTGACTCACAGTAGTAAGAGCAAGGACCAGTTTTCTTACCGAGGGGTGCAAAGTTATGGATCCCTTCTGCATTGTCAGGCTCAGAGGCAAGGATTCTTGTTTTCAAAGTGCTGTCAACAGCTTTATTTGGACCAGAATCAAGAAATTTCATAATAGTGGATACCATACTTCTTGCGGTGTTCACAATAGCTCTTGTACTGGTAACCATATTGTTGCAAATAAGCTGAACTCCACCTAAATTCACAAAGAGTACTAAATAAAAACAATCCTAAGAACAAGACTAGACATCAACAGTAAATGTTCACAGACTACAAAAATGAACAGATAGTAAAACCAAAATCATACTAAAATGATAGCATCTGGGATTTTTATCTTACCCATATCATGGAATGCTTTCAAGGCATCACTAGTATCCAACACTCTCAAAATAAACCACAACAATGGTTCAGATAACTGGCAAGTAGCAAGAGAACCCTACAAAGTAAATAAATACAATATGATTTTATAAGTACCTGTAAATTTAGACAATTACATTTCTTATTATGATCACAATACATAACTACCAATGAATTAATTTAAACATTACATTAAATAAAAATTTACCCTAACCCCCTTCAACTAAAAAGACAACAAAAATAAATTTTGAAGAGCTCTCTATCTTAAGTAGTTCTTGGTAACATCTCGGGAACCATCTTGATAGTCAAGTATGCAAGCTTGGGAAAAGAAGCAGAACTAGTAGGGGTACTTCTCAGATTATAAATATTTTCCTTTAATATCCCCGTAGCCATTTTTGAAAATACCATGCAAAGTAATTTTATTCTTCAATGTCTATTAAAACTGAAATAAAATTTACTTTGCTCATGAACTGCTGTGTTATTTTCTAATACATTAATTACATGGATACTCTTAATTTGTCTGTCTGATATGCAATTCTCTTACATGCATTACTATCAAAATGTTCAAATTACTGCAGCTGCTGTTGGATTGAACGTACTTGTCTGCCCATGTATCCACAGGCCATGTAGGTCAAGATTGGCTGTAACATCATGTGGACTGTAGAGGCTTTCTTACTAAGTGTTGTCAATATGGTAAATAATCCATCTCCAACTGATATGGCATCTAACCCACCATGAAAGTTTTCATGTTTGGTGAGATGTAAGCCACTTGCACCTAGTTTAATAAAAGATTACACATTTTTAAACTACACAAATAAAATACAATAAAAATTAAAAATTTATTAAAAAAAACACTAAAGGATAGGTACATAAGTCTCCCTCATGAATAGACAGGCAACACACACACACACCTACACATCTATAAAGATTAAAATATCTATAGCGGTACAGAATAAAGTATGATTTCGTGGGGGCATCATCTTCCATGAGCTCTCCCACTGTAGGTTACTATAAAAAAGTGTCCTATTACATGACTAAGAGAGCATCACTCATAAAGAAAATAAAGGGTCTGAATTAAGAGCACTGTCTCCTCTTCCAGAGGACCCAGGTTTTTTTGAGACAAGGTTTCTCTGTGTAGCCCTGCATATTCTAGAATTCACTCTGTAGACCAGACTGGCCTCGAACATACACAGATCTGCCTGCCTCTGCCTCCTGAGGGCTGAGATTAAAAGCATGTGCCATTGCTACCTGGTGAGGGCCCACTTTTGATTCACAGCATCAACATGGTGGCTAGCTCACAACTGTCTAACTACAGTCCCAGGGATCCGATGCCCTCTTCTAGCCTCCGAGGGCACTACATGCACGTGGTGCAGACATATATCCAGATAATACACCATACACATGAAATAAAACAAAAGGAGACAGAAATACTAGTAGTAGAAAATGTATCAAAACTGAACTTTGTGACATTTTGTTAAAGTATTCAAGAAATTTCTTAAAGTAGTAAAATATATTAATTTCCAAAAGGTAGAAGTTAAACAATGGCATATAAAAGTATGATGAAATATGCATCATAAAAGCAAGCAGGAACAGGTATGCTTTACTGTTGTTTAATACACTGAAATCATTACAGATTTATATATAAAATGGTACTTAAGACATTTATCTTGCTTTTTTTTTTTTGAGACAGGGTCTCCCTAACTGACCTATAATTAATTCCCTATGTACAGCATGCTGACCTAAAACTCACAGACAGCCCTCTTCCATTTCCTCCTGAGTGCTGGAATTTAAGGCATGTGCCACTATGCCAGGTTATTAATTTCTTAATTTACTTTGTTAGAGTTTTGAAACTAACACATACAACCTTCTGATAGTGCATTTCCTATAAAGTCACTCGATGAAAGTATTCGCTAATAACGTAAGTTGTAAAAATGCTACAAAAAAAGTAATAGGTATAGTACCAAGAAAAGATTAAGATTAATATTCCAAATA
The DNA here is from genome assembly GCF_049852395.1 of Peromyscus maniculatus bairdii. Taxonomy (NCBI): domain Eukaryota; kingdom Metazoa; phylum Chordata; class Mammalia; order Rodentia; family Cricetidae; genus Peromyscus; species Peromyscus maniculatus. The sequence continues at coordinate 42,933,669 of NC_134873.1, read as the reverse complement.
CATACCAATTATCATTGCCATGGCACTGCTATTACACAGGCCAAGAGCAGACAAAATCTGGCTCATAATCTGTTGGTTGGCTAAGACTAAGTCAGCAACATATGCAGGAGATCCTGGAATACTGGTACTGCTTCCATTGACATCTTTGCCTCCTGAGACTTTTTCTTCATCTGAAACACTATCTGTTGTATTGGTGGTCACGGACACTCTTGCGCTGTATTCCCTATTGCTTGAAAGAGGCAGCTGTACTAAAATGTTAACAAGTTTTAACAAATCAAACATGAGTTGATCTCTTGTCATTTCACCACAAACAGCCTTTGCATCACCTGGACGAATGAGGTTGGCAAAGAGTCCCCCAAAGCAAGCTCGAGCACCTACAGAACTATCTGATCCACTTCTAGACATTACTTTGTCTGAGCAAGTGATATAGTGATGCACCAAGAAGGTGACAGACTCTATCACAGCAGAAATAGTACTAACTGAGACAACTTCAAAGTTCTGCTCCAGAGTAAACTCTAACAGCTTCACTTGAGCATCAAGAGGTCCTTGGCCTGTCTGGAAGGCCCCCCTGCAGAGACAGAAACAGAGAGGAAACAGAGAGAATTAAAAACTAAATCACATTAGGTAGTTTTAACATAATTAACTATGACATTTCTTCCTTTAGCAGCTCTTCAATTGTACCCAAGTTTTCTGTTCATGTCCACTTTATTACTGTAGTGATATATTGTGTATCAATAAAACTTGATAATCAGAAGACAGAGCTAGCCACTAGATTAAACATAGAGGCCAGGCAGTGGTAGCACACACCTTTAACCCCAGTACTTGGGAGCCACACGCCTTTAATGCCAGCACTTGAGATCTTATTCCTTTGCTACCAGTATTTAGGAAGCACACAGGCCTTTAATCCCAGCACTAGGAAGGAAGTGAAATGGCTGGGCAGAGAAAGGCATATAAGGTGTGAGGGGACAGGAACTAGAGTCTTTTGGCTGAGGACTCAGAGGCTTTCAGTCAGAGGATTCATGGAGATAGGATCTCGCCTTCCATTCAGCCTAAGAATTCAGTTGTGGTGAGAAGTTTCTCTAGGAGCTTGTCCCTTAGTCTCTCTGATCTTTTAGCATTTACCCCAGTATCTGGCTCCAGGTTTTATCATAAGATCATTTAGGAATTGTGCAACAATTATAGCTTCCCTTCTAAATTGAAAACAAAGGGAAAAAACACAAGAATATCAAATTATCTTAAAGTAACAGACCAAAATATTTTTTTCATTAGAAGCAGATTTCTCTAATTGTCATTTGTATATTATAAGGACATTGGCTAACAAGGTAGTCTCTGTGACCTCTACATAAATGACAAACTGTTCATAGTTTAGTACGTGTTTCTCGGGCTAGGAATGTAGCTTGGTGGTACAGGGCTTGTTTTCCATATAATAGGGAGGTCCCAAGGTGTTACATAATGATTACAATATTCACTGTCCTATGACAACCTATGATACTAAAACATTCAATACATTTTGAGAATTAACACAACATGGCCACAATTCTTTTTACATATTGCATAATTTTGTTTACTTATGATTTCTTTGAGATTATTTTCTTTTTATCTTTTGGGCATACTATTATTACATATTAAAAAGGAATCACGCTTATTTCTCTATATATTCCAGAAGAATTTAAGTAATTTCAAATAATTTTCCACTAAAAATTTTAATGGTCTTAAAGGTGGAGCTTTCAGGTACCATGTTCCTACTGTAACAGAAACTAAAAGTCGGGGAGGGGGGGGGGGGGAGATTAACCTACAATGAAATGAAATGAAAGTGACCAAGAAACACAGCCCCTCAGTCCAACTGTCCTCTGGTCTATTTGTTCTAAACAAACACTAATTAATATCGAAGGGATTATATTTGGAGGATTCCACGTTCATTTTCACATCAGGACAGGTAGAGGAGGAATACGTGCTGTCATTTACCTCTCTGTAGAAAGTATATGAATTAGCTTGAGCAAAAGTTCACTGAATATCTGAGGACATGTTGAAGACAGATGCACTTGTAATCGGGTGAGAAACTCCTGCATGGCTTGTGTAGCTGTTGGACCAACCTGAAAGAGAAATGCATATCCACTGAAAACTACTGAGCTATATCAATGGCATTCTCAAAGTGTCAGGTATAAAGGCATAAAGAACGGTTCTTACGAGGAAAAACAACATATTAATAGTGACAGGAGAGAACAAATTTATGTTTTAGTTCTTCTTTTATATTTTTTTTTGGGGGGGGGGTGAGACAGGGTTTCTCTGTGTAGTTTTGGTGCCTTTCCTGGATCTCACTCTGTAGACCAGGCTGTCCTCAAACTCACAGAGATCCATCTGCCTCCGCCTCCCGAAGGTTGGGATTACAGGTGTGTGCCACGACTGCCTGGCTCATATTTTTAATATAAGTTAAAAATGGATATTCTATAATTAATCTTATTTCATAATGATCATATAACTAAGATTTGCTTCAATGACCAAGAAATGTCTTTGTAACACTTCACAAACTATGAGAACATTTTGTACTGATTTTTATGAACAACCTTATGAAAAACATGATCACTGAAGAAAATAATTTGGGACTAGACAGATGGTTCAGTGATTAAAAGTATTAGCTGCTCTTCCAGAGAACCCAGGTCGATTCCTAGAACACACATGGTGGTTTTATAACTGTCTATATAACTCTAATCTTCATCTGACCTCCATGGGCACCAGGCATACATCTGGTACACATGCATACAGGAAGACAAACCATTTATGAACATAAATAAAATTTTCATAAAAAGGAAAAAAAAAACCCAAAACTTGAATTCAGGTTAACTAGCTCACCAATGGTCATTGTTTTCAGTGCCTAGTAAAGCAAGAACTAAAAACAAAAAACAAAACAACAACAAAATCAATACACCCTAAAGCTAAAATACATCTATGACAAGTGCTAAAATCCTCTTTCCCAAACTTTCTCATCAATAAAAGAAGGGATGGTAACCAGGACTCAATGAGCAGACCATGCTTCAGGTTAAGTATGCCTTTGCAGAATTTCTACATAGTTGTCTCTTTTTTTTTTTTTAAACATTTATTTATTTAGAAGAGGGCATCAGATCTCATTACAGATGGTTGTGAGCCACCATATGGCAGTGGGGAATTGAACTCAGGACCTCCGAAAGAGCAGCCAGTGTTCTTAACCTCTGAGCCTCCTCTCCTTTTGTAAATTTCTCTAATTTGCTTTGCTAGAAAATGATACAATTCTAGAGGAATTTATGAAAAATAAAACACAATGAATACCCATGAAGCTATTTTAGAATTACATAAAAGTAATTGCTAATGACAAAAAATAAATTACAGCACTCTTAGCCATATTTCTGACATAAAACCAAGATATATAAAAAGCTTAATCTTATAAAATAACTTTTTTAAAAAATATAATTTATTTATTTTTATTTTATGTGCATTGTTATTTTGCCTATATGTTGTCTGTTTGAGGGTGTCTGGTCTTGGAATTACAGACAGTTGCTAATTGCCATGTGGGTGCTGAGAATTGAACTCAGGTCGTCTGGAAGAGCAGTCAGTGCTCTTAACCACTGAGCCATCTCTCCAGCCTCCTAAAATAACTTTTACTATAAGTTAAAAAATGATTTGACCACTAGAAGTATTTTACCAAGAAACAATAATCAAGTAAGACTACTTAAATAAAAGCAGCACATTATATCATAAGTGAAATTTATATGAAGAAAATCTACAGTGAGATCCATGAAGCTCAATCCTGAGCACTATTTTGGGGAGTTTATTTTTTGGTAACAGTGTATCATTAATATCATAAAATGATTAAAATTGTCAATCTTAATAATAGCACACATTAAATGAGAAATTGCAGAAACACTTTAATTCCCCCCCCCCCAAATTTAATTTGTTTACTAAATTATTCAAAACTAACAACAAAAGCTGGGTATGATGGTACATGCCTTTAATCCCAGACCTTGGGAGGCAGAGGCAGGTGGATCTGTGTGATCCAAGTCAGCGTGGTCTATGTAGTGAGTTCCAGAACAGCCAGGGCTATATAGTGAGACCCTATCTCAAAATACAAAATCACAAACATGACAGACAAACAAACAAACAAACAAACAAACAAACAAACAAAGTAAATCTGTGTAGACAAAAGCTTACTATCAGCTTTTCAGGATGGCTACTTTTAACGGATTACACTTTACAAATCTGTTTACTAAAAGGTTTGTGTACATCACTAGTTGAAAACTATTACCTGAGGGCTGTGCTGATTCGTCCCATGTGGACTGGTACCAGAAAGAAATTTCACTAACACATGAATGAGGTTTGGGTCTGAAACCAACAAATGAGCTGTAGTCTCCTGATTTCCAATAGAACTGCTGGAACCAGCTATTAAAGAAAAAAAAAAAACAAAAAAAGGTAGGGAAAGCAATAAATAACCCCTAGCAATAATGAAATGCAGTATTTATAAGCAATTTCTGTTGCAAAGAACAAGTCTACATTCCATATTAAAGCAGAGTTCAATCACATGGGCCTATGGTACAGGCCAGTAATCCCTGCTACTTAAGATGCTGAAGCAAGAGGAGAAACCATAAGCTTAGGACTGCTGGAGCTGGAGACAAGAGTTCAAAGCTAAGTAGGGCAACTCAGAAACACCCTGTCTCTTACTCAAAAATATGAAGAGGGTTATGGATACAGTCCTATACTAGAGCGTTTGCTTCACGACCAAAAAGCCCTGAGTTCAATAACCTCTACTCAGAAGACAGACCTGGACTTCCTTCTCTCTTCTCACCTACCACACGTGTGCTCTCACCTCTCTTCAGATTGTAAAAACGCACTGAGGACATGTTTCTATAATGTACAGACAAGGGGAAAGGACCCAAATCTCAAGTGTCAAAATGAATAACCCTTCCTTTCCAGAAAGAGAAAAATACACACTTATTTGGGAAATTTTAACTCAGTTCTCTAAGATAAATTGAGGCAAAGGCTATTCCTTTTTATCATACACAAGTTATATCCTATGAACTATGGCTAGGTAACACACACTTTGCACTAAAGCTTAATCTCCAGTATCACAGTATACAGGAGATAAAATACAAACAGGAAACTGGAACAACACTTTACATCAGTGTAAAAGGTTTTCCATTAAACTAAATTCATCAAAATATTGATATAAAGAAAAAGGAAATAAAAAGCAATGAATCCTTAGATTCATTTCATTTAATGGAATCAATAACTTAATAGTAGAAATATTTTAAAGCACATTCCAGAGACCTATAGAAACAAATTTTTGAACTTACAATTAAGCTGCATATTTGTCATGAGTGTTAGGCTATGAAGCACAAGGCACCACGTCCGGAGCAAAGTATTTGGATACCAAGCTAACACTGTGAGAAAGCTAGTTATTGATGCTACATAAAAGAGAAAGGGAAAATATATTTAGTCAGGATAACTGAATGTTTATTATTACCTCATTAGCTAGCATCCTTAAAATACACAAACAAAAGTATTCCCAACAACAACAACTACAGCAAAAAAAAAAAAGGCTGGCCGGTGATGGCGCACACCTTTAATCCCAGCACTTGAGAGGCAGAGGCGTGAGGATCTCTGTGAATTCAAGGCCAGCCTGAGCTACAAAGTGAGTTCCAGGAAAGGCACAAAGCTACACAGAGAAACCCTGTCTTGAAAACCCCACCTCAAAAGAAATTATTTCCTATTAAATACAAATAAAACTGCAAGAGTCAGTAACAAGGGGGCTGGAGAGATGGCTAGTAGATAAGAGCCCTTACTGCTCTGCCTAAGATCCCCACAAGATCACAAATGCATGGAACTTTAGAAAGTCAATAACAAGTCAAGTTTTTAACCTCTGCACATGACACACAATGTAATGTTATTAAAAAATTTGCTATATTCTTCATCTAATGTAATTTCTTTGTAAGTTATATTCTTTAGAACAAAAATCTTATTAAAAAGGCACACTGAAAAATGTGGGATTTAGTAGACCAATGGAAACCAATAAAACTTCAGAAGAAAAGGACAAACTCAAACTAATTAGACACAGAAGAAGCAAGAGCTGGTGGTCATGGTAGCACCTCTTTAATCTCAGCACTCCAGGGGCAGAGGCAGGTGGGATATCTGTGAGTTCAAGGCCAGCCTGATCTACAGAGCAAGTTCCAGGATTACACAAAGAAACTGTCTCAAAAAGCAAAAACAAAACAAACAAACAAGAAGAAAAGGAGGAGGAGGAGGAGCAGGAGGAAGAAGAAAAAGAAAAATGGGGGGGGAGGGGGGACTATGATTGGAGAGATGGTTCAGAGGTCCTGAGTTGAATTTCCAGCAAGGTGGCTCACAGCCCTGATGCCCTCTTCTGGCATGAAAACATACATGCAGACACAGCACTTACTCATACCAAGGGGAGGGGAGGGGAGGAAAGAAGGTAGAGAAGGAGGTGGGGAGAGAGAGAGGAAGAGAGAGAGGAAGAGAGAGAGGGAGGGAAGCAAGAGCAGTCCAGGAAGTCTAAGAGGTTATTCAAAGTACACAGTGCCCATCAAATATAGGAGTCCTTGCAGGATCAGGGCCCCACACTACTTTTAAAACATCCTGCAGAGATGCTTGCTGATAGCTATAAGGAGTTCGGAAGACCTGGAATGCTAAAAGCAGATGCACTTTAAAATCCAAAAATAAGAGACCATTGTATTGGTTCCAAATGGCACAACTTTCAAGTTCAACAATTAGAATGATTAGAAATGTTCATTTGGAAACCACTAATTAAAATGTTAATAGGCCTGTCAATCTCAAAAATTGTCTTACCAAAACAAAAAAACAAAAACAAAGCCATAAGGTCTACAAGTAACATGTGCTTCTAATTCCAGCTCTTACAAAGCTGAGGCCGTAGGTTTAAGTAAGGCCAACCTAGGCTACAAAGCTGTCAAGAACAAAAAAAAAAAGAAAAAAGGAGGGAGGAGGAAGACAAAGGACGAAGACCGGGAGGAAAAGTGAGAAAAGGGGAAAGAGAAAGCGGGCAGAGGAAGGGAAGACCTCATCAGCTCTGCTTCTGTTTTATTTTTTTAAAGATGGATTTATTTTTATGTGTATGAACGTACTGCCTGGACATGTGCTGTGCATGTGTGTTTGGTGTCAAAGGAGGTATGGTGGATCCTCTAGAACTGGAGTACTAGATGGCTGTAAGCCCCCATATGGATAGTGGGAATAGAACCCGGGTCCTCTACTAGAACAACAAATGCTCTTAACTGCTGAGCTGTCTGTCCAGTCCCTGCAGGCCAGCTTTTAGAAAGCAGTCTCTAGGCTTGACTACTCTCTCACAAAAACCTCACAAAGTCATGTAAATTAAAAGCTTCAAATCTTCATGTTTACTTTAGAGGACACAGGATACTATACAGGCCAAGAAGGGCAAATGTGTATCCAAAGGTCACCAATTAAACAAAAGGCACAACTATGAAGCAATGTATACCACCTGGGGTGAATGCCCCAAAGAGAGGGAATTTATAGTTAAAAATTAAAAAAAAAAAAAACAGAGTAATGAAGGAACTGAGGTGTGGAGTGTCAGGATATTGTACATATCCAAGTGAACAAATAATCAAGACACAATCCCAAACTTACAGACGTCATGGTATTATTAACCCAAACATGAGCTTTCTCTGACATGGGGAAAAAATCCTTACTAAATAGGAAAAATGATTCCAACAACATAAGCAGAAACACAGAAGAAAAAGAGTCCCAAAGAACGAAGCAGCAAATCATTATAGCATGGAAAATAAACCATAAAATTAATGTAAACACGCTGGAGGAATAGACAGCTCAGCACGGAAAAGCATTTGCTATACACATTTAAGGACCAAAGCCCCAGCACCCATGTAAAAGGCTCTAGTATTGAGCAGAGACAGGAGGATTGCTGTGGCTTCCTGGCTGCCAACCTGGATCCAGGTTCAAGGACAGTGAGTAGACACCGGACAGACTCCTCTGCACATACAGGACAGACAGAGACACTCACACTCCTCTATGGATGGAGGAAAGGAGGAGAATAGGAGGGAAAGAAGAGGTAAAGCAAAGATTTTGGGATTTTGGGACAGGTTCTCACTATGCAACCCTGGCTACACTGGAACCCACCACGTGTCCCAGGGCAGCCTAAAACCCATGCTAGACCACCTGACCAAAAACATTAGCCAGGTCTAATACTGAGTTTCAAAGAGAGTACACCATTTACAATTACACTCATTATGTAGTTCTATTTTGGTCTATAACTCACTATGTACACCAAGCTGGCCCTAAACTGAGAGAAATCCACCTGCCTCTGCTCTCAAATGCTTGGAGAAAAGGCACGCACTACCATACCCACCCAAAAAGCACTTCTTTGACCAAAACAATACAACTGCAACAATACTGTGCATTTTCTCTTAATTATGACCATTTAAAAATTTGCTAGTTGGATTACATTAATAGTTTTCCGGCTTAAAAAAAAAAAACCTTACCTTGATTTAATGAGATAACAGGTATCCGATTAGCATTATACAAAAAAATATCTGCTCCATTCTCTTTGTTCCCCGATGAGCTAGAATTAAGGCTCAATGTGAGCCACAACTGAAGAAGTGATTCCAACTTTAAGAAAAAGAAAGAAAACTAAGAAAAGGAAAATGTACTTATATTACAAAGTACCACTTAAACAAAAATCTTTACGATTATAAACTTGTCATGGGCAAATAATTTCTGATTATCTTCTAGCTAATTTAATTTGGTTCACAAGCAAATAGATCTTAAAATCTAATTTATATTTTAATTATAATTTAACTTAATTAAAATGCATAGTTCCCCTTATACCCCATGTTTTCCTCAATGAAAACTGAGTAAGTTAATTCTTTTGAATCACAGGTACATATCAGAAAAGTACCAACGGTTAAATTCATGAAAATACAAAATGGCTGATCACTAAAGAAGGGCACTAGCAAGTATTCCCAAGATTTTTCTTAACTGAATTTAACAAAGAAACCATTATGGTCAGGTCATTTATGAATTTCCAGTCAGTTAATCCATTAATAGAAAAGTAATGTGTCAAAATTCATTGGTTTCCCCCTGAAGACCTACCTGAACATGATGGACTTGAAGCATGGAAAACAGCTTATTGAAACAAACATTTAACATTGGGATAGATGATAACTGTATAATGAGCTGGCTGTTCTGGTTTGTTGCTTGTAAACCCCCTAGAAGTGAATCATCTGTTCCACTTGGAGATTGTGAAACTGAAAATCAAGCACAAGTACCATTTTATAAGCAAGTTTCAGAACACATGTGAATTTAAAAACAGTCAAGAACAAGCTAAAAACTTTTATTAAAGTTAAATTCTGTACAATGGTTCTATAATAGTACTTGTGAAAAATGGTTTTAGAAATTATTAGATATTCAAGAAGAGAAGGAAAAGAGAGGCTCTCAAAGTTACAACACTAATCTACCACTTTTCCAAAATTAATAAAAGGAAAACCTGACTATTTATTAAGAAGGCAATTTTAGAATATTCTAATATATCAAGTTCATCAGTTATTCTTCTGACTGTGGTATTAAACTTAGGATATAGCATCCTAGAAAGGTGCTTTGCCACTGACCTAGACGCACAATCCTGTAGTGCATTAATTCTTAACCTTGACTGCACTTTAGAATCAACTTTGTAGCTTTTGAAAGTTTGCTGATCAGATCACACAAGAGCTTTATTTATATATATTTACTGGGAGTAGAAAATACAAGAACACTGTGGAAAATTTTATCATACATTCAGAATAGTATTACACTAAAATGGGGCACACCTGGTGCAGGACAGTAGTCAAGTGTAGATGATTAACAGAAGCAGATATTATTGTAAAAAAGCTGCCAATAAATTTAAATAAGCAACATCAAATAATAAAATAGGATCTTGGGGGAATATGTCACTGTCTCATATCGTGAGGGGACTGAACCCATTATAAGAGGTTCCCATATTAGATAGGAGATAATGCAGAGTATTTTTATGTGCTAATAGTAGAGGTTTCCACCCTTTACTCCTTCATCTTCTGTGAGCAAGAAATAAATGCAGATTGTAAACTTGCTATGTACATAGGGAAGGCTTAAAACCCCAAATTCATGAGTCAAAATATATCTGAATTCTCTTCACAGATATGTGATCATCCACCAACCATCTACAGTTCTTTATTCATTTAGCCTAGGAGAAAGAGAAGTGGTGTGTATACCCAAGGGAAAAACATGTTTGTCTTTGATGAGCAGGGTATTCCTCAAAATGCACTTCCCTGACAGAAGTAAATATAGCAATGTTCATCCACATCAGCAATGGCCAAATCTGGCAGACCACCTGTTTCACCACTAGAAAAAAATTTGCCTTCCTTTTGCTGTAATTAGAATGTAATGTCTCTCAATTCTGGGGTTCAGTTAGGAGACCTTTAGCTGACATTTCACTTATACCTTTCAGCCCAGTATTTCAGAATAAAGATGCTTTTTACAGAATAAAAATATTTTAAATAGTTATTGAATGAATACTGAAAATATAATCAATGAATACCAAAAATGTAATTAATATCATGAGTGTAATTAATATCTTGAATATAATTCATGCCACTGAATTGTGAACTTAAAAATGATTACAATTGCAAATATTATGGTTCATTTAAAAAAATTAGCGGGGCAGTGGTGGCGCACGCCTTTAATCCCAGCACTTGGGAGGCAGAGCCAGGTGGATCTCTGTGAGTTCAAAGCCAGCCTGGGCTACCAAGTGAGTTCCAGGAAAGGCGCAAAGCAACACAGAGAAACCCTGTCTCGAAAAACCCAAAAAAAAAAAAAAAAAAAAAGAATGTAATCACCATACATTATATGTGTGTACAAAGTACAAAGACAGCAATGTCCTTAAAAAAAAAAAATTAGTAAAAAGTTAGTAGTGTCATGGATGTATAATGCAAGTAATGAATTATATAGTGTTCCCTAGAATTCCCTCAACCTCACAACAGCACAAAAATAGGAACATGCTTGATGTTTGGACTGAATTAACATGGAACTATATTTGGCCTGCGCCCAAAATGTCCACATTGTCTTATTTAACTACCAGATTATATAGTCTGTATGCTATATACTCTAAAGCTATTTAAATTTACAACAGACATAGAATTTAAACTTGTTCTTGATTTGATACTCAGGAATAATCAAACTTACAAGTAGGAGATGTATTTGTTAACGCTTGTAAAATGGAATCTGCTTCCAGGGTAGACATCATTTTCAACATAAGCTCTGCTTGCTGTTCAAGGCCAACTTCTAGACGAGCATCTAATGCTACAAAAAAAAGATACCTAATCAGTTATTACTCATGTACTTCCTACTATAGAAAAACCATGGCAACATCTGGTCCCAGAAAGGGCTGACGAGGCTTTGACTTCACAAAAAGAAATCCTGCATGTGGTATTAGAACTAAACCAGGGAGAACATCTGAGCATGCAGATAAAGACGGGAAATAAATAGTACAGAGACCGGTGGAATAAGTAAGTGACACAATGACAACAGAAGGAAAGACATTCAAAATGGGAGATGTCGCCCTACCCCAGCCCCACAAAAACAAGAGGAGAAAACCAAAAGAAATTCAACAGAACTATCAGACATAGAAATAAATGTTAGCTTATCACATTTGATACAAATAAATGTGTAGACACATACATAGTAACAGTCACTAAGACAATAATAACTTCCGTCCAAATCTTGGCTTTTTAGACAAATTTTTAAAATACACTACTAATTATAGAAAAGACTAACTCCCAAGTACATGCAAAAGCAGCAAATGATGAATGAGAGGCATCTGATTTTGCCCAAGAACTAGAAAATGCTCAAAAAATAATGAACACTTATCGATCCAGAAGCCACTTAAAAGACTCCTGAGACAATTTACATATCCAAATAAAATAAAAGTAACTTTGGGAATATATTTAATAACTATATATGAAAATTATCAAAATTGAAGGCTGGGGAGATGGCTCAGAGGTTAAGAGCACTGGTTGCTCTTCCAGAGGTCCTGAGTTCAATTCCCAGCAACCACACAGTGGCTCACAACATAATAAATGATATCTGGTGCCCTCTTCTGGCATGCAGGCATACATGCAGGCACACATTAAGGCAAAACACTGTATACATAACTAACTAAATCTTTAAAAAATTAAAAATAAAAAAATAAAATAAGCTGGGTGGCAGTGATGCACGCCTTTAATCTCAGCACTCGGGAGGAAGGGCCAGCCTGTGATCTCTGTGAGTTCGAGGCCAGCCTGGTCTACAGAGTGAGATCCAGGAAAGGCGCAAAGCTACACTGAGAAACCCTGCCCCAATGAATGAATGAATGAATGAATGAATGAATGAATGAATGAATGAATGAATGAATGAATGAATGAATGAGTGAGTGAGTGAATTTATATATATAAAGATCAAAATTATAAATACTATGTCTACAGCTTACAATAAAAACAGATGAGTAAGAAATGATATTAAAAAATAATAGGCACCTGATTAAAATAGAAAATCAAGGATCATATTAAAATTTAACATATTAGGAAAATATTCTCTCTCTCACACACACACGTACATACGTGTCTACACAAATACACAGCACACACACACATACAGATTTAGTTAAAAAAAAAATTTATAAAGAAGTCAAATTCAGTTCTGTAGATAAATATGCATATGTTTTTTTGGTCTAGGACAACAATACATCCTCCAAGAGCCAAAGCCACATAACAAACACCCCAATAGTAGACATCAGAGGCCCTCCTTTGAGCTGTTACTCAAGGCTGTCCAAGAGCCACCAAAACATACTGTTGCTACTGCCCTTGTTTGCCCCTAACTGTGGAAGGTTGAGACCCTATTGCTGAAGATATCATATACTCCAGAGCAGGGTACAGAGACCCCTAAACTGGAATTGACCTTAATGTTTCCTCCTTAAGGACCAGCTTTCATGGTACCAGAAAGTGTCATGTAAGCTTCTAAAGGAGAAAGCAACAAACAGTCCTATCGAGCCATGATGCCCACAAACTACAATAATACCCAGCATGGCACTATAACCCGAAGAGTACAGTAGGGACAAGCATATATTGGTAGTAACCAGTAACTCTCTAACTGAACTCAAGATCTGCTCAACAAGAGAGAAACTATGCCTGGTGCTGGAAACCTAGCCAACTAAGTGTTGGTAAAGTCATGGATTTTGAAGAGCAATCTACAACTACCACTTTTCTATATCAACGCAATCCCTGACAATGATCTAAACATTAGTTTTTATGCCTACAGGTAAGTGGAGTCTTCACCCCATCAAGGGAACTTCTCTCTCCAACAGATTGAGACCATTACAGAAAACCGCAATCAATCAAAATGCAGAGCTGTGGAGCCCAATCCCAATGGATATACCAAGAAAACACACTTGTACCTAAGATTCAGGAAACACTGTGGAAGAATAAACAGAAAGACTGCTAAAAGCCAAAGGATTAGGGAACTTGCTGTGACACTGTGTCTCCTTACTAATGTCAGATGCTACACCCATGAAATCTCACCAATATAACTGCCCAACCAGCCTGAAAACACACATATAAGTGACATTCTACAGACTGAGCAGGTTATATATATATATATATATATTTGGGAATATATACATACATACATAACAATGAATGAAAAAAAGAGGCTCAGAATTTGAAAAAGAGCAAGGAGGAGTATTGGGGGTGATAAGAGGAGAGAGAAGGAGGAAATGATGTACTTATAATCTCAAAGGAAAAGAATTACAACAAAGTAAAAGAACATATTCTCATTTCACATATCAAACAAGCATCAAATAGCTTAGGGTCAGTCTGACTCTGAAAGAGAAAGCAGAGTGGACCATCAATAAGTGGAAGGTCTTTAAATATGCTAACAGAGCCAGGTGTGGTGGCACACACCTTTAATCCCAGCACTGGGGAGGCAGAGGCAGCGAGGTCTCTGAATTTGAGGTCAGCCTGGGTTAAAGAGTAAGATCCAGGACAGGAACCAAAACTACACAGAGAAACCTTGGCTCAAAAACAAAACAAAAAAAGATAGAAGAAGAACAACAACAAAACAAAACATGCTAATAGAAACAGCTATGAATGGTAAAAAACAGCACACCAGTGACAGCAACTCAGATACTGTGTACTCAAAATGCAAATTATGAAAGGAAAGCACAAATTCACAATGTTTTTAGCATATGCCTTAAAATATTCCTATGCACACTTACCCTGAGATACTGAAACACTGACAGTCTGGGATCCGTTCTTCTCTGTGTTTGACGGTGGCTTTGCTACAGGCATCCCCAGGCCTCCAATGTATGGGTTATAATTATAGGTACCGTAATCAGCTCCCCAATAGTCATACCAGGTACTGCTTATAGGCTTTAAAAAAACAGAAAAGTTAGTATTGTAAATGGATTATACAATTTATAGTATTTAAGCTGGAATAAGTCTACAAAATAAGCATTCTCCCTCCTTTAAATGCCCCAAAATTGTTGGAATTTTATGAATTTAACAAATTCTTCAGAAATATCCTACTACATTTTTAAGACAAAACAAAAAACAACTTACAGGATCAGAACCTGAAAGGTAACCAGCACCATTAATAAAATTATGTAGCCCAAAGAACAGTAATTGTATAAGGTATTACAGCTGTATCTCCATTAAAAATTGAGGGAGAATAACAAAGAAATAATGATAGCAATAATCTCGTCTTGGGTAAGACTCCAAGTGGCTGTCTGGAATGCTGGTAATCCATCACTAACATTTGCTGGCTTCTAGAGATTATTACTACAGTTGTTCATGGATACATCACTTTAAAAAGAAAATAAGATGTACTATGCATGAAATTGTCATTTTATTTTTACTTCAAACTTTACAAATTTGTTTATGCACTCGGGAGGCAGAGGCAGGCAGATCTCTGTGAGTTTGAGGCCAACCTGTGCTACAGAGAGAATTCCAAAATAGCTAAAAAGCTACACACAGAAACTGTCTCCAAAAATAAATAAATAATTAAATAAGTGAATGAATGCATGAATGAATGAATAATAAAAGAGAGAGAATTTTGTTTATTTAGTATGATTCAACTTGAAGAAATTGATTCCATCACAGAAGTGCTGGGGATCAAAACATCATCATCATTTACTTTTTTAAGTGTGTTTAATTGAACTGAAAAATAAATGTTTTATAAAAAGTGTATTTATTACATTCATTGGTGCATATCTCTATCTACTGCATGTGTGCATGGTACCCGCAGAGGCCCGAAGAAGGTACTAGGTCCCCTAGAACTGGAGTTACAGATAGTAGTGAATCACGGGTCCTCTGGAAGAGCAGCCAATGCTCTTAACTGCTGAGTCAATTTTCCAGGCCCCTTGGCGCTGTTTTTTGTTTTGTTTTGTTTTTTTTCAGCATCAAAATACAGCAGCTTAATGTACTTTATGAATGCTGAATAATGGGCTGGGATTAACGAATTTGAGAATAATGTGCATGGCTTTCCTCATTACTCCCTCTTTCTGTTAGATTAGCGATGGGTTTGCCAGCTTATTCACTTTTTCATACCTTCAACTCTTGTTGATGCTATAGATTGGATGTTTTTTCAAGACAGGGTTTCTCTGTGTAACAGCCTTGGCCATTCTGGATCTTTGAAGACCAGGTTGTACTTGAACTCACAAAGATCTCCCTATCTCTGCCTCCCATGTGCTAGGATTAAAGGTGTGCACTACCATGACCCGCTTATAAATTTTTTCTTTGAATATCTATTTCTTTAATTTCTTGTCATCTATGTTTAGGATTGACTATTTTTTATTGAGAGCTGTCGAGATGCATTACTAGGTTATATATTTATTTGATATATATAATATTTTTGATATAAGTACTTTCTGTTATAAACTTTCTTCTTAGAACTGCCTTGGCTATATCTCAGAGGTTCTGACAGGACACATTTTCACTATCATTTGTCACTATGAATTTTTTTATTTCCTCTATGATTTCTTGGGTGACCCACTGTTTATTCAAAACTGTTTAAGTGCCAAGTTTTTTTGTGGTTTCTACAGTTTCTCTTACTATTGCAATCTACTTTTGCAGCATCATGGTCTGATAAAACACAAGAATTACATCGGGTTTTCTTGTGTTGTGTTTGTTGAAAGTTCATTTAGATCCTATGATGTAATCATTTGATAGAAAATTCCATGTGCTTTAAAAAAAAACTATGCACTGCCTCTGTACACAAATCTGTTAAATTCTATTCATACACAGTCTATATAAGCTCTGAATTTTCTTTACTTGTTTTTAGTTTGAAAAACCTTGCCAAGATAGCTTTTCTCTTTCATGTAATTACTAGACAAAACATATAAGATGAAATTATTCTAATACAAAATACCTTAAAAACTTTGGCTGCAAGAGGATCCTTTTCTAAATCAATATCTAAAGGATCAATGTCAACTTCCATTAGATCTTGAAGTAGCTCAAGGTCAATTTCCTTATCTTTTTCCAAAGAAGAGAGAGGAGGTGTACCTTCAAATAAGTAAAAAAGAAATCACTGGTAGAGTTTATTAAATGAAATTTAAACAAAATAATGCTTTATGTTGTTGAACTAAATAATTCATTTGCACAGAACATACACATACACACTTCAAAATATTTAAATATTTATATATAAGTATTAATCAGCATGCAAATTTATCACTCTGCAACACTATGAAAACAGAAATGCAGTATCTGATTTCCTAGTGAGAAGACCACATTATTTGCTCTTCTAAAACTAAGTGGCATAAATTTTACTCTTCAGAATAATTACTGGCATATCTAAAATGGATTACTATCTTTCGTTACACCTACTACATAATACTTTTATGGTATTTTAACTATCATTACAGGTAATATCAATGAGTACACAAGCTAAAGCAAAAAAAGAATTAAGTTGTACAACTATTTACTTATCTACTATGTATTTAGAAATTACCTTACTCTCAGATGTCTCCAATTTTTAAGCAGTTTCTACACTTTTCTATCCTTCCTCTTCACTAAACATATCTTTATAGAATGCCAGCAAATGTGAGCCATTGTAGTTTCTATATATGTATAAAAAGATCAATAAACCTTCTCTATCCTTACTAGATTAAGAAAAGGTTAGAGGTAGAGGTGCATGGTAATTTAGCATTCTACAACATGACCAGCTAACAGAGCGTTCTGATGGCAAAGGTCCTCCTCTACTGGTAGGTACACAATAAGCCTCTTGGCAGCAAACATGAACTGTACACAAAGAAAGAAGTCTTTCCACATGAAGAAGGAATCAGCAAAAAGACTGCACTATGAGGGAACCTAGGACTAAAGAACAACAAGTAGATGAAAGGGAAAGCAGGGTGTTAAAAATATGTGTGTGAGTGTATGTTTGTTCAATACTAAACAAAATTTAGTTTTGAAAAAGGATTATCCAGATCACAAAGGATCCGAAATGCAAATTAACAAGTACAGATTTTAAAAAAAGAAAAGATATATGATATCCCAATATTTGAATATTAAAGAGCTTTCAACTTTGTTTTCATCACTGAGTATTTTTATAAGGTTTTCTACTTTGAATTTTCTTCAACAGTAAGTGATGGTTAATCACAACTGTCACCTTGAGATCTAGAATCATCTGCAAGTCAAACATCTAGGCATAACTGTGGGAGATTTTCTTGATTGTGTTAACTGAGATGTGAAGGCTCAATCACTCTCGGTGGTACCATTAACTATACTGAGATTCTGGAATGTATAAAAAAGATAAAGTGATCAGCTTAACAAGTTTATCACTATGATTTCCCTAATGATGAAATAAAACCACAAATTGTAGGAAAAAAAAATACACTTCTATTATGTTTAGACTTTTACGGATGTGTTTTGTCTACATGTACATATATACACACCATATGCATGCCTGGTGCCCACATAAGCAAGAAAAGCATGTCTGATCCTTGAAACTGGTCGTTGCGAGCTACTATGTGGGTGATGAGAACCAAAGAAGTGCTCCTAACTAACTGCTGAGCAAACCCTCCAGTCCCAAATGCTTCCTTCTAAGTTGCTTTAGTCTGGGTATTGATTTTTCACAGAAACAGAAAAGAAACTAAGATAATATATGAAAATACTTACAATGTTATAAAATGTAAGAACTATATAAATTATACTAAATTAAAATGCTTAGAATATTATGAATCAATAGCACGGTGGCACACGCCTTTAATCTCAGCACTGTGGAGGCACAGGGAGGCCCGTGTTCGAGGCCAACCAGGTCTACAGCACTAGTTCTGGGACAGCCAAGGTCATACAAAGAAACCCTGTCTTTAAAAAAAAAAAAAAAAAAAATTCCTGTTTTCCAAACAACTAACAAAAAATACAAAATTCAATTTTATATACCATTAACATTCCTCAACTGGAAGCCTATTTTCATTTAAAGAACAGAAGTAAGAGAGAAGTAAGAGCTATTTTAAATAAAATTTAAAATTCTCACCTGCTATATCATGTGTCAGAGGCTCATCTATGGTTTCCAGCAACTGAACAGAAGACTGCGGCAGGGAGTCATCGGAGTCACCGGCTGTTGCTCCTACATCATCACTCGCTGTGCCTTCTTCCATCGCTTCTGCAGCTACCGGAGCCAACAACTCTCCTGGATTGGAAGGATAGTCCTAACCACTTTAATAATTTATGTGTTTTTATTACTCTTTTGTAACAGATGAAGAAGCTAACAGATTGGATTCCCAAGGTCACAGAAGAACTAGTGAGCAGCATTATCATCGGTGGTAATAATGAAATATGGGTTTCCCTACCAATGTATTCTAATAACCTAGCAATCTATTAAAACCACTGGCCTGTCATCATAAATATAAGAATTAAAATGGTTACCACTGCAACATTTATACATTTAGGAATCTCTTATAATTTTCTTTAGACATTACTTGAGCAATGATGAGTTAATTCTGACACACCATGGGAGAAATTAATCCAAACTAACCTGCTAAAATATCCTGTAGCATACAGGTTAACGAATACTGAGCCCAAGCACCACCCCAAGAGATGTCTCCTCTATTGAAGTCAGTTCCAACCAGAAGCAATAGCAGTCTTTCCAGCTGTGGCTCATTCACAATCTCACATAGATGAATAGTTGGCCTTGTTGCATTTGCAATGCGTGCTAGAACCTGAAACAAATCATAAAATCACGTACTTAAATAGTAGTTAAATTGGCCAGGCGGTGGTGGTGCACGCCTTTAATACCAGCACTCAGGAGGCAGATCTCTATGAGTTCGAGGCCAGCCTGGTCTACAGCTCGAGATCCAGGACAGGCACCAAAACTACACAGAGAAACCCTGTCTTGAAAAATAAAGGAAAAAAAGAAAAAAGATAAGAAAATACTAGCTAAATATAATAATAATAATATATTTAATTATATTATAATTAAATTAATTATAATTAAATTATAATTAATTATATATTAATAATAATAATAGAAACAGACATGACAGTTTTCAAAGTAGATGATTTTTATAAAGTTATTTAAAATGAACTAGAACAAAGAAATATTGTGGAATAAATACTGTATTTGGTTTTGTTTTATATTTACTTATCTATTTTCAAGACAGAGTTTTTCTGTGTAGCCCTAGCTGTCCTGGAACTCATTCTGTAAATGAAGCTTGCCTTCTCTACCAGCTGGGATTAAAGGTATGAGCCACCAAACCAAGCTATTGCATCTTGTTTTAAATCTGGATGAATACTTACAAATAAACAATGAGTGAATGAATTGCAGGAAAGGAATCATAGCATTCAAAGTCAGTAATCTCATTTATGTTTACTTATTTCCTATATGAATTAATAGATTATCTACAATAGATTACCCAGATTATCTACATTTCAAACCCTCAAGTTGTGATTTGTTTTGTTTTATTTTGTTTTGTTTTTTGGGTTTTTGGGCCAGGATTTCTTTGTGTAGTTTTGGCTATCCTAGAACTAGCTCTGTAGCTCAGGCTGGCCTCAAACTCACAGAAATCTGCCTGCCTCTTCCTCCAGAGTGCTGGGATGAAAGACAATACTATTGTCCAGGCAAACCCTCAAGTTTTAACCAAATAAAAAACTGCATCTGATTTTCTCAGGAATTGGGAGGGGAAAGTATTTTTTAAAAATCTTTCAAGGCACAATAAGATAAGGAAAATAAACAGAAAGCAAAAAAAGAAAATTACCCCTTTTCTTCGTATCAACCAAAAACTGTATCATAACTGCCTTACCTTACAGACAAATAGTAAGAGGTCTGCATGGCATGTGAAATCCATGGACAGGAGAAATAGGACAAGCTTCTGCACTACTGAGATACAACGCTCATGGGCCAGAGTAAATGGAAGAGGTTCTATCTCAGGGCTCTCTTTTGTTGTTGTAACTTCAGTGTCTAAATTAGAACGAGACCATTCTGCTGTCCGACGCAAGCGAATCAAATCCTTAAAATGCTGCAGACAAAAATTTACATGATTTAGAGCAATGTTTATTTAATGGAAACCTCTGAATACATACTCTTGTGAGATGAAAATATCCAACAGAAAATTTCTAATGCACAAAACTTTCATATAAATCATAAGCTTCAAAGAAAAAATGGTGATGTTTTGTGTGAAACAGCTGTCTCTTCTGACACAGCCTCAACCCTAAGTGACCTTGAACTTGTGATCTTTCTGCCATTACCTTCCAGATGTTAGGATTACAGGCTTTCTGAACCATCACACCTGCCTAAAAGTTAAAACTATTAACAGCTATCTATACTGACTGACATAAATCATCTTCTATTTAAAGTACATGATATGTAACAAAATTGCACAAAGGCCATAACATAGATTAAATCCAGTATTTAAAACAAATATTACCAAAACATACAACGAATAATGAATACAAACTGGATAGAAATAAAGTGACTTCAAAATATTGGATTCAAATTATTTCAAAATCTTGAAAAGTTTAAAGTTGAAAATCAATGTTACTTGTAAATTTGGATTAATGAAAACAAATGTAATGGGTATTTCTTGTTTTCTCTATTTTGAGAAAATAGTCTTGCTTCTAGTCCAGGGTGGACTTAAACTTGTGATCCACATGCTTCAACCTACTAAATATTGAGAATATAGGCAAATGCCACCATGCGAAAAAAACTTTTTAATTATATTAAAAAAAACCACTGGAACTTAATTCTGATGTGGCAAAGACAGTTTTTGAGAGGTATGCACCACTGGATACCAAAAGTTTTAATTCCAAATCTAAATCTCCCGAAAACATATACTGAAGGAAGAAGAAATGTCAACAAGCACTTTCCATATTAACTGTCTTTAAAAGGATAAGGAGATGGTATTTATAACCCGTTTTATAATTCATGAAAATAGAACCATCAATGTCAAATGACCAACTCCTAAGACTGCACAATAATCACTATCTGCAACTTCCTCTCCAGCCACTCTGAAGGTCTGTGCTAGGCAGTGAAGTCTATTTCCTACATTAAAACTGAGTATTCTGATATTGAGCACTGACAAGAACAACATGCAATCATTACTATAGTAACAGTAGTAACAACCACCGTTACAGCCATGATCACACAGCAAAGAACAGATCTTACCTTGGAGGTCGCCTGCTTTAGTTTTGCTTGCTCTACCAGAAGTTTATATGAGGAGCCTTTGTTACTCTGTATTTTTTCTTTTTCCATCTGTTCCACCAAAGCCTTCTGTTTTGCCTTTAGTAGGTTAAGTTGCTTAAAATACAAATCAACAACTTAATCTTAAAAATATCAATGTTAAGAACAAAATGTAAGTAATTATACTTCTTACAGAATTCACACTTCAAATAAATAACTAACCCTCTGAATAACCTAATGATAAAACCTAAATTATTTTTTTAAGAAAAACATTGTCTCTCCATTCATCACTGAATATGAATAAGTTCCTTACCCATGGGAAAAGGAGGTAATTAGAAAACTTCCTTATAGAAGCTGATTTTTTTTCCAACACTGGAAAATAATTTAAGTACATAGAGAAAATATTTTTTATTGCAGAAGAATTCTTAGCTTCAATTTTATGAGAATTTGACTTCATAGTAGTAAATATTATTAATATGTCTGAGTATGTCTCTCTTACTGTTTAATAGACGCTTCAAATATTCTTTATTCGTGTGTGTCCCCAAGTGTGTGCAGCACACACACAGACGTTAGAGTACAATGCTGTGGAGTCTGTTCTCCCCCGCTGAACTAATGTCATCCTGCTTTTGCAGCATGTGCTTTTACCCCTATGCCATTTCACTGGCCCTACAATGTTTTCCACTTACATACAGATTCAACTATGGTTTTAAGAAATAGCAGGGATCTGCAGGCGGCTGTGGCACACGCCTTTAATCCCAGCACTCGAAATCAGAACTAGGTGGATCTCTGTGAGTTGCAGGCCAGCTTGGGCAACAGAGCGAGTTCCAGGAAAGGCTCCAAAGCTACACAGAGAACCCGTTTCAAAAACCAAAACAAAACCAAAAGAAAGAAAGAAAAAAAATAACAGGGATCTTTTAAAACAGTTTACTCAACTTCCATTAATGAAGATATTCTTCAAACTTGCAGCTTATCACATATATTAAATGATGAAATATAATATTTTAAACATTCTCCTGTATTCATATGTTCAACTGTGACAGCCAATTCTGTTTCTCTAACGACAAGTCATCTGACTGCTAGACCATCTCCTTTAACCCTAAACCACAGTCCAGTCTATAGCAAGAACAAACAAAAAGGAGAGAGAGAGAGAGAGAGAGAGACAGAGAGACAGAGAGAGACAGAGAGACAGAGACAGAGAGACAGAGACAAAGACAGAACAGAGACAGACACTTTCTACTTGTAACAATTTTATGTGTTGACCAGCTTCCCCATTTATCCTTCCACATAAGCAGAAAGATATTTTAAATGAAAATACACTTAGAAAAACATGGAGGGTTGGGGAGGGGAGGGGAGAACATGCCAAGAACTAAAGGAAAAAGTCAGGAACTTAGGACAAAATATAACATTATATTATTTTTAAAAAATGAACTGAATAATTCTAAACTAATTACAATTAATTGTTTCAGAAAATGACCACAAAAGGTTATAGACTAGCATATGTAATAATTATAACAAAAAAGAAAATAGAATTTTAAATTACAATTTCAATTCTTATAGAAATACATATTATTTCCAATCTATTTGTGACTAAGATGGCAACTGCTGTTCCATCACCATAAATACTTAGTGTATTTCCCACAAATCACAGCACAACCATCAACATAGCTACAGCTATAAGTGTTTCGTTTATATATAATGTATATATGTATGTGCATATGTATGCTTGGGACAGTTAGATGTCAGAAGAGGGTGCTGGATGGTTAGGAACTAGAGTTATACATAGATTTGAAATATCATGAGAGTGTGTCAATCAAACCAAGATCCTCTGCAAAAACAGCAAGGACTCTTCTTAATTTCTGAGCCATGCATGAGTCCAGGCCCAGACACAGCTTGTTTTACTTATTCATTCATTCATTCATTTCATTCATTCATTTTTAGGAGACGTAGGATTCCAGGGCTAAAGAGATGACTTGGCAGGTTAAAAATCACATGTTGTTCTTCCAGAAAACCCAAAGTCAGATGCCAGAACCCACACCAGGTGGTTTATAAACTCCACCTCTAGGGAATCAAACACTGTCTTTCTGGTCTCTGTACACACTTGTATTACAAGGCATACATTCACAAAGACAGACAGAAACAAACACACACACACACACACACACACACACACACACACAAATAAAAGTAAAATAAAGCTTTTTTTTTTTTTTTTTTAAAGAAAAAATTAGTAAATTGGCTGGAGAAATAGCTCAGTGGTTAAGAACACTCACTGCTTTTCTAGAGGACCCAAGTTCATTTCCCAGAACCCACAGGCTATTCACAATCAAGTTCGAAAGGACTAAATGCCTTCTTCTTGCCTCAAAGACACATATGCAGTCAGGACACACAAAACAAGAACACAATACAGTATACTCTAACTTGCAATCAAGGATACAGTTTATACTTTGAGAGAACTAACCTTCTGAGGGAGAAAGGAAAAGACACATTTTCTTTTTGGAAATCAAACTCAGCATCTAGAACATCTCACGCATATAGTCTACTACTGAACCACACCAAGAATGAGAACATATTTCAAAAATAATTATAACTACCTGCTGATTCAAAACAAGGTGAGACTTCCATAAACTCAATTCTTCAGATAAAAATGACATGGTAAATAATGTTTACATAGTTATTCTGGAGAAATGCTTATGAGATATCCTACAGCTGAACTACATTCTAATACATGACTACCTATGAAAGCGAAGTGTGGAGGTACAAGTGAACACAAAAGGAGAAGGATGGAGTGTGTGTGTGTGTGTGTGTGTGTGTGTGTGTGTGTGTGTGTGTGTGTGCGTGCGCGCGCGCGCTTTCTCTTTATATTGCACAAAGCAACAATGGGAAAATCAATCTTTAAAAACTATAGGATTAGGCGGGCAGTGGTGGCACACACCTTCAATCCCAGCACTCGGGATGCCAGGCAGATCTCTGTGAAGGCCAGCCTGGTCTAAGAGCAAGCTCCAGGACAGGCACCAAAACTACACTGAGAAACCCTGTCTCAAAAAACAACAACACGGAAAAAAAGAAAAAAGAAAAAAAAAAAAAAACCCAGGAAAAACAAAACAACAATAACAAAAAAATACAGGATTAATCATCAGGAAAATGGTTAAATGGGTTTAAGAACAAAGAATGTAATTGTAGTTAGCAATAAAAAATAAAAGTACTATGGGTGGAACAATGGCGCAACAGTTTGCTGCTCGCTCATGCATAGGACCTGAGTTCAGTTTCCAGCACCCACATGACAGATCACACCCATGTGTAATTCCAGTTCCAGAAGACTGGATACCCTCTTCTGGCCTGCCTCCTCAGTTACCAGACACACATTCAGGCAGAATAAACATTCATGCACATAGAAAGTAACAAGTAAAATCTACAAGGCAAAGTACTGGTATACTTGATATAGAACACAACTCTGAGGAAAAGCGGCTAGACATAAAAGGAAACACACTACACACCTGCCTGCCAATATTTTGCTGAATCAGTGCACACAATAAACTACACCCAAGTAAAAGGACAAAATACAACACAACCGATGAAAACACAAATTAATGACGAGAAGACTGCAAACACTCTGGAAACCCCAGTGGCATGGGTATGCTCTTCCAGCTCAGAAACCACGGCAGGCCTCTTTGAGAAAGTGATAATGTACTAATGTCAGAAAAATATGTCCGTTTACCCAAACAAAAGACTAAAAATATGCACTTAGAATTAAAAAGAAAGAAAGAAAGAAAGAAAGAAAGAAAGAAAGAAAGAAAGAAAGAAAGAAAGAAAGAAAGAAAGAAAGAAAGAAAGAAAGAAAGAAAGAAGCACACGCAGAAATCCTGGATGAGAAAGAGGGCAGGTGGTCCCACAAACTTAAATTCAATAGACTAAAATCTAAAAGGCAGAGGGGCAGCTGACAACTTCAATCCAAAGGTCAACTGGAAGCCACTAGGAAAGTGTTACTGGGTTTGTACTGAAATAAAACAGGGTAAATGGCAGCATGGAAAGACAGCCAGAGCAAAGAAGAAAAAGTCAAGAAACCCTATAGAGAGGCAAACAAAGCCCTTGAAGAGTAGTAACAGAGAACCATAAAGTTTAAAGAATACCAAAACTAAGTAAAGTAGGTCCTTTCCCATTTTACATATAAGGTTGTCAAAGTGTTAAACCAACACCCTGGGCAGCATGCTTCACGCTTGTCTGAGGTCAATGATGACAAATGACAGTCTCAAAACTAAAACAAAGTTACTGACCATTACCTGCTTATGATGAACAAGCTGCTTTCTGATTTTCCTGGAATATAATCTATCGAGGCTACTTCCTCCCTTGGATGATCTATTTAAGCTCTGAGTGTGCAAATTATTGTTGATGAAACTCCACTGATTACCTGGAAAGAAAAGCTTTTATTAATAATTCGGTTAAATATGACTTTAAAGTAACTTCTATACCCAGGAAACAAAAACATAACAATATATCAACCAAAACAGAGCTTTTGAAAGTAAGACAGCTCTCTGAAGGATAAACAAATGACTGACAACAGCTCTGTATCCAATCTCTTCTTGAGCATCCCAGACACTTTCTGTTACAATGCTTAAGATTCATTTTGACAGCTCTCAGGAGGCAGAGGCAGACAGATCTATGTGATTTCAAGGCCATCTTGAACTAAAAGTTCCAGGACAGACAGAGCTACACAGAGAAACTCTGTCTTGAAAAAACAAACAAACAAAAAGATTGATTTTGAACAACATAGCTTTGATGTGTTCTAAACAAGAAATAATGATAACAATAAAAGGTTTTGTACAAGCACTAGAAATAGCTAATTGGATTAATGACTGCCAAGATGGGTTTAATTATTCAAAAGGCAGGCTGCACAACTACATTTAATTTTGTGTTTTGGAACATGTCCACACTACTCTGCATTGCTCTTTCCTTCAACATGGTCTAAAACCACACTTTCCTCTATTTTGATCTTGCTGTTATTTTGAGACAGGGTCTCACTATGTATATAGCTCTGGTTGGCTTTGAACTCAGAGACTCCAATGTTTCTGTCTCCCAATAGCTGGAATTAAAGGTATATTCTATCATGCAGAGTACCTCTTCTGATTTATTTATGCATCACTTTAAAATACTTTCCTATTTCTGCCACTCACTAATCAAGTTTTAGTTCAAAATCTTCAAACCCTGAAAATTTCCTCCCACCATGCCTTCTAATACTAAACAATAAAAATGAAAATTAAGACACAATTTACTGTGTCCATCTTTAAATTATAGTTATATTTAACTTAATGCTACTGTTTACCCCCTTGTCCAATAACTGAACAAATGGATTCACATACACATTTTTTTACACCAACATAAATTCCTTGCATCTGAGAATTCTTTCACTTTCTCATAGAACTTACATGAGTTATATTTGCTGTATTTACACACGAAGTTCAGATGCCTCAAATTTTTTATAAAATCATTGTTAATTATAATAAATGCAAGAATTCACTTCATCTTAGATGTTTGATTTTCCCTTAATTTATAAATTGTTTTGTACTCCAAGCATACTAAAAAATGAGTAGTAATAATAACCTCAGGAATTTACAAATTTAAGAATAATGGAAAATTGTAGCTAATTACAAGAACTAAACTGAAATGAACAGTGGTTAAGAAAAACGGTAGATTATATTAAAATAAAATTTTAATTAGGGGAAATGGAAAGGAGAAATGTAGTAATTAAAATACAATCTCTCCAGACGGTGCACACCCTAAATCCCAGCACTCAGGAAGCAGAGGCAGGCAGATCTCTGGGAGTTCAAGGTCAGTCTGGTCTACAGAAAAGCCAAGGTTATTACACGAAGAAACTGTGTGTGTGTGTGTGTGTGTGTGTGTGTGTGTGTGTGTGTGTGTGTGTGTGTGTGTGTGTGAAACACAACCTCAAATATAAACAAAAGTATTAAAAATCCTCCACAAATTGCCTTGCCTTAAACTCACTTCTACTAAGCTTATTATATAGTAATACACTTCTTAGGTTATTATAGTAACAAAGTATGGGGTAGGGTGAAATCTATGGATGTACTGACTACTTAGAATTCACATCCAGACAAAGGAGTTTGTCCAAAAATGTAAATTCTATCTTTCAGCAGATTCCTAAAGAAAATTAACTCACATTTTACATAAATTACATACATCTGGTATCTCCAAGCCAATAGCCAGATCAGGAACAAATGCGGAGTCACTGAATTTCCCCACCAACACATTATTATAAACTTGTGATACCTGTCAGAAACCTCTCCCTGTCTTTACCATTCAAAGGTTTCTTTGTAGCTGCTGCTTCATCTTCAACGGTGGCCACATAATCCAGTAACCTGGACACCAGCATAACAACCCAACTGATCATGGGAATATCTAGGACTCCTACAAAGAAATGAGAGTGGGATATTCAAGTAAATGGGAGTCCCCATGAGAACTGAGAAAACATCTTACAAATAAGGAACACACTGTTTCATGACCAACACCAAAACAATACAATATACCTTATAACTAGATATTCATGCTCACAACTGAGTAGAAAAATTAATCTCATAAAGGAGAGGATACAAAGCATGGTATAGGACATATAGGAAACTAAAATAAAATGTGTACCTCACCTTATAATTCGTAGTACCAAATTATATTCTATACCATATTTCATGCTCAAATGAGACCTATCATTGGCCAGAAGAAGAATGTGCATTAAGGCTTAAACACACAAGGAGGTTTGGCTTGATTTTTGTTATGATAGTGTAGAAAAAAAAAAATATCAAAGTTTATCATTTCGAAGGCAGAGGCAGGTGTAACCGTTATTTCAAGACAGCATGGTCTATATAATTCCAGAACAGCCAGATCTATATAGCAAAATCTGATATGTGTGTGTGTGTGTGTGTGTGTGTGTGTGTGTGTGTGTGTGTGTGTGTGTATATATATGTAGAAAAGAAACCAAACAAACAAAATAAACCCAGGTGGGTGTGATTGTGCACAACTTTAATCCCAGCTAGCTCTCAAGAGGCAGAGGAAGAAGGATCCCTGAATTCAAGGCCATCCTGGTCTACATATCAAGGTTCAGGCCAGACAGGGCAACAAAGTCTGCCTCAAAAAAATAATAAATGAATGAATGAATGCATAAAATAAACAAAAAAAACACGCTCGCACACGTACACACACAAGATAAATGAATACACTAACAAAAAATAACATCCAAATTTACAACTTGAATAATGAGTTAAAAAGAACTATATGGGCTGGGTGGTGGTGACACACACCTTTAATTCCAGCACTTGGGAGGCAAGGCAGGCAGATCTCTGTGAGTTCTAAGCCAGCCTGGTCTACAGAAGGAGTTCCAGGAGGAAAAAAAAGGGGGCGGGGGAACAACACTATATGGCAGTCAATCACAAGAAAGCTATTCATTCCAAAAAGGCTACATCACAAAAAAATGTGTACAATGACTATTAAAATAATACATAGGAAATATTTTCGATAAGCCTTTTTAATATCTTCATCTATAGCTCCTTTTTCAATTCCCAAAATGCAATAATAGTCTTTTCCCATTTTGAATGCCTTGAAAATGAACTTAGATTTCCCTTTGTAAAAGAAAAATGTGTCCCCAGTCTTAGCAAGACAATGATTCTGGAAAAATACAGCAAACAGCGAGTCAGCTCAGCTCAGAATATGGACAGAATAGACGCTGCTGCTCCTCATGGGTCATGTTGCTACCAGTTGTTACACATATAAATATCTTACTTTGTCATGTATATAGATTGTGTTTCTTAGGTGTTTTAATTTTTTTAAATATATTTACATTTAAAAAATATTTTATACAAACAGTACTATTAGTAACTATAAATACTAAAGACAGTCACTTTATAGAATACCTTCTGTCCTTCTGTGCATGGTCAACTCTGGCTGAAGAGGTGACAATAAATTATCCAAGAGATTAAGTAAGCTTTCCAGTACTCCACTGTTACTAAGTGATCGCTGACCAATGCAGGAAAGTAACATAAAGACCCTAAGAATAGATACAAAGAAAATAAACAGTGGGAATAAATTTAATTCTTCTACTTTTAAAAATAGATTTACATTTGTTTATAAAAAGTGTTTGCTTCTTAAAACCCATCATATTTTAGGGTTAGTAAAAAAGATTTCTATGAGAAGAAATGATATAAAATGAGTTTTTTTTCTAGTTATTTATTATATTTCCTAATGCTACCCCTAAAAATTCAGATACGTAACTAAGAATAAACTCTATCAGAGCCTCAAAAATTGCATTTAATACACAAGGCATGGCATGATCATATAAAAAATGCATACTCAGACTTATAAAATCCCATAGATTTATCCAGAAAAATTTAAGAGGGTGAACAAGCTGTAGCATATATTATATTATATAATATACATTAGAGTTCATGTCCTTCACTTAGTACTTCCAAAACCATGAGAAGACCTATTTTATATTTTCTCCATATTTACTATCCATGTAAACAAAATTTTACACTCTAACAATGTAGAAGTAAAAATCATTTACAATAAACACCACTAATATCTCCAACCTACCTATCTTGTGGAAAGATGAGAAGCTGCTCTGAATTATACAATTCCTGAAGAACGTTAGAAAGAAACTGGCCCCACCATCTCTCACCACCACACAGCTGAACAAGGAGAAGGCCGGTATGCAAGCGTATCTTTGGGGTGCCACTGATGCACAAGTGTTTAAAGAGTTCTTCACAGGCCTGGGCGTGAAAGGTACTCTGCAAAACTGCAGGAACAGAATGCCCTGTTACAAGAAAGAAACACACAAAACGACTTATCTAAGTGTATGGTGCTGCTTCAACACCAGTACACCTACATACACATCTTTTCCTCAGCAACCAGTAGACAATTGAATCCTATTTACTTTGTGACTATTTACTGCTTTTATAGAGAATTTAGCTGCAAAGTATTTAGCAGTAAGATGAGGTAACACATACATTAATTGTGTTTGTTTCTGTGGTTAGGTTTATCAAATTGCCTTTAAGGTGAATATGGGAGTAGGTATAAATGTATCTTAGGAGGGAGTCTGTAACATGAATGAGTGACTCACAAATAGTTCATGGCTAAAAAACACCGTTACTGTATTAGGTCAGTATACTTTCACTATTCTACTTTTATGTAATGCTTAAAACTTTGGCACTCACACGCTGATGTACAGTAATACAACAAACCTAAGAAATTACTAAAAGTAATAAGATACATTAAAATAAATGAGATGATGATGAAGTCAGTAGAAAGGCACCCATTTACCATGTGACAAGCCGTAGGTTTAATCTATACCATAACAACAACAACAAAAATCTTTAAGGAGAAAATAAATGAGTAAATCTACAAAAAATTTCATAAATATATTAAACAGGATATCAAATTAAAATTTCTAGAAAGTAGAGTCTGAGAATAGAGGTCAGTGAAGAGCACATGCCTAGCATGTATGATCTATCAATTCAATCCCCAGCACCATACAATAATTTAAAAACAAACAAATAAAACGAAACAAAAACTCAGAAAGTTAATACCATGTACCTAAAACAAGCAACAGAGACATAATGAATTAGTCTCAGTAAGTCACTGAGCAAATACAAACCATTGGAAGAGTGAAGCAGGCTGAGCAATGTGTCCAGTAAGTATCTGACAATGGTGCGTAACTGCTCTGTGGACGATGTCTGAATCAAGTCTTCTGGAACTGATGTTTCGCTCAATGTCTTCCGACTTGCACCTATGGCTACTTTGAGCCTCTGCACTGCATTATGAGCCAGATTTAGTTGAAGCTGTAGCTGAATACAATCTTGATAAGCAGAAAAAACCCTACTGTCTTCCTCAACTGCTTTGTCTGGTTTTCGCAAAAAGTACTGCGCATTGTTTGCACTGTTGAGAGGAGGAAGATCAATGCTCTGCAAAAGAGCTTCCAGACGATGACAGGCTAAGTTATATCTATGAGAAAAATAAATTAAGTCATTCCTTCAGTCTTCTTCTGGAGCTACACACTAAAAAGCACATCTCTTAAAATACATTAAAGTAAAACTACTATGAAGAATTATTGTTGGGCCAGGTACTGTGGAGAACACCTTTAATCCCCTTACCCTAGAGGCAAGGGGCGGGGGGGAGCAATCTGTGGCTGGAGGACAGCCTGGTCCAAACAGTCATTTCTAGGTCCCTCAGAGCTACAAATAAAGACCCTATCGTAAAGAAAACAAAACACCAAAACTACTGTTGACAATAATATCAATTAGCTAACAATATTCTCATGTTTTCAACCATGTTGTAACGGACACATGCCTATCCATGCTCCTTTTGCTCCTTTCTATGTAGGTACAGAAATAATTTAAAAATATATGAGCAATTTTTCACTAACCTGCACTGTATATCTTCTTGTAAAGCAACCATCATTGCTAAATGCTGATCAATTTCTGGCTGGTTGGCAGATTCACCTTCGCCTCTTAGAGGATCATGCATCAACTTCAGTTCACTTTCCCAAGGCAAGATATATGTATGTCCATAGTAAAATCCTAATGGGATCTTTGCTCTGGCATTTGTGCTTCCATAACGTCCAATGACAGTTATCTGAAGTGAAGAGTTAAAAATAAGCAAACACGTACGTTATACAATAAAAAAAAAAAATGAGCTATATTGTGGTGATATTGTGTTCCCCAAAATACATTGTGAACCTTAATAAACTTATCTGGGGTCAGAGAACAGAACAGCCACAATAGAGGCCAGAAAATGGTGGCACACATGCCTTTAATCCCATCACTTGGGAGGCGTAGATCCATCCGGATCTCTGTGAGTTTAAAGCCACACTGGAAATAGGCAGGCATGGTGACTCACGCCTTTCTCCCCAGGAAGTAAGCCTTTAATCCCAGGAAGTGATGGCAGAAAGCAGAAAGGTATATAAGGTGTGAGGACCAGGAACTAGAGCTGTTTAAGCTTTTAGGCTTTTAGCAGCAGTTCAGCTGAGATTGATTTGGATGAGGACTCAGGAGCAGCTGAGGAATTGGTGAGGTAAGGAAGGTGTGGCTTGTTCTGCTTCTCTGATCTTCCAGCATTCACCCCAATACCTGGCTTCAGGTTTGTTTTTATTAATAAGAACTTTTAAGATTCATGCTACACTATATATTTGGAAAAATATAGATTTACTTCTTTAACCATGTTAATATTACTAAGAAACATGGAAAGCATACACATTTACTTTCTTGAAGTTCTTTACCTTCATGAATCTGCACACAGGTGGTGGTATTAAGTCATGAAGAATTAGTGAATGGGTGCTAATATCAGTTGCCACTACCAAACGCCTTCCATCCACTTCTTCTCCTAATGTCCATATGTCAATTGATAAGGAGGCCAAGTCTCCACAAGTGGGAATCAGTACATCCGTCAATAGTATAGGTCTTCCAAAATCCAACGTCACAAATCTCCTGGCTCCTATGAAGGAAAAAAAAGCAAGTGACCCACCAAAAAAGGGATCAAATAACCAAATTATATACTCTAAAATAGAATTCTCTTTAAAAAATCAAGTTATTAAAGTACAAATGAGTAAATAATAAAAACAACTTTATCAATACTTATTCATAAATTCTCTACTTGCTTAGTAGTGTGTCAAGGTTCATGATTTGATCTCTCAACAAATATCTACTAAAGTTTTGAAAGCCTAAGGTAAAAAATTTAAGACTGTTAATTAGAAAGTAGTCAGCTATAGAGTGAAATCTCATATTTATTTCAAACATTACAGTTTAACAATTAAATCAGTGAATGCATTAAAAAGTACACCTAATAAAGTCCCAATCTGTCTTTTATTCAGACACGGAACATTTTTTGTTTTAATTTCTCCATTAGATAGATTAGACATACCAAGATG
This sequence comes from Peromyscus maniculatus bairdii, assembly GCF_049852395.1. Classification (NCBI taxonomy): domain Eukaryota; kingdom Metazoa; phylum Chordata; class Mammalia; order Rodentia; family Cricetidae; genus Peromyscus; species Peromyscus maniculatus. The sequence continues at coordinate 42,900,065 of NC_134873.1, read as the reverse complement.
TAATTTCACTTGTAAAAGTCTTGTTTAACTTCTGGGACAAGAGTCTAATATACTGGGTTTAAAATGTAGTAAAGCATGGCTCAAATTACACAGTAACAATACCAATAAAAAATATGAATCATAGGCTGTGCAGTGGTGGCACATGCCTTTAATCCCAGCACTTGGAAGGCAGGGGCAGGTGGATCTCAGAATTCAAGGTCGGCCTGGTCTACAAAGTGAGTTCCAGGAAACTACACAGAGAAACCCTGTCTCAAAAAACCAAAAACAAAAAGTGACTGTCATATAAAAAACAGCACATACTACGCTTTCAGGAGCCATATTTGATTCCCAGCACCCACATCAGGCTGCTTGCTCACAAGCAACTGCCTAACTCTGATTCCACGGAAATCCAACTCCTCCACCCTCTTTGTGCAACTGAACTCATGTGCACAAAGACAGACAGCATACATGCAAGCAAGCAAACACGCACACACACACACACCCTCCATTCATACACTCAAGGAGACACATGTGCACGTACACAAATTAAAAAGAAAGCTTTAAAAAATTGCCCCAAGAAAGGCCTCCAAAAGATACAGACAATTCAAGTGGCTGCCCCAGAATGAATACAGCACTGTCTTTCTAGGTCTGCACCATATCAAAAAAGTTGAGAACAGATTTCTATTTCTGGTCTTATATTCAACAAAAACAAACCCCTTTACTGAAAAGGAAAAGCAAATCGTTAATAATATCATAATTCTTTTTCATTAAATTGGTATGAGGGAAAGTTTAGGATTCTATACTCTGCAGAGTAAAAAACTACTAAGATGTGTTAAGCATAGAGCTGGTTTGACAGAACTATGTTAGAAGAAAACCAAGGTAATTTACAGTGGTTCCTGGAACAATAAATAAAAGTTTAGTTCACCTCCTCAGAGGCTCGTAGGATGCAGTTGTGTCCATGTACAGTATAAACAACTGTACCCATACAGAGCAACAATTTTCCCTCTATGTTTTCAGCACCAAAGCTGCTACCAATTAATAATTAAATGGGCAGAAAATACCAAGAGAATGTTATAAGCTTTATTCTAAAGCAAATAAGATTCAATTGTTAATATAATGAAAAGCACAGATCTATTATGTCCATTTTCCCCCTTAAGGATATTAAAATTTTGCTGTTGCTTTAGTATAGAACTGAAAGTTAGTAGAATTAGAAGGTAAAAAATAGATAAGATTTATTTGTAAATATGGCATACTCCCACACCAATTACAGATTTCTGAAATACTATGTGACACAAATATAGATATAATGCTAGTTTCAGGACACTACCTTACAGCCTTATTTCCAGTATAATGGTAACTGAGTAACTACAGTTCAAGCAGACTATTTGCATCATTCATATTTCAGTAGGCAAGATTTAGATAGAATAATCTCATTTTTTCAATGTAATCAGCCAACCTATACAACTTCTGTGGCTCTTATTCTTGGTAGACTATACTTGACTATACTTGACTTGGTAGACTATAACTTGATAGTAAATGTGATTTCTTTGCAATACGTCATAAAAGGGCCAACAGACTTAGGAAAGAAAAATAACTTTAGAAATGACAAGATTACCTGAATGCATTCGCTCTATAATAATGGACTGGTGAGGTGGAGGCTGAAGAAAATGTGAGGCATGAGAAATTGCAAGGGCTAGACCAGAACCAAGTGGATTCTACAAAAGAAAACAATGTAAATGTATTGATACTACTCTTGCTCTAAAAAACCGTCTAACCATAGCATTAAACTAACTAGTCTCATTTCCTGATACACATTTTGAAATATTTTATAAAAGAAAAGTTATTATCTATTGAAAACATCATTTACCATTCTAGACTTGTTGGAATTTTTGTTATGTGCAGCAAGATTCACTGCTGGGGGATCAATGACTGAGCCTGGAAAAAGCTGTGCAAGCTCGGCATTAATCACAACAGAAACTGCTTCGTTGGGCGGAGTGAGTGGTGGAGTCATAAAAAGTGGTGTTGTTTTTGGAGTAGGTGGAATAACATCAGATGGATGGATGAAAAATCCAGGGGCAGCCACTGGGTTGGAAGGCACAGAGTTGTGAACAGGACCTGCTGCTGATGCTGCTGATGCTGCTGCAGCTGCTGCAGCTGTTGTCTGGTGCAACTTGGCTTCCAGCTTTGCTTTCTGTAAAAGAAACAAAGGCAACACCTATAGAAGAATCCTGACTACCTACGTTGTGAGGAACACTCTATGATTCCATATAATGAAGTTAGACAGGATCAACTAGATCCTCGTTACATGAAGATGAAACTGGACTCAACAAAACGGGAAGCCCTGCCTCACTAGGACATGTCTTGAAATACTGTCTACAAATTTCCTGTGCATTAGGGGAACTAGAAATGGAGCAAAAGATGAAAAGTAAGCAGAACAATTAAATGTAAATAATAAAACCAGGTTCTGCTAAAAACAAAATGAACCAAAAATAGATCAATGCTGACTGACCTAAGTTCACAAGTGCAATTTGCAAAGTTTGCATTTAGTCAGCAATTAAATCTATAAGCCATATTATCATTATTGCTATACTTAGAACTGAATTGATATAATTGGTCTTTTTAATGTCCTATATTCTCTATTCCATGGAAATAGTAACTGGTAACTTTACAATGTTTCTCCAACAGCTTTTAAACATAAAATAGAATTAACTTCAAGACTCAACAAAAAGTATCATTTTCTCTCAAACATGTATTAAAAATGCATTCATATAATTTTAATACATTTAAACATATCACAAAGACTTTACCTCAATTTTCTGTTGCAAAATTAGCTCAGATTAGCTCAGATTGAACAACCTACTTCCTTTATGAAAATAATGGTCATTTTTACAGTACTTTTCAGCTTTTGAAGTTTAGAGACAGCATGAACAAAGAGCCAAATAGTCTCCAACCTGTTGCTGAAGCTTCAAAAGCTGCTGCTGTTTCTCTTGCAACACCTGTAGCTGTTGCTCGGCTGAAGCCATTGCATGAGAGAGAGACTGCAAAGCTACCTGGGCTGCTGAACTCAGGGCTGTCGAGGCTTCCCCAACTGTCCCAGATGATAGTCCACCTACTGCAGGAGTAACCCCGAAGGAACTCACTGGCATAAGACAAGGAAAAAACAAACATAGACACCAGGATGAAGAAAAGGCCCACAGAAGTACATGGTTAAAGTACACAATTTGACATTAAAACTATATTCAGTATATGACTTTAAAAAAAAAAAAAAAAAAAAAAAAAAAGGCTGGGATTTCATTCACTGTCAGGGCATTTGCCCAAAAGGCTCACAGACCCGAGTTCAATCACCAGTATCACCATAAACATACAAACACTGCAACATAGTGTTACCGATACTGATACTCAAGATCTAAGAGGGTCCTACAACAAATCTCAAATCAAAAATTTGAGTCATTTACTTTTCACAAGTTCACAATTATTTCTGGTATACAAGAAATTTGCACATGACCAAAAAACCAAAATAGTCTTATATAATATGAACATAAATTTCAGTTTTATTATGCATTGACCACCTAAGTTCTCAAAAAGCTTTAATCCCAACACTTGGAGCAGGGCAACATTGTGAGATGCTGTCTCAAAAAATAAAAAGAAAGCCAGGTGGTGGTGGCACACTCCTTTAAACCCAGAACTCAGGAGGCAGAAGCAAGTGGATCTCTTCAAGTTTGAGGCCAGCCTGGTCTACACAGTGAGTCCCCAGAAGAATTACAGGCAGCTTTATGACACCATGTGGGTATACTGGACTGAGCCTCGACCCTTTAGAAGAGCAACAACTGCTCTACAATGCTAAGCCATCTCCCAGCCTTGATCTCCTTATTTCAACCTAAAAACTAGACAGAGATAAGGACTGCAGAGAATATATACAAAGCCTTATTTCCTATCTCCAGCTCACTAGAACATCAACTATACACAGTCAAATCCAGCCCAAAGTACTTACACTCTTACCAGCAAAAGCAAAATTTCACCTTTTCAATGTAATTCAGCAGTACAGTATAAATGAACACTTTCTCCATTCAATATTTATAAAAATTGTTTTGAAAATTTCATGTAAAAGCTTACTTTCATAACTTATTCGCGCACATCAGTATAAAATAAAAGGTCAGTCTAATAAAACACTAACTTTCTAAGGTTTGTATTATTACAGGCCTTTACTGAAAAGACCCACTGGGGAAGGGTGACTACTGTAATGACGAGTACACACTGAACACACCACAAAATGACACTCTTTTTTTACTTTTTGTTTTTTTTTTCCAATTTTTCTGTGTAGCTTGGGCAGGCATGGAACTTCCTCTGTGGACCAGGCTACCACTAACTCTGAGATCCACCTGCCTCTGCCACCTGAGTGCTGGGATTAAAGGCATGGCATGCCCAGCACCAAAGTGAAACTCTTCATGAATTACCACACTTAGCAGATCATTAACTACATGAGGCAAATGTCAAGACTTCAATCTTCAGTTGATTACACAATGACACAGTAGCTAAGCTCACAGTGATAGAACTGGGTTTGGAACCCGAGCCAGTGTAAACACTGCATCTTATCTGAACTAATTAAATTTTCAAAACAACTGAGTTAATTAAGCAGAAATTAGTTGCTACTGTATTATTATGTGTCTGAGATATCATTACATTCCCATTGATAGATACTGAATCTAAAGTGAGGAAGTAGAACTCATTCATCAATTCCTCCAAGTAGGGAAATTCAGGCCAAAGTTATGTTTGTGAAAATAAAAATAGTATATGCAGAGACCACCTCCATGAGGGGGAAAGAAATCGTTCCACTGTTTGATTTGCAGGACAGGATGGACTGGAGATACAAAGAGCAGTTTTTCAGACCTAATACTTTATCATTAAATTTTTTGAAGCTTTATTTTTATGTATATGATTTATTTTGCCTAAATATGTACAAGTGTACCTACCACAGTGTTCCTAGTGCCAATGAAAGCTAAAAGAGGGTGTCAGGTATGCCAGGACTGAGGTTAGAGACGGCTGTGCATCATCACGTAGGTGCTGGAAACCAACCATGGGTGCACCTCGGCAGGAGCAACCAGTGCTCTGACCCCAGCTCTCAGCCACCCCAATACCTCAACATTTTTGAACTTCTTCAAAACATTACTAATTCAAACACAATTTTTCTTAAAAACAAAAAAAGCATTCATACATAATCTTATGACTGGCTTTAAGAAAAGATGACCATTTCAAATTTTAAAAGTTTTCTATAAGCTTTATGAAATGACCACAGTGCAAAGAAACAAAAGAAATCTTGACCTTACTAGAACTTCAATTTTTTTTTTTTGTGTGTGTGTGTGTGTATGTGTGTGTGTATTTTAAATCTGAAGTGTCATCTTCACACTTGATGAACTAAACTTAGTGATTATTTCAACAATAAAAAGGTACAAAGAAAATTTTGAAGGAAAACACACTAAAATGAACTGATAAATTCATTTAAAACTTTATCCTTTCTATAACCAAAATTCAGGATTATAAACTGTGAGTTTGCCTGTTGCTGATCTTTTTTAATACTGTTGGTATTTTTAGATCTGCTTCTTTGACAGGACTAGGAACTTAATGCAAATTCTTGAGCACACTTGGCATCTACCACTGAGCTATACTAGGCCTGTTAAATTATAGAGAGGTTACAATGGCACTTGCTTAAATAAGGTACCCAGTAAATCAGTTCAAGAAACGATTCAAGTCCTTCTACGGAGGAAATACAGACTTAGGCCAAAATACATATATTTTTGTTGTTGTTGTTGTTTTGTTTTTGTTTTTCCAGACAGGGGTTTTCTGTGTAGCCCTGGCTGTCCTGGAACTCACTCTGTAGACCAGGCTGGCCTCTAATTCAGAGATCCATCTGCCTCTGAGATTAAAGGCATGTGCAGCTGCCACCCAGTTAAAACACAAATATTTATTATAAAAATTTTGTTTTCATGCCAAAACAGAATTATAAACATTTATTAATACTAAAAATGTAAGGGGGGGGGGGGTAAGAGAAAAAAAATTTTAAGTGGTTAAGCATATGCATGACTTATAGACTTAATTGTTAAGTATAGAAGCTGCTTATCTGATCAATACCAACACATACTTACCACATTTATACGGTGTTCATCACTGCGACACTTGCAAGACCTCACTAACACAGGCTCTTGTTGTAAAGCCCAGCCTGGATCCAGTATTCCAGTGATTATAGGCAGGTAAAACCCAACCAAAACTACTGCTAACTTTAAGTATAACAAGCAACATAAGGATATCAAATTTATAAACAAAACTGGCTATCATCCAATAGTTGAAGACAGATATGGAATATGTTTCTACCTTATTCTTCCTTCTATTTTCAATCTGGCTGATATTTCTCATAATAAAAAGTTCTGCCGGGTGATGATGGCGCATGCCTTTAATCCCAGCACTCGGGAGGCAGAGCCACTCGGATCTCTGCAAGTTCGAGGCCAACCTGGGCTACAGAGTAAGTTCCAGGAAACGCGCAAAGCTACACAGAGAAACCCTGTCTCGGGAAAACAAAAAAAAAAAAAAAGGTTGCTAGAAATGCATGCACATATAAAAATGAATGGACTTAAAGGAGTACTTTACTGGGTAAACCCCTGAACTGACCTTGATACAATACAAAATGACTCATGGTATTTCCTCCAAACATCCTTCTCTCTCTCTCATACATCTACTTACCATGCAGAAGAGATCTAAACTTTACATATATAAGCTTATATTTAAATAGGTGCATATCATTTTTGAACATTACTACATAAAGAATGTAATAAAAGAAGGTATATACCAGTAAACGTACTTGCATCATCCCTTTCTATTCTGGTTCCATCACTAGTTGACACGCAAGTAAAGTGCAGGGGTTCAACCTCTAACAGTCCAGTGAGAGATGTGAAACTTCCCTCAGCAGCTGTGCAACTGCTGACTTTTCCACTGCCTGGTGCAGAGAGAAAAATGTCACAATCATGACGATAATCCATAAAAGGCATGAAGCAGCAATAATCATGACTATGACACCAACCTTAATTAGCATAAGACATACAAACCTCACAAACTACTTAAACGAAAGTACCTTAAACAAATCTATAAACAAAGATGCTAGCTTCCTTCATATAAAAGTAAAGCTGAATAAAAGCAGGGATTCACGGTACTAAGACACGTACCGCATGTATAAAATCTCCTGAGCAGTAAAACTACAGTGAAATAATTGCAACAACAAAAAAAAAAAAAAAAAAAAAAAAAAAAAACAAACATTCACACTGGACCGTGAATTACTTTAAATTTTGAAAACTGCGTTTTTATGTTTTTAATTCTTAAAAAAGATTTTAATACTTCTGAAATATTCAAAATTCTGAAACTTCTGACCACTAACATAATATACTCTTTGCATAGTTGCTTTTGTTTTTTGAAAAAACACAAAGAAATTAATATATTAAGTCAAATGATTTAATAGTTCATAGATATTATGGCTAAGCTCTTTAAAAAAAAACACTTTAGTATTCTGAAGACAAAATGGAATAGCTACAATAGAGAGAGATGATAACTTAAACTCAGTACCTAACATTTAGAAAGATAAAATACAGAACTATTTGTGTTTTATTCACTTAACAAAAGATGTCAGTACCTGAAAGAACATCCGACAAATCAATTTCGTCTGACTGGACACCAATGCTGCTATTGTATACATTTTTACAAGAAGAGCCATTCATCTCCAAGTCAAAAAGGACTGGATCAAATGGAGAGCTGTATAATCCATATCTGAGAAATGAAATAATGAAGTAAACAATTTATTTCTTAGTCATTAATTAAGAAATTACCTATTTTGTTTCAAAAGCAGTTTGACTAAAAAGGGCAACACATTCACTGAACACCAGAAAAAACTACATTTAAAAACACTGTCCAGAGAGTCGACAAAGATGACTCAAGTGAGCTGGCAGTCAACGCAGCAAGACTGTTATCTACACCCTAAGGTAAGAGAGGGAGAAAAAAAACTGACCAAAAAAAAATTAAGCACTCTCAGCCGGGCGGTGGTGGCGCACGCCTTTAATCCCGGAACTCAAGAAGCAGAGTCAGGCAGATCTCTGTCAGTTCAAGGCCAGCCTGGGCTACAGGGGGAGATCCAGCACAGGCACCAAAACTGCAAAGAGAAACCCTGTCTCAAAAAAATTAAAATTTTTTTTTTAAAAAAGCACTCTTTTCTCCCACTCCATCACTACAATGACAAAAAATAAATATATAAATAAAACAGTAATAAATTTTCATCAAAATCAGGATTTATAACTAAACATATTAGAAAAGCAGTGCTCTAAATAAAGGAGTACTCAACATTAAAAGCTGAAAACCAGGGGCTAAAAGATGGATTAGTAGTTAAGAGCACTTGTTGCTGTTACAGAAGACCAGGGTTTAATTCCCAGCATCCACATGGTGGTTCACAACCATTCATAACTCTAAAGTCCAGGTTATGTGCCACCCTTTTCTGACATCCACAGTACCCAGTTACACATACAGTGCACATGTTTGCATGCACACTCACACATATAAAATGAAATCTAAATTTTTTCTTTAAAAGCTGAAGACCAGGAAAAATGGTAAATCCAAACTTTTGTTATTTCACTTCGTTAAGATTTGTAAAAAGTAACAAGCAATTTACATACCTATAAAGTTTTACCATTAATATATTACATTACATGCCTCTTGCATTAACATGGCAAAGTATCTTTGTTAAACACAATTAGGGCCAGAAAGACAGCTGAAGAGTAAGAACACCAGGTATACTTCCAGAGAACTGGGGATTGATGCCCAGCACCCAAGTGGCAGCTCACAACCATCTGTAACTCCAGTTCAAGGAAATCCAACACACTCTTCCAGCCTCCATAAGCACTGCATGCATGTTGTGCACAGACATCCATGCAGGGAAAAACAACAACAACAAGAACAAGAAAACCATATACAATAAACTTCACAAAATACATCTGAATAAACATGTACAGAATGGTACTAATGGCTAAAGGAAATAGTTCCAGAGAAAACATGGGAAGGGGGACCTTAGACTAATTACATTTAAAGAATATTTAGCACAAAATGAATATACTTTTTAAGGTAAAACACTGTTTCAAGTGTACCTAGTGTGGTGTTTTGGAGAAAAGGGTCCCCAAAGGGAGCGGCACTATTAGGAGGTGTGGGATTTGTTAGAGGGTGGCCTTTGAGATTTCCTATGCTCAAGCTATGCCCAGTGTCACAGTTCACTTCCAGTTGCCTGTAGACCTCTCAGCTCCTTCTCCAGCATCATGTCCACCTGTACAACACCATGCTTTCCACCATGACGATAATGAACTAAATTTCTGAACTACAAGCCAGACCCAATTAAATGTTTTCCTTTATAAGAGTTGCCATGGTCACGGTGTTTCTTCACATCAATAGAAATCCCAACTAAGCCACCTACCAATTTACAATTCTGTGTGCACTGTTCGTAATTTAAGATATTAAAACAAACCTTGTTTGAAGTAGAGCCTCCAGTGGTGTCAACCTGTCCTGCAACTGTCTGGACACGGCAGTGAGTAATGCTGCACAAGCGGTACTGCACCCAGCCAAGTCTTCATCCTTGACGTAGTTCAGCAGGACAAAATACCAATAGACAGAACCTGGAAACAACAGAATCAAGCCTTTTGCTCCTACTTCTCCACCATACACCACTTCAGTTTACATGTTTATAAATACAGCTTCCTATACTAGAAAGATACCTCCCTGTTGCAGAAAGATAATCCTTTACAATTTAGGAAGAATAAAGAGTTCTACAACATTAATAACATAAACAGCATCCTGAGGAAGTCTTAGATTAAGAACTCCAGGGCTGGTGAAATGAGGAGCAGCAGGGACAGGCACTTGTCTTCCAAGTCTGACAAAGGGAGTCCAATCCCCAGAATCCACACTGTAGACTGCCCTTTGACCTCCATGTGTGTGCACTGTGGCATGCATGCCCTCGAATCTACTAATACAGAAATATTTTCCTAAGGAACTGTAACACTTTTCAGGAGGTATAATAATCAAATTTATGTTAAGAGTACATTAATATGCCAGGCATGGTGGAGTACACCCTTAATTACAGAATTCAGGTGTCAAAAGCAGGAATCTACATAGCCAGAGCCACACAGAGACACCATCTCAAAAAAAAAAAAAAAAAAAAAAAATTAATGTAAGAAAGGGCCACAAAAGCAGAGACAGAAAGTGACAAATTAACCTTGCTGAAATACAGTTCTTCTATATAAAATTGTTCAAAACACCTGATGGCAGTGAGCTTAAAGCAGTACACTTCAGCAAATAAATGGAGGCACAGCACTCTAAACTGCAAGTCAGATATCACCAATTCAGCATGAATAAGAAGGCCATGGCACATCAGATACCTTAATAAAGAAATCTTAGTATATGCCAAACAGAAAAAAAAAAAAATCTGTAAGAAACTGAAAGATCAGAGGTTATTGCAGTGAGCAAAAGAATATAAAAGGCCATACTCTATAGAGGTTGTCTCAAAATTAGGAAAGTAAAGAAATGAATAAACTAGAACACTATAGAATGCTGTGAGAAACGCCTATAAAAACATTAAGCACAGAGATGGCTCAGAGGTTAAGAGCACTTGCTTCTCTTGCATAGACCCTAGGTTTGGTTCCCAGTTTCCTTGGGACAGCTCATAATCCTATGACTCTATCTCTAGAGGCTCTACAGCCCCTTCCAAGTCTCCTAGGGCACTTCATATACATGGTATCTTTACATGCAGGCAAACACTCATATAAAATGAAAACAGATGTGTACACACACATACATGTACACACACATACACACACACAACACACACACAAACACACAGGATTAAAAGGCTAAATTGGGATTCCTTCAGAGTAACAGCAAAAGAACACATACAAAAGTCTCTATTACCTTATGTATGTATTATTGGGGATATAGCGTTACAAATCCCTGACGGATAACTACATTTATTTTTGGAAGGTATTTCTACTGAACCTTCACTGAGCCCTTAAGGGAACTCAGTTTGCCATGGCCATTCACACATGCAACAGGAGCTGAACTATTTTATTTATCTATGATATCTCCTCAGTATTTTTTGTCATTGCAGTCTGTGACATATGATCTACAGTCAGTAAAAAACTAAACAATTCAATAATTTTAATTTTCAAGAAAAAATGTCAAGATGGCTTGAAACTTATCTACTGCCGGTAATTATTATTTTTTAAATTGCATTTATTTGCTGTGTAGATATGTATGTATGATGCAAATGCCACAGCACATAAGCAGAGGTCCTTGTATGTGTGCTGTGTTTGTGAGCACGTGTGGGAATCAGAGCATAACCTCAGGGAGTTAGTTCCCTCCTTCAGGCACCTGGGTTCCAGGGAAAGAACTCAACACATCAGGCACAGCAGCAGGTGTCCTGAACTACAGAGTCATCTCACCTGTCCCTCCTATTATTAAACAGAAAGTATATGCACAATGAACCACAAGTTACTAAACCCTCAAGAAATACAGATAGGGCTGGTGAGATGGCTTAGTTAGTATAATACCTAATATATAAGCAGGAAGACCTAAATCCAAGCTTTAAGAACACATCTTTAAAAATAGGCACTATGGCAAGTTGGAGAGATGCAGACAAGAGGAACTCAAGTGTCCTTGGAACTCACAGGACACTCAGCCTAGCCTAATAGTAAGTTCCAGGCGAATGAGAGACTCTGACTCTAAAGTAAGGTAGAAAACATTTATGAGAAATTATACCTGAGAATCTCTGGTGCCCCCAAATGCACCTGTACTCACAGGTGCACCTATACACAAAACCACACCCAATACCAAAACATGTACTAATAATCTAGATATGCTACAGAAAAAAAATGGAGTAAGAACAAAATAACTTAAATTATGCACTCTAACTATTTGTTAATAAAGTAATTTTACATACCACCAGTTGCTGCTGCTGGCAAAAAGCACATATTATCAAGTAAAGCCTTCAACAGAACAGATCCAAATCCAGGCTGACAGGGGTCACATTTGCCATTACTGAAAAGTTGTTCATTAAAAAAGAAAGAATTTAAAGACATTATTTATGATTTAAATCCAATCCTAAACATGGCATAGTATCTGAAAATCTTTTTTTTAAAAAAAGCAAGCACCAAGACTTTTCTCCCACGTTAGACCACTATGGTTACTAGGAAGGGCTGATAAGCGTGAGCTGACATTAGGGGACTCAGCACGACAAGGAATAAGGTGATGGACAATCCAAAAGAGTGGGGAAGGGCACACTCATCAAATTCTCACTGTTGCAGTACTTAAGCCCAGCCAGCTTATTTAACATTGCATTTTACCCTAAAGACCCCAATTATTTTTTTTTTGGGGGGGGGGGGCATTTTTTGAGACAAGAGTTTCTCTGTGTACCTTTGTGCCTTTTCCTGCAACTCACGTGGTAGCTCAGGCCGGCCTCGAATTCAGAGACCCGCCTGGCTCTGCCTTCCGAGTGCTGGTTAAAGGAGTGCGCCACCACCGCCCCCCAAATTCTTTTTTACAACTTAACAGTCATCAACTGTTGAAAAGTTACTCATGGATTTGATGAGAATCAAATCATATCATAGACAAAATATCAGCACCAAACCACAGATATACCTACAAAGTATGCTTTGAAATAAAAACACACCAACCTAATGCACAAGGCTAGAAAACGGGCACATTTATGGGCTATACTTCGTCCTGCCTCAAAGAAGCAAACACGTACAATGTCTGAAAGACATTTTCGTGTTTTTGAAAGTAGGCACTCGTTTCCTTCTTTTGAGCTGCAAAATAAGAGCAAACAGTCTCATTTCGTCTCTGAATCTTAGCAGGCAAGGGACAATCATTAAGGTAAGCAAAATCCTAATTATTAACCTGCCAGGTCCATTTGAATGAACTCCAGCTAACCAGCAAAGAGCGTCCAACACAAGACTCTGAGCGTGTTCTGTGACCTGCCCGTCATCAGATCTTCTACAAAGAGTGTTAAGAAGTTTCTCATGAAATTCTGAAAACTGTAACATGGCACAACGCTGAACCCTAAAAAGAAATACACAGTGTATTTACACCAGTGAAAACAGAACAATCAGACTACTGCTGTGCAACATGGAGGGTTATTTAGTGTTTCATTTAAAATAATATCAAAAATAAAGCTTTCAGGGCTGGGTAGTTCAGTAGCAGAGGATTTGCCAGCATAGTTAAGGCCCTAGGTTCAAAGCCTAAGAATGCAAAAGCGGAGAATAAAAATAAAAGGATAAACATGATTTTTAAATAATCTTACATGAGGTACAGACTTCATAGGCTGTTTTAAAAGGAAAATAAGCTTACAATAATGTGATCTAACACAATGCAGGTGTGGCCTCAAATAATGTTTCTTACATCTCTTACCCATTCCTCATACACAGTAAGTAATATAGAGACCAGGAATAAAGCATTGAAAGCCATTAAAAATATCCTTAGAGATTGTAATTTACTTAAAGAATAGGAAAGCAAACAATACTTCCAGGTGAAAGACACTTAATCATGTGTTCATTTGTATTTTTATTGTCATAATAGCAGAATCACCACACGTGGTAAGGTACATCTTAAATCGTAGGACGTAGGAGTTGGTGGCAGGAGAGCCAGCTCAATGTCAGCCTGGAAGTACCTGAGACCTGTCTCAAAACAACAAGCAGAAAAAAGAATAGCAGACTAATGAGATGTGATTGATTACCTTTCCTTAGGAATTGAAGTTTTCTTAAATCTCCGAATGGTGACAGACACCTCTTGAAGTAAGTCACAGCCCCGTAGATTTTCAGACTTACGAGTGCTTCCTGCATTTTCATTTTTAACATTAGATGATTTTTCCTAAATATACAAAAATCAAATAATTTAAGACAAACAAATGAAACTAAAAATATAAAATAAAGATTCCAAATGTCAAAAAATAAATTTCAGATTAAATTGGTAAATGCCTATTTTTCCACAAAATTTTAATAGGAAAAATATAGTCAAGATTTTAAAAGTACAATAATAATTAAAAAAAAAAAAAAAAAAAAAAAAAAAAAAAAAAAACTTTGAGTCCAATCCCCAGCTACAGAAATACAGAGATAATAGCACCTGCTCAGCCTACTTCAGAGTTACTTTGAGGATTAACTCTGGTAAGTCCTTGAAAAACTGGAAGACCTATACAAAGCCAAGGAGATGGGGGTGCTACTGATAATATTACTAATGTTTCCTAAGAATGATAATGGAGATATGGCTCAGTAGTTAACAGTTGCTCTTCCAGAGGAACCAGGTTCGATTCCCAGCACTCACATGGCAGCTCACATATGTCTGTAATTCCAGTACCAGGGGCTACACAGACATACAAAGGGGCAAAACACCAATACACATAAAATAGATAAATAAACCTTTAAAAAAAAAAAAGAATGATAAAGAAATAAAATTCAAGTTGAGAAAAATCCACAATCAGACAAGTATGAAGAATGTTGCATAGTTGTAGAAAATTAGCCATGAAGATCAAGGCTGTCTCTAAAATTATTTAGAAGCAGCCTTCTCAAACAGTCATAAAAACAAAAAAGCCCCTGAGGGAAGTACCTTCTAAAAATACTCTCTATTGAGTGAGTACAGTTTATTATAAAAGCTAAGTTATTAGCTGGGTGGGTGGTGGCATGTGCCTTTATCCCAGCACTCAGGAGGCAGAGGCAGGCCTGATCTACAGAGTGAGTTCCAGGTCAGCCAAGACTATGCAAAGAAACCCTGATGGAAAAGCAGGGGGGGGGGGGGGGAACATAGCTAAAACATAACTGAAAACATCTTAATTATAGGTTTTTTGAAATCAGGACAGAGAAAAATTACCAATAGACCAAGCAGCAAACAATCAAGCAAGGGAAACCCATCTTCCAACAAACCTCAGCTACAACATTATCCTGTCCAAATATCAGGTTCATACCTTCCCTGCTGCAACCTTTGCCAAGAGAGAGGCAAGTGAGTAGCCTTTGTGACCCTGGTGTTTCAGAGATGGAAGTCTCACAACAGGACGCATTCCACTGTTAGACATCTCATCTGCTCCTCTTTCATTCACTGCTTTAACATGGATTAAAAAGGAGCGATATTTCCCTCCTGCCATACCTAGAGAAGTGGAGAGTGAGGTGGGAAACTTATCACCAAAAAAGTAAACTTTTTATTATTATGGAGCAAGGTAAGTACTAACTCCACAAAAAGAAAAATATACAAGGCCAGAAATTTCAATTTGTACCATCGGGTTACATAATGGAACAACTTCGACACAATAGCAAAGTAAATAAATAAATAAATAAATCTTTATTAAGAATCTAAGATAGAGGCCGGGCGGTGGTGGCGCACACCTTTAATCCCAGCACTCTGGAGGCAGAGCCAGGCGGATCTCTTTGAGTTCCAGGCCAGCCTGGGCTACCAAGTGAGTTCCAGGAAAGGCGCAAAGCTATGCAGAGAAACCCTATCTCGAAAAACCAAAAAAAAAAAAAAAAAAAAAAAAAAGAATCTAAGACAGAAAATTGTGCCGTACACTGACAGGGCACACCTTAAATCACAGTACTTGGGAGGCAGAGGCTGTCGGATCTCTGAGTTGAAGGCCAGCCTGGTCTATAGAGTGAGTTTCAGGACAGCCAGAGCTGTTACAAAAAGAAATCCTGTCTTGAAAACAAAACACAAAAGTTGTGACTATAGAAATCATTTGACACTATCTGTTCAAATGAGAAAAATTTTGACTATAGAAATCATTTGGCGTATCTGTTCTAGTGACGTTATTTACTTAACTGGTAGAAATTTTGTATACTATAGAAAAACACAAACAAAAGTAAATTTTCTATAAGGGAGTACTGTCAACAAATGACTATGCTCTAAGATCTATCTAACCTTTTTTTTTTAAATTTATTTATTTATGACGTATACAGTGTTCTGTCTGCATGTATCCCTGCAGGCCAGAAGAGGGCACCAGATCTCATTACAGATGGTTGTGAGCCACCATGTGGTTGCTGGGAATTGAACTCAGGACCTTTGGAAGAACAGCCAGTGCTCTTAACCACTAAGCCATCTCTCCAGCCCCTATCTAACCTTTTTTAATTCATTTTTTATGTGCACTGGTGTTTGGCCTGCGTGTATGTCTATGTGAGGGCACCAGATCCCCTGGAAGGTTGTGACCTGCCAAGTGGGTGGTGGGAATTGAAATTGGGTTTTCTTTCTTTTTTTTTTTTTTTGTTTGTTTTTGTTTTTGTTTTGTTTTGTTTTGTTTTTCAAGTCAGGGTTTCTCTGTGTAGCTCTGTGCCTTTCCTGGAACTCACTCTGTAGCCCAAGCTGGCCTTGAACTCACAGAGATCGGCCTGCCTCTGCCTCCAGAGTGCTGGGATTAAAGGCGTGAGCCACCACCACCCGGCGAAACTGGGTTTTCTTAACCACTAAGCAATCTCTCCCGCCATAGCCTTTTTTACATTATTATTTTTATCTTTTAATTACGTGTATGGGTGAGTCTGAGTTATGTCCTTACTCATATTGAGTTTAGTGCCTTTGGAGAACAGGTGTTTAAACCCCTGGAAAGGGGATCTGTACTTAACTCTGGTCTCTTAACCACTGAGCCACCTCTTGAATCTTTATCCAAACTTCATATATGTCCATGTATGTATATATGTAAATATATATACAAAGCATTTTAGTAGTTACAGTTAAAAAATCAGTACCATATTTTTACTCTGGGCAGTGGTGGTGCAAGACTTTAATCACAGCACCCAGGAGGTAATGGCAATCCCAGGACAGCCAGAGCTAGAGAAAAACCCTGGGGGATGGGAGGAAGATGAAGGAGAGAGGGAGAGAGGAAAGGAAGGAAGAAACAAAGGAGAGAGAAAGGCTTCCAGAATGAAGAAGAAAAAACAGTTTTGCTATAACTACCAAGTTTTGTATAGTAACTGTCCTTCCAGGTGTGTGACAAATACCTTCTTGTGGTTCAGTTCCTTCTCATATATAGTAGTAACCACACCTTGGAGTTAACTAAAACTTTTGTAAGAAAGATATAATTCAACAGTCACTAACCCTATATTGCAGTCTCATAGATCTCATCTATAATGTAAATTATCCTCAAATAAATATACCTAACAAACCAACAGACTGCTATTGTAGCAGGTACTAAATCTCTGAATATGTCAGTAACTACCCCACCATTTTCCACATTTCTGCCTGCTTCTATTCTGGACCATACTAGATTTGTTTCTCTCTGAGTCCAGTAGTCCCAATACTGTGGCACTTTTCTTACTACTGGACAGTTTACTGTGCTCTGAAATGACTCTCCACTTCAATCTCCTGCTTCAAACTTTCCACTGACACAACTCATACTTTTATTCTTCCCTTCAAATTTTACAATCATAGTTCTATAATTTTAAAGATCCTGAGAGCCAGATGTGGTGGTGCAGGCCTTTAATCCTAGCACTCTGGAAGCAGATGGATCTCTGAGTTCCAAATCAGTCTGATATAAATAATGAATATCAGCACAGTCATGACCTCATAGAGACCCTGCCTCAAAAAAGAAAAGAAAAAAGATTGTGAGATCATGGGGAAGATTTGAAAAGGAAAAATAAAATACTAAAAAACACTAAGTCTTTCCTTAAACATGCAATGTCATGTGTACCCATTTTGTCTAAGCATTTTTTTTCCTTACAAAGATCATTTATACCCTAAACAACAGAAGAGATTTCATTTTTTTTTATACAACTACTTTCCAGAATGAACCCAAAAACATCATAGGATCTCAAATCTTTTATGAACAAATGACATACAGTCATGCAGTACAATAAGACTTGTATATACAAAACTTACCTTTATCTAGGAGTGTACATTTCAAAACCACCCACTGGATTGCACTAAATCCTATATACAATATGTACTCTCTTAAAACACAAAACTGTGATGAAGCTATATAACCCTATCTCAAAGACACACTGAGACCCCTAAAACCTATAATCAAAGTTTCACATAAATAGGTACTTATGCTGATAACCTCACACATAGGGAGCTGGACATGCTAATGAAAGTTTTAAAAAAAAAAAGCATTTTTGTGATCAATTTTCAAAGCATCCTTTTATTATGTTGGTATCATATTGTTTATTCTACTTTTATAAAAAGTTACTTCACCTTTAACAAGTTTGGGGCTTGTCAATGTCAACATTCCAGCATGACCTGATAGATCAAGACCACTAGCAAGCCATACTGGGCCACACAGAATGTCTTCTTTATGATCCTCTAAAAATGGACATAACCTAAGACCTAAAAAGAAAAATACATATTTTTCTTTCAGTGTATTACTGGATATCCAATAAAGATATTTCCATCCCATTTACATGATACCACCACACAAAATACAATACATACGAAGAGATCAAACAATCATCATCATCATGCTAGGGAAGTATAATCAATCATCTATGTTATGTGTCGTTTTCCACTTTCATTTTATATTTTACCTTGATTTTCAAGAAAGTATCTATAGAATCATGACTTGATTTCAAATCACAAGGCATTAAAAACTAGAACACGAGTATTAGTGCAGCTATATTTGCAAAGATGAACTGAAAGTGACAGCACATTGCCAAAGCAGAATTATAGGTTACTTTTTAATCATACTCTTAAAACCGAGCTTTTGCAAGCCATAAGGAAGTCTCTCACAATAGGATGCATTAAGACCACTACTCCTTTACTGCCAGGGACAACAGCTCTGTGGTTGAACTCACACTGTGACTCCTCTACATCCATGTGCTGCATTTCTTCATTCAAATCAACCAGAGACGGGTTCCCATTTTGTTCCACTTCAATGTTAAGAGCTGGAGACAAAGGAAAGGTGATCTGCCTATCTACTGCTGTTTCTAGAGGATAAAAATATTAGTAAGCTTAATTTTGCTTAGTATCAATAATTCTTGTGCCTAAAAATCTAAAACTTTCTGCTAGACGGAACTATGATTTTCACCATAAATAATACACAGTGGTTGTTGTCAAGAGGAGAAAATTAAACTAGATGATTTTATACTTTCCACTCAATGGTAATAAAGTATTTGCCTGAAGATATAACTTGTTGGCAATTAAAAGTTTTTCCCTAAGCTGCACAGTACAAATACCCACAAAGCTTTTACAATACTAACTGCCCAAACCCTAGATTCATTACATGAAAATGTCAT
Source organism: Peromyscus maniculatus bairdii (assembly GCF_049852395.1). Lineage (NCBI taxonomy): Eukaryota > Metazoa > Chordata > Mammalia > Rodentia > Cricetidae > Peromyscus > Peromyscus maniculatus. The sequence goes on along the minus strand of NC_134873.1, from coordinate 42,880,827 downwards.
GAGAATACACAAACAGACAGACACACACACATCCCTCAAATAAGTATGCAAACACACAAGAAATTTCTGGCAAAGGAAAATTTTCAGATTTGAATGTGTGTACCCTTAACATTAGGGTGCCATTTTACAATCAATTTATTCTCAATTTTTTAAATGAATTTTTAAAGAAAAACAGAAAGGTGGGGAAGAAAAGAAAAACAAATACTGAGAAATAACATCTAGATCCTACCACGGTAAATCCATGAAAAAAAAATGACATTATTTCTGGCATTACATGAAAGGCTAGCTTGACTGATTATTTTTAAATAATGATTTCCAAAACAGTTTTTTTTACCACCAAGTCTTCCTTTAAAATGACAAAGCATAAAGCTAGCAATCACAGAAGTGGAATTAATGTCACTCCACAAAGACTTGATTAACTATTTACCATCATAAATTCTGCAAACTGCTGAGTTACTGGAAAACTCTGAAATGTCCTTTAGATGACTCTGACTCTAAACAGGCAAACAGCTCTGTGGAGCAGGAAGAGCCACCAGAACCACCAGTCAAGCTAACAATTAGCCTCTATAAAGACACCAACCACGAGACAAGGTCTTCCAGCACGGACTCCGGTCCCTCTTACCATTGGACTTCCCTAGGCCTGGAGCCTTGTTCTTCAGCAGTGTCACTTGTATCTGGGGGACACTGGTGATGGTCGAGTTCAGAACAAATTTGAAGTCTACATGTCCAACCATACAGGCTTTAGGTAGAACCAATTCAAATACATGTTCATCCCAGCTGTTGCTGTCAGAAAAGGTGAAAAATGCTAAGTAAAGCAAAAATCTTCCTCATACATAATATCATTAGCATCACACCACCTTTCCTACTCGTTTTATATATCCAAAAAAAACCCTAGGATGCAGAGAGCTCTAGAGAAGACTGAGAAACAAAGATACTTCCTCAAAAAATGAAAGGGAAGACACAGGCTAAAGAGATGGCTCAGTGGTTAAAAGAAACTTTACCAGAGGACCCAAATACATTTACACGCACTCATATTGGGCAGTTCATAACTACCACTAACTCCAGTAGCAGGGTATCTGATATTTTTTGGCATACACAGTCATGTGCACAAATGTGGCATATACTTAAACAAATACACACATAGGAATAGCTAAAAATAAGGTCCTGATTTTTTTTATTATTTTTTCCATAAAATATAAAGGGAAGATAAGTGTCTCACAGAAGAGAGGTGAAACTTAGGGCCATGATCTTATCTTAGCAATCTGTACCTGCCTTGAGATTTGTTCCTTTGTTCCTAACAATAAAGCCTGTGACCATAACATGGCATTCTGTCATATATAAATTACCTGTACATTCTTGGACCCCAACCTAGATCTATGAATACAGTCCTAGAATCGTCACTGTAAAATAAGGGCTCCTTACTTCATATATTGTACTGTTGTAGAATATTATTTTAAGGTGTGTTACATTTGTTTGTGCTGTGGAACATTTGTTTAATGATTCAAAGATGTGTTGCATTCTTTTATGCTTCATTTGTGAAGCTGTGTTACTGTGCCTGTCTAAAACACCTGATGGTCTGTCTAATAAAGTGCTGAATGTACAATGAAAAGGTAGGAGAAAGGATAGGCAGGTCTGGCAGGGAGAGAGAATAAATAAGAGAAAAAGAAGAAAGCAGGAGAAGAGGAGGATGACCCCAGGGGGCAGTCATCCAGCTAGACTTCAAGCCACGGAGTAGGAAGTAAAAAAAAAAAGATATACAGAAACAGAAAAAGATGAAAGCCCAAAGGTAACAGGTAGACAGGTTAATTTAAGAACAGATGGCTAGAAACAAGCCAAGCAAGGCCGAGCATTTATAATTAAGAATAAGCCTCCATGTGTGATTTATTTGGGAGCTGGGTAGAGGGAGGCCCCAAAGAGTCAAAAGAGAAAAAAGAGTGAAAAAAAAAAAAAAGAAAAACAAAAAAAAAAAAACAATGACATTTTGGCGTACTAACATGGGCCCCACATTTCCATGTAGGGCCTGAGAAAGAAGAAAAGACAAACGGGTGGAGGGCAAAGAAAGAAGAGGAAGGGGGAAAAGGGAGAAAGGGAAAGGGAGGAAGCAAAGGGAGGCATGGCTCCTTTAAGAGGGACTCAGCAGCGCTAAATAGAAACTTAAAGTGGCAAGCTGAGTAAAAACTGCTTACCAGCAATGCAAGTACTGGCTTCCATGGCTAGGAAGGTTTAATGCAGTTCTCCATCATGGACCTCCACCTGGGCGTTAGGCTTAGCTTTCACCAGGGCAGAGCTAGCTGACTGAGCAGAGGGGAAGACCCTGCTGCAGCTTAGCAGTTTAAAGTTTGTTCATGTGGTCAAAAAGGACTAAGAGATACACAGGAAAAGAGGTCCAAATGGAAAAACTTCTAAACAGGTTCCAATGTTTTACAATGTGCATAGGCTTAAGAAAGAAAAGAAAATAGATAGTCATAAAAAGAAATAGATTAAAAATAATAAAGTCTTTAAAGAGACAGTAAAAGTAATATAACAGAAAAAAGCCACATAAAATGAGAAACACATAGGGAGTCTGAATCCTATATAGTATTATGTTGATTTTGAGTATTTTGATAGCAGATGGGCAAGAGACAGCTGCTAAGACACATGGATTTGTGAACAGGACTGCAAAATTGAACCAACCTAGATACTTTAAGGCTATCTAAATTAAAAAAAAAAAAAAAGTAAAAAAAAAAAACATATTTGTCAAGGAGAAATCAAAAATGCTTTGGAGTTTTGGTCCCACAGGAGACAAAAGGTTGTGGATTCTTTCAGGAATATGAATCCGGTTTGATCAAGGGAGACCTCCTGAAACTTGACAGATGGTATCTATTTACAAAGGTTTATACCTGGTCTTCCCAGGATTTAGCCATTATCTCAAATTTTCTCAGGGACCCTAAAGATACTTTGTCTACAGATAGCAAGAAGCAGTTTAGAGCCAGGCGGTGGTGGTGCACACCTTTAATCCCAGCACTCGGGAGTCAGAGGCAGGCGGATCTCTGTGAGTTTGAGGCCAGCCTGGTCTACAGAGCAAGATCCAGGAAAGGCACACAGCTACATAGTAAACCCTGTCTCGAAAAAAACGGGGAAGAAAAAAAAAAAGGAAGCAGTTTAGAGAATACTATGCCCACATTCCCAAGAGATGGGGTGGGAGGTCTCTGGTGAGTTATAGAGTTTTGTTATCATTTAGGGGAATATAGTATATTTATACAAATTTAAAGTTATTTTTGTTACACTGTATATATGTTTCTACTTGTTTAAGGTATTGTACCTATACTGTCATTTAAAATATAAGGTAAAGTTCTAGTTTTTGAAAGCTATTATAATAAATTATATAGGATAATCAAGAAACATAGCTTAGTAGTTAGCCATTTATAACAATCAAATTTGTAGATATGTTAGGTATGTTTTCAAGATGACATAGAGATATATTTTAGATAGATAACTGGTTTTCAAACACTTCAAAGAACTACAGACTATGCCATTTAAAATGTTTTGTTAACCTAAGGTTTTTCATGACAATAAGACATCTGCTCCTGGCAGCACCAATCTACTTCAGATGATGGGCACTGAAAAAACTCCATAGGAGTTTGCTTTCATTGTGGCAAGCACCAGGCAAAGAAACTGCTCTTCCTTTGATTGCTGACAGTGTGTGCAGACTGGACCTGCAGGACACAGGAAAAAGACTGTTGAACACTGCCAAACAAAACAAGGCAGAACAGTCCTTCGAGACTCCTGCTTCACAGAAGAGTCTGCCAGACATTTTGCAGGACACAAAGGAAAGCGACTGATGAATTTTGTGAATACAAGGCAGGACAGTCCTTCAAATGTCCTGCTTCACTGAAAAGTCTGTCAGATACTCTGGGCCTGTAGGCTGAAGATGAATGCCCCAACACTGCATAGGAATTTCAGTGACTGTCCAGGCAGCAAAATGTGTCTGTTGTTACATAATATTACATCCTTCTGGGTCTTTGATAGAGTTGAAGACTAGATCGTTATAGTTGCAGTTTTCCTTAGTTATGATAGAAAGTAAATTAAGTCTAAAATTCTGAATTCACTAAGATAGGACAGATAATGCATTATTTTCTCTGAATATGCTAACTACAAATGGACAGAATATTGTAAATGCAATTCTTGATAACTGCTTTTGTTGTGTATAGTTTTAGTATGTTAAAGTGAAAAATCTTTCTTTTTAATTAGACAAAAAGGGGGAAATGTTATAGAATATTATTTTAAGGTGTGTTACATGATGTGGAACATTTGTTTAATGATGCAGAGATGTGTTGCATTTGTTTATGCTGCATTTGTTTAGCTCTGTGAAGCTGTATTACTACTGTGCCTGTCTAAAACACCTGGTGGTATAATAAATAGCTGAATGGCCAATAGCAAGGCAGGAGAAAGGATAGGCAGGGCTGTCAGAAAGAGAGAATAAATACAAGGAGAAATCTGGGAGAGAAAAGGACAAGCAAGAGAGATCAAGCACCGAGAAAAGAAGGGGCCAGCCACCCAGCCACACAGCCAGCCATGGAGTGAGAGTGAAAGTAAAATATACGGAAGGAAGAAAAGGAAAAAGCCCAGAGGCAAAAGGTAGACAGGAAATTTTAAGTTAAGGAAAGATGGCTAGAAATAAGCCAAGCTAGGGCTGTGTGTTATTTATATGGGAGCTGGGGGCTGCCCCCCAAGAGCAATGGGTCCCCAAATGAGTAAAGAGCAAAAACAACCAACAACACTGTACTGCTACGAAGTCTCCTCTCACGGTAGAGGTAAATATAATCACAAAATTCTATCCCCTATACCTTTAAATCATATTCACACTCCAACTATTCTTTTCACTACCTCGAGACACACTATGTCAGGGCTTTATACTTGCACTGCCCCTGAATCAGTGTCTCTACTCAGGGCTTTCTAAGGATGCTCTCTCTCGCCCATGTACTTGAATGTGCATTCATGTGTCTTTTCCCCTTCCCCACCCCTACGCTAGTCTGATCACGGCCATCTTTGAACTAGAACAATAGCATAGGATACATCTGCTCACTGTCTGAAGCCAATTAAAATGCAACTTTCACAAAAATCATAGTGCTAGTGTCCACAACAGTGCCTGTTTTTGCACACAAATATTTAAATATTTGCTAAAGAAATCTATGGGCTAAGTAATCAAATAACAAATAGTAGATTCTCTCATTTTATTTATTATCCTATAACATGAAACAGTACAGAAATATCCAAAATCAAATGACAAACGCAAGGGAAAAAAGTTACTAATACTAAATATTAAGAGAACTAGAAACATAGCTGGGAACTCCATGTTACAATAGATGTCTAAGGTGAAGCTCCTTGGAGAAGCCCAGTACCTGTCAGTCTGCAATTTCCAAGTGCGGGTGTGCTGAGCAGCATCTCCATGGTGCTGCTGATGCAGATGCTGAGGGTGCCGTCTTTGCTGCTGTTCTTGTTGAACTTCTACCCAACATGGAGGAACAGTAGCTGAAAATCGTGGAGTCAGTGTCTCAAATCGAGTTAGCTCTACTAGAGACGTCAAGATTTCAAGTGTGAAAGGCTGGTCCACCAATAAATCAACTCCTTAACAGTAGTGAATACAATAGTTGAAACAGATTTAAAAAGAAAAAGAAAAGACATTATTTTAATTCATGTTTCTTGTCTATTCAAAATACAACATGCCAAATATATAAAAGCCAATAAAGCAGGCTAAGGAATCTCTACTCCACACTAATTACCCTGGCCATGGGACAGCTCAGTCAGTATGCCCAAACTCAATCTGTTAGAAATGGGGAAATATGGTATCAAAACGCAAACTACCACACTTGGATGAACAATTCGCTTTTCTAACATGCTATTTACAAAGCAAATACAAGGTGCCAGCAATTACATAAGAAATGCCCTTTCATAATCAATTAAAAATTTCAAAACAGCCAAAGCCTATTCTGACAGCAATAAACATTCACAAACATAAAGATTAAACTGCCGGGCAGTGGTGGCGCACGCCTTTAATCCCAGCACTCGGGAGGCAGAGGCAGGTGATCTCTTTGAGTTTGAGGCCAACCTGGTCTACAGAGTGAGACCCAGGACAGGCACCAAAACTACACAGAGAAACCCTGTCTCAAAACCCAACCCCACCCCCCAAAAAAGATTAAACTATCCCTTCTCTTCTGTGAGAGTTGTCTTCTAGACATACCAGTATTAAATAAATAAGTGAAAATTACCACAATCTATGCTACTAGTTCTTAAAAGTTAACTACATTAACTAGTAGACACCAAGAGCTTACTTTTTGTATAAGAGAAAAACATCAGAATGTCAAACTGTAAGGAACCATAAAGAACATATACCAACTTCAGATATTACTACTATTTAGAATGCATGTAACATTTTTTATGGGGAGGCTAAGGGGCGAGAAACTAAATTGAAGTTTCACCATGTAGACAAAATTGGCCTCAAAAATCAAAGTACTCACCGGGCAGTGATGGTGCACGCCTTTAATCCCAGCACTCAGGAGGCAGAGGCAGGCGGATCTCTGTGAGTTCGAGGCCAGCCTGGGCTACCAAGTGAGTTCCAGGAAAGGCGCAAAGCTACACAGAGAAACCCTGTCTCGAAAAACCAAAAAAAAAAAAAAAAAATCACAGTACTCCAAGTCTCAGACTTTCAAGTGTAGGTGTTAGATCTGTGAATCACCACATCTAACTCTTAAACACATTTTTCACTGAAAATATCTTAAGCTTCTCCCTCCTACCCCCAGATAGGGTTTCTCTGTGTAACTCCTGGAACTCACTCTGTGGACCAGGATGGCCTAGAACTCAGAGATCTGCCTGCCCCTGCCTCCTGAGTGCTGGGATAAAGGTGTCCGCTACCACCACCTGGTCTTAAGTTTCTTTTATCGCTTTTTAAAATATTTTTATTAAATGTTTTATTAAAATTTTACTTATCAAATATTTATGTGTATGAATGTTTGCTTGCATGTATGTATGAACACCATTTATGTGCCTGGTCAAAAGAAGGTGTCAGATACTCTGGAACTGGAGTTACAGGTAGTTGTGAGTCACCGTGTAGGTGCTGGAAATCAAACCCAGGTTGGCTGCAAGAGCAATTAAATAGTACTCTGAACCACAGACCCAACTCTACAGCCCCCATCCCTCTTTGACAAGATCTCACTATATCCCCTTGGTTGGCCTAGAACTCATAAAGATCAACAGGCCTATGCCTCTGCCTCCTGAATACTGAGATTAAATACATGTGCCAGCAAACTCGGCTTAAACTTCTTTTAAAGACTAGGTTAGGAAGAAAAACTGTGGTGTATACTAAGAGTTACAGAAACACAGAAGGACTAACTGCACATGTAGCGGGAGCACTAAAACGTCTTAGTTCAGGGAAGGGGACACAGCTCAGCGAGGGAGGACTTCTTTGCCATACATAAAGAACTAGCTTTGATCCACAGCAGTGGGGAGTAGGAGGATAAACCACGACTGGATAAAATGTAACAGAAAAAGGGAAAGAGAACTTAATACAACATGTCAAGACCATGAATTATTATATACTTAATAAATCATTCAGTCGGGGCTGGAAATTGCTGCCTTCTCAAGCAGAGCATCCATATGGGTGCAACAACTGTCTGTAATTCCAGGTACAGGGGATCTAATGCCCTCTTCTGGATCCACAGCACCAGGTATACATAGTGCTGATGCACAAACATATATGCAAGTAATACATCCACACACGTAAAATAAAGAAATCTCAAAAGAAAATATTTTTAGAGGGCTGGAGAGATAGCTCAGTGTTTAAGAGTACTGCCTGATCTTCCAGAGGACCCAGGTTCAATTCCCAGCACCCACATGGCAGCTCATAATTGTCCATAACTCCAGTTCCAGGGGATCTAACACCTTCACACCAATGCACATAAAAATAAATTATTTAAAAAAAGAAAAAGAAAAAATATTTTTAAAAGAAATCATGAAGTTTACCTGGGCATGATGGCACTACCCATGGATTCAAGATGGGACAATGACAATGTTAATATACCTCTACAGTAAGACTGTCACTTAGCTATTCAATTACACATAATATTAAGACTATTACCCACTCCTTGATTCTACACTTACTTAATGTTCCTCCTTACTTTAATTTGGTATCTTATATGTGTATGTATGCATGTCTTCATGTGAGTCTGTACATGTGAGTACAGGTGCCCTTGGAGACCAGAGGCATCAGAGCTACTGGAGGTGGAATCACAGACAACTGTAACTCTTGACATCAGTGCTGGCTAGTGAGCTCCAGTCCTCTGCAAGAGCAGCCAGTGCTCTTAAATGCTGAGCGTTCTCTCCAGCCCCAATGTCCCACTTTTCATGCTGTACTCCCTAATTAAATAAACGCTATATACTCTAGTAAAGGTGCAGGCAAGATGGCCCAGTGAGTAACAGTGCCTACTGCCAAACCTAACTACCTGGATTCAGTCCCTGGGACTCATACGGTAGAGAGGACCTACTCCACGCTTTCCTCTAACTCCCACACAAGTGTTGTGGCATGCATACATACATACACGCGCGCACGCACACACACACACACACACATACAGAGAGAGAAAGAGGTGGAGGGAGGGAGGGAGGGAGGGAGGGAAAGACAGAGAGAAAGAGAGAGAGGGAGGGAGGGAGGGAGGGAGGGAGGGAGGGAGGGAGGGAGGGAGGGAGGGAAAGACAGAGAGAAAGAGAGGGAGGGAGGGAGGGAGGGAGGGAGGGAGGGAGAAGGAAGGAAGGAAGGAAGGAAGGAAGGAAGGAAGGAAGGAAGGAAGGAAGGAAGGAAGGAAGGAAGGAAGGAAGGAAGAAGAAAGAAAGAAAGAAAGAAAGAAAGAAAGAAAGAAAGAAAGAAAGAAAGAAAGAAAGAAAGAAAGAAAGAAAGAAAGAAAGAAAGAAAGAAAGAAAGAAAGAAATTAATTACTATAAAAATATAGTGTCTTACCTGAAATACCAGGACTTGAAGGATTTGATAAAGGTCTGGAACCTTCTAGAGATGGTTCTATTCCTTTAGAAAGGGATCCATCTACCAGAATATCAGCTTCATCAATATCATCACAGGTTCCTCCAATTTGGAGAAAATGAAGTTCACCACCTAGAGTATAGTAAAATTTCATCAACAAACACATGGAAATAGTTTAAAAATTAAATGCAGTATTAATTTAAAATTCACAACTTATTTTAATACTACTTGACACAAAGAACACTATAGCAGTTATCTGTGTCAAAGAATTTGGAAACTTAGTTGAAATGAACTACAGCCAATTTAGTAGAGAAAATAACAGAGATATTTATCTCAGGTCTGCAGAAATGGTCCAGTGGTTAAAAGGTTTTCTATATGCTAAGGACCTGGGTTCAATTTCTACTACCCTCATGGCAGCTAACAACCATTTGCAACTCCAGTTCCATGGGATCTTACACCTTTGTCTGGCCTCCAAGGCCACAAATGCATGCACAGACACACATGTAAGCAAAACACTCATACACATTTTTAAAAGGTATTTATTCTCATACCTGTTACATTATAGAACATGATACTTTGATGTCTTTCATTCATTAATATAAACTTTACCAAAGGCCTTTTGAAACGGGGTTTATTCCTGTGATCATCTTACAGATGAGGACACTTCCAAAAGTAATGAAAATGAACGAATATTCTTAACTTTTGATGCACTCAATGAAATTTTTAAAAAGCAAATTTCTTCTTTTCATGTGTCACATAAAAAGAAACAGTAAACAGCAAATGAGACTAAAAAAAAAAATCAATGACTACAAATAATGTACATTGTAACCTGAGTTTATAGTTACACTTCCAATAGAAAAGCTATGACTATATATATGTATATATAGCCTATACGTGTGTGTGTGTGTGTGTGTGTGTGTGTGTGTGTGTGTGTGTATCATCATATAGCTTTCCTGCCATATATATATAAATACATGACTATAAAGCTATAAAATCCACAGTCAAGGTGAGGTAAGTCATGAAAATCTGCCAATTCACTGCCACTTCCTAAGCCAACAAGGTCTTCTACATAAGGTTGCAGTGCTGTATGGAGCAAGCAAAGCACTGAAAAACCAGGTATCTACCAGAATAACAAGTAGCGAGAGAAGCACCAGGGATTGGGTCAACTCTCCCCACATAACCCACTCAGATGCTTCACACATGGCCCCAATACAGCCAGCCTAAGCCTCCACTTGAATGCAAGAGACTTGAAGAACCCCATCAGAAACTAAAGTCAGAGAAACACAGACATGACCACACTGCATGAGGTTGTGAGACATAACAACCTGACTGAACACTAAGGTGTGCTGACACAGAAACAGTAGGGAAGAAACAAGCCTTCCTCCCACCCACACTCCTGCACACAAAGCGACCCTAGTTAAAGTCAGGAGGAGGATGTGTATATGTGTGTGTGTGACCTGTCAGGAAGGAGGGAGGATGCATGCAGGCATGTGTGTGAGTGTGTGTGACCTGTGGGGGGAAAAGGGGGTACAAAGAAAAGGGGAAAAATGTAAGATAGGATAATATGGGAGGCTGTGATTATAATCAAAATATATTACACACAGGTAAAAAACTTAACATAAAAGACAAGCCTCAAAAATAAAAACCAAGGGGAAAATGAGGACAACCATCTGCAACAACACATTGCAAAGAAAACAAACCTCAGAGTCAGTTGAGTTACAAAATACACTAGGCAATAACAATCCTTATGGAGGATGGAAGCAGACTGAGCTTCTGTAATACTAAGTGCCCAGCCATGAATTACGATGGACCAAGAAAGACTACCACACACTTCCTGACTAAGAGGGGGAAAGGAGCTGGCTGTGGTGGCATATGCCTTTAATCCCAGCACTCAAGAGACAGAATCAGGTGGGGAAAACTTCCCTAATTTGACAGAACACATTATCGCACAAATCTGCTCAGTTCAATGAACTCAAACATGCAAACTGTCAATGATCAATGGCTCTAAGAGCGCCATGCGAAGGGCTTGAGTGACTGTGGCTCTAGCCCAGGGCAGCAGTCACATTGCCAGCATCTGGTCAGCTCACAACTCCCTGAAATGCCACCTCCAGGGGGTCTGATACCTCTGGCCTTAAGACACCAGAATTCCCAGACACATAATTCAAAATAATAAAAATAAATCTTTAAAACCAACATGTTCCCCTCCTCTAACAGAGATGACAAAAACTAAAAATGTTTGAGGTGGGGGAGAGGGGAACAGGGTTTCTCTGTGTAGTTTTAGCTGTCCTGGGACTTGAGACTATGAAAAGGGTAAGAAGTTTAAAAATAGTAATAAAAAAACTCCCAAAGTTAAATACAAATATCCAGGTACAAAAAGGTCAAAAGTCACCAATCAAACCAACTCTACCCCAGGACATTATATAATCATCTCTCACAGTTGCAAAGTAAAAGATTTTCATGACTATAAGAGAAAAAAAAAAAAAAAAAAGAAACACATGTGCCCTCAGTTTACAATTTACTTGACTGCTGACTGCTCAAATGAATGGGAATATTTAAAAAATGTTATGTTACTACATAACAGTAAGAAACATTGTCAGGCATAATGGTGCACGCCTTTAATCCGAGCACTCAGGAACCAGAGGCAGGTAGATCTCTGAGTTCAAGGTCAACCTGGTCTACTTTGCAAGTTCTAGGACAGCCAGAGCTACATAATATAAAGACCCTATCACAAAAACTCTTAAAAAAATAAATGAATAACCAGTTTAAAAAAAAAAAATTCAACAGCACACAGACCCAACAAATAGAATGTGGAATGCATACATATCAAGAAAGTGGTATCAGGGGATCAAAAAAAAAAAAAAAAAAGTGGTATCAAAAATATATAAGGAATTCCAGACACTCAAAAAAAGAGACAGCTCAGTAGTTAAGAGCACTCACTGGCTGCTCTTCCAGAGGACCTGGATTTGAATCCCAACACCTACATGGCAGCTCACAACCCTCTGGTCACATGGGATTTGAGTCCTTCTTCTGGCCTCCTCAGGCACTGCATGAATATACTGCACAGACACACATGCATGTAAATACTCATAAAATACAAGTATTTTATTTATTAAAAAAAAAAAACAGTATGGGAGAGCCAGTGAGATGATTCAGTGGGTAGGCACTTGCTGCCAAGCCTGACAATCTGAGTTTAAACCCCTGGAACAAGTATGGTGGAAGGAGAGAGCTTACACACACACACACACACACACACACACACACACACACACACACACACACACACACACAATGTGTAAGAGGAAAAAAAAAACAGGATGGAGGTTTCTCAAAAAATTTTCATTGCAGAAGCACAATATATACAGCAATTCTACTACTGGACAAACCACCAAAGGAAATCATTTTGTCAAAGAGACATTTCATACCCATATTCACAGAAACACTGAACTCACAACAGCCAAGAAATGGAAACAACCTAAGTGCCCTTAAATTAATGAATAAAAGAAAAAAAAAAAATCTGACACATGTACCTAATGTAACACCACTCAGCCATAAAAAAAAAAGAATAAAATCCTGTCATTTAAAATTACATGGGGGGGGGGGGCACGCCCCTAAAGATTTGATTCAGTGGTCAAGAGCACTGACTGCTCTTTCAGAGAACCAGGGTTCAATTCCCAGCACCCATGCAGCAACTCACAACTGTCTGTGACTACAGTTCCAGGGACCCTGACACCCTTACAAAAGCATACACATAAGCAAAATACTAATGCACATGAAGATAAAAATTAAAAAATTTTTAGCTAGGCAGTGCACAGAGGCAGGCAGACATTTGTGAGTTTAAGGCCAGCCTGGTCTACAGAGTGAATTCTAGGACAAGCCAGACCTATTACACAGAGAAACCCTTTCTCAAAAATAGTTAGTTAGTTAGTTAGGAATCATATAGAACTAGAGATCTTTATGCTAAGCAAAATAAACCAGAAAAGTACCTCAATGAAGTGACTCATGTAAAATCTAAAAAAGGTGATCTCATGTAAGTTCACAGCAGAATGGTGGTTACAGAGGCCAGAGACAGGGAAGAGAGGAATATGGGACTGTTGATCAATGGACACTAACACAGCAGCGAGCAGCTCTGGGGTAACTATTACATACTATGCTGCACATAACATCATATATGAACATGTCCAAGAGCCAGAAGAAAGGACTTCAAAGTTTTCCCCACAAAGAAATGATGAATGAGGAAATAAATGTTTAACATGATTTAAACATTACTCAATATTATATAGATGTATCAAATGTTATGTGGTAATTCAATGACAATGTATAACTTCTAGGTTTTGTTCATGTTAGAATCACTTAATTATAAAAATTTTTAGAAGTTAGACTTGGTGTCACATGCCTTTAACCATACCACTTGGGAGGCAGAGGCCAGCCTAGTTTAATTCCAGGAGATGAGGAAATGGCTAAGTAAATAAAGAGTTTGCCAAGCAAGCATCAGGACTAGAGTTTGGATGCCCAGAACTTATGTAACATCAGATGGATACGGAGGCCACTTGTAATTTCAGTGCTAGGGAGGCAGAGACAGCCTTAGGACTGCACTCACACCAACTCACACACAGGGAAAAGAGATTTGTTTCAGTTCTCCAGTAGTTGGTTCTGTTAGCACACCTGAAATCCCAGCATTGAAGAGAGTTCAAGAACAGCCAGGGAAATCAACTATCACAAGAGATGGCTTCCTGGGAACCCTGCAATCCTAACTCTAAGAATATACCAATCTACTTTCAAATATTAGTCTTACTTTATATCTCTTCAAATAAATGAAGTAAGTAAACCCTTACTACATTTCTACAAGTATCTTACAAGTAAGCATATGTCCAGGGCCAAACAAACTCAAGCACCATGTTGGATGATTTATGGCAAGATGGCAACTTCTCAGCTCTTTCATATTGAATACTACAGAAATTCATTTTAAGATTCTTCAGCTTTTGTTATACTCTAACAGGGCAGCGTACACAGTTTAAAAGATTCAGACAACAAACTGACCAGCTTAGAATCCTCTCTGCCATTATTAGCTCTGTGATTAAGACAAGTTACTGAACTCTCCTTTAATTAGTTTACTGATCTGCAAAAACTGGCTCTATGAAAAAGTGTAAGTGTTATAAATTTGATATGATCACTGGCAAAGTAACAAACTGACACATGTGATCAGGAAGTTAAAATTCCCTGGAACCTTCTAGAACTTAAACGAGCTATTCTCAAGTCTCACCTGTACTTCAAAGTTTTTAATAATTCTAAAGTTATGTTGAACTGATCATATTTTATATCAACTTACTTTGATTTTAATACAGTTTGAAGACTTGTTTTCCCCACTGGGTATTTCACTAGATGTAGCAATCTGAACCAATCAATACACTAGCTACTACCCTCTTTAGTTAAGCCCTGTTAATCTATTCAACTAAAAACTCACGTTAATGCCTACCAAAAGCACAAACAGAGAATGAATAACACTTTTCCCAAATTCGTCAAGTCTTGGTTATAATCTAGGCTTCAAGAATTTTGTGGCTCTACAATTCCAACTAACCTATCAATAGCAAACAGTATTTGTTATGCCACAAAAGTCAGCTTTACTTGTCAAAAATCTGTTGTACACAGTTATTTGATTTACACAAACAAACACATGGGGTTATATTGCATAATGTCCAACAGGGCCTGAAATGTTGTAAAACTAATTTATTACCAGCTAAAGATTATGAAAAAAAATGACCAAACATCTTAACATCTTATAAATCTAAAGATTACTTGCTAAGTTTTTTTTTTTTTCCAAAAATCAATCTGTGCCAGAAACTTCACATACATTATGTGATTATAATGAGCCCCACAATAGATTGTGGCAGCTAATCAACTTGGCAATATTTAAAGATGCCTAGAAGATAGAAAAAGCATCTATAAATGAATCTATGAGGGCATTTGCACACAGAGGTAGAGGTGGGAGACTGCCATGAATGTAAGGGGCCCTTTGGAATAAAAGAAACACAGGCTATAATCATTCTCTCCCCCCCCCCCCTTCTCTCTCTCTCTCTCTCTCTCTCACACACACACACACACACACACACACACACACACACACACACACACACCTTGTTTTGTAGCTGCCATGACACAAGTTTCCCTGCTCAGTCTGTGACAAACTAAAATTTCTGGTACCATGTGACCAAGTCCTTCCTCCTTTAAGTAGCTTATATCACGTGTATTGTCACATCAACAAGTCTAACACACAGGCAGTCTTATCCTAGTTTCTCAAGAAATTAGTTCCGCTGTGGGAGCCCACAAAGGTTTCCTAATGAGATCTGAGCTTGCTTTACACAGCAGGACTGCCTAAGAGGATGGATTGACCACGTGCTTGGTTACCAGGTGTTTGGAAGGGTCTGCACTTGGCTGTGCTGTGGGAGGTCTTCTGCCCCATCCCTTGGCATTTCTATAAACAGCCCTTTGGAAGAGACAGAAGGGGCCGGTGGAGAAGGATCCAGGCCCTCCCGAGGCTATCTTATGTTTCTCTATCTGTCTCTCTCGCCTCTATATTCCTATCTAAATATTTCTCACTTCTCTCTACTCAGAGTACCCTGGGGGAAAAGTGGGGGAGATTTCCCCCCACAGTCCACAAATGTAGGCAATGCACAGTTGATATTCACAAAAATACCAGGATGCTTATTTCTTGAAGTTAAGCAAAGTTCTTTCTTGCTACACAATCCAGGCTGGCCTTGAACTCATGACCCTCAAGTTTCATGGTCCCAAGTATATCTCTATATTCAGATGAAAAGATACTTTCTGATGACTTACTAAGCTACTTGCAAATAGATTTCTTGCCTAGGGAAGTTTTAACAATCTTTAATAAAATTTTTAGTCAGTAAAAACAGTAGGAAAATGGCCCACTACATTATTTAAAAATAATTTATAAAAAAAGAATCCTCTTTTTACATGGATCTAAAATTCACACTAGTTATGTACACAGATGAATACCACAGGTATTTTGAGAAGAATCAAGCCAATAGCTCACCTTTGGTGCATGCACACAGCCTGTCTGTGCCTGAGCAGTAAATAACAGAAACAAATGTATCCTGTTCTTCAGTGCCCTCCTTTTTGGGAGGCTCCACTTTGGCCAAAATTTCGAAGTTTGAAAGGTCTAATACTTTTACATATCCTCCCTGAGTGGTAATCACCAGGTGTCCAAGAGTAGAAATGTCAGACTTCTTTTCTCTTTCAATCCCGTTCTTTGAGGTTGACTGCACTTCCTCAGTAGGTTCTTCACAGTCATCCTCTCGATTATCCAGGATATCCGGTGGAAGCAAAATGAGCGAGGTAATTGTGTCCTGGGGATCTTTGATATGCTGGATTTTTACTGGCTCCTCTTCTAAAGTCACTATTCGAGTGGTATAATTCATTTTGTAAAGAACTAAATATCCACCACTAACATTCCTCTGCTCCGGATGAATGATCAAAGGAGTTGGTACATCTGCTGGTGACTCGTGTTGGATCATACTAATATTTGCACCATTCACTACAGCAAGATTGGATTCCAGCTCACCTTTCCGTCTATTACATAGTGCAGAGTTTAATTTATTTAAATTATTCAAGGCCTCAACTTGATTTATTGCACTCAACGATTCAACAGAGCATGTCCGCAGTCCTACCAACAAATGAATTCCATCAGCACAAGGAGTTATGGAGTCTATACAAAGAGTCTCCTCCTCTGCAAACTTTGGTAGCCTCAAGCACTGAACCAAAGTCCCAGGCTTGGGGAACACAGAGTTCCACTTCTCAGAATCTGGAGAGGTGAGGCTGGCTGCTGCATCTGCAAACTGCTGAATGTAAGTCACAGGAGGATCCTGCAACAACAACTGCTCCTGGTTATCCAGCTCCATTTCAATAATCTGTGGAACCGTAAAACCATCATCGTGCAAACTTTTACTCATAATATTGTTCATCTGTGAAAAGATTTTTCCTGCTTTCTCATCGGATTCTTTGATACTATAAAGAAGTAAAACAGGTAAAGTCCTCCTTACCAGAGGAGAATTCAGTTCTGAATTTGTGCACGATTCATTGTCAGTTGACCCTTGTTCTGATATACTTTCGCCCTGAGTTCTACTTAAACCATCCAGTGACCTGTGGGAATTACTACTAATGGGTGAGGTAGCGGGAGATTTATATGTTAATAAACCTCCAGCCAATAAACAAGGAAAGGGAATGTTGTGTTGTTCCTGGTGCTTCTCCTTTGTCTTTTCACTCTTAGAGTTTGTTAAGCAAGGATTTGCCCCAAGTTCTTCAAGATCCTTAACAGTGTCCTCAAGCACATTTGCCACAATCTCCCATTGCAGTTTCTCTGGCTGTTGGAGAATGCTGAGCGCTGTTATATCAAGGCTTACTTCCATGGCTTCCTTTTGTGATGTATGCCCTTTGAAAAGAAACAATACAAAACATTAGACACAACGGCCTTAGTGATGTAAATTGCAATCAGTACCTCAATGAGGTTTTTTCCTAATTCATGTGGTTTATGCATTATAGTAAATTCAAGAATTCAAAGTATTTCATGACCACAAGACAGATCAGCAGGTAAAGGCTTGTCCCCAAGCCAGACTCAGCTCCATCACTGGAACCCACATGACAGAAGAAAACTAACTCCTACAAGCTGTGCCTTTGACCTTCACATGTGTGCATGTGCCCATACATACATGCACACACAAAATTTTGAAGTGATTTTTTTTCAAACTTCAAGCATTTTAAAAGAAACTTTATCAAATCTCAGATGACTCTACATAAGAAAATTTAAAAGAAAAAACTACTCAAGAAATTAAAAATTATTTCCAACTCAAATACATTCTCTTGAGAACTAAAGACAAATTGATTTTTAAGGAGTAAGAAGGTAGAGAGAGAGGGGCTGGAGAGATGGCTCAGCGGTTAAGAGCACTGACTGCTCTTCCAGAGGTCCTGAGTTCAATTCCCAGCAACCACATGGTGGCTCACAACCACCTGTAATGAGATCTGGTGCCCTCTTCTGGCCTGCAGTCATACATGCTGTGTACATAATAAATAAATAAATCTTTAAAAAAAAAAAAAAAAAAAAAAAGAAGGTAGAGAGAGAATTATTATTTAGTTGCTTTAAATTAGTATTAAAAGAACAGAATTTCTAGACTTCAATTCTAAACCAAAATATACGCTCAATATTATTTGTGCATTGTAATTTATGCACTCTCTCAAATACCTAAGAAAAACACTATAATCTCAGTTTCTTTTTTTTTTTTTTAATGCTTTAAGATTCAAAGCACTATTTCTTCTCTCTTGCTCCACAATGCTTACAGTCACATATAGACAAAAACCCCACCAGAGACAACAGTCAATCCTCCACTCAGGTAATCTAATACTGAACTGAAAATTCTTTCCACCAATCTTGGTTTTGGTTTTTATTCTTTTTTCCTTTCTTTCTTTTTTTTTTTTTAATTTCTTAATAGTAAGAATCAGTAACAACAATGTAAAAACCACTCTAATCATAAGCAAAAATAAAGAAAAATTAGAACTGCTTTTATAATTAGGTAGTAAGGTAGGAGTCTAGGAAATATTAAATGGAATGTCTATATGAAGACTAAAAGTACAAGTAAGTAGTAAGTTAAGGGATCAGTGAATACCACTTAGGTGTCCTGATACTATACCGTTATACAGTCTCTTCAACAACTTACAGTGTTAGCCAGAATGTGTGGTATTGTATTCCCCCAAATATTGTGCATGCTAATAAACTTATCTGGGGTCAGAGACAGAGCAGCCACAATATTAAACATAAAGGATAGGTAGTGGTAGCACACGCCTTTAATCCTAGCATTCCAGAGGCAGAATACCATGTGTTCAAGGATACAGCCAGGCATGGTGACTCATCATGCCTTTAATCCCAGAAAGCAAGCCTTTAATCCCAGGGAGTGGTGGTAGAAAGCAGAAAAGTACATAAGGCATGAGGACCAGAAACTAGAAGCGTTTGGCTGGTTAAGCTTTTAGCTGGTTAAGCATTCAGGCTTCTAGCACCAGTTCAGCTGAGATTCATTCGGATGAGGACATAGAAGCTTCCAGTCTGAGGAAACAGGACCAGTTGAGAAGTTGGCCAGGTGAGGTTAGCTGTGGCTTGTTCCGTCTCTCTGATCTTCCAGTATTCACCCCAATAACTGGCCCCGGGTTTGATCTTATTAATAAGAACTGTTAAGATTCATGCTACAAGAATGTCCGATTATTTGGGATAATCGTTACTACTAACATCTACAACAGAAATCTTTTCTAACTGAAGCAGAAGAACCAGACTGTTCGTTCCTTTCATACTGTGGCTAGAATGGCTAGAATAACAAACAGCCACTATACTACATAGCATTGTCTATATCTACTTTCTCAGATTGGAAACTCAGAGTAAAAAGTAAAGTATTTTTATAGCTTTCACTATGTATAATATATCCTGGAGATGCTTACTTATCTGTTGGACTAAACTAAAAAAATTAAATGACTTTTTAAAGTTATGACAAGAAATTGTTCACATAGAATAGTTTTAATATATTTATATATTAAGTCAACTAAATCCACAAAGCACACAAAGTTAAGACAATATTTAAAGTAAACGACATGCACAATGAAACTGTTTAAAAGGAAATGGTTTGGAAAAGAAAAAGGTTTGGTGGCTCACTGCTATAATCCCAACATTCAAGAGACCAAGTTGGATTACTCTGAGATGAGGCCAGTCTGGGCTATGTAGTGAGTTCCAAGACAAGCAAGGATACAGTGAGATCCTGTTCAAAGAAAAAGAACCAGAAACAGATATACAACAGAAAAATACAGCAGGTGGCCCTTTTTTCTACTTCCTCTTATAACCACTCAAAGCACATCTGGGAAACAGGAGAATTTTGGTGAGAAAATCTGACATCTCTAACTATTCCTCCTTCAATTTATGTTTGAAGTACCCTGGAATAACACGGCCTCATGCATGTCAAACAACCACTCTGCCACTGAACCAAACCCAGGCCCTTAATTCAAAGTTTCTACTAGAGACCAACTAGACCACATAATAAATTTTATGCTACATACCTGCAATGCAATACTTTCCAATCCCTTTGGGAAATCCTTCTGCAGCTTGCTTTCTTATATATTTTGGTTGTGAGCCTAGCCTTTAACGACTGAGCCATCTCTCCAGCCCTGCAGCTTGCTTTCTTAAGTAGTGTCAAAGCCACAGCTTCCAACAGCCATACTTTCCTGAGCTAAGCAACTGGATTTTGTCACGGCTCCTTGCTAAGCCAAAGTTCAGTTTGTACTCAATCCTTGTGCCAACCCTTCTTTGCAGTCTTCATGAGAAGTCATGCTTCCTTAACTCAGATACATGGTTCAAACACAAAATGTTTCTCTTTGAAATTAACTGGAAACTTTCAAAATGCACAATCTTCAAAAACCAGATGCCTCTTATTGTGTACTCATAATTTTGAGGTTAATATGTTCTAAAGTTCTTGGAACTATGTCATTCAAATTGTTTGTTTGTTTGTTTTTTATTTTTTGTTTTTTTTGAGACAGGGTTTCTCTGTGTAGCTTTGGAGCCTTTCCTGGAACTCACTCTGTAGACCAGGCTGGCATCCAACTCACAGAGATCCACCTGCCTTTGCCTCCCCAGTGCTGGGATTAAAGGCGTGCGCCGCCACCACCCGGCTTGTCATTCAAATTAATACAAATCACTTAGAGCTGTAAAGTTCTGAACTGACACCTAAAATTGTTTAAGATGCTACAGGATAAGACTACATCTCTCAGCTGGGCTTGGTGGCGCACACCTTTAATCCCAGCACTCCAGAGGCAGGTGGATCTCTAAGTTCTAGGCCACCCTGGTCCACAAAGCAGGTTCCAATACAGCCTGAGCTACCCAGAAAAAAAAACCCTGTCTCACAAACCCAAAAATAAATAAATAAAATTAAAGAAATATTAAAAAAAAAAAAAGAATCCATCTCTCATAACTATCAAGTTTAGATATGCTTACTCCATAATCCTCCAAAAACTTACTGATATAAAAACGTATAGGTAGCCAGGCTGCAGTGGCACATACCTTTTAATCCCAGCACTCAGAGGCAGGCAGATCTCTGTGAGTTCAAGGCCAACCTGATCTACAGATGGAGTTCCAGCATAGGCTCCAAAGGTACACAGAAAAACCCTGTCTCGAAAACAAACAAACAAAAACCTCTCTCTCTCTCTCTCTCTCTTTCATATATTTATAAAAAAATAAAAATAAAAACATATAGGTGCTGGGTGGTGCTGGTCCACGCTTTAATTCCTGAGGCAGAGGCAGGCAGATCTCTGGGAGCTCGAGGATAGACCCTATACATTTAAAATTAATCTCACAGAACTCTATTTTCCTATGAAAGAACAGCTTACTGGCAAACCCCAAATGAAGAAATTAACTAGGACTGGGAAGATGGCTCAGTCAGTAAATTATCAACCTTGTAAGAAAACAGGAAGGACCTGAATTCAATGTCAAGAACCCATGTAAATAAAATAAGCTAAGCATGCAAGTAAAGTAGACTTGTAACCAGCACTGGGGAGGCCAAGACAAGCAGGTCCCTGGGGATCACTGGCCCAAGAGTCTAGCCAAGAACTGGTGAGAGACTCTATCTCCACAAGAAAAACACTGGAGATGTTTGGCCTCCACACACATGAACTCAGAAGCCATGTACATCACATATTAAACACAAATAAAGGAATATAAAATTTTTTAAACTGGAAGGACTTTAATCCCTTACTACCATGACCTTCTAATTCTATTTAAAGACTTCCTTTAAAAATGCATCACGTGCCGGGCGGTGGTGGCGCACGCCTTTAATCCCAGCACTCGGGAGGCAGAGCCAGGCGGATCTCTGTGAGTTCGAGGCCAGCCTGGTCTACCAAGTGAGTTCCAGGAAAGGCGCAAAGCTACACAGAGAAACCCTGTCTCGAAAAACCAAAAAAAAAAAAAAAAAAAAAAAAAAAAAAAAAAAAAAAAATGCATCACGTGTACCAACAAGAATATACCATAAGGATCCTGGGTAGTACCACACACCTTTAATTCCCACACACCTTTAATTCCAACACTCAGGAGGCAGAAGCCCAAAACTCTTTGAGTTCAAGGCTAGCCTAATCTATACAGCAAGTTCCAAGTCAGCCAGAGCTACATAAAAAAGGTCCTGTCTCCAAAAAAAAAAAAAGATATAAAATTTCTGCATATTCTAAACTAAAGTGCATCCTAAGGCAATGTGAAAAATCAACAAGCACAGATGAAAACATAATAGTAGAAGATAAATAAGAATATAGTCCAAATGCAAGAATTATTTGAGGGATCAAACAGAGTCTTGTATAAGCCCAGCTAGGCTAAAACTTGTAGCAATCTTCCTAATTACAGTCATCATGACAGATTGTGGTATGTGCCAGTGTGCCCAGAAAAATGTAAGTACTATTAATCCTCAAAATATATACTAAGCTTGTTAGACCAAAGGAAAAGAACAAGTTATGGCATACATGTAAGTTACTATAGTTAAAACCAAGTACTTAAGAAGAGAAAGGGGACATGAATGAATACTTACTGCAAATACTTCACAAACAAAACCCTGAACCCCAGAGTGAACTGAACCTAACAAAGTTCAAGGTTTCAGAAGGTCTCCAGTGCATACACTATTTTTCTATATAGGATTAAGAAACTGTAATGTCTTGCTGCTTCTGTCTTGGTAAAAGCACAGCAAAGGAGGAAAAGATCATTGATTTTATTAGGCTAAATTGTGTGCATTAGGTTTGTGTGTGTCCACACACAACACGAAGCATGTGAGGAGGTCTGAGGGACCTTGTGGGACTCTGCTATCTCCTTCTACCTCAGAGTCCAACTCAGGTAGGTCATCAGGGTTGCCAATAAGCACCAACTACCTGCTGAACCATCTTGCCAGCCTGGTCTGAACTTTTTTTTTTTTAACTTTATTTATTTTATGTGCATTGGTGTTTTGCCTGCATTTTTGCCTGTGTGCGAGTGTTGGATCCCCTGGAAATAACAGGTATGAGCTGCCATGTGGGTACTGAGAATTGAACCCAAGTCCTCAGGAAGATCAGCCAGTGCTGTTAACCACGGAGCCATCTCTCCAATCCCTTAGTTTAAACTTTCTAAGTGAAATCAATTCTTTACTTTTCTAGAATTATATATCTATCATTCAGGGCATTTTCATGTCTTTTTTGGGTTCTTCCAGGGCTAAGAACTTCAAAACTGAGAGCCCAAACAGCAACTTCAAGAACATTTCAGAGAATCAGAATTTAGAGAGCATTTACTGATCTATAATAACTGTAGTTTCTAACTACTACACTACACGACCCTGTCTCTTCTGAAGACATTAAGTATGGTACATGTCCTTAACATGTTCATGACATGACATTCAGTTTAGTCACAATAACCATCACTTTTTTTAAAAACTGGGCATTTTTCAGGTACAATGCACAATTCTTTATATGCAGTTATCTTACTCAATCCCTATGAAAAATGTATGTTAAATATCATTATTTTACAGTTTAGGAAATATAATTAAACTATAATAAGTAGATTGGGATTTATATTCTAACGTGAAAGGGCAGGGGCATATGGCCCAACTGGTGTAAAGCTTGCTGTACAATCCTGATTATTTAAGTTCAGATTCCCAGCACCCATGGAAATCAGCCAAGTACAGGAGTGTGTATTTGTAACTCCAGCACTGGGGGCACATAGACAAGTAGAAGCCTGCAGCTTGTTGACCAGCCAGCAGAGTCAAATAGACAAGCTCCCAGTTTAGTAAAAGAATGTTTCCATGGTGGTCCATACCTTTAATCCCAGCACTTGGGAGGCAAGAGGCAGGTGGATTCAAGGCCAGCCTAGTCTACAGATTGAGTTCCAAAACAGCCAGAGCTACACAGTGAAACGCTGTCTTAAAAAACCAAAGACAGTAAGAGAAAGAGAAAGAGAGTGAGTGGGTGAGTGAGTGAGTGAGTGAGTGCGAGTGAGAGAGTGAGAGAGAGAGAATGAGACTAACTGAGACTTTTATAAACTAAGGTGGAAAACAGGAGATACATTCAACCACTAGCTTCCTTGGGCACATGCACAGATGAGTATGCTCAAACACCTATGTGCCCGCAAAGAAAAAAATGTAATATAACAAAACCGTTTTGAGATGCACACCTCCTCTATGAAATAATACTGAAAAATATGACACACGTGAGCCATGATAGCACATGCCTATAATTCAATACTGAGGAGACTAAGGCAAGAAGACCATGGAGTTCACTATCAGCCTAAGCTACAGAGCGAGCTCCAGCCTGGGCTACATGAACCATGTTACTCTACCTTATCATTTATAAGGAAACAAGGCAACAGCTACTTGATGCCACGATGCCTAGGACTTCCCAGTTGAAGCTGTTTGAGTATGAAGAATTTTATTTATTTAAATGTTATACTTATTGAAGAGACCATAGCATACAAATAAACATAATTTTCATCTCCTGCATATGTGACACAAATTTAATATGCCTAATACTTCATTTCCTTTGAATAAAATGGATGTCATTTAAATTTTAATTAGAGAACATGATATTCTTATACTTAATTCAAGATCTCTGAAAAACAAAGAAAACTGAAATAGTGTATCAGTAAAGATTTTCAGTTTCAAAAAACAAGAAGATTTTCAGTTTCATTTGAAAATTAAGAATTAATTGGTATTAAGATTTATTTTTAACTGTAGTAATATAAGGATATATAAAATACATTAGCTAAGGTTTTTTACATACCCGTCACAGAATCTGATCTGGAATGCTCTTCGCTGTCTGAATCCTCCAGTAAATCATCGCTTAAAAGACAAAGTAAGAACAATTTAAACTTTAAAAAAAAAAAAATTCTTTACCTTATGGGCTAAGGATAGACATCAGCTACAGTGTAGGAGCCTGGCATTTATAAGGGTTCAATCCCAGGCACCGAAAAAAAAGAACATACATCACATAACACAGAAGAAGACACAACATAGCTGTGTGTGGCTTGTCTCTTGTGCTTCAGAAGGGGCAGTGCTGAGTCCTATGTGTTCTACTCAAGGACGGTTAACTCTGTGCCAGGGGCTGTAGAGATGACTCATCGGTTAAGAGCACATGCTGCTCTTAAGAGAGAATTCAGGTTCAGTTCCCAGCACCCACATACATGGTGGTTCAGTTTTCTGAGGGCTCTGATCCCTTCTTCTGACATCCATGGGCACCAGACATGCACATGGTGCACATACATACATTCAGGCAAACACTCACATACCTAAAATGTTTAAAACATTTAAAACATTTAAAAAAAAAAACACAAAACAATAACAACAAAATACTGAGCTATAACCCTAGTGATAGAAAGCAGTGTTACAACCAGTATGGAACAAACACAAGCAATATACAAACTGCTAAAAAAGATGTGATATAAGTAATTTTGATACATCACTGATAAACAATTATAAATCATGAAATGAATGTCTACAATGAAGAATTTTGTGTGGAAGAAAGCCTTAAAACTATCCAACATTTGTAGGTAGGTGAAACTCTGACTGGAGATAACTTATGAGAATGGCAGCTAGTGAAACTTGAACTTGTAGTAGTAAAACATTAACAACTATTGTCAATGAATTCAATACCATTACTCTAAAACCAAAAACAGCTATGTACATGTTTAGGTAATATATTATACGTGTATTCACACCAACAGCCATTCTGGTTTTAGCCTGTGTTTTTTGTGTGTTCATTCTGTGAGACATGCAGGATTAAGTGTCACAATCAAAAAACAGGAGTAAAGACGAGACAATGGTCTGAACTTGGCCTTTCTCTCAGGTGGCCAAGAAACTGTCGGTTCCCCTCTTTGCATCAACCTTTATTCATATCCTCAGATGTAACAGCCAATTTCTGCACCCTACTGACCAACATAACGTCACCAGTACCTTTTTATCTTGAGGCAATTCTTTTCTTCAATAATACACTGTACTGCAATCCACAGTGCCTAGACATTTACTAATGCTATCTCCCATATAAATGATAATTTCCACTTAAGATTGCTGGGAAAATATCAAGCACACACCTCTCTTTCCAGCTACCTGAGATGCTGAGGCAAAAGGACTTTTACCAAAAGCGTCCAGGACCGCCTGGGAAGACAGTGGGGAAAAAAAAAAAAAGAAAGAAAGAAAAAGAAATTCCAAGGCAATGTTTAAATTTTTGAGGTGTTTTTTTTTTTTTTTTTTTTGGTGCCTTCAGTTTTTTTGTAAGTGGTATTAATAGATAAATGGAGCAAATTCTATTCATATGATTAGCTTTTCTGTTATTGTTAACTTTTGTTGTTCAGTGTTGAGTCTCCTGAATGCTGGACAATACTCTATCACTGAGCAGTATCACCAGATCCCACTCCCAACTCACTATAGTTTCAAATAATAAAAAAGAGTATAAAACAAGCTTAGGGTCGTCTGCTAATTAGCGACAAGAATTGAAATTCTAGTCACAAGAAGACACCTAAACAACTAAATTCTAAGAAACATGCTGTACTTGGGAGCTAGAATAAGCAAATCTAAAGCAAGAACACACCGGGTTTCAACTACCAAAGGACTTTTTAGTATTAACTTAGTATTAGCCAGCTTTACTAAGATAAAAGATAAAATACAGTATTTTTAAAGAAAGAATTCAGGAGTCTGGACATTTACAGAGGTCTAAGTCTTCAAAAATAATCTATCCCTAAAATACTTTATAGTAGGAATTCTAAAATGGGGCTGGAGAGATGGCTCAGAGGTTAAGATCACTGGCTGCTCTTCCACAGGTCTTAAGTTCATTTCAAGCAACCACATGGTGGCTCATAACCATTTATGAGATCTAGCGCCCTCTTCTGGCATGCAGACATACATTCAGACAAAATACTGTGTACATAATAAATCAATCTTAAATTCTAAAACAAATAAACTGATCCAACATATGCTTTAAAAATGTAAGACACAAATAAACATTCCCATAACTAGACAGTATGGATCACAGGTTCTGTGTGTTCCCTTTTATTCTCATTCCTGCCTTTGCCAACTTTTCTACAATAAATATATTTACTCCTGTACTATATATACAGTATTTACATGATATAAAACCTCCTACATAGTAACAAACATACAATATAAATCACAGGCAAGTAACAAAATTTAGTTAATACTACATTAAAAAAAAACTAATCAAGTATCATGTGTTTTACCAATGTCATAGTAACCTCAAAAATGAAATTCAGAACATATTTGTCAACTCAACAAAATAAACAACAAAGCCAGGCATAGTAGTGAATCTCTTGTCACCTCAGCACTTGGGAGGCAGAGGGAGGAAGATCAAAAGTTCAGAGCCAACCTATGATATGCATAAGATCCTGTCTCAAAAAGGAAATATATATGACAAGCACAGCACCTAGAGAAACATGTTACTTTATTTAAATTAAGTATGTTGTCAAATCTTCTTCATTGAATAAACTGAGAATTATGTCAAATGTTTTATAAGAAATAATTAAAAGTAATTCCTAAACAAATTATATTCTTAATAACTTTAAATTCAAATTTAATCTCAAAATTAGTATGTTGTTCTTAAAGCTAATGAAACCCACTTTTGATATTTGTAGATAACTATATTATATTTTGTGCCACAAAATATTCACTAGTAATCCAGCCAGACTCAGTTACCTCTGGGACAGCAGAGTAACAGAAGTCAAGATCAGAGATGACACATCAATGCTGGGTTTTGTTTTGTCTTAAGAGGGGGTATCAATTCTGTAATCCAGGCTGGCAATTCTCCTGCTTCAACCTCCCCCATGCTGGGATTCAGGAATACACCATAATGCTTGCTGTTTCTTTGTCGTCTTCCCCTTAACTCCTCCCCACCGTTTTGTGGAAGAGAGTGAGGCTGGAGATTAAACTTTTCTTTGCTCTTTTTGTAGAGTTAAGCACTGTATATAGAACAGAACGGGGTCCCACCTGTCATCTTTCTTTCTTATTTTTTTTTTTTTTCTTTTCTGACAAGGTTTCTCTGCATGGCCTTGGCTGCCCTAAAACCAGCTCTATAGACCAAGCTAGCCTTGAACTCAGAGATCGGCCTGACTCTGCTTCCCAAAGTGCTGGGATTAATTAAAAGCATGCACCACCACAGCCCGGCCCTGCCATTTCTTATAAGTATTTCACCTTTGTGTTCTGATTCAACCAACCCTAGATGTATCTGAAGTTTCTGTCATTAACTATGTAATACTACGGGATATTTCTTCTGGAAATAACAGAAGAGTACATATCTAGTCTAGATATATATACATATGAAAGGTACATTTTTCCAGAAGAGGAATGTGGTAATCCTAGAAGCCTACTATGATGAAATTTTTAATCCACAAATTCAAAATGTAAAACAAAGTTCTAATTGAAAAGCAGGGTTTAAAAATGACAAGCCACCGGGCGGTGGTGGCGCACGCCTTTAATCCCAGCACTCGGGAGGCAGAGCCAGGCAGATATCTGTGAGTTCGAGGCCAGCCTGGGCTACCAAGTGAGTTCCAGGAAAGGCGCAAAGCTACACAGAGAAACCCTGTCTCGAAAAACCAAAAAAAAAAAAAAAAAAAAAAAAGACAAGCCAATTTCATGATCTTCCATAATTACCCACTAAATCCCTTAATAAAATGACAAAAATCAAGCATTCTTAGTTCTAGTGCTATTAGCAAATATGTTAATAAAAACTCAGACAAGAACTAAACTGCTTGCCCTTCAAACTCTCAACAGATTTATAGTAACAGAAAATAACCTCAAGTTTTAATTCCGTCTATACCAGATCTCAGGTCCAATTTCTTTATCTGCCAGTCCAATGCTATTACCAAGATAAACTACACAAACTTCCCAATTTGTATGTTGTGAACTGTCAACTCCACAATTTTCACTTAACAAAAGTCTGTATTACTTAATAAAAACACATTCGAGGGTGTAGTAGCACACCTTTAATCCCAGCACTAAGGCAGAAGCACAAGCATCTGTGGGTTTGAGGCTAGATACATCACAAAAACCAGACCAACCAGACAAACAAAGGACATGGACTGCAGTCTAACATGGATCACATCAGTAACACTGGACACCCAGGGGTAAAAGGCAGATACTCTCAGTGTATACAGTTAAAGAGACTCCATTTCACATCACCACTGACAGTCTTAACAGGGATAGCTGCTACGATTTATCACACACTGAATAACTACATCCTTCATTCTATCTATGTGAATGAAACAGAGCCATGTGATATTGGCCCAATTCAAAGTCAAGTGGAGACTCTTAGAAAACAAGAGGGTTTCCTTGACTCTCCTCCCCAATCCTATAGATCAGAGATACAGTCACCAAAACCAAGAATCTACCAAAGGGAGACAACTCAATTACAGCGCCTCAATCTCTGTGTAGGCTGCACTCCAGCTCTGGGGAGGGAAAGCAGGACAAAAAACAGCCAGGCATTTCTCCCTTACAACTAGTACACTATTCCAAACAATTAGAGCCTATTGCCTCATCTGAAGTCACTTTGCTACTCATTAGTGAAATCCACTTCCACAACTTGAGGGATAAAAGAATAGAGAAATCAGAATCATTTGGTACACCTATTCTATGGAACTATATGGTAAAAAGTAAAATTACAAATCCTAATCCACTGGCGTAATTTCAATATTTCAACTTTTTGTTTTATTTTTTGTTCTGTCTTTGTTTGGATACTGAAGACAGATGCTACACATGCACTCTAAAGGTGAGCTACAATCCCTAGATTTCAGTTTTTAATGTGGCAATTACTGCTAACTGACAGGACTGAGATTTCCTATTTCAAGACTTACAGTTTGATATTATTGCACTGTGGGAGCCCGTTCTGGGGTTCCTCGTGGCTTTACCCAGCAGGTCCAAATAGAGGATGATCAGGACCACGGGCCTGAGTGCAGGTGTCTGAGATGGTCTGCACTTGGCTGTGCTGGGGGAGGAGGTCTTTTGCTCCACCCCTTGGCGTCTCTATAAAAACCCTGGACCAGAGACAGTCGGGGCCCGTTGGAATAGGTTCCAGGCCCTCTCGAGGCTATCCTTTATTTTCTATCTGTTTATCTCCGCAACATTCTCCGCTATAAATCCTTCTATCTAATATTTCCTGCTGCTCGCACTCAAGAAAACTCTGGGAAGCTGTGGGGGTGGTGGGTAAACGCCCCACATTGCACAAAAAATGGATCTACAAAGTAGCTTCAGAACTACATAATGAATAATTTATCAAATGTATTTTAGCCTCTACAGTATAAACTGTGACTGCTAGTATTTGCTAGCTGTTCAGCACTGTTTTTCATTATCGTCCATTTATTCTTAGTTACTTGCCAGTATATCTACCAACTCCTGTGGGTCTCTAGTTATAAAACATAAAGGAAAATGTAATTTGGAGAAAAACTGTATATTACACAGTGTCATTTCCTTTTTGTGTGTGATTTTTGTTTTTGTTTTTTGGTATTTTGAGACAAAATTCTCACTCTATGGTTCAGACAGACATACAACTCATAAAAGTCCTACTGTTAAAGCCACCAGATCTAACTAACCTGTGGTATTCTGAATGAAAACTTCTAAGATTTACATTGCTTTCAGATTTCCAGCCAAACAGAATATTTTGTTTTCTAACATTTGACCTATTTTTTTTTTTTTGCTATCTCATTAACTAATGTAGAAAATGAAATTTAGAAAAAGAAAACATGTACTACTACAAATACCACTGAAACAAAACCACATACCTGTCTCCTTCCAGTTTAGGTATGTCTGAGCAACTAGAGGAGTCCTCTAGCCATGCCAAAGTCGGTCTCCTTGAATCAACTCCTGAGCTTGGGTCTCCTGATAGGATCAGTTGTTGTACAATTGCTGGATCGTAGGCATTAATTTCAAACTTCAAGTGCACCTTCATGAGTTTGGAGACGTCCCATACGCAGATCTTCCCACGTTTGGTGGCAGCAGCTAGAAACTGCGGACAGCTCCCCGACCCAAAGCAAGATATTCTGTCAGCTCCGTCTGCAGAAGGAAGCTGAGCAGGGCTCGTGGCCAGCGTGACCGACAAGGGGACATTCTGGGTGTGCTCGCCTTTCACAAAGGGGCAGTTGGGGGAATGTCTCTCGTGTTCAGACCTTTACAGAGTGAAAAGGGAAAGTTTACTGAAGAGCAAAGTAGAAATTCAAAGACTGCCTTCTTTATGCATACATTTAAAAAGTCTTAGTTCTACTAAATCACCACGTTCTCGTTTGGCTGGATGGAGAGGACTGGGTGGCAAATAGAAGTACTGGAATGAAACGCAAGGACTGGAGCATGCTGAACAAGTACTCTACCACTCAGCTGTACTTCCACCCCTCAACTGAACTTAGCTTTATAAGTTCACTAAATTTCATTCAATCATTCAGTGTCTACACGGTCTATATTCTAAGTGCTTATTCTTAGCAGTTTTACTCACTTTAACTGACCTCAAGTGTGAAATCAGTACTAAAATGCAATTCATGACAAATAATTTGCCCAACTTCCTAACTCTTCTATGTTTCTTTTTGGTTTTCTGTTGTTGTCTGTTTGTTTTTTGTTTTTTGTTTTCTCTGGGTAGCTTTGCGCCTTTCCTGGATCTCACTCTATAGACCAGGCTGGCCTCGAACTCACAAAGATCCACCTAGTTCTGCCTCCCGAGTGCTGGGATTAAAGGCTCTCTTTGGTTTTCTGTTGTGTGTTTCCTTGTATAATTTTTCTACTTGTAATTTCAAAGCAGTACTTGAGGACAGGCTCCTACTACCAAAGACGAAAAACTTTTGTTTCCTTACTCACAAAGAAAAATAAAATTTCGCTCATGAAACACACTGTTCTTCTGAAAAGACATATTTCTTTTCACATTGCACCTGCTGTTTACTATAATGACATCCTGGGCCATTTGTAAAGCACGGATTTCTTTCATAAACCCTTTCGCTTTAAACCACAAAGCACATATTTGAGCTACATTCTCTCCCCGCTAAGTTCTAGTGCCTTTTTCTCTTCTTACCATCTCGTACCTCAGTTTTAACTTTTCAACTAACTATTTATAGTCACATTTGAGTGTGTAAAATAAAAGTAAAAGCTAAGCAGTTATAGCTAATCCTAGGAATCTTCTATCCGACATTCCAGATAAACATTAAGATTTTAACTAGTATAGTCCTAAAATGTTTTTACTCATTTCTGTACACTAAGAAAAAAACAGGGTTTATTGCTTCAAACAATTTGAAATCCTTAGTGGCACTGAGTGAGCCACTCTGCAGCACCTTTCAGGAAACAAGAACATACACAACATTCCTGACAGTGATCACTAGAGAATATCAAGTTCTTCTAATTCTCCACTGCTCATCTATCATGAATTTGTCATATTATACTGGCTATAGAACTTTTTTTTTTTTTTAAGAAAATCATAGTCTCAGTATGCAGCCGTAGATGGCACCAGCATCATAAAAGACCCACCTGCCTCTGCCTTCCAGAAGCCACTGCACTCTTGATTGGCATTTAGAATTTTCCAGTTTTTAATGCAATAGCCAAACTTGTCACAACACCAAACATACAAAAGGAATTAACTCCTTAGTGTAGAGAAGCAAAAGCAG
Organism: Peromyscus maniculatus bairdii; assembly: GCF_049852395.1. Classification (NCBI taxonomy): domain Eukaryota; kingdom Metazoa; phylum Chordata; class Mammalia; order Rodentia; family Cricetidae; genus Peromyscus; species Peromyscus maniculatus. The sequence continues at coordinate 42,848,152 of NC_134873.1, read as the reverse complement.
AACCAACAGGAAGTAGAGAATACCCATTTTTATTTCTTGAAGAATTCAACCTCCCTACAAACTCAGCTCCCTCAAGTAAAATATCAAGGTCTTGTTTTCCCCTTTAAATTGCCCCTTTTCTCTCTTCAAAGATTCGGAAAGCTCCCATGCTCAGCAATCTCACCTATGCACTTAAGAGCACTGAACTCCGAATATCAGACTACCAAATTCTCGAGAGTTTTTGAAATCCCGAATTCTGGTACATTCCAAATCTCCTAGCATATCAAGAAAAGATGGCACTTAGCTGCCCAAGCTGAAAATTTGAATCTGCTTCCCCAACACAAAAAGTTATGACTACAGGTACCATCCATGCTGACCACTGCGGTTCACATTTGTAATTCCAGCCCTCAGGAAGCTGAGGAGGATAACTGGCATGAGTGTGAGTCCAGTCTGATTAGACAGTGAGCTCATGTGCAGCCTGGGCTCACTTTAGGATTGACTCCATTTTCAAAAGAGACAGTTTTGACTGAGGTGGCACATTCCTGTGAACATAAAACATGGTGGCAGGGGGATCAAAAATCTGATGTGTGCAAGGGGGCACACAACTTTAATAGCACAACAGAGAGGCAGAGGCAGGTGGATCTTTTTCAGTTCTAGGTCAGTTTGGTCTATACAGTGAGCCAAAGCTACACAGTGAAAACCTATCTCAAAAGAGGCGGGGAGGAGTGAAACCAACCTCTGTTGCATTGTGAGTTCCAGACAAGCTTGGGCTACGTGAGACCCTGTCTCAAATACATATGTGCATTCTTAATGTGTGTGCGTGTGTTTTGGGGTCAGAGATACAATTCCATGGCTAATAGTACTAGCTGCTCTCACAGAGAATCTGAGTTCATTCCCAGCACTCACAGCAGGCACCTCACAACCTCCTGTAACTCCACCTTCAGGGATCTTATGCCTTTTCTGGCCTCTGAAGACACCTTCATATACATATGGGTACATACACAAACATACATATAAACTAAAAACTAAAATTAAAATAAAATTTTAAAGCATGCATTACATTCTATAATATCATTGTTTAATTTTTCAGGTGTACATTAAATGATAGTTTGTTTTCGAATGATCATTGCATTCATGTCAGCTTATCAGCTTACATGAAACTTCAAAACCAATTGTAGTACAAACTAAGTGAAATATCTGAAAACCAAATTTTCTATCCCTTACTGGACATGCACCCTTGGAAAACTTTTATTTTCTTCATTTTTAAATGAAGTAATGTATAACAGAGTTCAGTTTAGCAGTGCCTGACAGGGAATCCACACACTGGGGAGGCAGAGTAATGAGGATCCATCAGTTTACAACCTGCCAGATCGATAATACAAGCTCCAGACCAACCAAGACAACTACATGGCGAGACCCTAGTTTTAAAACAAACTACAAAAAAACCTGGAGAGGCAGCTCAGTGGTTAAGCATACTTGCTACTCTTGCAAAGATACAAGCTGGGATCACAGCACCCACATCCCACAGGTCACAACTACCTATAACTCCCCAGCTCCAGAGGATCCAACATCTTCTTGTAGACTCCGTGGGCATCCACACATGTGGACTCATACACACAGACAACACATATATGTAAAAGTTAAAAATAAATCTTTGCGCCGGGCGGTGGTGGTGCATGCCTTTAATCCCAGCACTCAGGAGGCAGAGGCAGGCGGATCTCTGTGAGTTCCAGCCTAGGCTACCAAGTGAGTTCCAGGAAAGGCGCAAAAGCTATACAGAGAAACCCTGTCTTGAAAAAAACAAAAAATAAATAAATAAATAAGTAAATCTTTGCCCGGCATGGAGCATGGCATTGCATTGCATACCTTGAATCACACCAGACCCACGTGAGTTCTAGGGCTGCCCCAGCTACATATCAAGTTCCAGGCCAATCAGAGTTATATGATGAGACCATTTATTTAAAAAAGAAAAAAAAAAAAAGAAAAAGAAAGAAAGAAAACTCTAGCCTTAAGACCTGAGTTCAACAACTGAATTCCACGGCTGTTTCTCCAGTCACAGGAGGGGGGGGGTTACTTAAAATTAGAACTGTGTATTTTAAGTACCTCTTCTCGATTGAGTCTCTGTTCGCCTTTCTTCAATGGTCAGAACTACACTGCTGAATTAGTGCTAGGGTTGATTTAACACAGCCTCTCTGGTCTGGTGAGAACCTAGTTCAATTTTTTGGCACTTTCCCCATGCAGATTTTGGTAAGTCTTGTGACAGAATATAGACAGACAATCTCACTCTCTTAGGACAGTGACAATAACACAGAGCAAAAAGACAAGAAGATTATATCAAGATCAGAAAAGTAAACTTTAGAAGCACTATAATACTAATTTAGCCTACTATGCCCAGAAAACTCAATACTCACCAAGGTTCATCCGTAGGCTCCCAACAGACAAGACATACACTACAAGTAAAGCACATGGCTCTATCATCTCCAGATGAGGCAGGCTGCAAAATATGTTAAAATGGAGGAGAGAGCAAGAAAGCAGGCAGGTACAGAAGGGAAGAAAAGGAGAAAAGAGAAACAGGAAGGGAGGAAGGAAAAAGGTATGGAAGGGCAAAAGAGAGAAAGGGAAGGACCAATTATTATTAAAATGGCTTTTCAATAATAACTCTTCAAAAAGTTCCCAATTTCAAGTATAATTTTCTAAGGAAAAAAATTTATAGTACTACTCTGCTCATACATAAATAAGTGTTCAATAAATTTGCAGGCCAATGAGGGCAACATAGTGAGGCCTTGTCTCAAAAGTTAATATATAAATAATTAAATGCAGTGTTTCACTGCATGTTTCTGGCTGGTCTGCAACTTACAATCCCCTCCCCAAGTCTCCCAAGTGATAGCATTTCAGGTGTATACCACTACTTCTGCCTTGTAAAATTATTTATTACATTACTTCAAGAATCTACTACTAGTTTATAAAAGCAGAAGTCAAACACTGAAAATAATCAAATATCCAAGGAGAGAACATTTCCCAAAACTGACATTTAAAGACCACATGAACTTGATAGCAAAAAAAAAAAAAAAAAAAAAAAAAGCAAATGTACCTAAACTGAAAGATAACTATTAAATAACTCCTTAATTATTTGCCCCCTAAATTTCCAATGTAGGACATAGGACTGGCATCACAACCAAGTATGTGGCAAACAAAACTCACAAGCACATATACAAATAAGCATATAGCTAGATTACACAAAAACACTTTTAAAAGGAAAATGTTTTTAATTAAAATGCTGGACTTACTGAAAGCTGTACTAGTACACTTTACCTGGTGATAAAATCCAGCTTGAGCCATGGGATCTGGCTGTGCCCACCTATAGCCAACATGAGGCCATGAGGTGAATGTCTCCCTTCTGTTAGCCTCACTATACATCAATGCCCTAAAAGTAAACAAACAGCATATAACTGGAGCAAGGCATCAAACCAAAGGGAAACTCTTATTTAATGCTGCAGAAAAGAAAATTACTGAAATATGAAAATCAAGTGGGAAAGAAGTGGAGTGGTGGGGGCGCATGCCTTTAATCGCAGCACTCAGAAGGCTGAGGCAGGTGGATCTCTGTGAGTTCAAAGCCAGCTTAGTCTACAAAGAGATCCAGGATAGCCAGAGCTACAAAGAGAAACACTCGAAAAACCAAACAACCAAAAAAAGAAAGAAACGAAAAGAAAAAGTGGGAATGATTATGTTCAAATTTTTATTTTCAACACGTTACCTTACAAATTGTAAAGAAAAAGAAAAGCTGGTTAATGGCTACAGCAACCAAATAATTCCACAGGTAGATTAAGTTAACTAATAGTGAATAACTGCCAATTAGCCCAGAGGAAATGAGGAGACTGGTAAGAGACCCCTGCACCTTTTCCTCAGGCCACAAGCCAGCTGACAGTGGGCCCCTCTCTCTGCTACACTAAGCATTTAAGCAGTGCTTGTATTTTATTTGCTTTTTAGTTGCTTTTTTTTTTTAACTAGAAATCAGTTTTTTGTCCTTTCTCTAGGAAAATCTTCCTCCAGGGGAGCTACATAATCTAGCAAATTTTAATTTAGTTTGGTATTGCTTAAGACAGGTCTCAACTGTGCAGCCCTGGCTGTCCTGGAACTCACTATGCAGACTCAACAAGCCTCTGCCTGCGGGATCAAAGGTGTATACCACTAAGGCCAGAAACTTGAGCAAATTTCAAAAACCATAATGCAAATTTTAAAAACCATAATGAAGTCTATAATCCTGGCACTCAGAGCCTGAGGCAAGAGCATCATGAGGTGGAAGATGACCTTAACTAGACTATCTAGAAAATAATATCTTCACACTTTCATAGTAGAATGCATCACTTTAAGCAGAGTCAAGCTATAACTCAAGGTATCAGTGAGTATTTAAAGGACAATAACAAACTGAAGTCCAAGAGACTTCAAGTAAGAAAGGACTAAGGGCAAAGCTTCCTCTTGCGCTTACAGCTGTATAAATAGTAACTGAAAGACGGAGGTGAGGGGAATCATGAAAAACAGACCAGAAAAAATGAATTTCTGGATAGTTCTCCAAAACTAATTCATACATAGTGTTCAACAACATTGCTCTAAGTTACTCAGAATTGCATTGTTAATATATATAATGGAGTTTTCATCTGAATCTGTCAAATGTTAATGGACTAGACATCATTAATGTAATTTTTGGCTGTATATATTATATATACTTATTGGATAGTTTTTCTTGTATTAGTTACAAGCTTTCTTTAATTTTAGACAAAAAGAGAGGAAATGTGGTGGTATTGTGTTCCCCAAAATATCGTGTACCTTAATAAACTTATAAGACAACTTTTAAGAGCGTGTGCCAGAAGGAGGGGCATATCAATATTAGCACTTGAAGCAGTTGCCTAGAATGCATTGAGCCCTTGGATCCAATCCCCATCAATGCACAGGAAGCACAGGACCCTGAGCTCAGCTCCCAGAAACAAAGTAAAAAGGAAAATTTATCGGATAGCAGTTCTGTTACAACCCAGGACGCAGCCACGTAACACTAATAAATGTTTCTTTTTTAAAAAATAATTTTGAAGGTTAGAAAGTGTCATGTATAGGTTCTACATCTATTTATGAGAAGGGAAGTTGAGAAAGTATCTCATGTAGCCCAGGTTAACCTCAACTCACTATGTCCAAAGTCTTTGTAGATTCATGATTAATGAAATAACTTGAAGACTCCATCAAATTAGTATTTGGGGACATTTTGGCACACCCAAAAGGAACATATGGCTGGATTTGGAACCACCTAGGTGACACATCCTTTGGCCATGTCTTTACGAGCATTTCCAGAAGTTGACTGAAGAGGGGAAAATCAACCCTTAATTTGAGAAGCACTATCCTATACCTGGGGTTCAGGATGAATAAAAAGGAGAAAATAAGGTGAGCACAAGCATTAATTGCTCTGATTCCTGACTACATACAATATCCTGCCCAGGCCTTGCCCCCATGATAAACTGTAGCCTCAAACTGAGCCAAAATAAGCCCTTAAGTTACTTCTTGTCACAAGTAATTAGAACAAAACAAAAATCCTATCTCATGATCTCATTTCCTAAAATACAACACTTATCGCAGTATGCAGTAGCTTCTTTAGAAAGCACTGTAACTGCAAAATAGCTCTGAGGGGTCGATAACATCCCCAGATCTGCACTGCTCAGACAACACTTGCTCTATCTAATCACAAGCTTCTGTTTCTTTGTTCCACTTACAAATAGGTTGCAAGAACATTTTAATGACAGCCATAGCATTTAGCACCTGATATTCAGGAGTGGCATACTCTGTCCAAAAGACAGAGACAACAAACATTCCTCTAGCATATAAAAATCCTTACCACTCGCTAATGTAATTAAGAGAAATTGTGTCTGTAATAAAATCACTTAACAAAAACAGGGCAAATGAACGATGTAAAGGATAAACTGCTACATACTATGAATATAAGAGCCATACTTCAAATGAATTAATTCAGTATTGTACTTGCTCGCATCACCACATACTATTTATAAACGTACTTCAGGAAAGTGCATAGAAAGTGACTCACTCAATGGAAATATGAAAATCAAAATGTTATATGTAAGACAGAAAATGTGAATATCCAATCAAAGCTATCAGGCTTTAAATTCCACTTTTTTTTTTTTTTTTTTTTTTTGTTCTTTTTGTTTTGTTTTGAGACAGGGTTTCTCTATGTAGCTTCGTGCCTTTCCTGGAACTCACTTGGTAGCCCAGGCTGGCCTCGAACTCACAGAGATCCACCTGGCTCTGCCTCCCCAGTGCTGGGATTAAAGGCATGCGCCACCACCGCCCGGCCTAAATTCCATTTTAACATTAATAAACTTTGGTACTTTTAACATCAAATAGCTTATCAAGATTTTACCAAATACATTATAAGCTTTAGTTTTACAAAAAACAGGTACTCAACAAATCTGAAAAAAATGATGAAAAAGGTATGATTTTCACAGTACTGTTTAAATCTAGGTCAAACAGCATCAAGATTTTAAAGAAATTACTCCAGTAAATGGGAGAGCCAGTTTCTTTTTTCTTTGAGAACTTCATAGGTGTGACTATAATTTTTTCTTTGTTTGTTTTCTTTTTGGTTTTTTTTTTTTTTTTTTTTTTTTTGGTTTTTCGAGACAGGGTTTCTCTGTGTACCTTTGCGCCTTTCCTGGAACTCACTCTATAGCCCAGGCTGGCCTCGAACTCACAGAGATCCACCTGGCTCTGCCTCAGTGCTGGGATTAAAGGCGTAAGCCACGACTGCCGGGCTATAATGTATTTTAATCATACCTACTCCCCCATACCCCTTCAAAGAACTTTTTTAGAATGTTTTTCATTGAGAACTTCACAGATAATTACAATGTATTTGAGCATATCATCCCACTCCTCCTTTTTGAAAACAGAAGCAATTTTATTTACACTCACATTTCTATATAGTATTTGTCAGAATTCATCTCAAAAGCTAATAAATTTCATCACTGATAAAATATTACACACCCAACAGTTATAATTGCTTAAAATTTCCTCAGCATTGGAATCTTCAAAATACAATCTTGGAATCCCCTTACATATACTCTTAGAGAATAAAGGATATATTCAACAGCAGCAATCAGCTCACCACAACATTTATGCATAAATGAAAATCTACTTTTTAGAATATGCTAATCATAACCAGATTTGCAGTACTTTTTGGTTAACCCTAAAAGTAGGAATTCAATCTCAGTATACCCCGCAGAGCAAGGGTCCTACCTGTCTACAGAGCGGCCTGGCCCCACGCCAAGTTCTGGACGTGCACTGGGTAAGAGGTAAGACAATCTGTCCATTACCGAGGACGCCACAGGTAAGGCAGCAACATTTTGATTTATTTTCTTGAGTTCATTTACAATGGCACTGGCAATAGACTTCAATACATGATGAGGAAGATGAAATGTAACTGTGGCCCACTGGAAGAAAACAGAAATATAAGCAAAGAGATAGATACTTCTTCATAGTTTTAACCAAACTCTTACCCTGACCTGATCAATTAAAGAGCTATGTATCCCTAATGTCAATTAAACCATCAGTTTATTGTTTACAGCAAGAATTTGCCATTAAGTAAAAACCTAAATCTTTGATTTAAAAATACCAAAGTACAGAGAAGTAAGCCAAATCTCCATCACTCATCACTGGATGAATAGATATGGCATGTGAATGTGTGCACAAGTGCATGCAGAATTGCAAAGCTTTTTAAAAGATGGCAACTTCATCATTCATGACAACATGGATAAAAGTACATTAAATTGCAAATTTAATTGCAATAGGCCTGGAACAAGAAGACAAATATAAATGATCACTTACATGCAAAATTTATACTCTAACCCATCAAACCAAAGAGTAAAATGACAGTTACTAGAGCTGATACAAAAGTATGGGGGGTGAAAAAAAAAAAGATGTTTGGCAAAGAAAAAAGTATGGGGATGCTGGTCAAAGGGTACAAAGCAACAGGAAGCATAGATGTGATGGACTAGCTGGTGATCATCTATTTGGCAACCTGTTTTTTCACTAATGCTATATACAGTATGCTGGCCACGGACAACAACCTACTGTTGATTTTAATATTCTCACCAGGAAGAAATAATAACTGTAAGGTGGTAGAGATATAACATTTCATTTTATTTAATCTCTCTACAATGTATGCATATATCAAAATATCACACTGCATCTCATAAATATATATATTAATGTTTGCTTTGGTTTTTCTTGTGTGTGTGTGTGTGTGTGTATTTTGTTTTGTTGGGTTTTTTGTTTTTGTTTTAGTTTTTGTTTTTTTGACAGTCTCTCTCTACAAAAGCCCTGTCCTAACTCACTATATAGACAAAGGCTGGCCTAGAACTCACAGAGATCCACCTCCCTCTGCCTCCCAAGTGCCAGGATTAAGATAATGTCACCATACTCAGCATGTTGAATTTTTATTTAATTTTGTTTTTGTTTTTGTTTTTAAAGATTTATTTATTATGTATACAGTGTTCTGCTTGCATGTGTGCTTGCAAGTCAGAAGAGGGCACCAGATCTCATTACAGATGGTGAGCCACCATGTAGTTACTGGGAATTGAACTCAAGACCTCTAGACGAACAGTCAGTGCTCTTAACTGTTGAGCCATCTCTCCAGCCCTATTTAATGTTTTTCAAAATAAAAATGTTTGTATGAGTGCAATGGCCAAGCACTTGCCCAGCATAAACAAGGTCCCAGGTTCAATTCCAAGCACCACATAAAAGAAAATTACTGAAACTCCCAACTACGCTGAAAAAGACAACTTAGAACAAAATAATAACAACTAAAGGTGGTGGAACATACCTATTATTCCAGCACTTACAAGACTGAGGCAGGATGATCGCCCTGAGTTCCATGAAGTATATGAATTCCAGGCTAGCCTACGCTACAAAATGAGACTGTCTCTCAAAACCCTCTCCTCCACAAAAGAAAATACAATACGATATAGTCCACGAAAATTAATAACTATTTCATCTTGAATGAACAATGTTAAGCACTAGGTGGGCACTCAAGCCTCCATTAATAAAGAACTTGGACAATTATAGTTACTGGTATATGTGATGATTTAATCCATCTTAGCACAATTATGTCTATGTTGTTTTCATCAAAACCCAGATATAGCAATTCCAAGCATAAGCTTTTTGGTCACCAATATATTAAGTCCCAGCTTAACTCCACCAGCAATAATATCCAATAAATGCTAACACTGTTGAGGCTGGAGATATGGATACAAATTTACAGCACCCACATCAGATGGCTCAATGGCCTGTGGCTCAGAATCTAACATTTCTAACCTTTGGGAGCACTGAAACTCATGTGAACACATCCACATGCGTATTCATAATTTTAAAAAATAGTAAAATAATGCTAAGCGTGATGGGGCACACCCTTAATCCCAGCACTAAGAAGGCAGTGACAGGCAGATCTTTGTCAATCTGTGGCCATCCTGGTCTACATAGAGAATTCTAGGAGAGCCAGGGCAACAAAGAGAGACCCTGTCTCAAAAAAAAAAAAAAAAAAAAGGTAAAACAAATCTTTTGAAAACTATTAACATTATTTAATATTATTGCTAAACAAGTTACACTAGTGTAAAAACAAAGGCAAAAGAGGGGAGGGATACACTGTAAAGATTCCAACTATATTTTCCCAAAGAAATAAATCCATATTAATTTCACCTTTATATTCTACCCCCAGATCACATGAAAACTGTCCCCATTCACTCCAGTACATACTAGGCATGCTAGCATAATACTACTGAACCTCAGCTCAATGGCTGGGTGCTTGCCTAGTGTGCACAAAGCCTTAGGTTCAATTCCCAGCATCACCAAATGGGGGAGATGACTCAGTAGTGAAGGAACTAGCATTGCATGAGAGTTTGGGTCCCCAGAAGCCCACATACATGCTAGGTGGGCCTGCCTCTGAGTTCAGTCTGGGGAGGAAGTGAGGAATCCCCAGAGCAAGCTGGCTTGCAAATACTAATCATATGGGTGAGATCTGGGTCTGACTGAAACCCTGCTTCAATTTATAAAGTGGAAGGAAGAATGATGGAAAATGATTCCTAATATCAACCACAGACTTCCACATGGGGGTGCGTACATGCACCACACACACACACACACACACACACACACACACACACACAAACACACACACACAAATGGGAAAAGAAAAAAAAACAGAATGAAAATCTCTTACCTAGTCTCTAAACTTAACCTGTTAATATATGAGAAGCCTACTTATTGAAGAGTCTTTAGCACCAAATAAACAAAACAAACAAATCTGACTTCCACTTGAAAAAAGGTTCTACGATAAAATTCCATCTATATATTGTAAATCATAAAGTTTGCCCCCTCAAAAGAACTTATGGGCATTCACTACAAGTGACACCCATGGGTTGGAGTGAGGCAATCTCTCAAGGACTTTAAGAAAGCAGCAATGAACTAAACATCCATGTGGTCACTAACATGAGGACTAGTAAACTGCCATGTGTTCAGTGGCTTTCTAATACAAAAGTATCTCTGAAAGGTGCGGGTCCACCAATCCACACCATAGTAATTTCTCAGGTTCCTGGAGACATAAATGGAAGAGACAGGGCACAAGCACAGGGAGAAATTACACACACTAATGCTGTTCCCACGTGAAGACCATCAGGGCAGGGAAGGCCTGAAAGACCCTGAACATGCCATTCCTCCAAGAGTACTTAATCAAAACAATACTTAGTCCTGAGGAAGTTTCTGAGATTAACAACTAAATTGGAAACTTGAAAAGTAACAGGGGCCAGGCGGTGGTGGCGGCGGCGTACGCCTTTAATCCCAGCACTTGGGAGGCAGAGCCAGGTGGATCTCTGTGAGTTCGAGGCCAGCCTGGTCTATAGAGTGAGTTCCAGGACTACAGAGAAGCCCTTCCTCAAAACAAAGAAAAAGGAAACAAGGAAGTCAAAGGGAAAAGTCTACAAACACTCTCAAGAGCAGTATGAACTACATGTAAATTACATAAGGGCTCAGCAGAGAAAATGAAAAATGAGTCCTCTTTCTCCACAGCCTTTCCAACACTGCTTTACAGATCTATATGTAAGATGTCAGGCAGGAAATGGAAGCTATGCACAGGCCCAACCACAGGGATTTCCTCACCAGGACGAACCAGGCCACCAGCTATTTTTCAGGGGTGAGAGCCAGCTAGCCAGGTTGACTATGCTAGATCAATCAACTCAGCCAGACTGAGAAGCAATCTGTTTCACTGTAACAGATGCATATTGTACCTGTTCAGCTCACGATGCTTCTTCCATAATATATGGTATGGAGAACAACAGAGCGTCTTCTGTACCACGTTGGTATTCTAGACTCCACCTCTGACCAAGGAAAGCATTTCAAAGAAGAAAAAGTAAAGTTCCAGCAATGGGCTCTTGCCCATGACATTCACTGTCTTACCATGGTATCCTCCAGAAAGAGGTGGCCTAAGAAAAAAGGTAATCTACAATACAGAGTCACTAATAGCTAATACTAACCACAGTACCACCCTGAAAGGTCAGAAGTCTCCAGAGGACTCTAATCATAGGCTCATAACACAAATTAGACACGACAGTGTATTCCAGCATGCGAACTCCTTAACAGAGCTAGTCATAGACTTTTCTTCTTCTCTACGCTTTAAGCTCGTTTTACCACAGAAGAATATTCCACCAAGAACATAATAGTCCTACCAAACTGGCTTCTGAGACTGCTACTTAGCAACTTTAAGCTTCTTCTGCTACTAAATGAACAGGCAAAGACCACAAAAGACACTGAAATCTCAACTTTATCATGTACACATATATCTCTCTAGTTAGAACATTTCTAGAGGAAGAGGGCAGGAAGAGCAACAGGACAGAGCTTAGTCTATCACAGCCCCAAACACATTTCAATTCTTACCTTAGCAACTTTATGGTTTGCTGCGGTCTCATGAGATGTATTTTTTAAGCCATCTTTGAGCTGTGTGATGAACAAATCATAACCCTCTGTACTAGAAACATCTACCTTCTCTATGCATGCTGATAAGAGCTGCTGTGCCTGATAATAAAAACAAAACAACAAAAAAAAATTAAACACAAACACAATAAAACAATCAGATTTTCCTTCAGCTAATTCATGATGGTTTTAACTAAACAAAACTTAACCTTACAATTAATTTTATATAAACCTAGTTAACCATTTAGATGAGGTAAAGGAATGCATTCAGTGTAGTAGCCAGAGGGTAATATAGTAATACAATAATTACCATAAATTAAACAAAAATAAATAAATATATTGAAACTATAAGCAAAAGTGAAACATCAAGTCAACTTTTAAACAAATACAAAATTCTTCAATTAGTATAAAGTGCTCACAATACACAAAGCCATTCAACAAGTAGTATGAAAACCCTCAGCAATGCTATCCATAAAGTAAAAATTAAAGTCAGTGTGTTGCCTCAAACTATAAACCCAGCACTCAAGAGGTAGAGGCAACCAGGGCTACAAATGAGCCTCTGTCTCAAAACAAAAACTAAGTAGAGAGCAAAGTATGATGGCACATGCATTTAAGAGGTGGAGGCAGATGGATCAGGAATTAAAAGTCTTTTTTTTTTTTTTTTTTTTTTTGGTTTTTTTTGTTGTTGTTGTTGTTTTTCGAGACAGAGTTTCTCTCTCTGTGTAGCTTTTGGTGCCTGTCCTGGATCTCACTCTGTAGACCAGGCTGGCCTCTGCCTCCTAAGTGCTGGGACTAAAGGCGTGTGCCGCCACCACCGCCCAGCCTAAAAGTCATTCTTGACTAGAGTAAGCTGGAAGTCAGCCTAGGTTACATTAGACGCTGTATCCAAAATTTCTAATTTCTTTCTCAAGCTTGGTATGCCATGTAACTAAACTGAAAAGGGTTTGGAAGGGATGAAAAGGAAGAAGAGCAGAAGAAAGAGGAAAAGGTGGGGAGAGAGGGGTACTAGGGAGAGGAAGAGACAGCCAGAATCAACACAGGTGAAAGAGAAAAGAGGAGAGGGAGTGTGAGGATAAAGAAAAGATGTGGTAGGCTAGTCTCCTATGACTTGGAAATGACGGGACGTGGAGCAACTGTCTACAATTACCAGCTAAGCTAAGTGTTGAGGCTGGCAGAGAGGGCCCTACATCTAGCCCTGGGCTGTTACTACCCATAAGGCATCTTGTTTGTTAATTCACTGTATTTTGGAGTCTTGTTACAGTTGCTTATCCTGTGCTAAGGAACAGTTCACACCTGAAGCACTCTTTCAACAAACACCAATTAATTACGCAGAGAAAGGTGAGTATTTAAAAGTGTGGTTCATGATTCAGTCTTTGTTTTTATGGGACTATACAATGTCCTTTAAGCACAACTTATGAACAATGTCCTAAAGGACAACTTAACTTCACTTGACACCCAAAGGTCAGAGGTTACCTTGTACAGAGGCACAGAGTGTACTTGTATCTACTTACCTCTGTGACAGGAAGTTCAAGCTGAACCACATCATCCTGCTTTGAAACTGGAGTTTGCAGAGCAGTGTCTAACAACAAGATTCCATTAAGGTCCTTCCTACAACCTACTGCGTAATCATCCACAAATATAACTTTATCCACAGCAGAAATATACTGACATTTCACCTGTCCACCCGGTTTAGCTGTTAAAAGAACAAAAATTCAACAATTAAGATTTTAAGACCAACAGCTTACTAAAAATATATGTTTACATATCAACTAAATGTGACACACAATTCTGAGTGAGGCGCTGAACTGGAAAGAAGTCTATTAAGACCATGATTAGTAGCTAGGGCAGTGGTGGCTCATGCCTTTAATCCCAGCACTCAGGAGGCAGAGCCAGGCGAATCGCTGTAAGTTCAAGGCCAGCCTGGGCTACAGAGCAAGATCCAGGACAGGCACCAAAACTACACAGAGAAACCCTGTCTCAAAAAAACAAAAAACAAACAAACAAACATGATTAGAGCAGACCAGAGTATGACCTATAAAGCCAGTCTCAACAGAAAACTGATTAAAACTTGGCAGCTACACAGCTGTTGTAAGAGACTGCCTGCCATACAGGGAAGCATGGCAGCAATCCCAGCATACAAGAGACCAAGGCAGAAGCACAAGTTAAGGCGGCATATTCCACAAGACTAAGACACCACACCAAAGGAGGGCGGTGGAGGGGAGTGAGGGAGACCTATGTACATCTACATGAAACAAAGAGTAAATGTGTTAAATATTAGGAAAGTTATTTCCACCATACTATTCTTTATTCTTTTCCCCTGAGGGAACAGAGGTGGAGACAATGATCTGCATGCACAAATTCAAGCAGGTTTCCCAGAATCATTTATTAGAGAGACTATTCTTAACTCCAAACAATGGATTTGACCCCTTGTCAAAATCATAAACCATTATGTGCAAGGATATACCTCTCAGCTCTTTATCTGTCCAATTATATTTCATGATCACAAGACTAAACTGCACAGCTACAGTAATTAAAACAGTGTGGTACTGAGGAAGGAGACATGGCTCAGTAGTACAGGACTTGACTAGTATGTATGTATGACTAGTATGTGCTGGATTGGGTCCTTAGAACTGCATATAAATAAAACAATGTGGTGTTGATGTAAAGACAGACATAGAACATAACTGGACAGATAAAGAGCTGAGAGGTATATCCTTGCACATAATGGTTTATGATTTTGACAAGGGGTGAAAACCAATGTTTGGAGTTAAGAATCGTCTCTATAACAAATGATTCTGGGAAACAATGGTTCCCCTATTAAGATCAAGTCCAAACTTTTTTATCCATGCTGGGAACAGAACTTTGGACATGCTAGGTAAACGCTGTACCACTGAGCAAAAGAAAACCCCAGCTCAATCCAAACTTTTTTTTTTTAAAGCTACAATCTCTGTAGCCCTGGCTATCTTAAAACCTGGCCTCAAATTCAGAGATATGCCTGCCTCTGCCCCTCATTTATGTTCTTGTCCCTGCCTCTCTCTCAGCTTAGACTTACCCAACATAAACCCTCTATGTTAACCCCAACACCTTCTTTCTGTTCCTTGAATTCAATGCTGTCAGGTTACACCACCCTGTCTCTGCACAATACTTACTATGATGATTTTCTTCTTCCCACTGTTTCTGTCAAAACTGACTGCAACAGGGCTGGCCTCTGGCTCTGTTGTTAAGAGTATCTGCCTAGCATTCACCAAGTCCTGCATTTGATCCCCAGCACTACATACAACTAAGAAGGATGGAAAAACAAAAACAACTAAATGGAGTGATACACACCTATAAACCCCAAAAGATCAGAAGTTTAAGGTCATTCTTAGCTACCCAGTGAGTTTGAGACCAGCATGGGCTACAAAGAGACTTTAACTCAAATAATAATAATTGTTATGGTAAACTGTAAAAAACTACTATGCCTCCTATATAGTATATGGGGTTCTTTGGGTTTTGTTTTGTTTTAGTTCTTGTGGTAATCTGTGGCTATTTGAAAGGTTACGGCAGAGGCAGGCAAATATCTGTGAGCTCGAGGCCAGCCTGATCTACATAGTGAGTTTTAGGACAGCCAGAGCTACATAATAAAACTCTGTATCAAAAAGGGGGTTTTAGTAAGTGTAATATATTTTTGCCATAGGTATTCCATTAAAACGGTATCCTCTCCCCAGTTTTCCACCATAAAAATATAGCTGGGTACACTGAATTCAAGTAAGAACTATTTGTCTTGTTATTCTTTGAGATAAGACTCATTGTATATCTTAAGCAGGCCTCCAACTCAAAATCCTTCTGCCTCAGCCTCCTGAGTGCTGGGATTACAGGTGTGTGCTGCAACACCTAGGTAAAAGCAGTATCTGCATCCTTGAGAGTTACAAACTACCAAGTAATAGATTCTACATTTCAACTGTTCCAAGTGGAATAAAGAACTTATATGTTAGTATGTATTCAAGTGTTTTTGAATAGTGCTAAGGATGGGGAGTATTAATTAAATAGCTCAGCTAACCTTTGTCCTTGAATGCATGTGCTCCGGGCTAGCCTGGGCTACACACACACACACACACACACACACACACACACACACACACACACACACACACACACACACACAGTAACATGCACATACAGAGAGGAAGAGAGAAAGAGCACCCGAACAACAGTAGCAAACAACTAATACTTAACTGTTAGGCTCTGGAGTCTGAGCTCTTATAATGCCTTCATTAATAAATCTAAAACTACTAAAAGATTAGTATAAATTTTCGGCTAGAACAGCCCATCTTTAAGGATTCAAGAGCTACAAAAACAACCTGGGAGGCAAATTTGAATAACTATACAGAATCTCTAAAAAAATAAAAATAAAAAAGAAGAAGAAGGAAGAGGAGGAGGAGAAGACAATGAAAACCAAGACAAGAAAATGAAAGAAATACATAGTGGCTCATGCTAGTATCAGCACTCAAAAAAAAAAAAAAAAAAAAAAGCAGAAGGACACCAAATTCAGGGCCAGTTTGGTCTACAAAGAATCCTGGAACAGCCAAGGCTACACAGAGACCTTGCCTCAATATAAAGAGGGAAAAAAGGGAAGAAAAGAGAGAAAGACCTTAAAATTTGCTATAATTAACTATAGGTAAGTGTTTCGCTTACAGAAAGGAAATAACAGAAAGCATTTGACATAAACTAGGTCATCATTTAATATCAGCAAAGTCTATCAAGTGAAACAGCTCAAGTACATACTCCTAATCCAAAAGAAGATTGTGGTTTTGTAAGAATCCAGGTGGTCATAATGAGGAGTAAGCATACTAAGTGTCCTCTTCTTCCCCAGAGCCAGTGTATAGAGCCCACTAGGATAACTGGGAATGCGGATTAAAAACTTAGTATACAAAGGAGTGTCTGAGGTGCAGGAAATGCCTACAGATAATGTTCACTTAGCTTTTCTTGAAATTTTAGCTGTTTTGGAAAATTTGCTAATTAAATTAGTTTTCTAGACACAAAAATATATAAATGTACCCAGAAGATACTAAACTATCTTCTAAGGGCTACTAAAATCCCAATTCTACATCATGTTTATTATCTCTTGAAGAATAACTGAATGTAAGAAGGCTGCATGTACCAAGTTAGTCAGAAGAACTGTTCTGAATCATCTAAATTTTCCATCACTAGAAAAATTTTTATTTTATTCAAAACAGATTTCCTGAGGACTATATAGGCTCCAAAACTTCGTCAAAGAGGCAGCTCTGGGCTCTAACTTTATTTAATCAAAAATTTGTTATTAAAGCTGTAAATAAAGCTCAGTGGATAGAGCATGCAGGAATCCTCAACAGCACAAAAACAGTTTGGTAACCCAAGCCTATAATCCTAGCACTCAGGAGGCAGATGTAAGAGAATGAGAAGTTCAAAGTCATCCTCAGCTACATATTGTTCAAGGGCAATCAGGGATACGTGAAACCCTAGTTTTTCAAAAGTAAAAACGAAATACAGTCAGACATGCATGCATATAGATGGATGGATCATCATATGAAGCAGTGATTCTCAACCTGTGCATCAAATGACTCTTTCATGGTGGTTGTATATCAGATATTCTGCAAATCAAATATTTACATTATGATTCATAGCAAAATGACAGTTATGAATTAGCAATGAAAATTATCTTTTGGTTGGGGATTATAGCCAGGTGGGAAATCCAAGAGAGAGACAGGAAGAAGAAAGGCATAGGCTGAGAAGACACCATCCTGCTGCTGTCCAGGGAGCAGCATGGAATGGCACACAGGATATGCCATGGAACATGTGGTGACATACAGATTACTAGAAATGAGCAGAGTTTAGTTATAAGAGCTAGCTAACAAGAAGTTTGAGTCATAGGCCATGGCCATAGAGTTTGTAATTAATATAAGCCTCTGTGTGATTACTTTATAAGTGGCTGCTAGACTGCAGGTGGGAGAGATTTGTCCCGACCGGCAGAAACGGAGGAACTTCCAGCTACAAGGAACTGTATTAAGGGTCAAAGCCTCAAGATCCGGATGTGCTGGCTCTCTTGGTTCCTGGACCCTGGACACTGGAGGTAGACGAACACCGCCGAATTGAGCTACACCTTTCCCAGACCCTGTTGCCTATCCCTTCACTTGTGAGTTACCCCACAAAATAAACCTCCTCTTTAACTAAAAAAAATTAAAATTAAAAAATAAAGGGTCAAAGCATTAGGAAGGTTGAGAACCACTGATCTAGAGTAAACTAATCAAATCAAAAATAATCAGTAGAAGTATGATATACATGAATGAAAATGTCAAAATGAAACCCATCAATTTGTACAATGATATATGCAAATAAAGAAAAAAACAATAATCTGGCTGACAAGATGTCTCAACAGGTAAGATGTCTCAACAGGTAAGAGAACATACCAACACAGCTGAGGGCCTAAATTCAATCCCTAGAACCCACACAACAGGACAGGACCAACTCCTACAAATTGTCCTCCAACTGCCACATGTACTGGCATGAGTGTGTTTCTCTCTCTCTCTCTCTCTCTCTCTCTCTCTCTCTCTCTCTCTCTCTCTCACACACACACACACACACACACACACACTCACACAAACAAATGTAAAAAAAATTAATGCTAATAATCAAGAGCAGGGCTTGAGATGTAGATCAGTGGTAGAGCCCTTGCCTAGTACGCACAAAGACAAAACAAAAGCTGTATGGGGGGGGGGGGGAATTGCACCCAATCTAAACTACTGAAGCTGGAGTAGAGTACAAGAGCACGAAGATCTTTTGGGTTGATTTGGTTTATTTTTGCATTTATTGAGACACAGTTTCTCTGCGTAGTCCTAGCTGTCCTGGAACTCACTCTGTAGACCAGGCTGGCCTCAAACTCACAAGGTCTACCTGCCTCTGCCTCCCAAGTACTGGGATTAAAGGTGTGTGCCACCATCACCCAACTCAAAGATCTTTTATTTACAAACACTATCCAATTTTCTTTTCTTTTTTTTCTTTCTTTTTCTTTTTTAATCAGGGTCTTTCTCTACATAGCCCTGGCTTTCCTGGAGTTCACTATGTAAACCAGGTTGGCCCGAAACTCATAGATACTCCTGCCTCTGCCTCCCAAGCACTAGAAATGTGCCACCATGCCCAGCTAGCACAGTCTTCTCAAAATTCTGTCTACCTGATAACAAGAAAAAGATTCTCGAGGCCAGGCACTGACTGGGTAAAGCAGTCAGAGCTCATGAGACCTTTTTCTCCATATACCAAAAGATTCTCAGAATGTTTAGCTACAAGTACTGTGTAGTCCTTTTCACTGTGACACAGATCTAGAACCCACTCTAGAAATTTAAGAAATCAGACTTCTTTCTATATACTACCATTACTACTGATTAACACACATGAATATCACAATTTACTTATCAATATACACTATATGAACAATGTGTATACATACAAAAGTTATACAACAGCCTTAACCTTGTTCTGATATTTCGCCTCACCAATATACTTAAAAGATATTTATCCAGGGGTGAGAAAGATATCTCAGCACTTAGGACCATTTGATACTCTTGCAAGAGATCTGGATTCAGTTCCCAGCATCAACATGACAGCTCACAACCATCTGTAACTCTGGTTCCAGTGATTTCAACACCCTCTTATGACATGGTGCACGTACATTCACTCAGGCAAAACACTCATATACATAAAATAAAAATAAATCTTTCCCCAAAAAAGTATTTATTCAGGGCTGGAAATAAAAGTTCACTGGTAGAACATTTGCCTACATGTGCAAGGGACCAAGATTTAATCCCCAGTAGGAGGTAAAGGGAAGAGAAAAAATTGGAAAGATATTTATCAAAATATAGATCATAAGGTTACCACATTCATATTTCCATCTACATTTGAATAACATCTATCCTCAACGCCCAAACATTAAGCTAGTGAACATTTTTTTTTTTAAATATCAAGAGAAGCATGACAATACTTAAGAGACACAAGAAAATTGGCATTCATTCACTCAGGACCTAATATGTTTGAGGCATTCAGGGTCTGACCACTTAATCGGCACTACCATCTTATTAATGACAAGGCTAAGAATCAGGATGTTAAGTGAAACCCAGAGCTACCTAACAAATAAAGCAGTCTCCAAACATCCTCAAAAGAGTTTATAAAAATAAATAAACAAATAAACAAACAAACACATAAACTATACACTGATAGTAGGGGTACTGTTTCAGGGAACAAGAGGAAAATCATCAACTACTGTATGGAAGAACTTCCATACTTAACTATATCCTTACAATAAGGCAAAACCTAGATGAACTGTGCAAGATAGTACAAAGTAGTAAATCAGGAAAATAGTTCAAATTTGCAGGTAAGTTTAGAAGATTTAAGGAGTATGAAAAGAAATAAAGTGGGGAGTGCTTTTTTGTGGTGTCTGGTGTTTAAGACTCATTGATAAGTAGATGATTCTAAGCACTATATAGGCAGAGAATTTAAGTCTTCACAATTAAAACCATTATTACCACCATCTTGCAGATGAAGAAAATAAAAAGCTAATTTAGTAAAGGTTACAAAGTCACTAAGCTAAATAATAATAATAAAATAAAATAAGGACTTTAACCAAAGCTACTTGTCTCCAGAAACAAGCTACTTCCTAGTATGCTAAAGTTCACGAATCAAAACTGGCTAGAAAGGTGCCTACCTAGTGGTGTATGTAGTTTTAGTTTTAAAATCCAGTCACGGTCTGAGGGACACAGCTCAGTGGTGAAATGCTTGTCTAGCATGAGCAGGGGCCTAGGGTCCTGGGCTTATTCTCGGCTGGGAGAAGGGGGTGGGAGACACAAAGTCAGTAAATAAACACAAAAAAGAGGCAACTAAGCAAATGAAATAATGTTCAACATCACAAATCATTATAGAACTGCAAAGTAAAACAAAACTGAGGATGGGTGCTCATTTGATCCCTGCAGTAGGTAGCCAGACAGGCAGATAGCTGAATTTGAAGCCAGCCTGATCTACATGGCAGCTCCAGGACAGCCAAGGCTACACTTTATCAAAAAAGAAGAAAAAAAAAAAAAAAAAAAAACAAGATTGAGCAAGGCCTAGTAGGACTTGTGAGGTGGAAGCATCAGGAGCTCATCAAAGTCTTCCTAAACTACACAGCTGAGGCCAACCTAGGAACATGAAACCCTTTCTTAGAAAAAAAGAAAAAGAAACCACCCAGAGAGAGTGCCTATAAACAGAAGTTTCTGTCCAGTCTGGTCCCACAACCGTTCAGTCCCAAATAAACACACAGAGGCTTATAGTAATTATAAACTGTTTGGCCTATTGCTCAGGCTTATAACTAACTAGCTCTTACGCTTAAATTAACCCATAACTCTTGTCTATGTTTAGTTATGTGGCTTGGTACCTCTTCTCAGTCCAACATTCTCATCTTGCTTCCTCTGCATCTGGCTGGTGACTCCATCTCTGCCTTTCCTCTTCCCAGAATTCTCCTAGTCTGGTCACCCTGCCTACACTTCCTGCCTGGCTACTGGCCAATCAGCGTTTTATTAAACCAATAGAAGTGACAGATCTTTATAATGTACAAGAGCATTATCCCACAGCAAGAGCTAGATGTACCTATCAGAACGACCAAAACACAAAACAGTATCATCACCAAAGGCAGGTCAGAGTGTGAAGCCATGAATGTTGCTGAGAATACAAATGATACAACCATTTGGGGAGACAGTTGACTAGAAAAGTAATAATAGTTTTCCCATCCTATTCAGCAACTAAGCTCCTTAGAATGACCCAAATGAAGTCCGGTGGTGGTGGCACACACCTTTAGTCCCAGCACTCGGGAGGCAAAGCCAGGTGCATCTCTGTGAGTTGTTCAAGGCCAGCCTGGTCTTCAGAGCAAGATCCAGAACAGGCACCAAGGCTACACAGAGAAACCCTTAGCAACTTTTTTGGTAATTCCCAACCCAAATCTTGGAATCTAGCAATATGGTCTTCTGAACATGAACGGAGAAACAAACTGACATCTAGACAACGGAATACCAGTAGATGCTAAAAAAGAAATGTGGCACACAAACTGTAATCCCAGCACCTAGAAGGAGGAGGTAGGAGGATCAATTCAAGGCTAACCTGGACTACAAAGTGAGTTCAAGGTCAGCCTGGGCTAAATGAAGTACAGTCTCAAAAAAGAAATCAGCTATCAAATTATGAAAAAAACATGGAAGTACCTTAAGACCTATGTGAAAAGTCTATATAATGTATGATGCCAACTATAACATTCTGGAAAAAAGAAAACTATGGAAGCAGTCAAGATTACCAGGTACCGGAGGGGAGATGAAGAGGGATAGATAAAGGAGAGCATAAAACTTTAAGACAGTGCTACATGAAAGTAGTGAGTACATGTCATTATGTATGTCTAAACCCACAGATGTCAACACCAAGAGTGAGCTCTAATATAAACTAAGGATGCTGAGTGACTATTTCTATTCAATATTTTCTTTGGATTAGACATGGTGGCACATGCCTCTAATCCCAGCACAGGGGAGGCAGAGGCAGGTGGATCTCTCTAAGTTTGAGGCCAGCCTGGTTCACAAAATGAGTTCCAGGCCTGCCAAAATGACACAGTGAGATTCTGTCTCCTAAAAAAAAAAAAGGCTGGGTGACGGTGGCACATGCCTTTAATACCAGCACTCAGGGGGAGGCAGAGCCAGGCGGATCTCTGTGAGTTCAAGGCCAGCCTGGTCTACAGAGCAAGATTCAGCACAGGCATGAAAAAAACTACATGGAGAAACCCTGTCTCGAAAAAAAATAAAAAAATAAAAATAAAATAAAAAATAAAAAGATATGGTCTAGGTCTTAAAACCTGAGTAAGGGCAAAGCATGGTAGCTCATATCTATAATCTCAACACTTGGAAAGCCTGGGCTAAAGTTAAGACCCTACCACAAAACAAAACCATACAAAAACCTGAGTAAAATTAAGATAAGTCTAGTTAAACTGGAGGAAACTGGGTTCATCCCAAGAAAGAAAGCTACTATAATAAGAAAAAAAACTAAGTAAGTCCACTTCACAAAACAAAATAGAGAGACAAAGCTAAAGCTTGGAGAAGAGCTCATGGAAGGCCACTGAGTGTCAATGGATCATCAGCCAAACTCTCTAAAACCCTAACTTTTTAATTGTATATGGATGAGTGTATTGCCAACATGAATGTAAGTGTACTACATGTGTATACTGCCCACAGAGGACAAAAAAAGAGTATCAGATCCCCTACAACAACTGGATTTAGAGGTACTTGTAAGCCGCCTTGCTGGGATCTAAACCTGGGTCCTCCAAAATAAGACTCACCTATTGTTAACGTCTAGGCAATCTCTCCAGACCCTAAAATACTTTTTTTCTTTTAAAGGTAGGGGCTCTCTGTGTAGCACTGGCTAGCCAGGAACTCACTATGTAGACCAAGCTGGCCTCTAATCTCTGCTGCCTGAGGGTTAAAGACATCATACTCAAATCCCCAAAATATTAACTTTTGGGAGAGGGGGTTGTTTTGTTTTGTTTTGTTTTTGAGACAGGGTTTCTCTGTGTAACACTGGCTGTCCTGCAACTTGCTCTGTAGACCAGAAAATTTTCAACTCTTAAATACTCTTAATATTTGCCTAACCCTGTATATCTTGACAACTCTTAATCTAGTAAAATTATATTTATAAACATTTTATATCTGATACAGATAATTTGAAAACATTGATGGAGAGACAGTTTAAAAATTATCACCACAATCAGGAAGCAGAGGCAGGTGGATCTCTGCGAGTTAGAGACTACCATGGTCTACTGAGTGAGTTCCAGGACAACCAAGGCTACACAGAGAAACATTGGCTTGGGGGGGGGGGGGAAGTAAAAAATTATCACCAATTTGAAACCAAACTGAATAAATACATGTAAATCCTACTTCAATTCTTTAACTTCCAATCTACACTAACAAGCTACCTACAACTCTACAAACTGAATCCCATTATTATTGTCACCCAATAAAATTCTCTATGGTTATCCAATTATTTATCCCAATAAACAAAGACAGCTTTCTCTAGTACAGAAAAGAAGGTAGTTCACTTCCCCTGGATTGAAAAAAGGAGCTATATTAGGACCATGGTCACTAACAGTACCTATTCCCTAGTTACAACTAACTGTTACCCACAAAATACCTACAGATTCCACGTTAAACATAGAATGCAGCATTCCTGCATTCCTGCCCCCATCATCTGAACAGTTACATACAAATATCCTACACAACCTTGGCTAAGCATTATTCATAAGAAATTTTAGTTCTCATATATAAAATGCTTTAGAATTGACCTACTGTTACTTCCAAACAGTCCTTTTATTCTGTTAGCCCTAACTTCTCTATGAATATTTTTATTTCTCTCCCCCCCCCTCTCTCTCTCTCTCTCTGTGTGTGTGTGTGTGTGTGTGTGTGTGTGTGTG
Organism: Peromyscus maniculatus bairdii; assembly: GCF_049852395.1. NCBI lineage: Eukaryota > Metazoa > Chordata > Mammalia > Rodentia > Cricetidae > Peromyscus > Peromyscus maniculatus. Next base: position 42,823,692 of record NC_134873.1, on the reverse strand, counting down.
TGTGTGAGAGAGAGAGAGAGAGAGAGAGAGAGAGAGAGAGAGAGAGAGAGAGAGAGAGAGAGACTGAGATGATTATTTTCAGGTACGCTCAGATGGAGTTATAGGCAGCTCTAAGCTGCCAGGCACAAGTACTGGGAACCTAATTCAGGTCCTCTGGAAAAGCAGCAAGTGCTCTTAACCACCAAGCCATCTCTCCAGCCCCAAGTACTTATTTTTTTTAAAAGATTTATTTATTTATTGTATGTACAGTGTTCTGCCTACATATATGCTTGCAAATCAAGCATATATGTTTGACCTTATATACCTTATATACTTGTTTTGACCTTATATACCTTGTTGTGAGCCACCATGTGGTTGCTGGGAATTGAACTCAGGACCTCTGGAAGAGCAGCCAGTGCTCTTAACCACTGAGCCATCTCTCCAGCCCTGTACTTATTTTTTAATCACATACTCAATACTCATGAATGGCTACCTGCAAGTGGTGTTGGTGTATCTATTTTTGCATTCATATTATATACCTACAACTTTCCTCTATCACTAAGGGGAATGTAACACAAATTTTTTTTTTTTTAGTTTTGGTCTTTGGAGACAGGATTTATGTGTAGTTTTGGAGCCTGTCCTGGAACTCATTCTGTAGACCAGGCTGGCCTCGAACTCACAGAGATCCGCCTGGTTCTGCCTCCGGAGTGCTGGGATTAAAGGCGTGCACCACCACTGCCCAGCGAAACACGAATCTTAAAAGGTCTTATTAATTAAAAAAAAAAAAAAAAAATCCCAGAGCCAGATATTGGGGTGAAAACTGAAAGATCAGAAAAATAGAACAGCCAGCCACGTTATTACCTCTATGAAATCCTCAGCCTCAAGAGTGTGAGTTCCTGTTTCCTCAGGCCTTATATACCTTGTTTTGACCTGCCATCTTACTTCCTGGGATTAAAGGTGTGTGGGCTTCCCAAGCAAAGGCATGAGATCCCAAGTGTTGGGATTATAGATGTATGCCACACTGTTCCCAGTGTGGTCTTTAACTCAGAGATCCAGATGGACCTCTGTCTCCCGAGTGATAGGATTAAAAATGTGAGCCATCACTGTCTGGCCGCTATGTCTAATCTAGTGGCTGGCTCTGTCCTCTGATCCCCAGGTAAGTTTTATTGGGGTGCACAATATATCACCACAGGGGAATATTTCCTTTCTATGTACAACAGATAATACAAAAACATTTTAACAAACCCTGACACATATTATTATTTCGGAACATGGCCTCCAGACACAAAAACATCCCAACTAAACTGTCTATCCAAAATACTTAAAATACTTTTGCTAATAAAGCTTTTTGTAGAAATCCTAACATCTGGGCTGGAGAAAAGGCTCATCCTTTTAGAGAGCTTGCAGCTCTTCCAAAGGACCAGAGCTCCATTCTCAACACCCAAATCAAGAGACTCAAGCACCTGTAACTACAGCTCCAGGGGATCCATACTGTCTTTTTACCTCTATGGGTACCTGCACACTCATATCAGCCACTCAAACAGATGCATTCATACACATAAATAAAAATAAAATAAAGAAAAAGCCCAAGCCTGGAGTGGTGGCTCACTCCTTTAATTCCAGCACTCTAGGGGCAGATGCAGGTGGATCTCCTGAGTTTGAGCCCAGCCAGCTCTACATAGTGATTTCCTGTCCCAAAAGGAAAAAAAGAAAAAGAGAAATCCTAACATATGTAATAACACCATTTATCCTCAATTAGAAATCATGAAAATATTAGATAATTGGTTAAAAGTATAGACATGTATGAAAGTGATAAAACCAAATTTAAGATAGTATTTGGGAGAGAGGAAGAAAAGTTCAGTGTATAATACAACTCAGGAACCAGAGTAAACACCTACTTACAATATCTTATTTCTCATGCCAGGTAGGGGAATACATGAATGAGTACTTGCAATTAAATCCTTTCCTTCCTTTAAATGAATTTTAAAGGGTTTTTTATTTATTTACTATGTACACAGAAGAGGGTGCTAGATCTCATTACAGATGGTTGTGAGCCACCATGTGGGTGCTGGGAATTGAACTCAGAACCTCTAGAAGATTAGTCGGTGTTCTTAACCTCTGAGCCATCTCTCCAGCCCTTAAATGAATTTTAACGAGTCAACTGTTCATGAACATCTTCCTCTCAGACACAATAACAACCTGTTATATCCAAGTTGCAGTAAGTGAGCATTGCTACATCTGGGCTCCTGTCTTGTCTTTTACCTAAGCCAAGAAAAGGGAAATTTGCAAGCCTAACACCTCAAACTTTCTCTTAGACATCTCTTAAATATATTACAGGTTTACATGCTGTAACTATACATAACCAGTTCTTTCACAAGTCAACAAAAATTGACGTCTCTAATTTCACCTTTGTATCTCTAAATTGCCATTCATTCGTATGCTTTATTACTCACACAATAAGCTTATTCCTGTATGTCTGTGTAAAATAACACAATGGTAGACCACATAACTACTTCCATTTGGCTAAATGCACTTAGATATAGTTTATCTCTGTGCATGAGTTTAAACCCACTAATAAACGGAACTTGTCCATTTCAACCTTTAACATCAAAATTAAGACACCACTTATCCACAAATGAAATGGCATCTCACTAAATACCTTAGACAGGGCAATCTCAAAACACTCCAGTCTGTCCACTGAATGAGCTTTGACCTCATGCATCCTAAAAGTCCTATTCCTGAACCAACGTTTCCACCACCCAGAAGTGAGTCTCACCTCCAAGGTGGAGGCGATTCAGACAAACTTCCAACTACCAATTTCTAGCCCTCTATGGTAAAACGAGTTGAAAGGGTCCGAAGTTTCACCTCATCACAAAGGGCCTAGACTTCTTGAACCTGGAAGGGTGGGAGCACAGAGCTGGGGGGCCCGATCTAACCTTCTTTGCACTCTGCCGAGTCCCACAGACGTCCACGCAACAGTTCAGACAGCTGGCCCTCCTCTCCTACATCCCTCCCCCCTGCCCCGCCAGCACCCCAACCCACCCCGATCCAGACCTGCAGTTCTCCGGAGGTCCCCGCACCGGCGGGACCTGAGAACAGCGGACCGGACCGCTACTCCCCGGGAAGGGAGGGCTCCACAGCCAGCTCGGAAGCTTCCCGCCCCTTGCCTCCGGCCACCCACCTCTCCCGCCACAGCCCAGTCTACCAGTCCTATCCCTTCTGGTCCAGCCCGGAGCTGGTCCAAAACCTCGTCCAAGAGCCCAGCGAGGGCCCGGCCCTCTCTCTCGGGCGCCGACCTCTTGAGGCCTCCTCATCTCTGCCTACAGGGCCAGGCCGGTCCAAGCGCACCAGGCCCGGAAAGCAAGTGGCAGTGCACCCGGCCTCACCGGGCTCTCGCCCCCCGACGCTGGGCTTTCAGAGAGAGAGAGTCCGAAGGTCCTCTGCCGTAGCTTCCGGGCCTCCGTGCCATCCCCGGCCCTCCCGCTGCCCGCTGCCCTCCCGAGACCGAGCCCCGGGGTTGGGCGGCTTCCTCGCCCAGCATCCCGACAGCCCGGCTCCGCCCGCGGCCGGCCCAGCCCCCGCCCGGCGTGCCGCGCTCACCGCTGAGCGCCGAGGCCTGAAGGGTGGCCCCGGACGTGCCGTCGATGACTTTGATGGTCCCGCGGCTGGTGACGGCCAGGATGGCGTTGAGCGCCGGGTGGTAGGAGAGGCTGTGCAGCCCGTCGGCGTCGCAGCGCATGCAGCCATCCCGCAGCACCAGCCACTCGGAGACCCCGGCCGCCCCCGCCCCGGCCGCCGCCGTCGCGGCCGTCGCGGCCGCCGCGGCGCTGGAGCAGCTCGGGCCCGAGGCCTCCGCAGCCGCAGCCGCCATCTTCCGGCCTGCGCTCAGCACAATCACACTGGGAAGCGGCTCAGTGACAGTCCCGGGAGGTGCAGCACCACAGCCAGTCACCATCCGGGGCCAGGGGGCAAAGCGGAGCGCGTTAGCCGGAAGTGAAGTCAAGCGCCCGCACGCACGGGGAACGTCGGCCGCCGGGCCGGCCAGGCCGAGCGGGCTGAGAGGCTGACGGGGGAGGGGAGAGAGAGAGAGAGAGAGGCCGCACCACAGGAGGGGCGGGAGCTGGGGGGGGGGGGATGGGGGGGCGGAGCATGCGCGGGAGTGCCCGAAGGGTCGAGCGCGGAGGGAAGCTGATGGGGGGCGGGGGGCGGTCGGGCGAAGGAACGGAGAAGGCGGGGCGGAGTTGGGGGGCGGGGCCTGGCGAAGTGGACATGCGCGGAAGAGCTCGCGGGGCCGCCCAGGCGGCCGGCCGGCGAGGGAGGGGGCGGGGCCGGGCCGGGGCACCCCTGGGCGCGCGGGGCGCCTGCGCGGTAGGGCCCGCCCGCGCCCGCGCGCGTGCCACGCGCCGCTGCTCCGGCCAGCCCTGCGTCCTCAACGTCCCAGTTTCTTCCTTTCGAGCCCCGGGAGTGGCGGGGGTGGTGGTGGTGGCGGCGGCGGAGGGAGTTCCGCCGGGCGCGTGGCAGGGAGGGCGGTGCTGGGCCCAGTGTATTTCCTTCCGCTCGGCGGACCCGGGCCCGCGCGCCCTGGCTGGTACGCCCAGAGGCCCCTTCGTGGCGGGGGTGGCGGCTGCGCCCCAGCGGTTCCCAGCGCGCTGGGGAGGCGTGGGTTGGGGAAGAGGGGGGACACGACGCAGCGGATCCGGAAGCAGGCCTGGATCGATCGTTGTTGCACACCACTCTCAGTAGGGCTTTGAGGAAGAATTGAACCTGATTTTTACGACGCCTGCCCTCGTTCCAAATCTTTTGTTAAACAGAAATGCACGTTCTAGAGAGCTTCTGGAGACCTTACAGACCAGTCTAGCGTACCTCATTCTGAAGGATTTACATGAGGATGTTTGGATTTTGGAGGGGTAGTCAACTTAGTAATCATCTGCTTTTGAAGAATAACTTTGTTATTAAACTCTATGTTGAAACAGTTGCTAGAGTCATTCGCATGGAGTTACAGTGTAACGGTAATCAGGGTGTGGTCCCACATGCCTGGAATCCCAGTTGTAAGCAGGAATGCTACGAATTAGGGGCAAGTCTGTGCAATATGACAAAATCCTCTCGGAAAAGTTAGTAGACAAGATGATTTAGCAGCTTAGGAGCACTGCTGCTCATCCAGAGGACCTCGACCTGAGGTTGAGTTTCCAGCACTTATATTAGATGGCTCAACACTGTAATTCCAGGATTTGCAGGCTCTTCTGTACTCTGCGGTACCTGCACTCACTGGTGTATAGACACAGGCACACATATAATTAGAGCTGGAACCAGGAAGGCAGGAATTCAAGGTCGTCCTCTAATACAGGAGTTTGAGGTCAGCTTAATCTACATGAAAGAAAAGAAAATCATTGTGAAACCTAGTTACTACCTTCATACATTTTTGCAGAGCAAATATCTGTGCATTACCCCAAATAAATTTAAGCCTATTTGTTTATGCAAAGTTGTTTGATCTACATAATGCTTTTATTTTAAGTCTTTTGTAGATGACTGTTTTGCCTGCAGATAGGTGTGTGCACCACATGCATGCCTGGTGCTTACAGAGGCCAGAGGAGGGCATCAGATCACCTGGAACTGCGGTTGGGAGCTGCCCAGTGGGTTCTGAGAACCGAACCCCGTCCTCTGCAAGAGCAGCAAGTGGTTTTTAACTTCTGGGTGATCTTGGCCGTGGAGCTTAAACCTGCCATCTCCTTCCCTTCACCACAGGTGTATGCCACAATACTCTGGTTCTGAGAATTTCTCACCCAAGTCAAAAGAAAATGATAAAATTTCCTAATGGGGCGGGGAGGGGCAAAACAGCTTGATCACCTTGCTGCCATGACAGGCTTAGAGGCCCAGACACAGCTTACTGTCAGGGAACTCCCAGACCCAGGAAGAGCCATAAGCTGACCCCACCCAGGGTCATCTAAGGGGAAGTACCTGACATCCCAAACAATCCAACCATTAGATAAGATGGCCAGATGTCCCTGAGTCTAGCACACACCTATTTCAGTTTTATAGATACCCTTAGACAAATGTCAGCCAGTCAGGCTATATATATATATATATATATATATATTATATATATGTGTGTGTGTGTGTGTGTGTGTGTGTGTATTTAACCAATGCACTTCATGTGCATTGGTGTGAGGTGTCAGATCCCCTGGACCTGGAATTACAGACAGTTGTGAGCTGCCATGTAGGTACTGGGAATTGAACCCCAGTCCTTTGGAAGAACAGTCAGTGCTCTTAACCACTGAGCCATCTCTCCAGCCCCGAGGAGTATCTGCTGCGGGCCGCAGGAATATATCCTAAGAACTCAGCTGGTTATGGCAAAGTCACTACCTGAAGGGATCAGGGAATTCCTCCAGAGGAAGCCAAATCCCAAGGAGTTTTTGGTGTTGCTTGGCTTGTTATATATCAGCTGTCTTCTGTTATGAAAATCATGTGTGCCTTCATAGTTTTCCAAACTGACTTTTCCCTAAGAAGGGCTAACAATGTGGACTGATCACTCTCTGGACATACACATTCCAGGTATTTGGAGAACAGCCTCAGGAAGGCTTTCTCTGGAATCAGATTATCTCCCTTGGCCACTTTCAAGGACTACAGGAAACACCGCCAAGGTGGTCACCCAACTTCAGAGGACTAACAATGATAACAGCCCACCTACAAGTCTCCTAACTTAAATTCCACAAGGAAACACCGCCCAGGTGGGCGCCCAACTTTCAAGGACTAAAGTGATAGCAGCCCACACACATACAAGTCTCCTGACTTAAGGTAAATTCAACAAGGGAACACCGCCTAGGTCAGGCGGACATTAAGTAATAGCTTTACACAATTTAGCTCAGACCCTCCCTTTATATACCGGGGCTTCCAGGGCACCGGACGGAGAAGAGAAAAGAGAATGGAAGAACTAGATGGGTAAGAACTTGAGAGGAGCAAACTGAATTGAGGAAGAACTAGATTGAAGGGCTAGAAGAGAGGACTAGAGGAACGAGATGGAAGATGAGGAAGAGCCAGATGAGAGAGAAATAGATAGGGGAAAGAACTAGATAGAGGAGAAGCTAGAAGGGACAGAACTAGATGTAGGTATTAAGATAGAACCTAGGGACAGTAGATAAATATAGAGAGAAATCAGGCAAGAAAGGAGCTAGACAGCCGGGCGTTGGTGGCGCACGCCTTTAATCCCAGCACTCGCACTCGGGAGGCAGAGCCAGGTGGATCTCTGTGAGTTCGAGGCCAGCCTGGACTACCAAGTGAGTCCCAGGAAAGGCGCAAAGCTACACAGAGAAACCCTGTCTCGAAAAACCAAAAAAAAAAAAAAAAAAAAAAAAGAAAGGAGCTAGGCATGAGAGCAGAATAGAAGCTGTGTAGAGAGAAAACTGACACAGAATAATAAAGTGTATGGACTAAGGAGTTTCATGTACATAGATTCATTTCTTTTCATCAAAGATTAACTATCAGCTGGTTGTAGATTCTTCCCGGACTCTGGGAGGGGACTATCGAGGGGCTGGACGCCCATAGTTCCCGATAAGTATCCTTTCTTTTTTTCTTTTTCTTTTCTTTTTTTTTTTTTTTTTTTTTTTTTTTTGTTTGTTTGTTTGTTTGTTGTTTGTATGTTTGGTTGGTTGGTTTGGTTTGGTTTTTGTTTTTTTTTTGAGACAGGGTTTCTCTGTGTAGCTTTGGAGCCTTTCCTGGAACTCCCTCTGTAGACCAGGCTGGCCTCAAACTCACAGAGATCTGCCTGCCTCTGCCTCCCGAGTACTCCCACGCCCAGTGAATAGCCTTTCTTAAACCACCAACAATTAAGTAGAAACTGTAAAAGCGACTATTTGAAAGTGTTTTTAAGATCCCTTTTGACCAAACTCCTTTAATTGGACTGATTCTTCTAGACAGGCCTCCAATGCAAATCAAGTCACTGCTTTTATTGGTTAAAAAAAAAGAAATAAAGAAAAAGAAACTAGAACACTACATTTAAACTAAGTGCACTTTAATGTATGTTGCTGAGTAGAAAAAAGCAAGAGAGTTGTCTGTTAGTCTGGTAACTTTATGTTTGTTTGCTTCCTTATTTTAGAGACAGGTTCTCATTATGTAGCCCCCACTGGCCTGGAACTCATTGTGTAGATCAGGCTGGCCTCAGATTCACAGAGGTCCACCTGCTTCTGCTCTGCCTCCCAAGTGCTGGTATTAAAGGCATGTATAACTTTTCTTACTGAGAAAAACCTGTTTCTGTCACATGAACTTAGATGGCTTTTACCTGTAAGCTAACATTCTCCAAAGCTAATTAATCATAAGAGGTTTGGAAATAAACCAGCACTGTAATCAAACCTAGAAACAACTGACCCAGTAATGCCTCTTTGTGGCTATGGACTAAACGCCAATCTATCAAAAGATCTAAGATCACCCATAATAAGGAATCTTATTTAACCACTTTGATAAGAAAGTTGCTAAGCTTAGGGAGCACAGACCCTTGAAAAACATTTCAAATCACCCTCTTTATGTTAACTTGGTCTTTCTGTGTTTTGTTTAAAGACTAACTGAGATCCCAAAGGTTACAGATAAGAGGCTCGAGGCATAGGTTAGAAGTGAAAATAAAAATAGAACTGAGGGTCTGGAACATGGTTCACAGTTCACTGTGGGTTTCACTTCCAGAGGACCAGGTTCAATTCCCAGCGCTCACATGGTGGTAAACAACTGTAACTCCATTCCCAGGGGTACCCCCTCTTCTGGCCTCCCCTGGCACCAGGCACTCAGTGGTGCACAGACATACATGCAGGCAGAACACCCATACATCAAAGAAGAAAATCTTAGACCAGCTTGAGCTAAATACTGAGTTCCAGTCTATCCATCATAGAAAAAAAAAAAAAAGACCTGGAGGGAGGGGGTGTGAGGAAAGTAAGAGAAAAATGACATTGGACAGGACTGATTAGAATTCAGCATCACCTTGGTGTTGGCGTGTTTCCGCATGTGGTGTTGAGGACAAATACTCTGAGCACAGAAAACCATACTCATTTCCATGGCTAGTCTGTTTGGACCTGACCACCCTTGGAAGGCTCCAGCCAAACCATTTTGAACACAGGTAAAAAGGGAAGTAGAAAGTCCTGAGGGGCAGTCATTCTGGGAAAGAATTTCCTGGAATTTAAAAAAAAAAAAAAAAAAAAAATGAGCACTCAGCAATAGGCCCTGCCTGGTGCAGAAAAAGCATTTGACAAAATCCAACACCCATGGAGGAAATTTTCTTCTACTTGATAAAGGGCATCTACAAAGAAATCCTAATGCCTTCAGTCTGCAAGGCTGCAGAGATCCAGCTCTGCAGAGCCTGTCACCTCACTGTCCTTTCCTCACAGCCCCTCAACTCAAAGCCCCTCAAGACAATGATTGGGGGGAGGGGGGTAAAGGCTCACCTTTAATCCCAGCTTTAATCCTTGGGAGGCAGAGGCAGGCGGATCTCTGTAGTTTAAGGTCAGCCTGGTCTATCCAGTGAGTTCCAGAACAGGCTCCAAAGCTACACAGAGAAATCCTGTCTCGAAAACAAACAAACAAACAACAAATTATTGGATACCCCTCACCATGCACCAAAAAGGAAACTATGGTAAACCCTACTTACTGATGAAATTCTGGATGCTTTTTTTCTCACATTAGGGAGGAGGGAAGGACAACCACTCCCACAGTTTTTAAACACAGCACTTCAAGTTCTAGAATTTACTGGAAAATCACTCCAACCATGCAAGAGAAGGAAATAGGCAGAGGGAAAGCAGCTTCTCCATCTTCCTCCCGGGACCTGTGCAGCACCGGTGAGAACCCAGCGTCGTCGAGGGAACTGAGTAGCTCTGCTGATTAACAGTGGGAGCTCGAGTCCAGTGGAGGCCTGAGCAGAGAAAGACACTAGAGCAGGGGTTCTCAGCCTTCCTAACGCTGCCACCCTTGAAGACAGTTCCTCAGGTTGTGCTGACCCCCAACCATAAAGTGATTTTTGTTGCTACTTCATAACAGTAATTTTGCTGCTGTTATGAATCATAATGTAAATATTTGTTATGCAGGATGGTGTTAGGCAACTCCTTGCGAAAGGGTCATTCAGCCCCCGAGGAGGTCGAGACCCACAGATTAAGAACCACTGCACAAGAGGCAAAAGATGTAGCTCATTGGTTAAGAGCATTTGCATTTGCCCAGCACCTACACCGTTTAACTAATAACTGCCTGTAACTTCAGCTCCAGATGACCCAATGTCCCTTTTTGACCTTGGGCACCTGCACACACATACACACATAAATAATGAAAAGTTTAAAAGAGAGGCTAGAGAGATGGTCAGTGCTAAGTAGCACTGGTTGCCCTTACAGAGGACCCAGGTTTGATCCCCAGCATCCATGTGATGTCTCAAAAGCATCTGTAACTCCAGTTCCAGGGGAGCTGATACCCTCTTCTGGCATCTTCAGAACTACACATATGAGGTACACAGGCAAAACATATAAGCAAAACACCCATACATATAAAGTGAAACATCTAAAAGAATGGTTTTTTTTTTTAATTTGAAAGAGGCTCACTGATTATAAAGCTTACAGAGTAAAGTTCCTACTCCTGATGTACACACACAGAATCCCTGTTAATGATGCCTACTACATATAAGGCCCCAGGTTTAATCTCCAGCACAACAGACAGACAATGACTAAGACTTTGAGAAATAGTAAAAGGAACTATGAATGTATGCCTGAAGTCATACCAGGGGAGCTAGACTTGGGGCACATTGATATTTACCCCCCAGTAAAAAATTAATAGAACACAAATACATATTCTATTGAGCCATGCATAAACACTGCACTAAAAAATCCTTGAGAATGATAAAGACATCTGTAGGGATGGCAAGATGGTTCACTAAATAAAAGAGTTTGCCACCAAGTCTGAAGACCTGAGGTCAATCCCAAAAATTGTTAGGAGAGAGCTAACTCCGAAAAGTTGTCCTCTCTCTCTCTCTCTCTCTCTCTCTCTCTCTCTCTCTCTCTCTCTCTCACACACACACACACACACACACACACACACACACACACACACACACACAGTGCTGCTGAACACTAAGGAGTTACATTCTGTGCCCCCGCAATCAGGTTCTACCACCAGTCCTCAATAAGCCAACTGAAAGAGCAAAATTAATAGTGAATGGAGCTCGGCAGTGGTGGCCATGCCACCATCCACTCCCAGCAGAGCGAAGTGGATCCCTGAGTTCGAGGCCAGCCTGGTCTACAGAGCAAGTTCCAGGACAGCCATGGCTACACAAAGAAACCCTGTCTCAAATAACCAACCAGACAAACAAACAAAAAATAGTTGGAGGGAAAATACTTATTCAAGAGGACCACGGTGAAGAGAGGGTCAGAGAGAACCAGCAACTCTCAATGTCTACTTAGGGGTCCTTGTAGAAGAATAGCATTTAAGTAGAATGTGAGAGGAAATGCATAATGAAGCAGTCAGGCTGAGGTGTGGCCGCTCACCACTGTCTCAGCTCTAGCTCTCTCCTGAAAGGGCTCCCATCCTTTCTCTGGGAGGCCAGTTCCTCCTCTGGCTGCCTTTCTTCCCTCAGAAGGAAACTTCTGAGGAAATTCGAAACTATTGGGGCCCCTTTTTTCGAGATTCCGATACCTGGGAAGGGATGTTACGATCTGTTTAGAATATACTCTATCCTAACAGACAGGCAGGTGGCAATGTCACACACACACACACACACACACACACACACACACAAATGTATACTGAAAAAATTTAACTCCCTCAATTCTTTTCTGACAACAAAAACACAAGGCAGGTGTTCACCCACACACATATACACATGCACACAAACATAAGAAGTAAAATAGGGCCGGGCGGTGGTGGCGCAAGCCTTTAATCCCAGCACTCGGGAGGCAGAGCCAGGCGGATCTCTGTGGGTTCGAGGCCAGCCTGGGCTACCAAGTGAGTTCCAGGAAAGGTGCAAAGCTACACAGAGAAACCCTGTCTCGAAAAACCAAAAAAAAAAAAAAAAAAAAAAAAAAAAAAAAAAAAAAAGAAGAAGTAAAATAGAATATAAGGAGAGATGGCTCAGTGGTTAAGAGCACTGGCTACTCTTCCAGAGGTCCTGAGCTCAATTCCCAACACCGACATGGCAGCTCACAATCTGATGCCTCTTCTGGTCTACAGGCATATATGCAGACAAAACACCTATATACATTTTAAAAATAGCATATAAAAAGCTAAAAAAAGAAAAAGACATCTTCAAATTTTAAAAATAGTCAGGCATGGTGGCACAAGCCTTTAATCTCAGCACCAAGGAAGCAGATGCAAGTGGGTCTCTGTGAGTTCAAGGCCAGCCTGGTCTACATTCCTGAGTTCCAGGAGAGACAGTAGTACATAATGAGACGATGCCTATAAATAAAGAAATGAATCAGGTGTGGTAGTGCCCATTTTTCATCCCAGCATTCAGGAGGCAGACATGAGTAGATTTCTGTGAGTTCAGGTCAGCCTGGTCTTCATAGCCAGTTCCAGGGCAGTCAGGTCTCCATATAGAGACTCTGTCTCAATAATAATAAGAATGAGAAGGAAGCCGGGCGTTGGTGGCGCACGTCTTTAATCCCAGCACTCGGGAGGCAGAGCCAGGTGGATCTCTGTGAGTTCGAGGCCAGCCTGGGCTACCAAGTGAGCTCCAGGAAAGGCGCAAAGCTACACAGAGAAACGCTGTCTCGGAAAAAAAAAAAAAAAAAAGAATGAGAAGGAGACGGAGAAGGAGAAGAAAAAGAAGAGGAGGAGGAGGAAAGAGAAGAAGGAGAAAGAGAGAAAGGAAAAGACCCTGGATAAATAGTTTAGTGTTTCAGAGTAGTTGCTGTTGTTCTACAGGACCCAATTTTACAGCACCCACATTGGGCGGCTCACAACCTCCTATAACTCCAGCTCTCCAGCTCCAGAGTCTCCAGCACCCTCTTCTGACCCCCACAGGCATGCGCATACTGGTGGTATATATTCATACAGACACATACAACATAACTTAAAAAATTAAAATACAAGGACTGGAGAGATGGCTCGGTGATTAAGAGCATTGGTTGCTCTTTCAGAGGATTCAAGTGCCATCCCAGCACCCACACAGTGGCTCACAACCATCAGTAACTCAAATTCCAGAGATCCAATGCCCTTCTCTGATCTCCTCAGACAACTCATGCATTTGGTTTTTTGGTTGTTTGGTTTTGTTTTCAAGACAAAATTCTCTGTATAATTTTGGTGCCTTTCCTGGAACTCACTCTGTAGACCAGGCTGGCCTCGAAATCACAGAGATCTGCCTGGCTCTGCCTCCCGAGTGCTGGGATTTAAAGGCGTATGCCACCACCACCCAGCACCTCATGCTTTTGTTACACACACACACACACACACACACATATACACACACACTCATACACTTGCACTCAGCTAAAACAATCATACACATAATAAATGAAAGTAAAACGCATCTTTTTTTTTTTTAAGAAAAAGAACAGAAATCGTGTTTAATATATAGGGTTTCAGTTTTACAAAATAAAAACAGTTCTATGCATGGGTGATGGTGAGTGTATGGGAGGTGGTGGTGGTGGTGGTAGGGGTGGTGGTGGTGGTGGTGGTGGTGGTGGTGGTGGTGACGACTATGGCATCATTACATACAGACTAGAATGTCTGAAGTCCAGAAAGATGACAGTACCAAATGCTAGTGAGGACACAGGAACAGCAGGCATTCTCCTTCACTCCTGCTAAGAATGCAAAAATGGGCCTGGGAATGCAGCTCAAATGGTATAGACTTTCCGATCATGTATGAAGCCGAGTCTCCTCATCAGTACCCACTAAACTAAGTGTGACTGCACAGGCCTATAATTCCAGACTCAGGATGCAGAGGTAGGAGGATCAAGAGTTCAAAGTACTGGACAGTTGGAGGCCAGTCTGAGCTACACAAAACCTTCTTTAAAAAAAAAAAAAAAGGCCAGGAAAGGTAGAACACATTTTTTGATCCCAGCGCTTTGGAAGTGGAGGCAGAGGCAGGGCATTTTGGTCTAAATTGTGAGTTCAAGGCCAAGAAGCTACCAAAACAATATAGGCTATTGCCGCTCTCTTTGGTTGTCTCCCAGAACTTGAAGGTAAGGTCCAGTGTTTTAAGGTAACACAGAGAATAAGTAACTGTGGGGTGTCCAACCCAAACAGCTACATCTACAAGGCTTGAGGAGCATCGTGAAAGAGGGGGCAGCAAGAGTGTGAGAGCCAAAGGACAAAGAGTTCCACTAATTAGTGTCCTCCCAGACAGGACAGATGCTACATGAAATCCCAACAGTGTGGTTGCCTAGACAAGACCAGGGAGAAACTTTATTCTATCAAAGATAGTTAGCCCAACAATCATTCATAGTTTCTGAACTTTCTCCCTCCCGTTGTGCAGATAAGCCAATGGAATCGGGACAGGAAATCATCAAACTCACCGGGCAGTGGTGCACATGCCTTTAATCCCAGCACACGGGAAGCAGAGGCAGGCGGAACTCTGTGAGTTCAAGGCCAACCTGGTCTACAGAGTGAGATCCAGGACAGGCACCAAAACTACACAGAGAAACCCTGTCTTGAAACGCTCCCCCCCCCAAAAAAAAAAAGTCACCAAACTCTCTCACCAGTGGTCTGAGATGCAGACATCACCTGTATCAAGGATAAAAGACAGAGGTCATCTCATACCCTGAGTGTTGGCTAACCAAGTTTGGGTCTTGGTATTGAAGGATATTTGTTTGCACTGATACTCTAAGAGTGATAATAATGTTTACCTTGAATCAGAGGTCAGAGTCAGCGATTGACTGAACGGAATTAACCATAGAGATTTTAGAGGACCCAGACAGAGGGGCACAGGAAGATACAGGGAGGGACACAGAGAGACTTGTGACCTTTTTGGTCTGGGAAGTATGGAGAGTTAGGGTCAGTTGATTGTTCCTCTTCTGCTCTTTGGACCTACCAGTTTTTTTTTTACCCCAATATCTGACTCCTGAGTTTTTATTGATATTAGAATAACTTACATAAAAATATCATCTGGTGTCCAATGTGGGGTACCAAATATAGTTTGACTTTCTTGTCAGACTTTCTTTAGGGGACCACCAGCTCCCAAATATTGACACGGAGACATATCATTAATTATGAAAGCTTGGCCTTTAGCTTAGGCTTGTTCCCAAAAGCTCTTATAACTTAATCTGATTCTATTAATGTATGTCCTGCCACATGGCTTTTTACCATTATATATCCAACTCCCTCCATGTCTTGCTGGTGTCTCCCTCACATGCCTAGATTCATCCCAAGTTCCCCTCTCTGCCCAGAAGTCCCCCTACCCCCTCCTGCCTAGCTATTGGCCATTGAGCTCTTCATTAAGCCAATCAGGGGCCTTAGGCAGGCAGGGTAAAGCAACAACACATCATTACACACTTTGCTCAAATACCCCGAACCATCTTGGTACACATTATTATTATTATTATTATTATTATTATTATTATTATTGTTAAATTGCCTTGCAAGTTAGCTTCCTTTTGTTTGTGTGTTCCTGTGTGCTGCACTATGAATATTCTGTTTCTAACAACCTGTGTAGTGTAAGGCCATACGTGATATGACAATTCAGATGGGAAATTCCTCAAGGACCCACGGGTAGATGAAAAGTTGCAGGCAAACTGAAAGGATAAATAAAAGGAAAGCAAGGTGAAGTGGGTACCTTTGGGCAGGCCCTGCCAAGGTATGCCACTAAATAAACACGCTGCGCAAAACAGAGTTAGTGCAAGAGGTTTACTGGGGGACGGGGAGAGCAGAAGAATGGGAGGCTGTGTCAAAGTGGGGACGTGAGAGAGGCAGGCAGACAAGAGGAAGAAGAGAAGCAAGAGAGGAAAGAGGAGACAAAGAGGAGCAAGGGGCCGGAGAGACGGGAGGCAAGAGAAGAGGCAAAGAGGGCGGACTGTACCTGGGGGACACTTTTAGAGGGCACACGTGTCACGTAGCTGACGTTGGAAAGGCACCTGGAGGAGAGGTGATGACGTATGATGACGTAACTGTTTTGGGGGCAGAGGCAGGCTGCAGTGGAAGCTAAGACAATCAAAGGCTGCTGAGAGTGTCTCAGTCGGTGCTCTATGGCTGTGAAGAGACATCATGACCACAACAACTCTTATAAAGGAAACATTTAGTTGGGGTGGCTTACAGTTTCAGAGGTTTAGTCCATTATCACCATGGAGGAACATGGCAGCGTGCAGGCAAACATGGTGCTGGAGAAGGAGCTGAGAGTCCTACCTCTTGATCTGCAGGCAACAGGAAGTGAACTCTGTGTTCCACACTGGGTGTAACTTGAGCAAGGGAGATCTCAAAGCCCACCCCTACAGTGACACAGTTCATCCAACAAGACCACACCTACTCCATCCAAGCCACACCTCCTAATAGTGCCATTCTCTTTGGGGGCCATTTTCTTTCAAACCACTATAGAGAGGGAGAATTGGTCTTCTTCAGGGACAAGACCCCAGATTAATAGATTATCTAATTGCAATTACACAGTCATAAATTCATGTATATGAGTAACACTAAATGGGTTCTATAGGTTGTTTATCTATATATAATATGTATTACAATAATAATTATACAAGGCCAGGTGGTGGTGTCGCACGCCTTTAATCCCAGCACTTGGGAGGCACAGGCAGGTGGATCTCTGTGAGTTCAAGGCCAGCCTGGTCTACAGAGTGAGTTCCAGGAAAGGCTCACAGCTACACAGAGAAACCCTGTCTCAAAAAACAAAAAAACAAAACAAACAAACAAAAAAATTATACAAGAAGTGGTCATGAACTTAAGAGGAAGTGGAAAGAGGTAGAAGTGATTTTGTGGTAGGGATTGCTCTGTGTAGCCCTGGATATCCTGGAACTCATTCTGTAGACCAAGATGGCCTTCAACTCAAAGACCCATCTGCCTGTTTTTTCCTCCCCAGTGCTGGGATACATAAAGGCATGTATGTATGTATGCCCTGTGAGGAACATTTAAATACAATAATCATATATGAAATTCTCAGAAAAACAAAGGATTTAACTTAAAATAATAACAATGTAACATGATTGGTGATGACCCCTGTAATCACTACCCTCGGGAAGCAGAGACAGGAAGACTGCCACAGTTTTGAGGCCAGATTGCTGTCAGCCAAGACCACGTTATTTTGTAAAACTCTTTTATAAACTTGATTTCCAGATTCTTGATCTCTGCACCCTCACAGCAGATCCTGTACACAGGCTCCGGGCACACACACACACACACACACACACACACACACACACACTAACATACGGAGGACTAGTTAGCAAAAGGAAGACAATGGCAGAGAGTGAGAGGAGCCACAGGCAGTAATGAGAACAAACGCCATCAAAATACTTCATTTATATGTATGAAAATGTCATAATGAGATCCATTATGCATAATTAATACATGTTATCAAAAACTACATAGCAAGTTTCAGGACAGCCCAGGCTACGCAGAATAACTCTGTCTCAAAACAAACAAACAAAAAAAAAAAAAACAAAAAAAAAATGTGAGAAATGTGTGGGCTTTTTCTATCAAAGATGGCTAACCCATCAACAACCATAATACCACAAATTCCTCCACCTTATAATTTTTTTCTGAAAAATCTTTTAATTTCCCAAGCTGTTAAAATTTTCATTTCCCACCACTTAGGAGGAAGAGGTAGCAGAATCACTGTGAGTTCAAGGCCAGCCTGGTCTACATAGTGAGTTCTGGGACAGCCAGGGCTACATAGAGAGACACTGCTGATGCTCTTCGGAGAGCTAGGGTTTGATTCCTGGTACCCCGGTGGCAGCTTACAACCATCTGTAACTCCAGTTCCAGGGCACCTGACCATCTCTTCGGGCCTCTGTGGGAACTGCACACATGTGGTGCTCAGGGATATCTGCAGGCAATGCACTCAGACAGATAAAATAAAATAAATAAATGTAAAAAAATGTAAAGTTTGATTATGCAAAGGCAAAGCTGTATTCCTGGAACTTGATGACCAGGAGCGATAGACTGCCTCCCCTCTTTTCTTTATTTCCTGTGAATTCACCAATTGTGACAGTTTGGGAGGTTGACTTCCCACCAAAGGGATGGAATATAGTTACCACCTGTTGTGGGAATATTTGTTTACACTGTAAAGATGTGTCTCTGACTAAGGCACTTTCCGATTGGTTTAATAAAGAGCTAGATGGCCATTAGCTAAGCAGGAGAGAATAGGCAGGACTTCTGGGAAGAGAGAGAACTCTCAGAAGAAGGAAAGGTGGAGTTGCCAGCCAGATGTCAAGGAAGCAGGATGGGCGGCATAGAGATGAGATAATGAGCCCTGTGGAAGAACGTAGATTTTAAAATATGGGTTAATTTAAGTTATAAGAACTAGGTAGGGACAAGCCTAAGCTAAAGGCCAAGCTTTCATGATTAATTAGTCTCCATGTCATTATTTGGAGACTGGTGATCCAGAGAAAGTACTACTAAAACCAGCTACATTAGAAGAAAAAGTAGCTGGGCAGTGGTGGCGCACGCCTTTGAGTCCAGCACTCGGGAGGCAGAGCCAGGAGGGTCTCTGTGAGTTTGAGGCCAGCCTGGTCTATAAAGTGAGTTCCAGGACAACTAAGACTGTGTGTGTGTGTGTGTGTGTGTGTGTGTGTGTGTGTGTGTGTGTTATGTGTTTGTATGAGTGTGGTGTGCATATAGAAGAATGGACAACTTGGGGAGTCAGGTCTCTCCCACTATGGATTCTAGGGAGTGGATTCAGATTGTCAGCTTGCACAGCAAACTCCTCTATCTCACTTACCCCACCCCCCTTTTTTCCCAAGCACACAGGGTTTCTCTGTGTAGTCCTGGCTGTCCTGGCACTTGCTCTGTAGACTATACAGGCCTTGGACTTAGAGGCATGCACCACCACGGCCCGGCTTTAGCCTTTCATTTTTAATTAATTATTTATTATAATTAAATATTTATTATAGCATTGTAAAGATCTATTTATATTAATTTTATATGCATACATATATGTGTGAGCATAACATGTGTGCCTAGTGACCATGGAGGCTTGAAGGTGTCACTGAATCGCCTACAACTGGAGTCACAGATGGCTGTGAGCTGCCGTGTGGATGCTGGGAACTGAACCTGGGTTGTTTTTTTTTTTCAAGAGCAGCAAATGCCTTTAGCCACCAAGCCATCTCTCAAGCATATAATATTTTTATTTCGGATGCCAGGAAATTGCTCATTCCAAACATTATGTTATACCACTGAAGTACGACAGTGTGTGTGTGTGTGTGTGTGTGTGTGTGTGTGTGTGTGTGTGTGTGTATCACTGAGAATTGAATCCAGCATCCTGGGCATGCTAGCCAAGTGTTGTACCACTGAACTACATCCCCAGTCACATTCCATTCATGTATTCACTGAAACAGAGTTTCATGTAGTCCAGGCTGGTCTCCAACTCTCTACATAGCTGTGCTGGCTGGTTTTTCTCAACTTGACATATCTAGGAGGAGGGGGAATCTTAATTGAGAAAATGCCTTTATAAGATTGGCCCCTAGGCAAGTCTGTGGGGTGTTCTCTTGATTCATGATTGATGTGGGAGGTCCCAGATCATGGTGGTTGCCTGGGTTGTGTAAGCCAGGAGCAAGCCAGGAGGATCCCGCCAGCAAGTAGCATTCCTTCATGGCCTCTGCTTCAGTTCTTGCCTCCAGGTTCCTGCCTTGAGTTACCTCAGTGATGGAGTGTGACCTGAGAGAAAACAAACCCTTTCTTCCAAGCTTGCTTTTGCTTATGGTGTTTATCACAGCAACAGAAATCTTTAAGACAGACACTGAGGATGACCTTTTTTCAAAAATTAATATTAATTTATTTTTAATTTTAAACAGTAAAGTATTTTCTCTGTTGAAAATAGTATAAATGATAACATTTTTGATTAAGTTCCTTTAAGCCAAATGATAGCTGAATTAAACATATAAATATTGACTAGATTCTGGGATACAAAAGAAACCTATCTTCATCTGTTCAGAGAGCTATGTTGTACTTAAGTTGTGTAAGTGAGATTCCTATTCATCTTCCCCTTCACTGTTTGATTTATGGCAGACTTTTTTCTATAGGCTATTCCATAATCTAGAAAGATTTTAGACTCCCCTCCTGAAAGTACGGCCAGCATTTTCTTTCATCAGCTTGATGTGGTACAAATTCTTTTTTTTTTTTTTCTTTTTAAAAACATCTTATGGACTGTTTATTGGGGCCTTTCTGGGAACTTGTAATCTCAGCACTCAGGGGGGCTGAAGCAGGAGGATTGTGAATTTGAGGCCAGCCTGGCCACATAAAAAAGTAAGAAAGCAATCAGGGAAGGAAGGAGGGAGGGAGGAAAAGAGGACAGAAGGAAGGACAGACAAATGACAAGAAGTCTAGAATCTTGCAAACTACCAATGGAGAACAGCATCAGGACCCAGGAGGGCTGGGAAGCAATCTGTGTGCGAAGCGTGAGTCAGGAGACGCCAAGAGCTTGCAGGCAAAAATGAGAACAGTGTGGATGTGGTTCGTGCTGTGGAGGAGGGAGACAAGGGAGGCGTAGACGTCAGGAGGAGGCAGGGAGGACAATCGGGATACATAGGAAGAAGTAAATAGAGCCACAAAGATGTCATGGTCCGTCTATGAAACCACCACAATCTGTCTTGATTTTAAACAAGTGACAGAATTCAAAGAAAGGGACGGAGTTCTTAGAGGACAATTGAGGAAGCGGGCAGGGGCAGCTCCTGTATCCTCCTGAGTAATCCTTACGCGGCGATTGTAAAGCCGGGGTTGCTACAGACAAAACACGGGGTATTTGTTTATAGTTACAGAACAGGGTGCAGCTGTTCTTACTCTAGAGGTCACAGGATGAAAAAAAATCATCACGCAAAGGTGATGCTGACGGAGGGTGGATAAGATGAGGAGCTGAGGAGGAACGAAGGTCATGAATTCATCTGACACACCGAGAGACACAGCGAGGAGACCATGGGAGACAAGACGGTAGGTTTTCAAGACTTCCGCTAAAATAAAGAAACTATGACTTAAAATGAAGAGGAGGTCAAATGGCTAAATTAGCCAAGTCTCTCTCTCTTAAAGGTGGGAGTTAAGTATTGTAAACATTGGAGACACACTGAAAAACATGAGGTTGGAAGGCCAGGCATGGAGGCATAGGCCTTTAATCCCAGCACTTCTAGGGAGGCAGAGGCAGGTGGATCTCTGTAAGTTTGCGGCCACTTAGGTCTACATAGTGAGTTCTAGGCCAGCCAGGGCTACATAGCAAGACCCAGTTTCAAAACAACAACAGCAAAAAGAAAAGGCAGGGCGGGGGAGGGAGGGGCAGCTTTGTTGGTGGTAGAGTGCTTGCCTAGTATTCATGAGGCCCTGGGTTTCATCTCCAGCACCTCTTAAAACAGGGCAGCACCGCATGCCTGTAATTCCGGCACTGAGGACGTGGAGGCTGGAGGATGAAAGTTTCAAGGTCATCTTTGGGTGCATAGCTGTCAGAAGCCAGCCTAGGATACACCACAGTGTCTCAAGAAACCAAAACAAGCCGGGCGGCGGTGGCGCATGTCTTTAATCCCAGCACTGAGGAGGCAGAGGCAGGAGGATCTCTGTGAGTTCGAGGCCAGCCTGGTCTACAGAGTGAGATCCAGGACAGGCACCAAAACTATACGGAGAAACCATGTCTCAAAAGACCAGAAAAAAAATAATAAAATAAAAATAAAAAAGGAAACAAAAAAAGTTGCCAAGTGTTGCAAAGTGACTACGGTAGAGGAAGCAGGGCAGGGGAGCTGTGGCATTACATCATAAACCCTTCTGAAGCAGCTTGTTTCTTTTTAAATCTCCCTTTATTTACTTAGTTGCGAGGTGGTGCTTGTGTAGAGGTCAGGGAACAATGCTCAGGGTCCGGTGATCCTCATCTTCCCCCTTGTGGAGGCAGGGTCTCTCTCATTTCGACTTCTGTACTGCCTACCTGAAGCTGAGTCATGCCCGCCGGTGGTGGTGGCGGCGGCGGCGGCGGCGGCGGCGGCGGCGGCGGCGGCGCACGCCTTTAATCCCAGCACTCGAGAGGCAGAGCCAGGTGGATCTTTATTAGTTCGAGGCCAGCCTGAGCTACAGAGTGAGTTCAAGGAAAAGCGGAAAGCTATGCAGAGAAACCTGGTCTTGAAAAAAAAAAAAAAGAAAAAAACCAAAGATGAGGGCTGGAGAGATGGCTCAGAGGTTAAGAGCACTGCTTGTTCTTCCAAAGGTCCTGAGTTCAGTTCCCAGCAATCACATGGTGGCTCACAACCATCTGTAGTGAGATCTGGTGCCCTCTTCTGGCCTGCAGGGGTGTGTGCAGACAGAATACAAAATACAGTATACATAATAAATAAATCTTAAAAAAAAAAAAAAAACAAAGATGAGTCATGAACTTCCAGCCACTTCTCTTCTCTCCACCTCTCATCTTGCCATAAGTGTGCTGGAATTACAGATGTGCACCACCACATCTGGCTCTTTACACTGTGGAGATTCGGTCATCAGGCTTGTGTGTGGCAGGCAGGCACTCTTAACCACTGAGCCATCTCCCTGACCCTGGTTAATTTCTTTAAGAGTACTCAAAACTCTTTAAGAGTTTCTCAAAACAGCTAATACAAACAAGAGTCAAGTTGAATTAAAAATAGACCATTTTTATGTTGTTAGTGTATGTGAGGAACTGCTTTTAGATATGGGGTATTTTATACATAATAAAAATCATAATAAAATCAGCACAAATAAACTTTGATAATAGTTTATTTTAAAAATTAATACTTTCTGTTTTTTTTTCCCTTAACCAGTGTACTCCCCAAATAACCATTGCTTATTTCACAGAGATTTCTGGAGAGATGAAATATTCATTCAATATAACTCAATAAACATGCTTTTTCAAACCAGTCTTAGTACCTAGTGAACAACTACTTGGAAGTTTTGCCACAGGTTAATAAAAGTTTGGTAGACAATTTCTAGAAAGAAATAAAAACAAATAGTATCGTGGAATATTATTTTAGCCATGTAAAGACGTGTTCCATTTGTTTATGCGACAGAATATTACTTTAACAGTGTAAAGGTGTGTTACATTCGTTCATGCTGCATTTGTTTAACGATGTAAGGATGTTTCACTTTGCCTGCCTAAGGCAGCTGATCCATCTAATAAAGAACTAAACAGCCAGGGGGGGGGGGGCAGGAGGTGGGGGGGCAGGGAGTGGAGGGGCAGGGCGGGTGGTGCACTCCTTTAATCCCAGCACTGAGGAGGCAGAGCCAGGTGGATCTCTGTGAGTTCGAGGCCAGCCTGGTCTACAGAGCGAGATCCAGGACAGGCACCAAAACTACACAGAGAAACCCTGTCTCCAAAAACCAGAAAAACAAACAAACAAACAAACAAAAAAACTAAACAACAAATAGCTAGGCAGGAGAGGGATAGGTGGGGCTGGTGGGCAGAGAGAATAATCAGGAGGAGAAATCTAGGCTGGAGAAGAAGGAGAGAACGAGGAAGAGAGAGGGACATGCCCGGGGCCAGAAGCCAGGAAGCTGCCAGCCAGACACAAGAAGCCATGAGAGCAAGAAAGGAGGGAGGGAAGGAAAGAAGGTAAATAGCCCCAAGGCAAAACGTAGATAAAGAGAAACAGATTAAAACAAGGGCGAAGCTAAGGACGAACATTCAAAACTAAGTCTTAGTGTCGTGATTTGGAAGCTGGTTGGTGGTCCAAAAGGAAAAGCCTGGGACAAACTAGTGTAGAAGAACTCTCCACAGTTCATATCACCTCTGCTGATCAGGGCCCATGGCTGTACTTTGCAAGCGCTCTCCCTGGGAAGTCGGCAGGTACAGCCTGCTACATCATGTCCCCTACAGAATAAGCTGTGGACATGAAGAGCTTCACAGATATGATCGGCACCTAAGGGCTCAGAGGGCCGAATTCTTACCCATGCTTTGATGGTCATGTTTTGTTTTGTTTCGTTGAAACCTTGAACTTGTGATTTTTCCTGCCTCTACGTCCCGTGTGCTAGGATTACCGGCCTGTGCCCCCAGGTATTTTATAGAAATGCCATATCCTGGACTTGCAAGTTGGCTTAGCATGGAAAGGCACTTTGCTGTGCGCATCTGACGACCTGAATTCAACCCCTGGAAGCCATGGCAGAAGGAGAGAAGTGACTCCCAGAAGTTGTCCTCTGACTTCCACATGTGTGCCGGTATGTGAGCAATTACACTCATGCACATACATCATACGTGTACACTCACACTAATAAATAGAATGAAATTTTTCATGTCATTTCCCCATAAATACCTATTACATTAAAATTTTTCGCTATGCTAAAGCCATATAATCTGTTTTCCTCTAATACGTGTGTGTGTGTGTGTGTGTGTGTGTGTGTGTGTGTGTGTGTGTGTGTACGTGCATATGGAAATCAGAACATAACCTTGGGTCTCATTCTACAGGTGCCCTCCACCATGTTTTCTTAATTTTGTTTAAACATTTATTTGCTTGGTGATTGGTGACTGTCGTATGAGAAAAACCTTTCCTAGGGAGATGCAACACACACGTCTACTCACCCTAGATAGGGAGCCCACAACAGACGAAAGTAGGGATACCATGAAAGTCCAACTTAGTGAACTAATGAGTTGTTCTGGGGTTACTTACAGGAGTATAGGTGAGGGGTTATTTTCAGGAGCAGAACAGACTCAATGACAGCTGCATTCCTAAGGCACACACCAGCCCGGGTGATGATAGCCCACAAGAGCTAGAAGACCTAGAACACACTGTGCAGCCTGAAGAGTGTCCCTCCTGGGGGCTGGAGAGATGGCTCAGAGGTTAAGGACACTGGCTGCTCTTCCAGAGGTCCCGAGTTCAAGTCCCAGCAACCACATGGTGGCTCACATCCATCCCTAATGAGATCTGGTGCCCTCTTCTGGCTTGCAGGTATACATGCAAGCAGAACACTAGATACATAATAAATAAATAAATCTTAAAAAAAAAAAAAAAAAAGAGTGTCCTTCCAGGTGCTAAGTCAGTGTAAACCTCTTCCAAGCAGCTAGGCTGGTTTCTTCTTCTCCCAGTTGGTCTCGTTTTAGTCTTCTTTGCAGTGCATTTTATCTGAGTGTTTGTGGCTAAAATTCACTGTGTCCTCTGAGAGGGTCTCTGCTTTTACCGCTGACTCTGGCAGGGAGAATGTACTGACTGGTTTTGTGTGTCCACGTCACACGAGCTAGAGTCATCAGAGAGGAAGTCGCCTTAGCTAAGGAAATGCCTCCTTGAGATTCAGCTGCAAGGCAGTTTCTCAATTAGTCATCAGTGAGGGATGGCCCAGTTCGCGGTGGGTGGTGCCATCCTTAGGCTGCTGATCCTGGGTTCTAGAAGAAGGTGGGCTGAGCAAGCCATAGGAAGCAGGTCAGTCAGCAGCACCCCTCCATGGCCTCTGCATCAGCTGCTGCCTCCAGGTTCCTGCCCTGCTTGAGTTCCTGTCCTGCCTTCCTTCAGTGATGAACAGTAATGCTGAAGTGTAAGCCAAATAAAGCCTTCCCCCTACAACCTGCTTTTTGGTCATGGTGTTTTGTTGCAGCGATAGACCCCTAACTAAGACTTAGTGAACCTGGTCAGATTCAGGGACTTCTTGAAGCTATTTTGAGTTGTTTACCTTCTGGCTTAAGGAGCTTCCCAGCAGGGTGGAATGTGTCAATGGAGGAGGGAACTGTTATACACAATGACCTGTACTTGCCCCAGTGTGTTCCTGTAAGGCAGGACAACTTATGGGGCAGTTCTTTCCTTTCACCATGTGGCTTCCAGGGATCCTCGGGTTGTCAGACTTGGTACTAAAGAACACTTACCCACAGCTGCTGGCCTCCCCTTAATATTCTTTTTGCATGTATTTATTTATTTATTTAATATTTCAGTGTCTTTATTATATTTTATGTTTACATATATTTTTACTCAATAATTATATTATGATATTCATTAATTACATTAATTGTATTGATTTATTCCATTCATGATATTATGTCCTGATACTACTGTCCATTTGTGGGGCTTTTCCAGCACAAAAAACAGAGATTCTGAACTTAGGAAATCATTGCTCTATATTCCTTTCTTCTCCATCTTGAGATAACATCTAATCTCTCTGTCTCTATGAATTTGTATATTCTATATATTTCATGTAATACAATTCTATAGTATTTGTTCCCCCCACACTTTTTTTTTTTCAGAGCTGAAGACCGAACTTAGGGCCTTGCACTTGCTAGGCAAGCGCTCTACCACTGAGCTAAATCCCCCACCCCTTGCCCCCTTGTTTTGAATGTAAAAACATTTTATGTACAACTGCAGGAGAAATAATACACAGATAGCTTAAACATAAAAACAGGTTATCATTCAAAAGTCCAGGGTTATTTTAAACAGTAAAATATTTTCTCTGTAGGAAATAGTAAAAATGGCTAGGTGGTGGTGGCACACTTCTTTAATCCCAGCACTCAGGAGGCAGAAGCAGGCGGATCTCTGTGAGTTCGAGGCCAGCCTGGGCTACAGAGCGAGATCCAGGAAAGGCGCAAAGCTACACAGAGAAACCCTGTCTGGAAAAACCAAAAAAAAAAAAAAAAAAAAAAAAAGAAGCAGCAGCAGCAGCTCTGTCATACAGCAGAACAAATAGCCTGCACTTGAAGTAGAAACAAAAAGCTAAGTGAAACACCTGCCACAGGACAGGCACCAGCTTCCTAGAGCTGGGGAGGTCGAATGCAGTTTCTGGTCAAATGCACCTTCGGACCCTGTGGTTTGCCTTTGCCCTCCTTAAGCCCTGCGTGGAAATTGGACCCATGCTGGAAAAACACACTAATCTGTTTATAGGATTTTTTTTTCCATCTGGATCTGTCTTTATTGTGTATCTTTAGCCTTGTCTGTCTGCATGAGTAAAACCTTAAAGTGCTAAACTACCACTGGGTCCTCCACCATGGCTTTGGAGCTCAGCCTTAAGCTCACCACTCTGGTTGAGCAATAATATTATTATTATTAATATTATTATTATTTGGTTTTTCGAGACAGGGTTTCTTTGTGTAGCTTTGCGCCTTTCCTGGAACTCACTTGGTAGCCCAGGCTGGCCTCGAACTCACAGAGATCCACCTGGCTCTGCCTCCCGAGTGCTGGGATTAAAGACATGTGCCACCACTGCCCGGCAAGCAATATTATTTTTAAGGTTCTTTATTCTCCATTTGTTTAACTCTGTGAAGCTGTGTTACTGTGCCTGTCTAAAACACCTGATGGTCTAATAAAGAGCTGAATGGCCAATGGTGGGGCAGGAGAAAGGATAGACAGGGCTGGCAGGCAGAGAGAAGATACAGAAGGAGAAATCTGGGAGAAGAAGGAAGAATGAGGAAGAGAAGGAGGAGGACTTCGGGGCCAGCCACCCAGCTACACAGCAAGCCATGGAGTAAGAAACAAAGAAAGGTATTTAGGAATAGATAAGGAAAACCCCAGAGGTAAAAGGTAGATGGGATAATTTAAGCTAAGGAAAGCTGGCAAGCAACAAGCCAAGCTAAGGCCAGACATTTATAAGAAAGAATAAGCCTCCATGAGTGATTTATTTGGGAGTTGGGTGTCCCCCCCCATAAGAGTAGAAAAAAAACAACAAAACTCACTTTGTAGACCAGGCTAGTCTGGAACTCACAGAGATCCACCTGCCTTTGCCTCCTGAGTGCTGGGATTAAAGGTGTGCACGACTACTACCCAGTTTGTATTTTAATTTTTAAATTTTGGGCTGGAGAGATGGCTCAGAGGTTAAGAGCACCGACTGCTCTTCCAGAGGTCCTGAGTTCAATTCCCAGCACCCACATGGTGGCTCACAACCATCTGTAATGTGATCTGGCACCCTCTTCTGTAGGGTATAATAAATAAATAAGTCTGAAAAAGAAAAAAAGTTAAATTTCATTATGTGTGTGATTGTTTTGTCTGCATGTGCACCATATGCATACCTGATGCCCACAGAGGGGAGATGACAGTGTTGGGTCCCCTGCAGATGGAGTTATAAAGTCGTGAACCACCGTTATGGGGACTGGGAATTGAACTTGGGTCTTCTGGAAGAACAATCAGTGCTTTTAACTGCTTGAGCCATATCTCCAGCTCCTACTTATTGATTTTTGAGACAACATCTCATATACCCAATGCTGGCCCCAAACTCACTATATCAATAAGGATGACCTTAAACTTCTGATTCTCCTGCCCTTACCTGTTGAATGCTGGGATTATAGATCTATGCCACTATGACAGATTTTGTCTTTTGAAGATTTGTGTGTGTGAGAGCATTTGCACATATTTATGTGTGAGCACATACATGGAAGCCAGAAGAGCTTATCAGCTGTCCTCTATTTACTCTCTACCTTCTCCTTTGAGGCAGTATCTCTCTCTGAACCTGGGGCTCTCCTTTTCTTGACTTGGCTGGGCCCCACCAAGCATGAGTGATTCTGTCTTTGCACCACTTGGACCTAGAGCTGCACGTGTGCCAAAACACCCAATTTGTTACCTGTGTGCTGGCATCCTGCCTCTGGTCCTTGCAATTTCTCAAAAAGCACCCTCCCCCTGTTTTACAGATGAGCCATTTCTCCAGTCCCGAGTTTTATACAGCACTGGGGATCAAATTCAGAACTTCTTGTATGCTAGGTGAACACTACCAAGTGAACTACATCCCTAGCCTCTTAGTAGCCAGTTTTAAAGGTGTGCTTATTTAGTGTACAGTCTCTTAATTTTGACATTGTTAATATGTCAGAATAGAAAACTATTGGGGGAGGAGCCTTGATTGTACACTGCAGGGTATTTATTTGCCATATAGAGAAAAGAACTCCCGGACCTCCTTCCACATCCTAGGTAAGTACTCTACCACTGAGCTACATACAGCCCTGGCCTCAGTATAGACTATTTAGCACCATTCCTGGTTCATACCACCAGATGCCTGTAACACCACCCCTAACACACACAGCAGCTGTGACAATGTCTTCAGACATTGAGAGTGTCCCCTTGGAATGGGGGTAGGAGGCAGGGCAAGACTGTTGCTGGCTGAGGATCACTGCAAAAGTGATAAAGTATTTTCAGGTTTATTACTACGGTGTCAAAATTGTCTGTTTTTTATGTGATGAATTTGTCTAGCATGCTGCTGAGCATTTGAACTTGAGAAATGTAAACCACCGTAGATTCTGGTTTTCAGGGTAACAGAGCTTTAAGAATTGCTGCAGAGCAACGTTTTCAACTGACTTAGGAATAGCAGAACAAACCCAGCTCTGTATTTTTAGCTCAGGGAGTTTTGTCTTGAACCACACATGGCTGATAAATATGTGAAATCCAAGCTCTTAGGATTTCACTGGAGCTAGCCAGATGGTGTGCTTGTGATCTGCCTACAAAATCTTTCCACTCTTTTTAAATAAAAAGCTATTTTTTTACTTTTCAGTTTAAAATTATATGCTTTTAGGTTCTTTCAAATTAAAAATGCAGGGTCCATGAGACACCAAACTACCACAAGTCTTATGATAAATCTAAGGGAAATGCCATCTACTTTGTTGTTTTTAATTCTCATCCTCCAATATCCTTACTTAACCTTGGCTTCCACTCTACAACAGAAAACACACATATTCTCCTTATTATGTGCCAGGCAGCATTCTAAATTCTTTTACATGTATTTAATTTTTTAAGTGTTTAAGGGGTTTTGTTTTGTTTTTGAAACAAGATCTTACTGCATAGCTCTGGCTGGGTTGGAACTTGCTACGTAGACCAGGCTAATCCTCTGCAAAAGCAGCCAGCACTCTTAATCTCTGACCCATTTTTATCATTCTCATATTTTTTATTGTAGTTATGTGTAATTACTATTCAGTTTGAGGTCTAGGAGAAACTAAGTAACTTGTCAAAGGTCTAATGGGTAAGCAGAGAGGCTGAATAGTCTTGCTCCAGGCCTACCCTTTAAACATAAATATTTACAAATTAGAACAGTCAAGGAGGAGGCTGCTCTTCTAGAGGACTCAAGTCCAATCCCAGCATCCTCAAGGTGACTTATTTATGGAGTTACTGCTCAAAACTCCAGAGGTGTTACCTACCCTCTCCTGGCCTTGATGGGCACCCACACACATGGCATATATTCATATTGACACAAACATAAAATAAAAATAAGTATTTTTTGAAAAAGGTTAAGAAAAAGCCTATGCTTTCAAATTCCTATTGAGTACTTGGCTTCAAAGTCATATCCTGTTTTCTACCTGGGAGGAAGGGAGCCAGGAATACACTATACGGCTGGCCTGGGACTCAATCCAAGAGACAGACTGGACAAAAATTGTTTTTTCCCTTTGGAATGCTGAAGATTTGCAGTTGAACCAGACTCTCTGTGCCTGTTTTCTTTCCTGATGGCTGAATTTAAGCCCTCTAAGGATTTCTAAACCTTAATAGAAATAGACTTCTGTTGAGTCTGCCCAACAATCCATTGGATATGATCAGAATTCACCTCAGGCTAAGCTGATGCTCCATATTTTCTTGTGGCTCAAACTTCAAAGTACTCATGTGAAGCAAGGAGATTGGTATTAAAGTCCAAAATGAGTAAGATTATTTATTTTTGAGACAGGGCCTCATGTAACCACAGCTGACCTCAGACTATGTAGCTAAGGATAGTTTTGCATGCTTGTGCATCACACCTGTACAGTGCCCAAGGAAGCCCAGAAGAGGGCTGTAGATTGGCTGGAAGTGGAGTTACAGATGAATGTAAACTGCCATGTGGGTGCTGGGAGTGAAACCTGAGGCCTCAGAAGAACAGCCAGTGGTCTGAACTACTGAACCATCTCTCCATCCTCCACCTTTGGGCTTCTGATCTGTACTACCCTGTCTGTGTGTTGCTGGGGATCATGCCCAGGGCTTCAGGCATGCTAGGCAACTACTCTACTGACAAGCTACAGGCCTAGTCCAAACTGTGGATTTTTAGATAGAGTAAAAGGAACACATTCACTGGGCGTAGTGGCACACGCCTTTAATCCCAGCACTCGGAAGGCAGAGGCAGGCAGATCTCTGTGAGCTATAGGCCAACTTGATCTTCCAGGACATCCAGGGCTGTTAACACAGAGAAACACTCTCTTGGGAGGAGAAAAAGGGTACATATTCCTTTAAAATTCATGTAGAAATCTTTCAGGTCTGGGGATATAGTTCAGTAGAAGAGCACAAATCTTACATGTGCAAGACCCTAGAAATTGATTCCCAGCACCAATTTGGGGGGCCCAAAACAGCTTGACCACACAGCTGCCATGACAGGTTTAGAGGCCCAGACACAGCTTCTGTGGCAAGCTTAGTAGACGGCAACACCCAAACCCAGGAAAAGCCATAAGCTGACCCCACCCAGGGAGGACCTGCATCTAAGAGGAAGTACCTGACATCCCAAACATTAGATAAGTTTAGACGTCCCTGAGACTAGCACACATCTATTTCTGTTTTCCAGATACCCCTAGACAAATGTCAGCCAATCAGGGTTCTGAACCCTGTAAACATCCTCACCCCAACCTCTGCTATGATAAAAACTTCTACCCTGTCTGAGCTCAGGGTTCTCTGCTCTCACAGCTGCATCAGACAGACAGAGAGACCAAGCTCAGAGCTAGAAAATAAAGGCTCTTTGCCTTTACATATGGGATTTGGTCTCCACGGTGGTCTTCTGGGGGTCCCCACATCTGGGCATAACAGGAACAGCAGGGCATTTTTTTAAATGTCCAAATCAAAGTCCATTAGAAGCTACTGATGGGCTCACAGTGCATCCATCCACTGTGAGCCTCCTTATTTTTCTTTGGCCTCCAAGGCTAGTCTCCAAAGTGATAAACCTGGGGTATGCTTTCAGGTCCTTTAAAAGTAGTTGGAGTGGCTAGGATTCATGTGAGGTACCTCCCATATGACTTCTAGATAGGAGGACAGATATTAGCCATCATTCAATGTTGTTCAAACAATAGACTTATTCCTTTTTTTTGCATGTATGTTGCCTGCATGTATGTATGTGCACCACAAGCATGTGTGGTGCCCCAAGAGGTCAGAAGAGATTACCTGTGGAAACCTCTATGTGCTGGGAACTGAACTGTGTCTTTCCCAAGAGCAACAAGATCTCTTAGCCATGCAACCATCTCTCCAGCCACTTTTGGTTAGAACTACAGTAAGCCTGTTTCTCATGACTGTAGGTAGATGCTGCAGTGACCGTCTGAAGTCTCATATCTGGACCTCATTTTTCTTATCAGGAAGAAAATCATGCTGGGCATGATAATGCATGCCTTTAATCCTAGCACTTGAGAGGCAAAGGCTGGCAAATCTCATCAAGTTCAAGGCCAGCCTGGTCTACATAGTGAGTTCTAGACCAACCTGGGCTACATAATAAGATCCTGTATTAAAAAGGTGATGAAGATCACTAGTGAGAATAGTTGTCTAGATATATATTTAAGCCCAGTGTTTGGAGTGTGATCCCTTGGACCATGAACAAACCAATACTTTGGGGGGTTTGTTTTTTATTGTTATACTTTCCTGCTAGGTGTGTCAGACCATGTAGGTGACCCAAATTAAAATCAATCATGGTGTACTGTCTAGGCCAGCTGAGGATCTAGACATCAGGAGTCTCCTGGACTTAAGGGGGACCTCTGGCTCCTCCAGCCTTCCTTTTGACTGTGGTTTTGCTTGGAATAATTTTCTAGGTTGACCCTCCTTTTTGTAGACTGGACATTGGTTAGAATTCACCTGGTGGTGTCTCCATGGCATTCCCAAACAAGAGAATAGGTAACGGCCTACAGTTACAGAACATTTCCAGAGATGCCCCCACAGTTCCCTGGAATCTAGTTGAGCTTGGAGAGCAAGGGAAGACTATTCTCCCTTTTAGTCCCTCTGACCACCTGAGTATAGGCTTCCAAGTCTGGTTATTAAATACCCAGAAGATGTGTTATGTAAGTCAGGTACTTTTAACTACTGTGTAATAGTCATATAAAGTCTGAACAAAAACCAAGCACTTTTAAGCAAACTTTGATTGGGCATGCATTTTTGTTCTCTAAACCAGCTCTTGTAATTGTCACAACAGACCAATAATTCTATTGATTTAAGAAAGAGGTTGACATTGGCATATTGAACTTTGACCTTAGAAATTTGTCTCATTTTTTATACACCTTAAATAACTTACTAAGGCCTTTATAACTTGCATATGCTTTCTAGTTTTCTTTACCATTCTTTCAGCCATCTTAATTTTCCTACATACATACTGTTAAACTGTGGGGCTTTGTAAATTCATGGATAAAGCTTTTCCCCCACAGAGCTTTGGTTTCAGGGCCAGCTAGCACTCTACCACTAAGGTAAATCCCCAACCCCCACCACCACCCAGGTAAATCTTAAAGAAAGCACAGGACAGTTAAAAAAAAAAAATCTCTGAATGATTTGTGCAGTCTACTTGTGCAAAGCCAGGCTTCTGGTTCCGAGTGAGTGGAAGCAGAGAAAAGCAGCATTACACAGTAAAACATCATCACACTGACGTTCACAATTTCCAGAAGTCAGCTAAGGGATTGGCTTGTTTTCCCCTTTTGTCAGGGTCCTCTCCATCCTCTCCACGGACTGTCAACCATCTTTTAGATCACTACTGTCACCACCATCATCGTTTTGAATTTAGTACCCATCATCTAGAGTAAAGGACACTGAAAACAGTAACATCTGAAAGAACATGTAAGATTTTCCAGGGCTCAGTGGGGCAGAAACAAAAACAAACAAGAAACATGGAGTAAAGGGGTCTTCGGCAGGGAAACACCACTATGTTGGTGAGAAGAGAGGCTTGGAGCCACCGAGAAGAAACAGCAGGCACCCAAAGGAACCCACATCTCCAACCTCCTGCACAAGCCAGGTGATTTCCCTCTGTCTCCTGCTGGAAGCAGCTTTTATTTTTATGTATTTTTTATTTTTTAATTTTGTTTTTGTTTTTCAAGACAGGCTTTCTTTGTGTAGCTTTGTAGCCTGTCCTGGAACTCCTTTGTAGACCAGGCTGGCCTCAAAATCAGAGATCCACTTGCCTCTGCCTCCTGAGTGCTGGGATTAGAGATGTGCACCACCGCTGCCCAGCTGGAAGCAGCTTTTTTTTTTTTTTAAACCAGCCACTGGCGCCATGTCCTCCTCTTGAGCTGTGGTTGTGGCTGCCACAATGGCAGCCGCTCCTGGAAGCAGCTTTTAAAGCACCAGGTATTCTAGTCTTCTGGGTCCTGCTTGGGATCGGTGCCTTTCCAGACTTGGTTCTGGGATGCTACAAATTCACGAGATTTCCAGGTCCAGCCAATTCAAAGCGTCAGCTCCCTTTCGTAGCTAGCTAGTGCTAGAGACACATATAGGCTAACTCTCATCTAGAAACCAGTAAATACATTAAGCAAAACATTTGTCACTGCTTTTTAAAGACCTAACATAAAGGTCTGGTATAGTCTGATATAAAAGCAAACAAGAAATAATTCCATGGTGTCAGCACTAAGAGAGGTGAGCTCCTATGTCTTACCACACAAAAATTGTAACTGTGACTGTCAAGAGATGTCATTTGTGTCATGTTCTGACTTCCTTTCACTTCCTAAGCACAAGCTGTTGCTGGCAAAGGAGTCCACAAAAGATGCACAAGGAGCACAAAAGACCAAGAGAACTCTGGCCTTGAACTCACAGAGTTCCACCTGTCTCTGCCTCCCTGATGGGATTAAAGGCGTATGCCACCACCCAGCTGAGTTGGCTGGAATTTAAGACCCTTAGAGACCAACTTTTTGTGAGCTGGAGAGATGCATTAGCAATTGGGAGCATTGGCTGCTCTTCTGGAGGACATGGGCTCTGTTCCCAGAATCCATATGGCAGCTCACAGCTATTTATCTGTAACTCCAGTTCAGGGGATCCGACAACTCTTACACAGACATACATACATCTTATCACTGACCCTATGCCCTGATAATTTTAAAATAATTTTTGAGTGAAATATTCCTAGAATATCTTTATGTAGCAATTAATAAGATTTTATAATCTGGTCTTGACTCCAGAAAAGTTTAGTTTCAGGGTCAACACTATGAACACCAACTAGGTATGTCAACTCTTTGCAAGTTACAAAACAGAATCATCTATAAAGTTCACATGCAATTGCACAGAAATTTCCAGCATGTTTTAAATAAGTTGAAGCTTTTGATTTGAGCTGCATTAGAGCTATCCTTAGTCGTGTGTGGTTCATGGATTTGCAGGCTGGGCATGCCTGGTAAGTGAGGGGTGTGGTTAACCAGCACAGCCCCTGCCTACCATATGCAAGGTACTGAGTTTGACGCAGCACAACAAAATGAACAAGAAGCCTGAATAGCCATTCATACAAAGGGATGCCCACAGGAACCTCTCTGACAGATGTTTACCTACCTTCTGCTGGTGCCTCTGTGGCCAAAGATACTTCTACACTACTTCTCAGTACTCCAAATTCCTGAGGTTTTTTAATCTCTCTAGGGCTTTCACTTGTTTTCCTAGATCTATTTTGCCTAAGGAACAGAGACGATGTTATACCATATCAGGAACAGAAGTTAACTTTTTTGGGCAAAACCAGAAAGAATAATACAATAATGTGCTAACAGGATTTGCTATTTTATGAACACAGATAAAATAGTTCATCTACTTTATAAAATAATATTAAAGATATACACAGAATACAGGATTTACAAAAGAACTTCTTTGATAAAATTTTCTTAATATTTCCCTTAGCAAACACTGTAAATTTGTCGGAAAGAAACCAATACTTTTTAAAGTATCAAGTAATATAGGAAAAGGTATTGTAAGACAAAGAACACAGCTGGAAAACGCTTTATTTTCTACTGCATTATAACATTGTTCAAGACCACACGACCTCAAAGGTCTCTTTCCCGCAACTTTTTATGATTGAAAGGTACCACTTAAAAAATATTTACTGATGCTATAAATATTATTTTTTCCTATATATTAATGATTTTAATGAATGCCACATTAATTATATCTCTTGCTGCTTTGGTCAAAAAGATAAACAGAAACTTTAAATCAAATGTTTAGACATTCAAAACTGTTTTTTAAGAGCATAGACACACAAACCAAATCTACACCGCAACGATTATTTCAAAAATTACACACAATTTAAAAACAAATTTGAAGTTTTAAATAAAAAACATTAATGGCCAAATTAAGGAAAGTTTAAGCATCAGATTTAGTATCTTAATTTTTAGGCTATTCAGAAATATATTTTGTGAATAAGAATTATTTCATAAATATATATGTATAAATATAAATAGGTATCTACAGGATCTGTGGTGCAGGAGAAAATTCTTCAAAGGAAAAAAATTGCACTTTTAGATTTTCAGGATATTGTCAATTTATACTTCAAGTGAGATACAATTACCCATCTAGGTGCATTTGGCACAAGTGTTCAGTTGAATATTGACACAATCTGAAAAAAACACAATGCTTTTTATTTATTCGTGGAATATGAAGAACCAAACAGAATTCAGAATTCTGACCAAAAAATCCCAGATAACTGCAATTACTTAAATACAAAAAATATTGTTTTAAAAAGACTTTAACCCTGTCTTTCTATCTGGAATGTATAAAACTTCTAGTTATGTTCTCTCCAAACCCTTCAGCAAGAACTCCCAGCTAAATACAAAGGTAACACCATCTTTTTCAACTCATGTACAACTTGGATCACACTCCAGTATATAAGGACAAAAAATAAATGTACAATAAAAAGATTGGATAAATGAGGAGAGGCTTTTTGGTCTTGAATTCTTCACCCACAAGTAATGAAGCAGCACTGTAGGCAGCCCAGAACACACCGAACAGCTTAGAAAAGAGAGAGAGAAGACGGCAGCGTATTAGCAATCAATCGACATTTGGGAATCACAGAGAACATTTACGGTGTTTTAAAAAAATGATTCAAGTGAGGCTTTTTTTGGTTTTTCGAGACAGGGTTTCTCTATGTAGCTTTGGAGCCTGTCCTGGAACTCACTCTGTAGACCAGGCTGGCCTCGAACTCGCAAAGATCCACCTGCCTCTGAGTGCTGGGACTAAAGGTATGCACCACCGCCACCCTTGGCCAAGTCAGACTTTGGCACTTACCTACTACCTGAATTCAAGGCCAGCCTGAATTACACAGCGAGTTCATGGCCAGCTGTGGCTATAATGTCAGACTGTCTAAAAACAAAAACAGCAGCAAACTAAAATACAACCCCCCCCCTCAAAAAAAAGCCATACCTGGATACAATGCACCCATTCGTACAGCATACAAATAAATGAAACTTAACTATGTAGACCAAGCTGATCCCAAACTCAGACACTGAAGTACAGCTGTTTCCTGAATGTAAAGATTAAAGGGCTGTGCCACCATGCCCAGATCAAATTTAAGAGTTTCTAAGGTGACAGGCGGTGGTGGTGCATGCCTTTAATCCCAGCACTCGGGAGACAGAGGCAGGTGGGTCTCTGAGTTTGAGGCCAACCTGGTCTACAGAGTTGAGTTCCAGGACAGCCAGGACTGTTTCACAGATAAACCCTGTCTAAAAAAAAAAAAAAAAAAGCCAAACAAAAACAAAAATTTTCTAAGGAAAATAATTAGTGTTCAGTCTTTTAAACAAGTGGCCCTAGTGATTATGATCATGTATGTTATTTTTTTATTTTTTGAGACATGGTTTCATTCAGTATCCCGTTGTACTGGAATTGTTTGGCTCAGGCTTGCTTTTGAACCCACAACATGCTGGACTCAACCACCTCAGTGCTAGGAGTGTGAACTCCCAGAGGCCCCACACCCAGATGATCTGGCAACTTTTGAGAAAACAATCATTTCTGCCAAATTGTTGAATAAAATGATTCCTGAAAGAGGGCTCACAACTTGAGTTAAAATTGTACACATTATGGGCTGGAGAGATGGCTCAGAGGTTAAGAGCACTGCTTGTTCTTCCAGAGGTCCTGAGTTCAATTCCCAGGGACCACATGGTGGCTCACAACCATCTATAATGAGATCTGGTGCCCTCTTCTGGCCTGCAGGGATATGTGCAGACAGAACACTGTATACATAGTAAATAAATAAATCTTAAAAAAAATTGTACACATAATTATTACCACTGTTTTCCTAGGAATGGAAAGAGGCACCAGATCTATGATAAGGACGGACACCAGGTTGTACCTTAGTCAAGACTAACTTCAAACTGCCCATGTATCTGAGGGGAACTTTTCAATTTCTGGTCCTCCTGCTTTAATCTTCCAAGTGCTGGGATTAAAGGTGTAGACCACCACCATGCCTGGCTTCAGTGGAATTTTAAATAAACACAACCCTCACAAATCTGCCCCATGGATTCATATTTAATAGTGCTGAGAAGAAATACTCAAAAAATTTTAAATATGACTATACTATCCTGAAATTTTATTGGGTCTCCAGTCTCCCTGAGATGCCTATAGATTTCACAATTTCTGGTGGTAGGAGGTGTGTGTGTGTGTGTGTGGGGGGGGAGATCAAAAGAAACTAAATTGGTAAAAATTGTCTCTGTTCCCAAATACCACTGTCTCAGGAAGTTGTAAGTTTAGGTTACAATATTCTTAGCCTGAGGACCAACACACTTTGGTACAGAAAAGTCAGCTGTCTAGTTCATGCTGTGTAACTTACTTTTATAAGTGTAGACACCATTTCAAAGGATCCAACCACCACGAGTACAGGGGCTATCACAATGAGAGGAAGTAACGAATAGCCTATCACTCCAAGGACTTGGCCATATGCAACCTGTGAAGTTTTAAAAATTGAAATAAATATCATAGGAATTAGGATATTTAATCATTTTTCAGAACCATTCTTTGTTGTACTGACATAAACATGAGAATCAAGAAATCACACCCAATGTATTTCAAATTATCACCTTGTCTTATACATTCCAGGGCCTTTTCACCACTGTATTTTCAATGTTTCAGTTTCCTGATAGTCAAAACCCACATTACCAGCCTTTGTCTCTCGCTTTAGGATGATGTCTAACCACCTTCAGTGTACACACACACACACAAAACAAAGTAACTCTTAAGTCTTCTTACGCGTTTTCCCTTGGAACTGTAGTTTGAGGGTTGTGAAGCACTATCATAGGGTTCTCTCGAAGAGCAGCAAGTCCTCTAACCACTGAGCCATCCCTCTGGCCTTCCCTCCCCTTTGGAGACTGGGTCTCCTGTAACTCAGGATGACTCAAACTCACTATGTAGTCAAGGATGACACTGAACTGACTGGTCTGCTTCCATCTCTGGAGTGTTGACCTACAATACCGAGTTTGGTTTTTTTTTTTTTTTTTTTTTGTGGGGTGGGGCGTGGGGGTGTGAGGGGTGGAGGATATGGAGAGGAAACAAGATCTGGCCATGGATCCCAAGCTGGCTTCAAACTTGGTCCTCTGCCACAGCCTCCCCATGCCAGGAGTACAGGTGTGGAATACCCTATTTTGCTAAAAGACCATTTTAAAAGATCATAATCACCATCTTCAGATTAAAAATCCAAGATCCAAAGAAGTCATGTGTGGCACAGAAAGACAGAAGGAAGGGCAACTAGGAGACCGTGAACAGAAGCTTACCATAACTTCTTTTTTTTTCTGAGACAGGGTTTCTCTGTGTAGTTTTGGTGCCTGCCCTGGATCTTGTTCTACAGACCACCAGGCTGGCCTCGAACTCACAGAGATCCGCCTGGCTCTGTCTCCCCAGTGCTGGGACTAAAGGTGTGCGCCACCGCTGCCCGGCTGATTTTTTTTTTATTTAATTTTTATTCATGGGTATGTTCTTGGGTCCATGTGTATGTGCTAATGGAAGTCAGGATAAGGCATTCGACACCTGGAACTGTAGTGATAAACAGTTCTTTCTTAGATGCCATGTGGGGGCTGGGAACTGAACTCAGGGGCTCTCCAAGAGCAACGAGTGCTCTTAAGTGCTGAACCCTCTTTCTGGCCAGTGCTAGGAATTTAACCCAGG
This sequence comes from Peromyscus maniculatus bairdii, assembly GCF_049852395.1. Lineage (NCBI taxonomy): Eukaryota > Metazoa > Chordata > Mammalia > Rodentia > Cricetidae > Peromyscus > Peromyscus maniculatus. The sequence continues at coordinate 42,783,724 of NC_134873.1, read as the reverse complement.
CCTCCAGATCTGAGCTACACCACAGCCTTCAAGTAAATATTTAAAGATCACAAAGCAGTCATACATATTTTCTCTCACTCAAGAACTGGTTAAGCCCTACCATACTTGAGTTCCCAGACCAAACAAGACTGTTATGTTCATGGTAGTAAGACGGTATATGGAACTAATGTTTTCTTGTTTTTTTGAGATAGAATCTATCTATACAGCCCTGGCTGTCCTGGAACTCACTACACAGACCAGGCTGGCCTCAGAACTCTACCTGCCACTTGCTTCCTCCTGAATGCTGGGATTAAATGCATGCATCACCACATCTGGCAAAAGCAGTGTTTTCTAAATGACAAATGTGTGATGTTGCAAAACCATTAGATGGGTTAAAAATATCCATTCAGCACAATTTTTTGTGCTGAGAAGTCTGATCTACATAATAAGTTTTAGGTTAGTCAGGGCCACATAGTGACACTGTCTCCAAAACAAACAGACAGACAGGCTGGGGAGAGGGCTCAGCAGTCACAGGCATGTACTGCTCTTGCAGCACACCTGAGTTCAGCTCCCAACACCTGGCCAGCTCCAGCTGGACAAGGTCTGATGACCTCTTCTGGAATCCATGGGTACCTGCACTCATTTGTACATACACAGGTACACAAAATTATTATTTTTTCTTTCCTTTTGTGACATCCCCACCCTTTTACCTCAGCACTTAGGAAGCAGAAACACGCATATCTTTGTGAGTTCAAGGCCAGTCTGGTCTACAAAATGAGTTCCAGGGCTCTATAGTGAGACTGTCTAGAAAACAAAACAAAAACAAACACTAAAGAACCTTTCAAAATTAAGTACTTACTTCTCCACCAAGAACTCTAGCCAGTAAGAAAATTGTCAGTGAACCAAATATCCAAATGGTTATAATCCATGAGACCACCTTACAAAGGAAAAAGAAATCATTAATTAAAAAATCTAATAAACTGCTATGTTTTCAGAAATTCAACTCTCTGCTACTTAAGACAGCTTAGCAAGCCCCATTTTAGGTCAGAGGTTCTGTTAGTTCTCAAGCACATTTCCACAACTTACAAATACAAGGTGTAATACAAACTCAGAACCAAACTGAAAATTCAACAATTACTAACTGCTAAAGAAACTTCAGTATTTCGAAAGGGGCAGGTGGTGCACGCCTTTAATCCCAGCACTCAGGAGGCAGAGGCAGGTGGATCTCTGTGAGTTTGAGGCCAGCCGGGGGCTACACAGTGAGTTCCAAGAAAGGCTCCAAAGCTACACAGAGAAATCCGGTCTCAAAAACAAACAAAAATCTTCAGTATTTCAGGATACATGACAAAAGATTATATATATATATATTTGGTTTTTCAAGGTAGGGTTTCTCTGTGTAGCTCTGGCTATCCCACAACTCGCTCTGTAGATCAGGCTGGCCTGAAACTCAGAGATCTGCCTGCCTCTGCCTCCCAAACATATGCACCTGGTAATAAAAGATAACTTTAAAGACAAAATGTTTACTATTAGCTCCCATGGCTTATCACATCCCACAAGCAAAAATCATTCCCAAAATAAGCTGCCAGTTCTCCTAAGAAGTCTTTAAAACTTACTATTACATTCATGTAATTATTGAATATGGCAGACATGTCAGGTAATTTTAACTCCTCATATATACTTAACAGCACAAATAATACTCCATTAGAACATAAACATATGGGAATGGTGGTGGCACATGCCTTTAATCCCAATGGTAAGGAGGCAGAGGCAGGTGGATCTCTGTGTGTTTGAAGCCAGCTTTCTCTACAGAGTGAGTTCCAGGTCACCCAGGGTTGTTACACAGAGAAAGCCTGTCTCTAAACAAAAACCAAAAAAAAAAAAAGAAAGAAAGAAAATAAAAGAAACATAAACACTGCCTAGATCTTGGTTTCCTCCTTCATTCTGACCTGGGTCTCACACGGTAGTGCAGGCTGGCTTCAAACTCACCACGTACCTCAGGATGACCTCAAACCTACAGCAGTCTTCTTTCCTCAGCCTCCCACTACACCCAACTTCCAGATTTTGGTTCCTAATATTCCCTCACTAGAATGGAATCTTTTTAAGAGTACTGACTGGTTTCCAGGCTCCATCAGAGAAATAACGCAAACTTGGTTTATACACTCCTGTGGGGTTAGAAGAAAAGTATGCTCGAGAAGTATGTAACATGGACTAAGAAACAGCTCAGCTGATAAAAGTGCTTGCTCACAAGCCTGAGGCTTGATTCCCAAGACTCACACAAAAAGCTGGCTGAAGTAATCCCAGCACTGGGGAAATGGAGGCAGAACCTAGCCTAACTGGCAAGCCCCAGGTCTAACTTAGACCCTGTCCCAAAAATCAAAGTAGACAGTGTTCTGAAGAACAACCATCAAAGTTGATTTCTGGTCAGCACGTGTAAACACACAAATGCACACTCACCTGCCCACACACAAACACAAATGGTGCATGCACACACATACACACACAAATTAAGGGGTGAGCGCAAAAGTCACAGAAAGCCTGAAGATGCTCCCAATGGCTAAAGCTGGAACAATAAAATAAACAGTAATATTGGGTGTTGAGAGAACAAAATGAACATTCAAGAACCCATACTGATGTAAAGAACTGGGTAATAAAGTAACAGAAAAGAAGGGTGGCTGTTCCTTAGAAAACACTTAATAAACATAGATGAAACGAAGGAATTAGGATAATTACCATTCAATCAATACTATAGGACTAATTGGGTTCAAAATTTATTAGGCTTAAGTTTGATGAGAAACAAAGTATTTAAATAATTGCAAAGTATCTCTAGAGCATATTAATAATAAAGAAGACAAATTGGTGGCACATACCTTTATCTTAATACTCAGATATCTGAGGCAGGAGGATCACAAGATCAAAGCCTGCCTAGGCTACATAGCGAGCCCCAAAACAAAATAAAAACAAATTAGCGAGACCATGTCTCACAAACAAAAATAAGTCGAGATACACAGCTCAGGGATAAAGTACTTGCTTATTACCAGGAATGAGGCTATATGTGTTTGCTTTCCTATGGCTGTGACAAACACCATGACCAAAAGCAACTTGTGTTTTTTTCTTTATTTTGCTTTTTTCTTGCTTTTTGGAGACAAGATCTCACTATGAATCCCTGTCTGTCCCGGGACTGGCTATGTGGATCATCAGTCCAGCCTCATATTCACAGAGAACTACCTGATGGTTCTGCTTCCCAAGTGCTAGGAGTAAGGCGTGCCCCACAACACTTGGCCTAATAGAATCATTTGACAAGACAATTCAAAATCACCTAGGGACGTTGGGTGGTGGTGGTGGTGGTGGTGGTGGTGGTGGTGTACACCTTTAATCCCAGAATTCAGGAGGCAGAGGCAGGTGGATCTCTGAGTTCGAGGCCAGCCTGGTCTACAGAGTGAGTTCCAGGATAGCCACAGAGAAACCCTGTCTCAGAAAAAAGCAAAAAGCAAAAAGCAAAAAAAAAAAAAAAAAAAAAAAAAGCAAAAAACCCAACAACAACAAAATCACTTAGGAGACAGACCTCTGGGTAGGAGTTTCTAAGTTTGGTTAATGGATGTGGGAAGATCTACCAAATGTGAATGGTATTATTCCATGAGTTGGGGTAGGTAAGTGAAGGAAATGGAAGAGGCAAGCTTCTTGAATCATGCCCTCCCCACCGTGAACTGTGAGCCAAAATAAATCCTTCCTTCCTCAGGGTGCTTCTGCCTGGTATTTAGTCACAGAGAGCTGAAAAGATGGCTCTGCTGTAAGAACATGTCACTCTTCTGAGACCCAAATTTAATTGTCAGCACTCACACTGGGTATGACTTCAACTCCTGTAGAATTCAATACCTCTGACTTTCCTAGGTATCAGCACTACATGCACATACCCCCACACACACACACTTTTTTTTTTTTTTTTTTTTTTTTGGGGGGAGACAGGAACTTGCTATGCAGACCAGGCTGTCCTTGAACTCACAGAGATCCACCTGCCTCTGCCTCACACATACACTTAATTAAAAATGATAAAATTACTCATAAAAAAACAACTAATAAAATGTGGAAAACCTGGGGCTAGGGACAGCTTAGTGGATAAGAGTACTGGCTGCTCTTGCAAGGGGCCCAGGAGATTCCTAGCACCCACAGGATGACTAAAAGCCATCCATCAGCCCAGCTCCAGGGAATCCAACAGCCATGCGCATAGTATACACACTTACACGCAGGTAAAACATAAACATACAGTAAAATAAATGAAAATGTAAAATAAAATGTGGATACACTGACAAAGAATCAATCCAAAGTACACCCGACTTAATCCATTATGAAACAATTTCAGGAACGAACAATCGAGGAAAATGGGCAAACATAAAACATCTTTCTAATATGTTTTTATAGTAAGTATGTGACTACACCTAATTTCTGAGTCTCATAAAAAGATCTAATGTCTGTATAAAGTGAGGTATACTTACCCTAAACTGTCCATACAATGATATCATTGAAAAGAAGAGGACAACAGCCAGTGGACCCCAAAAGTCAGGGTTGTCTCTCACCACTTGTCTATTAAAACCAAGCGACGGCATGGGCATCAAAACACAGCGGATTTTGTAGTAGATGTCCTTCAGATCAATGTCCAATTCTTCCCTACAATTGTAAAAGAAGACTCTTAAAAAACATGTTATTTTTGAATAGTAAAATAGGTTTAAAAGAACTTTACATTTAAACTAGACAGCATTTGAAGTATACATTAGACTGATTCCATGGGAAAATATCTCAGTTTTAGAGATGCTGAAAATTCTACAATCTCACAGTTGCTGGTGTTTTGAAACTATAGTAGCATGAAGTGAAACAAAGTGCTTCCAAGGTCTGCCTCTGCCCAAGTACTGGGATAAAGATGTGTGCCACCTTGCCTGTCCCAGAATTATGTTTTAAACCTGAATTTCACCCTTAACTACACCAGAACCTTGGATCTTTTGATGACACTGATTTGATGACTTAATTGACAAAAGACATTTATCTTTGGTCAAACAAGATAAACAGTGCAGAGCATATTTGTTTATATGTATGTAAAAGAAACACAGGACTTTATTTTTTTTAAAGTGGTCTCTCTCTCTCTTTTGAGAGAGGGTCTCACCAAGTATCCTTGCTGGCCTCAAACTCAAAAAGACCACCTGTCTCTCTGTCTCTGGAGTGCTGGGATTGAAGGCATGCCAGCAGAGTGGATCTCTTTCTTTTAAAGATTCACTTATTAAAGATTCACATGTAAGTGTGAATCTGTTGGAGTGCATGACCAGTTCTATGTGCAGGTGAAAGTGCCTGTACACACTCACTGAGGCCAGAAGCAGGTGCCAGGTATTCTTCTCTATCATTCTCCATATGGTCCTTTTGAGACAGGGGCTCTCCCTGAACCTACAGCTCAGGTTTCCTTGGCTGAACTCCGGATGCTTATGTTTCTACCTCTCAAATACTGAAATCACATGCATATATTAGAAAGTCTGGCTTCCAGCTATAATTTTGTTTTGTTTTGGTTTTGGTTTTTTGAGACAGGTTTTCTCTGTGTAGCTTTTGGAACCTATCCTGGAACTCACTCTGTAGACCAGGCTGGCCTTGAACTCACAGAGTTCCTCCTGCCTCTGCCTTCCCGAGTGCTGGGATTAAAAGCATGTGCCACCACTGCCTGGCTCCAGCTTTAATATTTTTAAAGAGATTTTTTGTTTAAATAAGTGTTTTATCTGCATGTATGCCTGTATAATACATGAGTGCCTGATGCCCTCAGAAGTCAGAAGAGGGAATCGGATCCCCTGGACTAGAGTTACAAGCAGCTGTGAGCCACCATGTGGGTTCTGGGCAGAAACCCAGTCTTCTGCAAGAGCAGCAAGTGCTCTTGACCACTGTGCCATCTCTCCAGTTCCCATTTCAGAAGCTCCTGACACCTACATTCAACAGGCTAAAAGTATTCTTTCCTCACTGCTTCAGTTTTTTAGAGTACCAGTAAAACTGAAAACTGCTGCTGCTTTTAGACTTGTTTATGTGCATGTGTGTTTGTATAAGTGAATGCCAAGCATAAAAGGATGCCCACAAAGGCCAGAAGACAACGTCAGATCCCGAGAAGCTGGAGCAACCGGCAGTAGTGTTGCCAGAGATGGATGGTGACGGCACTAAGCTCCAGTTCTCTGAAGGAGCAGGAAGCACTCATAACTGCTGACCCATCTCTCTAGCCTGTTACTGTTTTTCACCCAAGAGGTTAAAATTCTCCTCATCTGTCTTTAAAAATATCAAGAACACAAGCATCCCTTCAAATCACAAACGACATATTCTTCACATACAGAAGTGGCTTGTTATCTTCAGGATCCTCGTCTTCCACTTCCAAAAGCCAGCCATAGCCTCTTTGTCTCAGAAATGTAGTAGCTGTAGATTCTTTGATGAACTCTCCACCTCCACCGAGATTTAATTTGACATCTGGAGTTGCTATAGAACCACTGAGATCTTAGGAGAGAAGACAAAACTGTGAACCAGGGTGAAATATGTGAATGTGAACTGAAATGTACATATATTCAAATAATTATAATTTGCCAGTCTTTATGAATATTTGCTATTCCATATAATCTTCACTTTTTATGACAGACATTGTACTACTTTTCATTTTACAATTAGAAAAAACAAAAACAAAACAACAACAAAACAAAACCAGAAGAGGTGAAACATGTGTCAGGTACACTGGTATATGCCTGTAATCCCAGCACTCAGGAGGCTAAGGCATGTAGCCCAGGCTGGCCTCAAATTCAATACATAGACAAGGATGATCATGAACTTCTGGTCTTCCTGCTTCCACCTTCCAAATGCTAGGATGAGTCACTGTAGTGGGTAGCCATTCCAGCTTTGGTCTGGAAGTTCCAACCCCCATTGAGGTTTTGGTAACTATCACGCGGCGGGGCCAAGGGAGGGCTTGAAGACCAGAGATTGGGACATGCAGCGCTCTTGCTGCTCTTGCTGCTGGGAGCCCGGATGCTAGAGGTGAACAGAGGAGAGTTCTCCAGAGAACATAGCTGGACTACTGCTGCTGCTGCGTCTTTCCCAGAACCCTCAACCTACCTATTCCTTCATTTGTAAGTTACACCATTAAATAAATCTCCTTTTAACTACGTGGAGTGGCCTTAATAATTTCACCAATAAGTCGCCATCCTACCTTATACAGTGCTGGAGATTAAACTCTGCCTTCTGCCTACTACCAATTAAGTAAGCTCCTCCCTCAGCCCTACACCATATTTTTTTTTATAGCATATATTATCCCACCAAAATTTCTATCTCTTTCCTATCAGTCCAATATCTGATAGGCTACATCTTGTAAAATATCACCTCCATAAAATTTTCCTGACTTTCGTTACTATTTTGTCTGAGAAAGTCTCAGGCTGGACTTGAACACTCCTTAATCTCTCGTCTTAGCCTCTCAAGAGCAGGTAAATACAGATGTGATCCATCTTGCCTGGCTTTCTCTGATCTAGTTAGGAATAATTTCCTCCTCTTTAATTTTTTATGAAATTCTAAGCCAGTGCTTCTCAAAAATGTTAATGTGCTTATGAATTACCCAGAGATCCTGACATAATATAAATCCAGATGAAGGGAGATTATATCTATGAGCCAGGTAATGTTAATTCTGCTGGCATGCAGACATAAACCAGAATTATCTATTTGTCTGATATAAAGTAATAACACCCAGTTGCTTTGGAGACTGAGGCAAAAATCACACATTCAAGGCAACATTGGCTACATATTGACTTTAAGGCGAGCCTGGGCAATTTAGTGTGACTGGGATTAAAGGACTGCGCCACCACCACCTGGCTCCAAAATAATTTCTAAAGGAAGGAATAAAATATATTTATAGAAACCAGATTTTGAATAAAAATCTATGTTCATCTCTAGACTGAAATTTCTTTTCTTTCTTCTTTGTTGAGACAAGGTCTCACTCAGTACGTAGTCCAGGCTGGCCTTAAACTCATAGAGATCTACCTGCCTCTGCCTTCCAAGCTCTGGGATCACTGGGATTCACCACCCAACACATCCTAGTCTCTTAGACTGATTTTCTAAAGCGAAATCAGCTTGTCTTTTCATATTAGGCAGTTAAATCTTGTCTCTGGAAAGTAAATGACATTAAAGCAAAAACCCAAAATTACTAGAGGATAATAAAGCGTCAGGTTAAAAGGAGTTGAACAAAGAGGGGGAAAACCCCATGCAGCAGAAAAATCTTCCCAGCTCAGATGATCAAAACAATACAAGCCAAGTGTGTAGAGGCTGTTGGGGACGCTGAGTTGAATTCCTGAAGTTTCAAATGCTCCTAAATCCAGCTTTCTGAATACTGTGGTCAAACACTGCAAAAAGATTTGGGCTAGAAATCAAATTCAATAAAAACCACGACACTTCGAGGAAGTGATCCTTAACCTGCCCAGAGTAACCTCAGGAGAAAGAAGAAAAAAAGCTTTTCTATTAATAGCAGAGGAACACAGCCCCACTTTGTTCTCATGCTTCGATCCCTGACTCTTTCTGGAGTAACCGCGGGGCCGAGCACTTCGGACAGAACAAACACCGGGACAGATCGGCGGGGTCACTTGTGTGGCTCGCAGCCGGGGATGGTGGGGGAGGCGCAGCGGCGGCGGAGCCCGCGCCCCGCACCCTCCCTCCCTCGTCACCGGCGGCCTCGGGGGAAGGCCCGAGCGGGCAGAGGGGCGGAGCCCCGACTCCGTCATCCCTGTCCCCCGGAGCCCCGGCCGGGCCCGCTCTCACCTTCCGCGTCCGCCGAGGAGACAAAGGTGAAGTCCCCGTTGGCGGGCGCATAGGCCGGGGGCGGGCCCGGAGGCTGCATCCCGCCGGCCTCGGAGCCCTCGGCGGTGCTGGAGCGCGGCTGGGCCCGGGGCCTCGGGGACGATCCGCAACGCTCGAGCTACCGGGCGGTCTGCTAGCCGGGCGGCACGGGCTGGGACGAGGGCGGAGACAGGCGAGCCAGGCCACCCGGCGGCTGCTCCTGCACCAGAGTCCGGCCGGTGGCGAGCGCCCAAGCACCACGACGCCGGCGCCCTGACAGGCCCATAACAGTGACAGCGCCGCCAGGATTGGCTGTTTGTAATCGGCTCTCCCATTGGCTCCCGGGGGAAGGTGCTGATTGGCCCTTCCTGGTGTTGATTCCGGAACTCAACCCCGCACCGGAAGTGATCGCAGAAATCGCTCTTCCGCCCTCAGCTGTTGGTTTAAACCGTCCACGCCCTCTGCTGTTTGAACCCCTACCCACTCCCCCGTCAGTTTTTACCCACACGTTCTCCTCCTCGTCGTTGTGAAACAGAATGTGAGATCTTAGTCGTGTGGGATGGCTCACGCTTGTCTTCCCAGCGCTGTGGAAGCCGAGGCAGGAGGATTGCTCTGGGCTCGAGGCCAGCTTTGGCTACAAAGTGAGGCCCCATCTCAAAGCAAAAACTACTTAAGTTTCAAGACTTCCACCCCTCATCTCTGACCCCAAGATTCTGTTACCCTTACTCATGGTATAGAATGCTGAGGAAGTTTTATGTTGTTTCAAAGCCTTAGTCTCCTCTCCTGTGATATAAAGGGGCTGGGTCGGACAATGGGCGTAGTACAGCTGTAAATTGCCACCTACAGACTAGGCATAGTCCTTTATGAGGAAGGCAACAGACCAGAGAATAAATTAGGACAGCACCTAAGTCCCCTTTGCTTCTCACCTAGTGCTGATTTCATCTGTCCGCTGATAAACGCCCCAAAGTTTACAAACTCACCTACGTTTTTATTTTTAAAGACTTATTTTATGTGTGTGTGTGTGTGTGTGTGTGTGTGTGTGTGTGTGTGTGTGTGTGTGTGTGCCTGGATGTACATATGTGCACCACATGTTTGCAGGTGCCTCCAGAAACCACAAGAAGGCCTCAGATCCCCTAGAACAGGAGTTAAAGTTCCTAGGGCCTGAGTGGGTCCTGGGAACCCAAACTCAAATCTCCGCAAACGCAGCCAGTGCTCTTAACCTCTGAGCCACCTTTCCAGCCCCTCGTCTATGTTTATAATCTTCAAAGGAACTTTTTATTATTTATAATTATGTCTGTGTGTATACACATGCGTGCAGGTTCCTGTGAGGCCAGAAGAGAGTATCCAGTCCCCTGGAAATAGAGTCATAAGCAGTTGGGAGCAGCCTGACATGGATGCTGGGAACAGAACTCAGGGCCTCTGCAAGAGCAGTATGGCTCTAATATATGAGCCATCTCTTTGCTCCCCACCTATGTTTTCAAATGTTCAAATAAATATAATTAAATTTAATATTCAAGCTATGTAAAAGTGGCTTCCAATTTGGGGTAGTCTGAGGATATATTGTGAAATAGGTGTGGAAATATGCACAAGGAATCTATAATGGAGCAAAGGAAAGGCATACATAGCCTGTAATATCTTAAAAGGAATTTGGGGAAATTTTCATACAGGAGGGAACAGGTTGGTACTCAAAGGATGAATGGAAATTTAGAGAAAAATAAGTAAAGGTGCGTTATAATTCGTAGCCACTTCCTAGCTACATGACTGCACATGTGCTGTCTAGCAGTCAGGCAGAATGCTTAGTCGCCCCAGGACTGCCTGCAGCATGAGCATGTAATCTATGGACATGCGTGGCTTAGCTACGTAAGCCCATATGTGCATGCTGGAGGTGATCTATAAAAAGGAGATTCTACCTGTTCCCTGTTTCCCCCGCCCCTCCTCTACCCCCACACTATTCATTTCCGGTAGGTCCATTCATGTTCTTACACTTTCCCCTTGCTAATAAAACTCTCATAGTGGGTTGTGTTGTAATTCATGTTCTCTCTTGCCTGTTAAATGGTGCCACAAATAAATAACAAGGTGTGTGTGTTGTGATTTGCTGGACTTGAGAAACTGGAATTCATGGAGTTCTATGAGAAAAAAAAATGGGTGCAGATATAGCTGCATAAATAGGTAGAAAAGAAACCATGAAGGACTGAGCGTGTGAGAACACTTTTATTCCCAGCATCTGGGAGGCAGGCCTCTATGAATTCAAGCCCAGCCTGGTCTACATGGGAATGTTCAAGCTAGCCAGGGACAATGAAATCCTGTTGCAGGAAAGGGAAAGGTTCATGGGGGATACAGATATTCTGTAGAGTTTAAATTTTTTCCCTGGTTGATGCAGCGCTGGGGACCCAAACTCTATGTTTAATAAATGCCAGCCAAAAATGGATGGAACTAGAAAATATCATCCTGAGTGAGGTAACCCAGACTTAGAAGGACAAACATGGTATGTACTCACTCATAGGTGGATACTAGATGTAAAGCAAAGGACAATCAGACTGCAACCCACAGATCCAGGGAGGCTACCTGAGGGGGGGGGGGGATGGTGGCGTGGAGGGGAACAGACGACCCTAGGATGAGTGTGGCTTATAGTAAGTTTTGGTTTTACCCAATCACTGGACAAGCTTTAGTGAAACATTTCACTATTAGGATAAGAATTTGTACCACATCAAGCTGATGAAAGAAAATGCTGGCTGTACTTTCAAGAGGGGAGGCTAAAATCATTTTGGAATATGGATTAGCCTATACAAAAAAACGTCTGCCATAAATCAAACAGTGAAGGGGAAGATGAATAGGAATCTCACTTACACAACTTAAGTAAAACATAGCTCTCAGAACAGCTGAAAAAAAAAAAAAAAAAACCAGCCAAGCACTGGACCAAATGAGATACATCTTCAGCCCCCTTCAGGTTTCTTTCTTGTGCATTGGAAAATGCTATTGAGTGAGGAAATCATAGCTAGAGAGATGGCTTGGCGGTTAGGAGGGCCTGCTGCTTTTCTAGAAGACCCACGCTTGGTTATCAGCACTCAACTCGGCAGCTCACAACCCACTGTGACTCCAGCTCCAGCAGATCTGATGCTGATGCCCTCTTCAGGGTCTCTCTGGCGCTTCAACACACATGGCTCTTTGAAAGGTGTGTGCCTTAGGTCGGGGCTCTGGTGCCTCGAAGAAACACCATGACCAAAAGCAGGTTGGGTAAGAAAGGGTTTGTTTTACTTACGTTTCTAGGTAATTTGTCCATCACTGAGGAAAGTCAGGGCAGGAACCTGGAGGCAGGAGCTGATGCAGAGGCCATGGAGGAGTGCTGCTTACTGGCTTACTCCTCATGGCTTGCCCAGCCTGCTTTCTTATAGAACCCAGGACCACCAGGCCAAGGATGGCACCACCCACCATGGACTGGGCCCTCCCTCATCTTTCACTAGTTAAGGAAATGCCCTACAGGCTTGCCTGCAGCTCCATCTTATGGAGCCATTCTCTTAATTGAGGTTCCTCCCCTCATATGACTCTAGCCTGATTCAAGTTGACGTTGTTCAGTTGGAATCTCCAGCTCGCCCTTGCATGATCCAGAAAGCCCCATTCTCTTTCTCCAAAGTGCCCTCGTAGAGAATCTCCAACAAAGAAAAGGCGCCAAAAAGCCCAGTTCTGAATTCTTGGTGGCTGCAGCAGCTCCTCCCCTGAAGTTGCCAGCAGTCCAAGTCCCCACCTGAAGCATTCAGTTTTTGACCATACTTAGGCACAAACCAACCTTGTGGTGAACACATCATTCACCCCTCACCTACAGGCTACATAACCTCCCTGCTTTAGTTCAGTGTGCCTTCTTCTGCCTTGATCTGTGGGACTGGAGAGCTCACCTGGGAGTTGCTTTGTTCAAATAAACCTGTTTTTTTTTTTTAAACTTTTTCAATTTTGCTTAATCTGACTTACTGCATTGTTGGAGAAACCTATTATCGGACTATAGAAAACCTATTAGACACAAAACTATCCTGCATAGTGTGGAAACAGAAGAAAAGCTGGTTTTATGAGATGAAAAGTGTTGAACATCATACATTGAAGAATGTATAGGTTGGCTGGGCAGTGGTGACACATGCCTTTAATTCCAGCACTTGGGAGGCAAAGCCAGGTGGATCTCTGTGAGTTCAAGGCCAACCTCGTCTACAGAGTGAGTTCCAGGACAGCCAGGGCTACACAGAGAAAACCTGTCTCAAGAAGCCAAAGGGGGAAGAAACAGAAAGAAAGAAAGAAAGAAAGAAAGAAAGAAAGAAAGAAAGAAAGAAAGAAAGAAAGAAAGAAAGAAAGAAAGAAAGAAAGAAAGAAAGAGAGAGGGGGGAGGGAGGGAGGGAGAAAGGGGAGGGAGGGAGGGAGGGAGGAAGGAAGGAAGGAAGGAAGGAAGGAAGGAAGGAAGGAAGGAAATGTAGGTTGAACTACGTCAAATAAACACTCAGCATTTGGACAGAATTCTCAACCAGAGATGTAAGGCAGTCAGCACTTCATAGCTTTCCATTACTGTGATGTCAAACTGTAGACCAGACTGCTGCTGAGGCCACAGTACCTGTAACATCCCTTCCCCTCACAGATACTGACCTGCTGGTGCTCTCTAGCTCACAGACCTCTGAGTGCCTGGAGTTCTCATCCAGGGAAGTGAGTTTACCTCAAAGGAGGTGTTGGTGCACACATATCCTACTCCTCACCCCATTCCCTGCCTGCTGTGGGAACCAGAGAGTCTGCTTTCAGGATCAGCTATGAACTGCAGTCCTTCCTCAGAGAGCTATAAGGAAGGACTTTCATCTCTGCCACATGGGTCTGATTCCTGTCTTCAGAGCCCCTGCCATGACCATGATGTCTGTGTCTGGCCCTGGGGCACAAGCTCTCCCTGGAGTCTCTATCATAACGTCTGTCTGTCCATGGTGTTAATGAAATGTTTTGGACGTGGATTTCAAGAGGAACACTGAGACTGATTATTGGGGGTAAGAAGTTGATCTGAGGAATTACTAATGCCATGGATAGATAGATAATTACCTGGTGAGATTACCCAGGGGGAGAAAGCTGAGAGAGGAGCGAAAACATGAAGGACAGATGGATGAGGTAGCACATGCCCTTAGTCCCAGCACTTGGGAAGCAGAAGCAGGTAGTGGATCTCTATGAGTTCCAGGTTAACCTGGTGTACATAGTGAGTTCCAGGCCAGTCTACATAATGAGGCCTTGTCTCAAAAACAAAACATAACCCTAAAGAAAAAAAAAAGTAGAGAGAAAGAAATACTCAGGGACTCCAACAGTTAGAAGACCATGTAGGGAGGACTGGCCTTAAAGAAAGAGAATCACTTGCCCCCTTGTTTTTCTTGAGACATGGTGTTTGTTATAACCCAGACTGACCTACATACAGTTCACTATGTAGGCAAGGCTGGCCTCGTATTCCCAATCCTCTTGGCCCTCCTTCCCAAGTGCCAGAGTAACAGGCCTGTGCCACCGTGCCGAGCTGTAAGTTACAGGCCTGTGCCACCATGCCCGACTACGAGTTGCAGTTTCAAATAGGATGGTCGGTTATTCTGTACCTTTACAGTCTAGGGTGTTTCTCTTAGGATACTATTGGTATTTTGTGACCTTCTGTCTTTCGAACTGACCAAGAAGTTGATATCCAGGGTAGTCCCTGGCTCACTTACTCTTTCCGGTTCATGTTGTGCTATTTGTTTCATTTCTTTATTTCCTTTGCTTCTTGTTACATTATTTTCTCTCGTGTTCTTTAATTTTCTTATTGGGATGTACAGTGGACATAAATATTTTTTGGATTTATTAATTCTAATTTATGTGTATGAATGCTTTTTCTGCATGTATGTATGTGCACCAAGTGTGTGCCTGGTGCCCCGAGAGGCCAGAAGAGGGCATTGGATCCCTTGGAACTAGGGTTACAGTTGGTTGTGAGCCAACATGCTAGTAGAATAGAATGCTTGGTCCTCTGCAAGAGCAGAAGGTGCCCTTAACCATTTGACAAAAACAATGAACTTTCGTTTCGTTTTGTTTTGATACAAGGTTTCTCTGTGTAACAGCTCTGGCTATCCTGGAGCTTGCTTTGCAGATCAGGCTGGTGTAGATGAAGTTCTAAATTGTCTTATTAAATAAGAAACACAGAGCCAAATATAGGGGTGAAAGCCTTAGAGATGAGAGAAATAGTGAGAGACACCAGCTAACCTTAACTCACCAAGCTGCCTAGCTTCCCAAGAGAGCGGCTTCCTGTCTGTTCAGGCTTTTATTGCCTTGCTGTTCTGCCCTCTCATTGGCTCTTAGCCCAGCTACCTCACTTCCTTGTTATTGACTGTCTGTACAGACCTCCAGGTCTCTATGGTTGGTACTGTGATTAAAGGCATGTGTTACCATGCTTGGCTGTTCCCTAGTGTGTCCTTGAACACACAGAGACCCTGCCTGCTATATGATCGGGATTAAGGGTGTGTGTTACCACTGCCTGACTTCTATGTTTACTTAAAAATGACTGGCTATGTCCTCTGATCTCCAGGCAAACTTTATTTATTAACATACAAATAAAACATCACATTTCAGCACAAATAAAATATCACCACAGGCTGGCCTCAAACTCAGATATCTGTGAGTTTGCCTGCCTTTGCCTCCCAAGTGTTGGGATTAAAGGTGTGCACCACCCCTTGTAGCAGTAACGCCTCTGTTACTACCCATTCATCATGTCCGAGTGAGGGGCCAAGGATTAAAAAACAGAGACAAGACAGAGGGTCATTCATCTCGGCAGAATGCTGTTTATTGAAAGAGGAAGGAAACCGTAAATACAGGCTTACAGCACAATGGGAGAAACCCAGAGGGCAGAAGTTTGCTACAGATGTTCTACATTCTTGCATCCTAGCTGTTTACACCAAATGCAGGATACACAAAGAACCTCTGGTAAGCTGTTCAGGAGGAAGGAAACCAGCAGGGAATTAGCATAGGGAAGGCTTCTGGTCAAAGTCAGCAATCAAAGAAACAGCTACTCAAGGAAGGACTTGTTGGGCCCTCCCTTTTTACTAAAAAATGAGCTTCAGTCTTAGGCTGCATGGTTCACCAGCATGTCACCTTACCCCTCATAGGTCCCCTGTCTTAGGTTGGTGCATGCCCCCCAGGAATTACCCATCATTGAATACTCATTATCCTACAGGCTCAACCATGTGTGAGCTGTAGAGTTATCTGCTGCCAAAGATCTCAAAGTGGCGCTGGGCTTACAATCTGTGCGTTTGACACAGAAAAGACCAACAGAAGTCCTAACCCACGCATAGCCAGTAGGCTAAGGGCAATTGAGCCATTCCCTTCCTTACAAGCCTTACTGCACATTGGAGTCCTCTTAAGGTGATATCCCAAAAGTAAGTGGGACTCGAGTTTTATAAATTTCATAACTTTCAAAGCCAATCAAAATGTATATTACTGCTGAATTAAATTTATCATAATTAACTGTTGTATCTACTTTTGCTGTCAGGGTCTCTACTGCACCAGATGTAGTAACCAACTGTGAAAAAGCAATCCCAGAAACAGTAACCCCAGTGGCTGCTACCACTGTAGTAGCAACAACAGCTGTAGTGAAGTCAAATTCTCTTCTGGAGCGTGTGAGCATCATCTGTGTCTTACTGCCATGGTCCACTGGCATGAACACGACTCCAGGAACACAAACCACCAAGGCCCATTTTTCTTGATCCCAGCATGACTTAAGCTGGCAGCTCTGCAAAAGAACATTTAAGAACCACAAAGAAAAACAGAGACAGCACACAAGGAGCAGAACTAATGGTCTCATAATGGCTACATTCAGGCTCACAAATTTTAAAGTATCTTCAAAGGGAGCTATGTGAATTTCAGGAGGCCATACATGTTGTACAGAGCCATTCCTGAAAAGGTAGGTACTACAGCAGCTTGAAGAGGATTGCAAAAATGAAAAGGCTTAGCTGGCATGGTACTGTTAACAAATGGAGGTCAGTGACCATACTAACAAATGTCAGGATTACCCTCTAATCTACAAGGTGCCTGGGTGACATGTTCTCAAACATACTTGAAAAAGCAGTTACCATACATTACCTTTTGAAGAATCTAATTGCATGGCTACAGTTCCTAAGTTTACGTTAATGCTTGTCAAGGCTGGCCATATTGGGCTCTCAATCTCCACTGTCATTAGAAGGGGAGAGTTTTTCATGAAGGCCCAATAGGTCTCTGCCATGTTGGGATTCAGCAGCAGCCACAGGGCACACACAGTGCTCAGGAACCCAAAGAACCACCTCATTATCCTGTGGAAAGACACAAACAGAACCCCGGGCCCACACCAACACCAGATATGGTCCCCTCCAAGTGCCAGTAGAAAGATCCTTCCATCACACCAGAGGATGATTTGCAACAGGAGCCCTCCAGTGCTTATCTGCTGCAGATATTACAGCTGAATCCACCGATAAAAATTTTTAAATATATAAAACAAGGGAAAGAATAGAATGTAGAGAGGCAAGATTAGCCCCTAGCTCCCCTTTTTTACTTCAGCAAAATATGTTTTTAAGGTATGATGGCAGCGTTCTACTATAGCCTGTCCTTGTGGAGTATAAGGAATACCAGTCTTATTAACAATAGAAAAATCTTGGCAGAATTTTGAAAATCCCGTACTGCTGTACGCGGGACCATTATCAGTCTATGCATTTTGGCACTCCCATGTAAGCAAAAGCATGAAGACAATGATTCTTTACATCCTTAATCTTTTCACCTGAATGAGCAGGGGCAAAAATTAGAGAGGTATATGTATTGATAGACACATGGACATATTGTAATTTTCCAAAGGAGGGCATGTGCATGACGTCCATTTGCGACACACGATTAGGTAAAAGTCCTCAGGGATTAACTCCCAAATGAAGAACAGGTAAAAATTCAACACAAAGAGGACATGATTTAACTATTTGGATGGCTTGTTCCCGGGTTATGCCCATATGATGACAGAGAGATCCAGCATTAAGATGATAACATTGATGCAACTGAGTAGCCTTTTCAAAGGCGGAACAAATTAATGGGACAGCCATATGAGTAATGGCATCAGCCCTCTGATTACCTTCAATTAGAGGTCCAGGTAATTGAGTATGAGCTCTAATATGGCCCACATAAAGGTTATATGAGCAGGACCATATGAGTCCTTGCACTTGCAATAAATATTCATGAATGGGAGAGATGGATGGTATGTAGGCTATTGTCTCCAAAGGCACAATGGCATGTGCCACATATTGGCTATCAGTATAAATGTTTACAACTTCATCAGAAAACATCTGTAAAGCAAGCAACAGTGCCTGTACCTCCACCATCTGGGCAGAAGTGCCCTGGGCTTTCATTCTCTTCACTATGTTATCAGAAACTACCACAGCAAAACCACATGAAGTGCCATCAGAAAATACCACACAGGCCTGAGGAACAGGAGTCATCTGTACTATCTTGGGAAATATAACAAGATGCAATTTTAAAAATTGACACACATCATTGGAGGGGTAGTTAGTGAGTATCAAACTGACCCTGCATGGAGCATGTTAATATGGCCCAATCATTATCATTAGCTTGCAACCATGTTATTTGAGACTGGGTGTATGGGGTCACTACAACATCTGGTTCCTTACCAAGAGTTTGAACACTAATCTTGATTCCCTTAAATATAATCTGAGCAATAGCTTGAGGATAAGGAGTAATGGTTTTCACTGGAGAAGCTGGGGAATGTACCCATAGAATAGGACCTGTTTGCCAAACACTCCTGTGGTGATATTTTATTTGTACTGAAATGTGATTTTAATTTTATGTTAATAAATAAAGTTGCCCTGGGGTCAGAGCTATTAGAGCCATAGCAAGAGCATGGTGGTTAGAAGAGCTAGGTAGATTTCTGTGTGTTCAGGGATACAGCCAGTATTGGAGACATATGCCTTTAAGACCTGGAGGGCGGTACTTACAGGCAGTGATGAGGCAGTCATGTGGTTGGGTTTACAACCAATGAGAAGGCAGAACAGAAAGATTATTTAAACAGAGACACAGGAAGTACCTCTCTCTCTCTCGGGGAAGCTAGGAGCACTGCAGGAGGTAAGATTTTATCTCTGAGCTCTGACCTCTCGGCTTTCTCTTTTACATTGGCTCTGTGTTTCTTATTTTAAAAAGACGATTGGTTACATCTACATCTGGCGCCCAACGTGACAAGAATCCATTAAAAACTGCTTGGGGCCGGCTCCCTAGCCGGAGCAGCCGGCTCCCTAGCCCCGGCCCAGGTCTGCTTGGCCTCAGGCCGGACTGTGAGCTGCTTGTTTAAAGCCAGTGCTACAAACAACTCAGGCCTGCCCTGCTAAACAGGGCCCCTGCCTGTAAAGCCAAGCCTTGACTCGGCTCAAGAAGGAACAAGTGGCTGGCTTTAAGCTTTAGCCGGCTACCCCTTCGCTTTCACTTTCACTTTCACTTTCGCTTTTGCTTTCTCTCTTGCTTTCTCTCTGTCTCTCTGTCTCTCTGTTTCTGTCTCTCTCTCTCTCTCTCTCTCTCTCTCTCTGGATTCACACCTAGGACACTAGGTGGCTCTTTTGAAATTCGCTCGGATTTCTACTGTTCTACGCAGATTTGGTAAGTCATAAAGGAAACTATTTAAACGACAAATTTTTTCCACATTTAAAAAAAAATGGGTTTTCTGTGTACATTGGAAGAAAATTGGGTTTTTGAAATTTTAGGCAGTCTGACAATGGAACAACTATATGAGAAGATTAATGTTGATCGAATTATGCAGTTTATCACCATGCTTATTCTCATTTTACTATTTAAAAAGATAGTCGATTTAAGTGCCAGGATAACAGCTTTAGAAAAACCTGTTAATTTTAACAGTGAAGTTGGTTCAAGTTTGGATCATAAGGTTACAGAAAGAAAGCCTGTTTTCACACGGTCACCCTTAATTTATCCTGTAACCGTACAGCAGATGCCTGATCAAATGGCTACACAAAATATCTGGGCTCCAATTGAACTGATGGATTTTAAAAGGTTTAAGGAGGCAATAGTATCTTATGGCATGCATTCCCCATATGTAAAGCAAATGTTAAACTCTTGGTCAACATATAATAGGATTATACCACAGGACTGGCGGGACCTTGCACAAGCTGTTCTGGAACCCAGCCAGAGAATTCAATTTCTAACGTGGTTTAAGGAGGAAGCTAGAAACGTAGAAACACAATGGAGGGATAAAGGAATACAAGTTTGTCAGGATCAGCTTATTGGAGAAGGCCAATATGCTTCAATACAAACACAATGTTTATATGATGTTCAAACCGTAATTTTATGTCGAATGGCAGCCTTGAATGCATGGGACAGAGTTGATGAACCAGGAAAAAAACCTGAGTCATTCACAAAGGTTATGCAAGGCCCAAAAGAATCTTTCACAGATTTTTTAGAAAGACTGGCTTCAGCAGTAAACAGAATGGTCTCAGGATCAGAAGCTAGTAAGGCAATAATTGAAGCTTTGGCATTTGAGAATGCGAATGCAGCATGTAAAAGAATAATCAGGCCGTTAAGGGCAAGATCTGCACCTTTGGAAGATTGGATTAGAGAAACAATTAATGTTGAGGCTGATGAGCATGATGATACGTGGGTAGGAGAAGTAATTTCAAAAGGTTTGAGGAGTGTTAGATGTTTTGGGTGTGGAAAGCAAGGACATTTCAAAAGGGACTGTAAACAGGTCATTCCTAGAAGCAATGTTTCTTCAAGGAACAATGGCAACAGAATGCCCCTTCCTTCTGGAGTATGCAGAAGGTGTGGTAAGGGAAAACACTGGACCAACGAATGTAGATCAACAAAGGACAGACAGGGTAATCCTTTGCCTCAGTTTTCGGGAAACTCCCGGAGGGGCCTCATGCAGGCCCCCATAGCAAAACCAGTTCAAACCTTTCCTGCAGCTGTAGAGGAAATCCCTGCTCTGAGCAATTAAATAACCAAATGACTATTGGAATAAATCATGCTGGTCAGGATGATGAAAAAGAGAGAATAGAAAATTCAGGAGAAAACATAAAGAAAATTTTTTGGCAAACTTCTATTAATGAACAGAGACCAAAATTAACGATAAAAATAAATGGTGTTTTGTTGTCTGGTCTGGTAGACACAGGTGTGGACATTACCATAATTGCACCAGAATTTTGGCATCCAGCTTGGCCTCTTCAGGAGGTAAACGTTCAACTGTTAGGAATTGGGACATTATCTGGAGTGAAACAGAGTGCAAGATGGCTCGAATGTATAGGTCCAGAAGGACAGAGAGGAAAATTAAAACCATATGTCGCTAACATAGCTATGAACCTGTGGGGTCGAGACTTGTTGCAACAATGGAATACTCAGATTAAAATCCCTCCAATCTCAGAAACAAATCATAAACTAGCACATGTTTCTGAGAGAAATATTAGAAGGCATTATTTTGAGTGGTCACCAGCCATCCATATTATACAAGAACAGGGCACAACAACTGATAATCCTCCAAAAATACCAACAGCTCTACCTTTAAAATGGTTAACAGACAAGCCTGTATGGGTTCAGCAATGGCCTTTAACAACAGAGAAACTCCAGGCTTTAGAAGAGCTGGTAGAAGAACAGCTAAATGCTCAGCATATTGAACAGTCAACCAGCCCTTGGAATTCTCCTGTATTTGTTATTAAAAAGAAATCTGGTAAATGGAAAATGGTAACAGACCTTAGAGCAACTAACAAAGTAATTCAGCCAATGGGCTCTCTACAATCTGGAATTCCTTTGCCTACTCTGTTACCAAAAGGATGGCCTCTCATAGTTATTGATTTAAAAGACTGTTTCTTTTCAATACCCTTACAAGAAAAAAACAAAGAAAGATTTGCTTTCACAGTGCCTACTTATAATAATTCTCAACCGGTTAAAAGATTTCAATGGAGGGTCCTCCCACAGGGAATGTTAAATAGCCCAACTCTGTGCCAATATTTTGTACAACAGCCATTGGAAGTGATACGTAAAAAATTTCCTAAATCTATAATTTATCATTATATGGATGATATTTTACTAGCTGACTCAAATGCAGATACTTTAGAAAGAATGTTTGAAGAAGTAAAGAAAATTTTGCCTTGCTGGGGATTACAAATTGCTCCTGAAAAAATACAAAGAGGAGATTCTATTAATTATTTAGGATATAAAATAGAGCTACAAAAAATTAGACCCCAAAAGGTGCAAATTCGGAGAGATAGACTACAGACTCTTAATGACTTTCAAAGATTATTTGGAGATATTTCTCATCTACGAACTATTGTTGGGGTAAAAAATGATGAACTGACTAATTTGTTCAGAATCTTAGAAGGTGACAAGGACTTAAATAGTGCAAGAGAATTATCACCTGAAGCTGAGAAAGAATTGGCCTTGGTAGAAAAGAAAGTACATGAAGGGCACGTGGATCGTATTGATCCAAAGCTGGATTGCATTTTGGTTATTTTACCTTCTAGGCATTCCCCTACTGGAATATTAATGCAGAGGGAAGATATTATATTGGAATGGATATTTTTACCAAATAAACCAAATAAAAAATTAAAAACTTATGCCGGGCGGTGGTGGCGCACGCCTTTAATCCCAGCACTCGGGAGGCAGAGGCAGGCGGATCTCTGTGAGTTCGAGGCCAGCCTGGGCTACCAAGTGAGTTCCAGGAAAGGCGCAAAGCTACACAGAGAAACCCTGTCTCCAAAAAACCAAAAAAAAAAAAAAAAAAAAAAAACAAAAAAAAAAAAATTAAAAACTTATGGGGAAAAAATCTCTGACTTGATTTGGAAAGGAAAATTGAGACTTCGTCAATTAGCAGGAATAGACCCAGCAGAAATTGTCGTACCTTTAACTAAGGAGGACATTGAAAAATTATGGACAGAAAGTGAACCTTGGCAAAGAGCTTGCAGTAATTTTTTGGGAGAAATTAACAGCAAATATCCCAAAAGCAACAGAATTGATTTTATAAAGAAAGCTGATTGGATCTTGCCTCGAATTGTACGGCAAAAACCCATATCTGGAGTTCGTACATTTTATACAGATGCCAACAAACAAGGAAAGGCAGGTTACAAATCAGAAAATTTAAGTAAAGTGGTTCAAAGTCCTTAAAATTCAGTGCAAAAATCAGAATTGTATGCTATTCTGTTGGTATTAATGGATTTTTCAGAACCTCTCAACATAGTAACTGACTCTCAGTATGCTGAAAGAGTGGTATTACATATTGAGACTGCAGAATTTATCCCTGATGCTTCAGAATTAACTTCACTATTTATTCAATTACAAGATACAATCAGGAAAAGGAGTCATCCTTTATATATAACTCATATCCGATCTCATACTGGTCTGCCAGGCCCTTTAGCACAAGGCAATGATGAGATTGATAAATTATTGATAGGAAATGTGCTGGAGGCCTCAGAATTTCATAAAAAACATCATGTCAATAGTAAAGGTTTAAAAAAGGATTTTTCCATAACCTGGCAACAAGCCAAAGAAATAGTAAAGAAATGTCCTACTTGTTCCTTCTATAATCAAACGCCATTACCAGCAGGATGTAACCCAAAGGGTACTCAGAGGAATGAAATTTGGCAGATGGATGTGTTTCACTTTGCAGAATTTGGAAAATTGAAATATGTACACCACACCATTGATACTTATTCAGGATTTCAATGGGCAACTGCTCTGAGTTCTGAAAAAGCTGATTCTGTAATCACTCATTTGCTAGAAGTTATGGCCATTATGGGTATACCTGCACAAATCAAAACTGACAATGCTCCATCATATGTCTCTGTTAAAATGAAACAGTTTTTTGCTTATTACAATATAAAGCATATTACAGGCATACCACATAATCCTACAGGTCAAGCAGTTATAGAAAGATCAAACAGAACTCTAAAGGATATGCTAAACAAACAGAAATGGGTAACAAAAACCCCCAAAAATAGACTGCATAATGCTCTTCTAACTTTGAATTTTCTGAATGCCAATGAGAAAGGAACAACAGCTGCAGAGAGACATTGGGTAATAGAAAAAACTACAGAATTAAATCAGCCTATATACTTTAAGGATGTGCTGACCTCAGAATGGAAACCAGGGTATGTATTACGTTGGGGACGAGGTTTTGCTTTTGTTTCTACAGGAGAAGATAAGCTGTGGGTACCATCAAAATTGATAAAGGTTCTATTTGAACAAGAGAAACCTCTTAATTAGAGGAGATGATAGTTCATCAACCAGCATGAACATCCAATTTAAACTAACTTGTACAGTAACACATGCCTTTTCATTTAATCAGATAATAACTTGCCAAAAGGGAACATCCCCAAAGTTAGTCTTGGGGAAAGGTTTTTGTTTTTGTCTTTTAGGAGAATGATGGTTAAGGAATCTGAAGAACACAAGACAAATGAGACAACTGAAGAAAAGGGACAAATCATCTATCCCAGGAAACAAAGTGAAACGGCGTATGGGTATATATAATCTAAAAAAAAATTTATGTCTTCTTAAATGTTTGTTTCTGCTTTTCTCTAAAGATTTAACACTATTGGTTTTCTAATAGTCCCAGTTCAATTAAAATTTAAAGCTGACTTTGGAGTTGGAGAATGGCTCTCTCCTTCTTTAAACTCAAGCATGTTGTTAAAAAGGAAAATGCAAACTCCCTGTATCATGCCAGAAAGAGCCATTTTCTGCTATGGGACAGGACAAAAGCAAAATTAATTAAGGGACTATTCTATTACTAATCTCAACTCTTTGATTCTATTCTGATTCTTTAAACTTTTCTTAAAGTATAAATTTTATATCAAAATTTACAAGATTAATATATACATATACATTTTAAACTTTGTTAAGATATGAATGGTCATATAGAGTACTAACTAATTCTAGAAAAAAGGCTTCAATTAGCTGCATATATATGTCTTTGTGTTCGAGTCTCTTATCAGTTTTCTGCAGGAAATCATGGCCAGGCCTAACATCATCTGAAATCTCCAGGAAGAAGATGGGGCCCCACAACAACAAACACAACAACAACAATTCCACGTGGACAATAATAATATCACTGAACTGACAAACATCATCTATAGATCAGCTTTGAACTACAAGGTGCTCAGAGCAATTTTGAGATGACTAGCTGAGATGATCCAGTCTCAAAGACTACTTGAATAAGGACTTGAGATAAACCCTGAACTTTGGCTTTATACATAGACTGGATAATAATGAAGGATATAGTTATCTTTCCTAGAATTTGACAATTAACCTAAAAAATTTTCTTTCAGGATAAAGATAACTTCGCCCATACCCAGCAGGAAGCAATTTTAAGAATATGACACCCACATTGCCAAGGAAGTGGTGTGGGGCGGGTGGTTTTTTGGTTCTTTTAATGGGTTTTGGGTCTGGGATAATTTTCATTATTTAGGGGGGTAGGTTACAAGTTGTCAAGGGTTAGGAAAAAGGCTAAGCAAAGGAGATTAGATTTAAGGTTCTTGTTTTTTTAAAAAAAGAAAAAAAGAAAGAAAGAAAGAAAGAAAGAAAAGAAAAGAAAAAGACAATTACTAGTTTTAAATACTTTACATTATTACCAACTATTAGGATATAAAGAAATGAAAGTTAGTAGTTAGACATTACAATAGAAATTGTAGTCATATTAGATACGTTTTAAAAATTGAGCAGATGTATTTTAGACAGGTCATCTTCAAACCCTTCAGAGATCTACAGAATATGGCATTTAAAATGTTTTAATAACTTAGAAATTTTTCTTTTTTGAGACATGTCGGCTCCTGGCAGTACCAATCTACTTCAGAGAAAATATGGGCATTGAAGAAACTGCATATGGAGTTAATTTTTATTGTGGCAAAAGTTAGCCACTGGACAACAAAGTATCCTCAAATCAACAGAAAAAATGGACAGACAGAACACGAAACAAAGGACTACCAATTCCTGCCAAAACAAGTGTGGTTATGGCTTTATCAAAAGGCATCTTCTGAGGCCAGGACAATATGGCACCATCCCTGAAGTCGCCTTCACAATCTGGAAAAGGTACAGTACCCTTTTCTTCGAAGGCAGCTGAACAGGCAGTGGGCCGATGGCTTCTGTTGTGCAATGGAACAGCAACTGAAAGCTCACGCCTCTCAATAGTATACTGGCATTTAATAGAGGGATGTGGAGAAGGGGATGCTTAGATGAAGCCATATATACACAGCCAAGAAGAATGGACAGCTGAATTCAAAAACCATCAACAATTTCCAGAATTTAAAATCCTGAATCATGACATGACACTAGTGGAATTCAGGTGTTTCTGGTACATGGACTGCTCTCACCCAATGTGAGGTTGAACTGTTGACCTTGTGTACAACCTACTTCACAAATGAGTCTGTCAGATACCATAAGCCTATAGGCTGAAGATGATGCCCCAACACTGTGGAGAAACCTCAGGTGACTGTCCAGGCAGCTGGCTGTTTCTGTCAACTCACAAAATTTTTGGAAGCTGCTTTTGTGCACTTCTTGTTTTTATTTTTGTTAGCTAATATTATTTCCTTCTTGGGTCTCTGAGGGAGTTGAAGATTAGTTAGTTATAGTTGAAGATTAATTAGGATAGAAAGTGAATTAGATACATTTTGGACTTACTAAAATAGGATAGATAAGGGAATTATTTTCTCTGATTTGTCAAATACAAATGGACTAGACATCGTTTAGGTATTTGTTACTTGTATATATTGTATATAGTTATTGTACTTTTGTATATAGTTTTTCTTTTGTTAGTTATAACCTTTTGCCTTTTTTCTTTTTATTAAAATAGAAAAGGGGGCCGGGCGTGGTGGCGCACGCCTTTAATCCCAGCACTCGGGAGGCAGAGGCAGGTGGATCTTTGTGAGTTCGAGGCCAGCCTGGGCTACCAAGTGAGCTCCAGGAAAGGCGCAAAGCTACACAGAGAAACCCTGTCTCGAAAAAACCAAAAAAAAAAAAAAAAAAAAAAAAAAAAAAAAAAAAAAAGAAAAAAAAAAAAAAATAGAAAAGGGGAAATGTGGTGATATTTTATTTGTACTGAAATGTGATTTTAATTTTATGTTAATAAATAAAGTTGCCCTGGGGTCAGAGCTATTAGAGCCATAGCAAGAGCATGGTGGTTAGAAGAGCTAGGTAGATTTCTGTGTGTTCAGGGATACAGCCAGTATTGGAGACATATGCCTTTAAGACCTGGAGGGCGGTACTTACAGGCAGTGATGAGGCAGTCATGTGGTTGGGTTTACAACCAATGAGAAGGCAGAACAGAAAGATTATTTAAACAGAGACACAGGAAGTACCTCTCTCTCTCTCGGGGAAGCTAGGAGCACTGCAGGAGGTAAGATTTTATCTCTGAGCTCTGACCTCTCGGCTTTCTCTTTTACATTGGCTCTGTGTTTCTTATTTTAAAAAGACGATTGGTTACATCTACACACTCCAGTAGGTGAATGGGAAAAACAAATATCAAATATAATAAGGTAGAAGAAAGATCTATATACTGTACGTGAGCCTGCTCCAGGGCCTCTTGCACACGTTGTAGGGCTATACGCCCTTCAGCTGTTAATTTATGGGGAGATAAAAGATCAGGGTCGCCCTTTAAGACATCATACAAAGGACAAATTAGACCTGTTGGAATCTTTAAAGTGGGACAAAGCCATTGAATATCTCCCAGAAAGGCTTGGAAATCATTAACCGTGCGTAGCTGATCCATACGCAGAGTAATCTTTTGTGGACATATGCCTGTGCTTAACAATTCATGACCTAAATAATGATAGGGAAAGGATACCTGTACCTTTTCTGGGGCTATTTGTAAATTAGCCAGGCTAAGAACCTCTTGTAATTTAGAAAAGGCATAAAAACCAAGTTTTTATCTTTAGCACCAATAAAATATTGTCCATATAGTGAATTATATAAACATCTGGAAAAGCTTTTCAAACTGGAGCTATGGCCAAAGACACATAAATTTGACATATAGTAGGGCTATTGGCCATTCCTTGGGGCAAGACCACCCACTGATATCTCTAATAAGGTTCTTTGAGATTTTCCGATGGAACACTAAAAGCAAAGTGAGGACTGTACTCGGGATGCAAAGGAATGGTGAAGAAACCATCCCTCATGTCAACCACAATTAAATGCCAATGTTTAGGAATTGCCACATGGGCAGGTAAACCAGGCTATGTTGCTCCCATGAGACGCATGGTTTTATTTACAGCTCTAAGATCCTGTAATAGCCTCCATTTTCCTGACTTCTTTTTAATAACAAATATAGGTGTGTTCCAAGGTGAAGTGGAAGGAATGATATGTCCTGCATCTAACTGTTCCTTAACTAATGCATTCACAGCCTCCAATTTTTCTTTAGTAAGGGGTCGTCAATTATAAAAGCATTAAGTACAATCTCCATAGGATTTGAAGAAGTAACTTTAGGCAATATTCTGGAGTATTTTTATAAAATCTTAAAAAGAGGATCCTTTTTTATAGATCCCAAGTAACACATTAATATAAATCACCAATTATTAACAATGTGGATCAAATAATTCATTGTCCTGGCCAGCAGAGCTTCAACGGGTTTGCGACCAACCTAAGGACAGAATGATAGGGACAGGAGATACAAAGGAAATACACCAAGACAATATTCTGATCAAGGTGCAACTTATTTTTCTCCAGGAGGGTTTATATAGTTCCTGCAGGGTAGGGGGAGCAAGAAGCTGTTATCTGCATAGGGTGGGGCAAGCTAACAGGATGTTTATGTAGGATGTTTACAGGGTGAAAAGGTCAAGGGCTCAGACTCAATGTCCTGTTGCTAGGCAACCTGACTGTAAATTGATCTAGTTCCCTGTCTTATGGGGGGGGGGTGTCTGTATTTTTCCACTAACTAGAGATTCTGTCCTTGTCCTTGACATCTCCCCCTTCTTAGTAATATATCTAAGGGCCAACATAAACCAGGTTCAAATGGTCCAAAAGGAGGGCTCTGAAAGAGGCTTTGCATGGAGGATTAGAGGCCCTATCCCTCTAAAGGTTGTGGGAAAAGGTCCGAGAGGGAATGTCTCTCCAGACTCAAGCACCATGGGCGTCCCCATAGTGCGGGAATCAATGAACTGTGCAGTTTTTTGAGGAAGCGGAAATGGGTAAACGCAAGGCCGCTACTGCACAACCGCTATGTAACAGGGCATATAATCCAGGCTCTCGGGATTTTGGGGTACCATGGTCTCCAGCCTGTGCAGTCCCAGCTGCACTCTAATCATGTCTTAAGTGAGCCTTTTTCCCACACACAGGTGCAGCCTCCCCCGAGTGAAGGGGTCTGTGCGGGGGCATCTCTTGTCAGGGGAAATTTCAACCCTGGAGTCCTGCATATCAAAGCAGTGGTAATGAACCTGGATCTGCCTGGCCTGAAGGTCTGTTATTTGACTTCGGATGAACCAAGTGAGCCGGGAAAGTGCCCATGGCCCAAAAGCAAGGACCAGGAGCAGGCCTACAACAGGTCCTAGGAGGGAGGAAAGAAGGGTCGTTAGCCAAGGGGAGGCGGAAAACCAATTCTAGAACCACCCAAGCTCTTGTTCTCTCTCTCTCTCTCTCTCTCTCTCTCTCTCTCTCTCTCTCTCTCTCTCTCTTTCTAGTTCTTCTCTAACCTTAGCCATACTGTCCCTGACTACCCCAGTGTGGTCTGTAAAGAAGCAACATTCCTCTTTGAGCCCCGTACAAAGGCCACCCTGTTGTAGAAAGAGGAGATCCAGGCCTCTCCTGTTCTGTAAAACTACCTCAGCTAGGGAGGAAAGGGATGACTCGAGGGCAGAAATTCCCTGTTCAAATTGGGCAATATCCTCATCTATGGACAGGTGAAGCTCAGAGTAATGTTGGTTGGACAGGACCAGAGAGGCAATCCCTGTGCCTGTTTCCACTGCTCCAATCCCCAGAAGGACTGCTAAGGTGATGGCAGTAACAGGCTCCCGTCAAGGCAGTCGTCTCAGCGCGGCTTCTCTTCCTGGAGATCTAGGAGTTGATCTGAGGAATAATAGGTTAGTCTAGGTGGAAGGAACATGAGTGCCCTGAGTGGCAAGACAGCGACCTGACCCAGTGATCTGCAGGTGCATTACCTATGATGGGATCAGTTGGCTTCCTCTGCCATCAGTGTTACAGGATTTTTTTAAAAGAGTATCATTATAAGCAGAAGGTTAGAATCAACTGAGCGAGGAAGATTTGGGTCTATGGCACATGCATGTGCCTAGTACAAGGCATCTTCTACCATTGCACCAATGAGGATGATGAGGGCTCCTGCGCTGACCATCCCTGCTCCTACTCCCACTCCAACTGCTGTACCCGCCGGTCCTTCATGGGTGCCCTCTCTCTGGTTTGCTCCCTGTTTGCTGTGCTACCTGCCAGCCACAGGCTGTGTCAAGCTGGCCCAACATGGCTATGACCACCTGTGACGTCAAGGCCAGCAAGTCCGACAAGCCTTTCCGACACTTTGGATGAAAATTCAGCACTGCCCTTGGAAACATGAGCCCTGCTGTCAGACTGGATTTGTGACAATCTGTGTCCCTGCTCAGCCCAGAACATGATTGACTATGGGATTTGTGTGCTGTGTGAAAGGTCTCAAACACAGTTTGCTGTAAAGTTCCCGCTGTCCCCCCACAGGAACTCTGAAAAGCCGACACAGCATTATTAATCAGTAATAAAGATCATTTCCCCATCTTTTTTTTTTTCCCCACGTGCCATTCTAACTGACACGCTTGCCAAAGCTCAGCCAATGGAACTCCAAGGAAAGGGAACGGAAGTTGGTGACCCACACACTACACAAGCTAAATCAACAGCCATTCCTTTCATAAAAGGGTGGAGCAGAGTGATAACAGAGCTAAAAGGCTGGTGGGGGTTGCTGTGAATGAGGACAATAGCCTGGATTGCTTGCCGGAGGGACAGCATTTGAAACAGAAGAAGTTTCCTCAGGAGAGGGGCTATCTCTCCTGGGGAGATCAGGTATATTTACAGCTCTAACCAGGCCTTCCGGCAACCATCTGGGAGCAGAGTACATCTCTTTTATGGCACCGTTAACAGGATTTAGTCTTTCTTTAAGGATCAGCAATGGTGTTAATGCTGAATGTTCTCCTACCTCACATCATGAGAATCAGAAGGCTGCTTGCCTTCTCAGACTTTTTTTTTTTTTCTGTTGGCCTTTCTGACTCTCTCTTCATGATGAAGGTAGTTGGCAGGTATCAAGGTGGAAAGGCCTTCCTCTCCATTCTCCATGGCCCTGTCTCAGAGTGGCTTCTCTTCCTAGAGATCTAGGAATTGTCTCCACAAGTCTCCATAAGCTTCCCTCACTCCAGTGTCAGCAAGACTTGACCTTCTACAACAGCGAGCATCTGGTCCTGCCAGCACTTCAGTTTTGGGAACTATTTCCAAGGCTGGTTCTGGCTCCCTTCATAAAGACAAACCATTGCCAGATCTTCCACCACCACCCCCTCCAGACCGGCCTTACTCTGTTGGAGCAGAAACACGATCTCAGAGACGATCCCTACTTTGTAAACCAGGCAATTGCCCATCTAGAGACAAAGTGCACCCTGTCCCCTCTAGCCACCCAGGGGACTCATGGTTGCCTCGGCAAATCCTGAAAGTACCAGTAGCTACCCCAAGCCCTAGTGATCCTTGGAATGGAAAAGAACTGACCAATCAGCACTCACTTCCATTCTCATTGCCTTCACAAATGGAACCTAGAGGAGATGTTCCTAGACTTGGAAGCACATTTAGTCTGGATACTTCCATGGCTATGAATAGCAATCCAATAGCAGGTCAGAGAGTGAGCACCCAAAAATCAAGCCTTCCTCATTTGTCAATGCCATTTACTCTCTGGCTGCCAGGCCTCTTCCTGTGCCAAAACTTCAAAATAGGTACCCTTGTTATCTGCATTCTCTAGCCCAGTAATGGCCCTTGTTGCAGCGGGGGCATAGAGTGGAAGGCAGGGTTTGCGTTTTCAAAGGCCAAGTATTTAAGGAAGGTACTCTTGCTTTTGTCCGGCTCGAACAGTCTCTCGGCCAGGAGGGAATTTTGCCTGTGCTGCATTTGTATCATAGGGGAAGTTGCCGAGAAGTTTCTTTAGCGACCAAGTTTTTGAGGATGGCTGTTCAAGTGAAGTAGTGGGAGTGGAGGAGGAACAAAGAAATCTGTAACTGGTTGTGATCAATTAGTTGTAAACACCACTACGCTCGGACCAACCCTCCAGGGAGGCCTCCTCGGCAGGATCTAGAGGGAAGTTAGAGGTAAAATTGTTAAGAGAGGGATAAAGATGGGCAGGGGCAGACTCCTGAGGATTCTTAGATTTAAAAGTCATGAGCAAGCCAGGCGGTGGTGGTGCATGCCTTTAATCCCAGCACTTGGGAGGCAGAGCCAGGTGGATCTCTGTGAGTTCGAGGCCAGCCTGGGCTACCAAGTGAGTTCCAGGAAAGGCACAAAGCTACACAGAGAAACCCTGTCTCAAAAAACCAAAAAAAAAAAAAAAAAAAAAAAACCCAAAAAACTCATGAGCGTCCCCTGTTCCATAGAGTGCAGGTTGTGATCCGAGGGACAGACCGAAGGTGGACGAGAAAGCACTTGGGGGTCTTAGGGCAGGCTCAAGCAGAAGGCTTCTTTTGAGATTTTTTTGTCCTATATTAATAACCTCTTGTATGTCAGAGGAATGTTTATAGACCCTAAGAATGTCATTAATAATCAAAAAAGGCTTTAAGGTCTTTTTTCTTTACCCTAGTTCCTTGTGTCTTGAGGGGCTCTTTTAGGCCAGAAATGAATAAATCTTGTGACGAAGTTGCCTGTCCCATGGCTCGTCACTTTCTTACCTGTGTTGTCTCCGCTCTCCTCCGGGATCACGTCCTAAACTGGGCGATTTCAGGGGGATCCAACAACTTCACCAAGGCCTTGGTCCTTCCTCTGGGAGACCGAATCCTTAAGAGGTGGTTTCATCCACATTGGGCGCCAGTTGCCCTGGCCAGTAGGGCTTCAATGGGTTCTTGACCACCCTAAGGATGGAATGATAGGGACAGGAGACACAAAAGGAATACACCAAGACAAGATTCTGATCAAGGTGCAACTTTCTCCAGGAGGGTTTATATAGTTCCTACAGGGTAGGGGGAGCAAGAAGCTGTCATCTGCATAGGGTGGGGCAAGCTAACAGGATGTTTGTATAGGATATTTACAGGGTGAAAGGGTCAAGGGCTCAGACTCAATGTCCTGTTGCTAGGCAACCTGCCTGTAAGATGCTCTAGTTCCCTGTCTTATGGGGGTCTGTATTTTTCCACTAACTAGAGATTCTGTCCTTGTCCCTGACAATTCATCTGTATTTTATTCACTGGAAAAATAATTTTGTAACCTCTTCATCAGTAAGAGATTATTTTTTATGGGTTTTATCTTAGCAACAACATTATTTAATAAGCTAACAATCCAATTCATTTCAGGTGTTATATTTCTATAGAATTAAACCAAGAATTTCCAGAAAGCAACTTAAAGAGCAGAGCCAAATTTTCAGTAATGATCAACAGACAAGAGCATACCTAATATATAGTTCAAAATTATGAATCATATTCCTTTAGTTTATCTACTGTGAAAACCAAACATTCACCCAACCAAACATTTATTAAGAAAATCAAAAGAACAGAACATCTGCCGGGCGGTGGTGGCGCACGCCTTTAATCCCAGCACTCGGGAGGCAGAACCAGGCGGATCTCTGTGAGTTCGAGGCCAGCCTGGGCTACCAAGTGAGTTCCAGGAAAGGCACAAAGCTACACAGAGAAACCCTGTCTCGAAAAACCAAAAAAAAAAAACAAAAAACCAGAACATCCTTTATACAATGAATGATTAATATCCCTGGAAATTCAAACAGCATTGACCTAGCATTCCATGTCCTGACTGAAACCATTTTTCACCAGAAGTTGGGCCCATTTATACTTCCTCTTTCTCCCATGAAGGGACTACTAATAATGAGTTATTCCCACCATAAGAGAAAAACAGAAAACATTTCCCACGAAGGGATCTTTAATATTGAATTATTCCCACTCTGAGGGAAAAGTAACAAAACACTTAAACCAAAGTTAAGCAAACAGACAAAATTTTTAGCCTCTGGCTTGCTTGCTTGTTCAGCCAGCAGCAGTGAGGCCCACCTGTTGATGCTTTGTAATTCAGATGTTGCCACTCTGTGCTGGCAGGTAGAAAGAGCTCAGAGTTTTAGCTATCCTGAAATTTTTATATTGGAAAAAGCCTTTTCTTCCTCTATTACTACTGGGAAGAGGCTTTTATCTCTCCTTTTTTTTCTTTTTTCTTTTACAGGGCCTTAAAATCTTTAAGCCTAGTTTCAAAATTTTCCCCCTTTTTACCGGGAAAACTCTTTTTTTCTTGATTAAAATTTTCTCCCTTTTCTATTGGGAAATTTCCTTTCCTTCCCTCTTCTCTGTTGGGAGATTTTCTTTTTTTTTATTTTGTCTTTCCCTTTAATCTGGTATATTAAATCCCCCAGAGATTAGAAACCAAGGATCTGAATGAAATCTTTAGCTGTCCTGCTCTTAATGGTCTTGCCCTGCTGCTTCAGCAGTCCAGTTAACTGTTCCTCCAGGAGCGACTGCCAGCTAGCGGCACCCATGACAATTCATAACAATTCACCGGCCCTTACCTTCTCTTTTATTTAAAATGCCGGCCAGCCTTTTCTTCGGGTGTCCTTCAGCGACGTCCCTTCTTTCTCGGCTCTCAGTGGAACCTCCACTTGTAGCAGTAACACCCACGTTACTACCTGTTCACCATGTCTGAGCAAGGGGCTGTGGATTAAAAAACAGAGACAAGAGAGAGGGTCATTCATCTCAGCAGAAGAAGGGAGGAAGGCCTTAAATACAGGCTTACAGCACAATGGGAGAACCCTGGAGGGCAGAAGTTTGCTACAGATGTTTTACATTCTTGCATCCTAGCTGTTTACACCAAATGCAGGATACACAGACAAGGAACCTCTGGTAAGTAATTCAGCAGGGAATTGGCATAGGGAGGACATCTGGTCAAAGTCAGCAAGCAAGGCAACAGCTACTCAAGGAAGCACGGGCGTGTGTGTGTGTGTGTGTGTGTGTGTGTGTGTGTGTGTGTGTGTGTGTGTGTGTGTGTGTGTGTGTGTGTGTGTGCACAGCAACCCCTGCCTGGCAATCAATGTTTAATTTGCAAGTCAGAATTTGTTCAATATCATTTTTTAAATTTTTTTAATTTTTTGGTTTTTCAAGACAAGGTTTCTCTGTGTAGCTTTGCGCCTTTCCTGGGTTTCGCTTTGTAGACCAGGCTGGCCTTGAACTCACAGAGATCCTCCTGCCTCTGCCTGCCAAGTGCTGGGATTAAAGGCATGCGCCACCACTGCCTGGCCTTGTTCAATATCTTTTACCTGTCCAGGTAATCTAAGGACACTTGACCCTAACTTCAGCAAATCTTCAAATAACCAACACATATGGTTGATACAGTTACTTCTGACCTGTGCTTCTTTTGTACCCTCCAAGAATGATATCCAGTTTTGTAAAATCAGTATTTACATTTTCAAATTTTAGCCTGTCTTTGTTACTTCTAATTTCATATTCAAATTTCTGACCCCTTCTGCCTAAAGCATGTGTTTGAATATTTCCTTTAGTGAGTGTCTATCCTTGGTATTTATCTACAAATGTCTTTAATTTGCTACAGTGTGTGCGCACGTGCGTGTGTTTGTGTGTGTGTGTGTGTGTGTGTGTGTGTGTGTGTGTGTAGAGCAGAGGTCAACAATAGGTACCCCTCCTAATTGCTTCCCATCTTACTTCTTGAGACTGGGTCTCCCTATGTATCTTTTTCTTGCCTGAAACTCACTATGTAGACCAGGCTGGCTTCTGAATCACAGAGATCCACCTGTCTCTTGAGTTCTGGGGTTAAAGGTGTGCACCATCACATCTGGTTTTCTGCCTCATTTTTTGAGATGAGATCTCTCACTGAAACTGAAGCTAGACTATCCAGAGACCTCCAGAGAACCACTCCCCCACCCCAGCTGTCTCTGCCTCCCCAGGTCTGGAATTACAGACATGTACCATCAAACTCTGTAAAAAAATCGTTTTACTTATTTTCATGCATTTGAGTATTTATGCATTATACCTATCTGTGTACAATGTGTGTGGCTGGTTTCCACAAGGGCAGAAGAGGCCTTCAGATCCTCTGGAATTGGAGTCACAGACAGTTGTGAACTGCCATGTGGGTGCTGGGAATTGAACCCAGGTCTCTGAATGAGCAATCATTGCTCTTAATTTCTGAGCCATCTCTTCAGCTCCCAAACTTAGTTGTTGTTTTTTTCCTAGTATTTTTAGAGGATATTTATAGTGGAGGTACAATTATGGATCAAGTGTTAGCTTTTCTCACACATTAAAGGTAATCCATTATATTTTGTTCTCAGGTTTGCAGTGAGTAACAAGTCAACCACCTCCTCCCCTCCATCTCTCTCTCCTTCACTCACTCCTTTCTGCTCTCT
Organism: Peromyscus maniculatus bairdii; assembly: GCF_049852395.1. Classification (NCBI taxonomy): domain Eukaryota; kingdom Metazoa; phylum Chordata; class Mammalia; order Rodentia; family Cricetidae; genus Peromyscus; species Peromyscus maniculatus. The sequence goes on along the minus strand of NC_134873.1, from coordinate 42,747,426 downwards.
TTTAGACTCGGTCTCACTGTGTAGCCCAGGCTGTCGTCTAGAACTCACCATCTAGCCCAGACTGGCATTTAACTCATGCAAATCCTCCTGCTTCAGCTTCCCAAATATTGGAATTATAGACATGAGCTACCACCACATTCAATTTGAATCTCTGTTTGTATGTTTGTTTGTTTTGGGGGAAAGAGTCTCGTAAAGCCCAGGCTGACACTGAATATGCTATATGGCCTCTGGTCCTTCTGCCTGTATCTCTCAAATTCTGGGATTGAAGATATGTGCTGCTATACCCTTTTATGTGGATCTGGGAACCAAATCTAAGATCTCACACAGGAAACTGGGTGGTGGTGGTGCACACTTTTAGTCCCAGCACCGGGGAGGCCGAGGCAGGTGGATCTCTGTGAGTTCAAGACCAACCTGATCTACAAAGTGGGTTTCAGGACAGCCAGGGCTAAAAAGAGAAACCCTATCTCAAAAAAAAAAAGAAAAAGAAAAAGAAAAAGAAAAAAGAAAAAGAAAAGAATAAAAGGAAAAGATCTCTACAACTAGATAAGCACCATACCAACTGAGTCATAGCCCCAGACTTTTTTTTTTAAATATTGAGACAGATTGTCTTATAACACAGACTAGTCTTAAACTCACTGTGTAGCCAAGGATAGCCTTAAACTTTGAAGGAATTTTATTTTATTTTATTTTATTGTGTAATTTGAAGGAATTTTATTTATTGTATTGTATTGTGTAACCCTGATGTCTCTTGTACACTAGGCAAGCACTCTAACAACAGCTGTATCCCTGGCCTGATCCTCATTTCCTTCTTTCCTTCTTTCTTTCTTTTTTTTATTTATTGTATTTTATTTATTTTTTTTTTAGGCAGAATCTCTCTGTGTAGTCCTGGCTGGTCTGGAACTTTTTATGTGAATTAAGTTGGTCTGAGATAACAAAAATCCACACGCCTTTGCCTCCCAAGTGCTGGAATTAAAGTTGTGTGCCATACCGTGCCTGGCCCTTTATTGAAAACATGGTATTCGTTCATGTGTTGTGTCCATGTGTCTGCCATGTGTACACAGGCTTACAGGGCCCGGAAGAAGGCACTGGGTCTATGAAACTGAAGTTTCAGTGATTGTGAATGTCCTGATCTCAGGACTGGGAACTGAACTCCTGGGAAAGAAACCAACGGCCCTTAACCACTGAGCTATCTCTCCAGCCCAGAAGTAGTAATTTTTTTTGTTTGTTTTGTTTTTGAGATAGGACTTCTCTGTGTAGCCCTGGCTATCCTGGAACTCACTCTGTAGAGCAGGCTGGCCTCGAACTCACAGAGATCTGCCTGCCTCTGCTTCCCAAATATTGGGATTAAAGGCGTGTGTAACACCATTCAGCTTCTTCAGTTACTTTAAATATACTGCTGCCTTTTTATGTTCAGAGTATGGATACAGAAATAAATATGATAAGTTTTTTGATAATATAGCTTGGAATTTATCGAGTAATCTGAGTCTCAAGATTTTTATCAGTCTTGAAAGTTTTAGTTACCTCTTTTAATATTGCTGCTGTTCTGTCCTCTTTCCCTTCCTTCCAAAACTCCAATTAGATGCACACCAGTAATGGGTTCCTCCGTAACACACACACACACACACACACACACGCACGCACGCACGCACGCACGCACGCACGCACGCACGCACGCACGATACTCAATAGCTCTCGCACTTGCTCATGCTCCAGCTGCCAGGCATTACCATAAGTTGTTTACATTCATTTGTTCAGTCATCACAAGAACCCCATAAAATAGGAACTTGCAGTCTTCCAAGAATTCCTTACAGATAAGGAGCAGGAAATAGGAAAAAAAAAAATCAGCTGCCAAAGGTCACAGAGATAGCAAATAGAAGCAACAGGACGTCCAGGAACCCTGAAAATCTGGTTCCATGATCCAGTTCTAATGCTTTGAGATCTCCCTGCGAAGTATTTTCCCTCTGATGCTTATGTGGGGGAGAGGCCTGGGGCTTTTCTATTGATGTTAATTGTTTATTCATCTCTGTAAAGGCCAAGCAGGATTTTTTAGACCATTGACTTTGTTTCTGGAGTCTTTTTCTAGTTGGTCCTTTGGACAGTAGGCTTATTGACTTGAAGGGAGCCGTACCAATGCTATATTTAACTTGATAATCTCATTTTTTTTTCTTGTAAATATTGGTTGAGAGGACTGGCTTATTCAGACTAAATTCTGAAATAATCATTGAAACTACCTCAATCCTCTGTCAGAACCCCACAGTTTTTGTTTGTTTTCTTCGTGATTTTGAGACAGGATCTCATAACAAAGCACTTTGGCTAGTTAGGAGTTTCTGAATTAGCTGCTTCCCATCGTGAGAAGAAGTTTACCTGATCAAGGTTGAGAGCAGCACTAAGCTATGTGTTGTTGTTGTTGTTTTAAGACAAAGTTTCTCTGTGTAGCCCTGGCTGGCCTGGAATGCACTCTGTAGACCAGGCTGGCCTCGAACTCATAGAGATTTTCCTCTGCCTCTGGAGTGCTGGGATTAAAGGTGTGTATCACCATGCCCTATTCTGCTGTTGCTGCTGCTCCTGCTTTTATTGTACATGTATTTTTCAGTGCAGGGTACCACTAAGTAGACTAGGATGGCCTCAAACCTTCAATCCTCCTGCCTCATCTTCAAGTAGTAGCTAAGATTACAGTCATGTCAATTCCAGATTTTTATTATTATTATTATTATTATTATTATTATTATTATTATTATTTGTTTTTCGAGACAGGGTTTCTCTGTGTAGCTTTGCGCTTTTCCTGGAACTCGCTCTGTAGCCCAGGCTGGCCTCGAACTCACAGAGATCCGCCTGCCTCTGCCTCCCGAGTGCTGGGATTAAAGGCGTGCGCCACCACCGCCCGGTCTCTTTTTTTGGTTTTTTGAGACAGGGTTTCTCTGTGTAGTTTTGGTGCCTGTCCTGGATCTTGCTCTGTAGACCAGGCTGACCTCAAACTCACAGAGATCCAACTGCCTCTGTCTTTGAGTGCTGGGATTAAAGGACTGTGCCACCACCACCCAGCTCCTAGCTATTTTTTAATTCATGAGCTCGATTGTGTGTGTGTGTGTGTGTGTGTGTGTGTGTGTGTGTGTGTTATTGTTGTTGTTTAGAGACAGGGTTTCTCCATGTAGCCCTGACTGTCCTGTAACCTGCTCTGTAGACCAGGCTGGCCTCATACTCACAGAGATCTGCCTGCCTCTGCCTCCCAAGTGCTGGGGTTAAAGGAGTGAGCCACCACTGCCCAGGTGTATTCCTTGGTTTTGAGACAAGGTCTCCTGTGACCCTGGCTGATCCTGAACTCAGTATATAGCCAAGCATGACCTTGAACTCCTGATCCTCCTCCTGCCCCTACCTTACAAGTGCTGGGACTGCAGGGTATGGTAATGCTCATCTATTTTTCATAACTTTAATGTTGCCTTTTATTTTGTCTAATGGGTATATAGCAGTTCATTTGGAATGACTCAGGTTGGGATGAAGCTCAGTTGGTAGAATGAATACTTGTCTTGCTCTCACAAAGCCTTGGGTACCAGCACATGCTCACCATCACCATGGTGTACACAATGTCAGAGGTCAGAAGATATCTCAGGAGTCAGTTTTCTCCTTCTGCTGAGGGCTCCTGGGATGGACAAGGACTGAACATGTGCAGGAATGCTTTCACCTGCCGGGCCATCTCGATGGCCGAGGTTTTCCTTTTTTCTTTTTCTTGACTGTACATTTACACACAAATTTCATTAACAATTTAAAATCCAGGGGCTGCCATTCAGTGGATAAAGCGCTCCTGGGCACGTGTGAGGGCCTGAGTTCAAATCATGCAGAACCCACATAAAAACCAGAAGCAGTAGTGTGTGTCTAATCCCAGTGTTTGCGCAGCACGATGGGAGTCAGAGGCAGGAGAATTCCCAGAAGCCTCAGTGAGACAGCAGCAAACACAGACCCTGCCTCAAATGAAAAGGAAGCCAATGCTGACATCCATAGCTGTCTTCAGACTTCCACACGTATGCCGTGACATGGGGGCACTTGCATCTGCACACACACACACACACACACACACACACACACACACACACACACACGAATACGTACACACATGTACACAGATCTTACGTACACACAGAGCCTTTAAATATCGAAGAGTTCAGGTACCAGCAGAAGCTGCAAATACTGAAAAACACCCCGGACATTCCGCTAGAAAAGCTACAGCAGTGATTCTCACCCTCCCTAACGCTGCGACCCTTTAATACAGCTCCTCCCGTGGTGCCGACCCCCAACCGTAAAATTATTTTTGTTGCTACTTCATAACTGTCATTTTGCTACCGTTATGAATCATAATGTAAATAACTGATTTACATTATGTAATTTACAATGTAAATGCAGGGTATCTGATATTTGACCCCCTCCAAAGGGTTGTGACCCACGTGTTGAGAACCACGGAGTTAGAGTGTGAGACCTCACTTGGGGCAAACTTACATGGTCAGTTGGGTTAAAAAGTCAGAATGGGGGCGAGGGGGAGTCAGAATAGGTTTTGGTTTTGTTTTCGTTTTCGTTTCTGAGACCAGGTCTCTCTACTATATAGGTCTGGCTGTCCTGGAAATCATCGTGTAGACTAAGCTGGCTTTGAACTCACATAGATCTGCCTGCCTCTTCTCCAGAATGCTACTATTAAAGGTGTGCACCGCCATGCCCTGCTCAGAATGCTCTTTTCGAAACAGGTAGTTGGGTAATATTAAAAAAGAAGTCACCGGTAGTTTATGCAAAGACGGAGGAAAGGGCATGCCGGAACACTGTTGGCGGAAGAGTGGAGACTTCTCTATTTCCAGCTGAGTGGGTCTTAGCTTTCTGGTATAATCAGTGATGTTGAATACTTGTGTGCCAGCGCAAGCTTGTGTGTTCAGGAGGATCTCTTGTGCATTATCAATAGTGTGAACTAATAGTGGTGATCAGTCTAGCCTGGACTAACTTGCTATGACTCCAATGACCGAGAGCATAGGTTTGCTGGAAGCCTTATAGAAATCAAGGTACAGAAATAAGCTTGCCTCAGTGACAATATGCTTTAACCAACCAAACCAGCCCATTTTACTTCTCATTCTTTCTCAGTCTCTGCCATGAAAAAAGAGGGAGGCATGGTGGCTCATGCCTGTGATCCTAGCTCTCGGCAGGATCTATCCAGGCACCACCCAGGGCGGTGGTGGCGCACGCCTTTAATCCCAGCACTCAGGAGGCAGAGCCAGGCGTTTGAGGCCAGCCTGGGCTACATAGTGAGTTCTAGGACAGGCGCAAAGCTGCACAGAGAAACCCTGTCTTGAAAAACCAAAAAAAAAAAAAAAAAGTCCAGGGCCATTCTGAGCAATGCAAGACCTTGTCTCAAAGCAAAATGAAAGAAAAACAAACCAAAAACCATACTGAATGTCTAAAACACATGGACTAAGGGTCCTAGACAGAAGCTCATTAGAACTTTAGAAGCCATTTATTACCCACTTTGGCATCTGACCCAAAAGTCCCTATTGGGCAAAACCTTTGGGATGTATTAACAAAGCAGATTACTAGTTGCTAACAGCCCAGAAGCTAAAAATGGCCTCAGATCTGAAGCCAGGGGTTTCTTTGCTGGGATCTGCCTATCTGATGTTTCTACCAACGTATTTGAAGTTATGCTGATTTGTGACTTTGATTGATTTATTGTTCCATTAATATGAAAACTTACTGAAACTAAGCTGGGCATAGTGGTGTGCCTTTAATCCCAGCACTCGGGAAGCAGAGGCAGGCGGTTCTTTGAGTCTGAGGCCAGCCTGGTCTACGGAGAGAGTACCAGGACAGCCAAGGCCACATAGAGAGAGTGTGTCTCAAACAAAACAACACACACTCTCACACACACACTCACACACACACACACACACCAAGATTAAAAAAAAACAAAACAAAACAAAACAACAACAACAACAACAAAACCGCACCATGGAACAGTTACCACTTTGGAACTTTGGAACTTGGGGTATCCTGTTTTCCTGGGCTGTGTTCACTCATAATTGGCTCCAATAAAACTCTCTCATTCCCTTTGCTCGGAAGAAATCAACAGTTGTTGAATCTTTACCTTATGAATAAGCAGGAAAGAACAAGTAAGTTCAAAGTCCCTCTTCCGGGCTCCTCTGTCAGTCACGCCTCTTGCTAACATGAGTGTCCCAACCACCTTTACTATGCTTCGAAAGAAAGGAAAAACCCACCCGGGCACTTCCTCTTTTGTGCTGTCTCTGCTCGTTGAGCAGAGCATTTCATATCAACGGGAACAGCCTTGCTGTTAAACTTCAAGTAGATTAAAAAAAGAAAAGAAAAGAAACTTATTTTTAAAATGACTTTCCTTCACGCTTCGAGAAGGAGGCAACTGGATTGCTTGGCCAGGTACCTCAGGGAGAGGGAATGGATTTTAAGTCACTTTCAGAGCCAAATATTGAAATCTGAGTGTAGGTTCATTGAAACCTTGTGTCTGTGAGGTTTTCCTGCAGTGAATGGTTGGCCCACTGGGCTGATTTGCCTACAGGGAGATCTTGGGGGTGGGGGTGGGCAGGGGGGGGGCGGGGGTGGGCAGGGTGGGGTGGGGGCAGGAGGGTTGTTGACTTGGTCGGCTGGAGTTTAACTAGGATTTTCTGCATTGGTGTTTCAAGTATACTGAGCACCAGGGGATGCATTTGTATTTTGTCTGAGACAAAAAAGACTTTGAAAACGCTTTTTGGCACTGTGGAAAGGAAACCCAGAGCTGACAGGGAGAGGGAGACTGCTTGGTCCATCCTATCTCCCGAGCCTTTGACAAGATACTTGAACTTGGACAGAGAAGGGAAGAAAATCCCTGTTTGTGGGCCAGTGTTTATAGGAAGCGCTTTACAGACCCCATTGTATGATGTGGTGTTTGTGTGATGCTCCGCTTCCAGCCATTATCTCAGTTGATCTCAGGTAGCCTGGTGTAGAGGTGAAAAATGTGGAAAAGACTCGCTGTGGTCAGACAATAATCAGCTGCAGGACTAGGCTCTAATCTTATGGGCTGTCTCTGCTTCTAACAGCTTATCACACTTCTGTAATTCTGCTCGTAATTTTTAAATACTTGTTTTAATTGGTGTATATTCATTGTTCAACAATACCAGGACATTTTCATATAAATCTATAATATTCTCTGAGGATTCCCCACCCATATGCCCTCCAAACCTCCCCTAACTTTTTTTGCTTGTCCGGGTTCCCATTAGTCCAGCTGGTGCCCCTAGACAGTTTCCTTTTGGTCCGCATGACGCACATTAGGTTATTTGCATAACACTAACGGCACTCGGTGAGATGGCTGGAGTCCAAAGGAGACCTAAGAACATTTTAAGTTAAAGTCTATCTTACGAGAACAGTAAACAAATCACACCTCTGCTCTAATTGTTTCCACAATTAATCATCACAACAGTCCAAACCCTGGGGGCAGATAATATGAGTGCTAATATTTCAGTAAAGAAAGCATAATCCAGAGGCTAAGGAGATGCTGGGAAGGGGGTGGGGGTGGCGGGGTAGGGGCACTTGTCACCAAGCTTGTTGACCAGAGTTTGATTCCTGGGACACATATACTATTCCAGAAGGAGAGAACCGACTTTACAAGTTGTCCTCTAACCTCTACACAAATGCTGTGGCTGCGCAGGCGCGCGCGCGCGCGCGCGCACGCGCACGCGCACGCACACACACACACACACACACACACACACACATCAATGTAAAAAAAAATTACAAAGCAAGAAAGCATGTCCCGGAAAGATGAAGTAGCAGGTCTAGAAGCAGCCATCCAGTAAACTGAAGAACGAGGGTTCAGGCTGAAGTCTGCAATGTCAAATCTGAATACACACACATGCCCATTCTGTGTGGTGCCTCTCTGTTCCCGGTTATGTGAGTTCTTTCCCTGATTTCAGCATGAGTTATGGGAAAGACTCCCTAGACAGGAGTCAAGAGGAATTTCAGTTCTCTGAGGAAGTCATTTAATGATTTGTAAGAACATTATCATTTAAGTTGTATATGGTTAGCTCACACCTGTAATCTTAACAATGAACAGCCTGAGGCCAGAGGATTAGCACGAGTTTGGGACTAGATTAAGCTACACAGTGAATCCCAGGCCAGACTTGGCTATGTTGTATGTTTCAAATCAGAAATTATTATTTGCCAAGGTACAACCATAATAAAAGGATCTCTGGGTTGGGGATTTAGCTCAGTGGTAGAGCACTTGCCTAGCAAGTGCAAGGCCCTGGGTTCAGTCCTCAGCTCTGGAAAGAAAAAAAAAAAAGGATCTCCTCCACATAATTCAGTTATTCTTAGGATAGCTTGCCTCCCCTCTCTCCTTCAAATTCACAGGCTCTTTCTTCATCAATTGTTGTTGAATGCATATATGTATCTGTATATACATCTATATTCCCAAATACATCCTGTTGAGTCCTTATAATGTTACTTGTATGTATATTTTCAGGGTTAACCTTTTGGTACTGGACAACCAATTGGTGTGCCGGGGGGAGAGTTACCTTTGGCTCCCAGTTTTACTGTGTTGTCTGTGGTTCTTTGTGTGGGGTTGAGGCCTCATGAACTTTTCCCCTTGTGCAATATGGCATGTTCACTGATGTTCGCCTTGTTCAGCTCATGTTTGGGAGGTCATGTTTGTAAGACTTCATGGGTATAGATACTCTTCCTTCCTTCCTTTCTTTTCTTTTTTTTTTTTTTTTGTTTGCTTGTTTGTTTTTCAAGACAGGGTTTCTCTGTGTAACAACCCTGGCTGTACTGGAACTCACTTTGTAGACTAGGCTGGCCTCAAACTCAAGACTGGCCTCAGACTCACAGAGATCTGACTGCCTCTACCTCCTGAGGGCTGGGATTAAAGGCATGTACCACCACCACCTGGCTTTTTTTGTTTTTTGAGACGGGTTTCTTTGAGTAGCCCTGGCTGTCCTGGAACTCACTCTGTAAACCAGGCTGGCCTCAAACTTGGAGATCCACCTGCCTCTGCCTCCTGAGTGCTGGGATTAAAGGTGTGTGCCACCACCACTGCCTGGTTCATGGGTTTAGCTTTTGATGTTACTAGGAAATACAGTTGCACAGCAAAGTCCCTGATCCTCTGGCTCTTACACTTTTTTCCACCCTCTACTCCAAGATTTATTTATTTATTTTTAAATTTATTTTTCTTTTTATTTCATGTGTATTTGTGTTCTGCCTGAATGTATGTCTGTGTGAAGGTGTTGGATCCCCTGAAACTGGAGTTACAGGCAATTATGAGCTGCCATGTGGGTGCTGGGAACTTAACCTGGTCCTCTGGAAGAGCAGTCAGTGCTCTTAACTGCTACATCATCTCCAGTTCCGATTTATTTATTTTTATTTCAAGTGGTATTTTTTTTAATTTATTTATTAATTATGTATACAGTGGTCTGCCTGCATGCCAGAAGAGGGCACCATATATCACCATAGATGGTTGTGAGCCACCATGTGGTTGCTGGGAATTGAACTCAGGACTTCTGGAAGAGCAGTCAATGCTCTTAACTTCTGAGCCATCTCTCCAGTCCCCTATTTCAAGTGTTTTGCATGCTTGTCTTTATGTACACCCTGTACATGCCTGATGCGTTCTGAGGTCAGAAGAAGATCCCCTATAACTGGAGTTACAGCTGTGGGTGCTGGGAACTGAACCCAGGCCCTCTGCAGGCACAACAAATGCTCTTCAAGGCTGAGCCATCTCCAGCCCCCACAGCCCAGGTCTTTACATTGGTGGGTAACTCAGAGCACATGAAATCCAGGGCTATGTGTTGATTTTTATTCTCAAAGGCAATTCATAATTAGTTAATCCACCCTGATTTGGTTCTCTGTTTGTCATTCTGTTGGTAAGAACAACATTTCCAGTATCCAAACTGAACACTAATTCTTAGCCTCTTCAAAATATTCTGAGCTCTTCTCCTGATGATCTGGGCAGTGGTTTTAGTTGATTGCTTTAGCAGACAGGTGAGTAGGTGACCCACTCTGGGGAGAGTTGATTCTGCTGACATAAAAATAGAGGAAATTTTATGGTTTCTTCCTGTGCTTTCTTCTTTCTTTTTTTTTTCCTTCCTATTCTCACTTTCATTTTTGACCCAGTCAATGGAGGACTCATTCTTTCCTCTTCTGGGAAAGGTAGATATGGCCTTAGCTACTGTTCTACTGCTGTGAAGAGGCACCATGACCACAGCAACTCTTACAAAAGAAAGCATTTCACTGGGGCTGGCTTACAGTTCCAGGGGTTTGGTCCATTATCGTCATGGCATCATGCAGGCAGATGTGGTGCTGAAGAAACAACTGAGAGTTCAACATCTGGATCGGCAGGCAGCAGGAAGAGAGACAATGGGCCTGGCTTGAGCTTTTGAAACCTCAGAGCCCACCCCCCAGTGACACACTTCCTCCAACCAGGCCACACCTACTCCAACAAGGTCACCCCTCCTAAGCCTTTCAAAGAGTTCCACTTCCTGAGGACTAAGCATTCAAATATATGAGCCTATGGGGGCCATCCTTATTAAACCTCCACAGACATGGAGGGACGACTTCACTGTAGGGAATCTTGCTGTGTACCAGACAGTGCCTTGTTATCACAGACTCAGCTTGTCAGTGGTAGATCTGGAATCCGAGTTCAATCCTAACCTGAGACCAGACCTTTGCTTGTCCTCCTTTGCTACCCCTATCTTATTTTCGGGCTCTTTCTCTCAAGGCTCCTTCCTTATGCCACTTTCTCTGTCTACTTATGGCTTTGTAACTTCCTGGTTTCAAGCCAGTAGGTCCGGCTCCATCTTTTGATACTTCAATCTCAATTATCCTCTTGGCTCTGATTGGCATCAGTGGGAAGTAATTGAGGTGCTAGTGAAATTCCACTGGACCATGGTCTATCTCAAGGCAAGTTGGGTTCTCATTAGGAGTTGGCCATAAATAGCCCACTTAGAGCAAGTGTGTGTGTGTGTGTGTGTGTGTGTGTGTGTGTGTGTGTGTGTACATGTAGACTCCAGAGGCCAATGCCAGGTGTCTTTCTCAATGCCATGGTGTCGCTACCTTTTTGTTCCCAACAATATGGTTTGCTAAACTTGGTACCACTAGTTAACTAGTGACACTGGCTGGCCAGTGAGCCTGTCTCTAGCTGCCTTCTGTACTAGGACCAGATTTCTACATGGTTCCTGGGGATAGAAATCTGGTCCTCACATTTCTACAGCAAGGACTTGAGTCATCGCTGAGCACGTTTTACATGGCTTGGGCCATCATCATTTTCTCATCTAGAAAAGAAGCGTGGGCTTGAGAAGAAGCAACTCCAGTCCTTTCGTTTGAGCATTTTTGTTTTTGTTTCGTTAGTTTCCTGGGATGAACACGGGCTTCATGGGAAGGAGAAGTCTTTGGCGTTCCCATTTGGAAAAACACATCGTCTACTGAGATCAAGGAAAGTGGAGAGCTTTGACTCGGAACAAGTAAGTACCCTACAAACAATATCTGTCTAGCTATGGATATTGTTGGCATTATCAATATATCAATTCATGCTTGCATTTGACTATCTGTGGGCTTCTCAGTTAAATACTCTTATGTTGTCTTGAGAATTTATTTTAAAACATGGCAAGCCTATGGGGAAAAGGCAGATGATAGATGGGGCAAGACTTCAAGAGTGCCCAGGTTGTACTTTAAAGTGTGTGTTCTGGCCATCACCTGTTCAGGGATAATTTTCCCTCTAGACTCCAAAACACTACATCCAGTCACTTCAGAGAAATGGTACAGAGCCACGTGCTCCTCAAATTAACTGTTTCCATTTTGATACCAGTGTGTTATCCAGTGTAATAGCCACTAACCACTTGGGGCGATTTAACTGAATTTCAATATTAAAACTTAATTTACTAATGTAAAACCCAGTTGCACATGAGGGCATAGTATCGCACACCTTTAACCCCAGCACTCAGGAGGCAGAGGCAGGCGGATCTCTGTGAGTTCAAAGCCAGCCTGGTCTACATAGTGAGTTCCAGGACAGCCAGGGCTCTCCCCAGATGAGATCCCAGAGGGAGAGCAGCAGGATTCCCTCACAGGACTTGTAGACAGCTGTTCTCCTCATGGCAGCAGTGGGGATCTGCAGTGGTGAGGTGGAGGAGCTGGAGTGAGACCCCAGGAGTTGGGCTGCCTGATGGTGCATTTTGGACCAGAGTGGACTTGGAGGCTTTGGGAGGGACATCTTCACTTTCCACTTAGTCATGAGAGATGGAAAAGCCAGGGATAACCTACTATACAAAGAAAACTTGCAGACTGAGAGTATAAGACCAGGAGGATGTGCCTTTGAGCTATCACTGAGACGGTGAACTACAGTACCTGGGCATGGTTTTGTCTGTATTTAAGAGTTAGACCCAGGATTGGGGCTGTAGTTTGGTGGTAGAGAATTTGCCTCCCATGCTTGAGGTTGTAGGTTCAACCAATCCCCAGTACTGCCAACCAAACCAAACCAAACGCAAAAATAATTTAAGATACTACAGAAACACACACACACACACACACACACACACACACACACACACACACACACACAAATGATATAGCTTCCCTAGAAACCAGGAGAAATGAGAGAGCTTAGACTGAATACTGTCTAATACTTTGTAGTGGTCTTTTTCAGAAAAGACTAAAACTTGTGAAAGATAAAACACCTCTTCCGCTGGGTGGTGGTGGCGGCGGCGGTGGCGGCGCACGCCTTTAATCCCAGCACTCAGGAGGCAGAGGCAGGCAGATCTCTGTGAGTTGAAGGCCAGCCTGGTCTACAGAGTAAGATCCAGGACAGGCTCCAAAGCTACACAGAGAAACCCTGTCTCAAAACAACAACAACAACAACAACAACAACAACAACAACAAAACACCTCTTCCTTTGAGTTGGGACAGGAAGATAAGGACTGAACATGTTGACATATTGCTTTGTATGGGATGAAGTACAAGAGTTCTCCTAACAGCTCCCCAGGTTACACAGAGTATGTGCTACAGTTGGTTCTCCGTGGTGAAATGTTGAATTTTCAGATTTTTGCTAGCGAGTCAACATATATGGTTATCTTGAAATTGGCCACGGTAGAAATAGCGAATCCCTTACTGGGCTCGGTAAATGCTACAACGGGGATGTCCTGTCCCCAGAGAGCCTGGCTGTTACAGTTGGCGGGATTTCAGATTCAAAGGAGAGTTGTCAGAGGTTGCAGATGCTAAAAAGTGGCCGAGCCTATGCTGTTGCATTAACTTTCCCTGGGGGAAATGTGAACATCTGGTCACCCCAGGCAGAGCCCAGGAACACACTCGAGTAACCAACCATTCCACCAGTTTGTTGGTTTGCTTGTCGGAGCCCAGGTGAGGGGTAACAAGTATGGAGGATGACTCCCCGTGTAGGTATAGAGTCCCTCCTCCAGGCAACCTTCCACACTCTATTCTAGCACCTCCCAAGTCAGTGTGACATGGAGGCAGGAAGGCTGGGAAGGGGGACACAGGAGAGAGTAGCTGCCATCTCAGTCAGGGCCTAATGATCCCCCCAACTTCTCCTCCTGCGGGAGACTATCGACAGGTGCCATATCGTGAGGGTCTCCTGTTCCAATTAAGATGGTAATGGCTCTTGTGCTTGGAGGATGGGGCCATGCATTACTTCAAAACCCATGTTTTTGCTACCGTGACTTTACTAGAGATTTTCTTGTTTCTGGTCCCCACTCCCCCACCCCCACTTTGGAGACAGGGTCTCACTATGTAGCCCTGGCTGTCCTGGAACTTAATCTGTAGACTAGGCTGATCTCAAACTCACAGAGATCTACCTGCTTCTGCCTCCTTAGTCTGGGATTAAAGGTGAATACCACTATACCTGGTGCTCACTATCGACTCTGCATAAGTGGACAAAATCACCCATCTAACGTAACCACCCAAGGGAAACCATCTGGCTCACTGACCAAAGTTAGGGCTGTGGCGTTCTGCAGAACACATCTTTGTTTTGTTTTGTTTCCTGAGACAGGGTTTCTCTGCGTAACTGTCCCGGCTGTCCTGGAACTTGTTTAGTTAGACCAGGCTGATTTCAAACTCACAGAGATCCACCTGCCTCTGCCTCCTGAGTGTTGGGGTTAAAGGTGTGCACCACCACCTCTCCCTGCTTGCAAAGTACTTCTTGAGGGCCTGAATGTCAAGCATCTGGCATCTGAATGTCAAGTTCAAGATGAGCCTGAGGGGGAGGGAGATGGAAAATATGCAGCCTTGGTGCGCTGGTGACAGGCATGTATATTTCATGTAGATTAAAATAAACGAACAAATATTTACCTCCATCTCTTCAGTGAACTTCATAAAGGAAAACAGTCAAGCCCTCATTCAGAGGATGGGCATCACAGTTATCAAGCAAATCTCAGACGAACTGTTCGCACTGAACGTTCTCAACTATGAAGAAGTCGCCGTCATTTGCTGTGAGAAGGTGGAGCAAGACGCTGCCCGCGGGATCGTTCATATGATTTTGAAGAAAGGCTCAGAGGCCTGCAACCTCTTTCTTAACAGTCTTGAAAAATGGGACCGTACTATGTATCAGGACTTAACTGGACAAGGTGAGTGTTGTTTTGCTCGCCTTTGTCCCACCAAAAGGAACAAACCATTAGGAACACCCACAGTCCCTTTCATAGCATTCAGCTTGTCCTCCACCTTTGTGTTGCTGGCCAGGGACTTTGAGTCATTCACAGTAGACACTTGACGGTGAAGCCATATCAATAACCCCAGAGCTGGGCAAGAAATGAATTAAGTACAGTCTCACCTCAAAGTCGAACTGGAATGCTGGGTGTGGTGGCGTTGGCTGCCATGGGAGATTTGGGGAGGCTGAGGCAGGTGGATGGGGAGATTGAAGCCAGGCTGGGCTATATATAAATACTCTGTTTAACTAGAACACAAATAGACGAAGCCAGCAATCCTTCAGTCAGTCATCTGTGGGCGAGTGGCCCGCTGACTGTCTATCTCATGTTGCAGGGCCATGGAAAAGTAACCATTCTACTTCCCATGCACTTCATCATCATCAGGCTATACCTCCAACTCCTCATGTTAATTATTTGAAACGAATACATTGTGTCATTGGCCACAGTTTACCCCATCCCACATTCTCAGCCACATCTTCCACTTTCCTTAGCTAAGAAGACAAAGGCTCCTCTCATTTCCAATCTGCTGCTGTAAGATTTGATGGCAAGAAGGGGGAAAGGAAAGATAGAGAAGATGGAATGAAGGGAAGGGTGCTGGGGGAAATCGACGGGTATTTGCAGCCTGTTGTGGTATCTTAGAACCAGGGCAGAAAGTCCAAGTCACCCCCAGCTGGTTCTTGGCACCTCCTGCCATTCATCCCCCTAAGCCCGGGGCTGCAAGGATGTCTTAGTTAAGGTATCTCTTGCTACGAAGAAACACCACAACCAAAAAGCAAGCTGTGGGGAGAAAGGGCTTAGTTGGCTTACATTTTAACATTGCCGTTCATCGCTGAAGGAAGTCAGGACAGGAAGTCAAGCAGGACAGGAACCTGGAGGCCGGAGCTGATGCAGAGGCCATGGAGGGAGTGCTGCTTTCTGGCTTGCTTCCATGGCTTGCTCAGCCTGCTTTTTTCTTATAAAATGCAGGACCACCGGCCCAGGGGTGGTACCACCCACAGTGGGCTGGGTCCTCCCTCGTTTATCACTAATTGAGAAAATGCCTTACAGCTGGATCTCATGGAGGCATTTCCTCAAGGGAGGCTCCTTCCTCTCTGATGAGTCCAGCTTGTGTCAAGTGGACACACAGAGGAGATGCAGAATCAAGCCCTCTCTAACACTGCCTTTTCTCTAACAGGTATTTTTCATCAGAACATAGAAGAAGACTTGGATGTTTTGGCTCAGAATTTAAAATACTTATACAACAGCCCTTCCTTTCTGAACTTCTATCCCCTGGGTAAAGATATAGACATCATTTTTAATCTGAAGTTCACCTTCACGGAACCTGTCCTGTGGAGGAAGGACCACCGTCATCACCGCGTGGAGCAGCTAACCTTGGGCAGTCTGTTGGAGGCTTTTCAGAGTCCCTGCCTCATTGAAGGAGAGTCTGGCAAAGGGAAATCCACCCTGCTGCAGAGAATTGCCATGCTCTGGGCCTCTGGGGAGTGCAGGGCTCTGAACAGGTTCAAACTGGTCTTCTTTGTCCGCCTGAGCAGTGCAGGGCATGGACTGTTTGAAACACTGTGTGATCAGCTCCTGCACGTCTCCGACTCCATTAGCAAGCCAAGGTTCATGTCTATGCTACTGAAACTGCACCAGGAAGTCCTCTTTCTCCTCGATGGTTACAATGAATTCCAGCCTCAGAACTGCCCAGAAATCGAAGCCCTGATAAAGGAAAACCATCGTTTCAAGAACATGGTCATTGTCACCACCACCACCGAGTGCCTGAGACACGTCAGACATGTCGGCGCCCTGACGGCAGAGGTGGGGGATATGACAGAAGACAGTGCCCAGCTCCTCATCCAAAAAGTGCTGGTCAAGGAGCTAGCGGACGGCTTGTTGTTCCAGATCCAGGAGTCCAGGTACTTGGGGAACCTGATGAAGACCCCTCTCTTCGTGGTGATAACCTGCGCGATCCAGATGGGCAGGAAGGAATTCCGAGCTTACACTCAAACCATGCTGTTCCGAACCTTCTACGACCTCCTGATACAGAAAAACCGGTACAGACACAGAGGCGGGACGGAGCGTGACTTCCTCAGGAGCCTAGACTGCTGCGGAGACCTGGCCCTGGAGGGTGTGTTCTCCCACAGGTTTGCTTTTGAACCCCAGGATCTGGCCAGCACGAACGAGGATGTCCTGGTGACAACCGGCCTCCTCTGTAAGTACACCGCGCAGAGGCTGACGCCCAAGTATAAATTCTTCCATAAATCGTTCCAGGAATACACGGCAGGGCGAAGACTTAGCAGTTTGTTGGCGTCCAGGGATCCAGAGGAGGTGAGCAAGGGGAATGACTATTTGAAGAAAATGGTTTCCATCTCTGACATCACATCCCTGTATGGCAATCTGCTCCTGTACACGTGTGGGTCATCCACAGAGGCCACCAGGGCTGTCATGCGGCACCTTTCAGTGGTATACCAGCATGGCAGCCTGCAAGGGCTTTCTGTCACAAAGAGACCTCTCTGGAGGCAGGAATCTCTACAAAGCCTGAGAAACGCCGCCACGGAGCAAGATTACCTGAAAGCCCTCAACGTAAATTCTTTCGTAGAGTGTGGCATCAATCTTTTCTCCGAGAGCATCTCTAGATCAGTCCTGAGCCAAGAATTTGAAGCTTTCTTTAGTGGGAAAAGTTTATACATCGACTCAGAGAACATCCCTGATTACTTATTTGACTTCTTTGAATGCTTGCCGAATTGTGTGAGTGCACTGGACTTCGTTAAGTTGAACGTCTATGGAAGAGCTACCGCGCCACAGCACAAGGCTGGGGAGAGCAGCCCTGGGGTCCTCCGCGTGGAAGGCCCCTCAGAAACCTACATCCCCAGCAGGGCTGTGTCTTTGTTCTTCAACTGGAAGCAGGAATTCAAGACTCTAGAGGTCACGCTCCGGAATATCAGCAAGTTGAATAAACAAGATATCAAACATCTGGGGAAGATATTCAGCTCTGCCACCAACCTCCGGCTGTACATCAAGAAATGCACAGCCGTGGCCGGGAGCCTCAGCTCAGTCCTCAGGACCTGTAAGAACATCCAGTCCCTCATGGTGGAAGCCAGCCCCCTCACCATCGATGACGAACAGCACATCACGTCCGTGACAAACCTCCAGAATTTGAGCATTCACCACCTGCAGACCCAACGGCTGCCAGGTATGGGCGCATCCGAAGGACATCGTTAAGGCTGGCTGGCACTGGGCAGGTGCTAGAGAACACTGAGACTTCTGGTAATGTCTCTAACGCTTGTTACCTCCTGGGCACATCCCCAAGCCTGGCTTACCTTCTCTGTTTTTCCTCAGTCCTTTATTTCACCTGCCTTGAGGCTCTCTGCAGTTCCCGCCTCCAACTGATGATTCTCTGGAACTTTTCAGCTGCCAACGATTTACTTATTTTATGTTTTCCTTCTCTCCTCTGCTCTCCCCTCTCTCCCCTTCCCTCCCTCATCTCTCCTCTTCCCTCCCCCCTCTCTCCCCTCCTCTCCATTTCCCTTCCCCCCTCTCTTCCCTTCTCCTCCCCCTCTCCCCTCCCCTCCTCTCCCCTCCTCTCCCTCCTGTCCTTCTGTCTTCTCTCCTTTCTTTTCTTCTCTGGTCTTCTTCCCACCTAACTTCTGTCCACTTCTCTCTCCTCTCCTTTCCCAGCTCCTTCTTCAATACAGGGTCTCATATGTAGCCCAGGCTAGCCTCACACCTGCTGCAATCCTCCTGCTTCAGCCTCCCAAGTGCTGGGATTATAGGCACGAGCACCCCATCTGGCTATCCTTTATCTTTCTGTTTAATTCTGCTCTATTTGAACAGCAGGCTTACAGCTAAGTACACTCCCCTCCATTTCTGACAAAACAACCATGTTTATGTGACTATCGTGAGCACTGGCTGCCCTATGTGATAACTAAAATCTTCCGATCGGTAATAGGGATGACAGTCACAGTAAACAATGACGGCACCAGCGAGAGACAAATGCTGGTCTGTTTTCTTTTGGCAGGCGGTCTGACTGACAGCTTGGGTAATCTGAAGAACCTCGTGAAGCTCATACTGGACAACATTAGGATGAACGAGGAAGATGCTAAAAACCTAGGTCAGAATTTGGTTTCTTTAATATTCTTATTACTGTAGGTATGATGATATGCATGGTTAGTTTAAGATTATTTGATACTGTCTGCATCTGTAGAAGGCAAGATCTTGTGTGTGTGTGTGTGTGTGTGTGTGTGTGTGTGTGTGTCATGATCCATGTGGTGGTTTGAATAAGAACAGCCCTCACAGCTGGGTGGTGGTGGCACATGCCCTTAATCCCAACACTTGGAAAGGCAGAGCCAGGTGGATCTCTGTGAGTTCAAGACCAGCCTGGTCTACAGCTCGAGATCCAGGATAGGCTCCAAAACTGTACAGAGAAACCCCGTCTCGAAAAAGAACAAAACAAACAAACAAAAAAGAATGGTTAGCTTAAGATTATTTGGCACTGCATCTGTAGAAGGCAAGATCTTTATGTGTGTGTGGCGGGGGCATGTGCATGGCATGATCCACATGTGGAGGTCTGGTGGTTTGAATAAGAACGGCCCCCACAGGCTCATCTATTTGAATGCCTAGTCACCAGGGAGTGGAACTCCTTGAAAAGGTTAGATGAATCAGGAAGTGTGGCTTTGTTGAAGGAGTATGTCACTGGGGGTGGACTTCGAGGGTTCAAAAGCCCTTGGCAGGTCCGGTCTCTCTCCCCTTTGCTGCCTATAGATCAGAATGTAGCACTCTCAGCTCCCTCTCCAGCACCATGTCTGCCTGTGTGCTGACATGCTCCCCGCCGTGATAAATGGACTACTGGCCAGGCGGTGGTGGCACACTCCTTTAATCCCAGCACTCGGGAGGCAGAACCAGGCGGATCTCTGTGAGTTCAAGGCCAGCCTGGTCTACAAAGCGAGGTCCAGGAAAGGCGCAAAGCTATACAGAGAAACCCTGTCTCGAAAAACAAAACAAGAAAAAACAACAAAAAAAAAATTTTTTAAAAATGGACTACTAAAGCTTCTGAAACTGTAAACCAGCCCCAATTAAATGCTTTCCTTTGTAAGGGTTGCTGTGGTCAGGGTGTCTCTTCACAGCAATTCGGACAGTGACTCAGAAGGAGGTCGGAGGATTACTATGAAGTCTGTCCTTGCTTTCCACCACATTTGAGGGTCTCTTTGTTGTCTGTTGCTGCACATGTGGCTTGATGGCCCACAGGCTCCTGGGGACTCCCTTGTCTCCACCTCCCACTCACTGTAGGGACACCCGGATTAAAGATGCACACCACATGATTAACTTTGAGTGCTGAGGATTTGAACTGAGGTCTTTGTGCGAGTGCTGTGTGTGTACTCACTGATCCATTTCCCTGGCCCCAGCAATCTATTTTACAAACTCCTGACCACCTCGGTTTCTTGGGACACTCTCCATCTCCCAGGACAAGGCTTCAGCAACATTCTATTCCAACTGTACCCCATTTATGTGTGGCTTTTTTTTTTTTAGAGAGAAAGTCATCAAGTCTTTCATGTCCCCTTTCCCTGGATGATTTAAAAGTTTAGAGTTGTTTCATTAGTAAAACTTTAAAAGAGGAACGAGATGCCAGAAAGCATGAGCTCAGGAACAGAAGCACAACTCGAGGCTTGCCATAGAGCCCAGGGCCTCCAGAACAGAGAGGGCTGAGCGGAGCAGAAACCACCTTTGTGCAATGTCCGGGTTTTCCTTTCTCTTTTTTCTTCTTCTTCTCGCCTTCACTCTTTTGTTCTGTCTCTTCCCTGCCGAGCCCTCCATAAAACGTTCTTCTCTTTGTTCTTCATTTCACTGCCTGCCCAAGTATAACTCTCTGCAATAATGAAAATGTGGCTGACCCCTTTTTCCTTATATAATACTCAAGTTAATTTAGAATTCAGTAAACACACAGTGTATAACTAGGAGTTGTGTCGACTATCGGAGCTGGAAGGGGCCCCAGCACATCCTGCTCAGTGCATTCACTTTACAGAAAGTCAACCGCTTCTAGAACGGCTTCCTGATTCGCCCAAGATCTCAGGTGTGCCCCCCAAGACAGTGTACTTGCATTAGGAAAGAATCCAAATGTGAGGGGTTGGGGATTTAGCTCAGTGGTAGAGCGCTTGCTTAGCAAGTGCAAGGTCCTGGGTTCGGTCCTCAGCTCCAGGGGGAAAAAAAAAGAGTCCAAATGTGAGCCGGGCAGAGGTGGCTCACACCAATAGTCCTGGCACTCGGGAGGCAGAGCCAGGCGGATCTCTGTGAGTCCGAGGCTAGCCTGGGCTATAGAGTGAGTTCCAGGACAATCAGGGCTTCACATAGAAACCTTGTCCCAACAATACAAAACAAAACAAAAAACAAAAAGAATCCAGTATAGTGATATTAGTAATAATTACTATGTACTAAAAAGTTGCCCCACACTAGGTCAGCAAGTACACTATATAGTTTTCACACTTAATCCCATCAAACATTCACAACAGCCCTATTATGTAGGACTAATGACCCCCAAAGCCCCAGCTGAAATGTTGACACAATTTGTAGCTAAAGTTTTCCTGCCTTGCCCACAGTCAGGACAAATCTCTGTCACCCGCCAGTCCCACAGCTGCTCAGACCCAATCAAGTAAACACACAGAGACTTATATTGCTTACAAACTGTATGGCTGTGGCAGGCTTCTTGCTAACTGTTCTTATAGCTTAAATCAATCCATTTCCATAAATCTATACCTTGCCACATGGCTCATGGCTTGCCTGCATCTTCACATGCTGCTTGTCATGGTGGTGGCTGGCAGTGACTCCCTCCGCCTTCCTGTTTTCTCTGTTCTCCTCTCTGTTAGTCCCGCCTATACTTCCTGCCTGGCCACTGGCCAATCAGTGTTTTATTTATTGACCAATCAGAGCAACAGATTTGACATACAGACCATCCCACAGCAATTATGGAATTGTGAATCTTGAAGTCTGAATGACCACAAACCTCACGTATACACCTCCCATTGCATCAGTTAACATTTATTGAGAGTTTACTATGTTATACCTACTGAATGCATCACATACATTATCTGCAATCTCCCCTGAGCTCCAAAACATGGGGATCGATACAACCTTAATCTGAGGGATGCATCTCAAAGGCAGAGCACTTGCCTAGCATGCACAGGGCCCGTGTAAAAGCTCCAATACCGAAGAAGTGGAGGAGGAGACAGATAAGCTCCAAAAAGTCACTGTGTATTTCTTTCATGCATACCATTGACTCAGGATATATATTGATGATTTAAGTTCCACCTAATCAATCCTGAGTGCCACATCAGCACCAGGGCTAAGCATGAGGGGCGCTCCAGGACGCCTTCAGCTGTCCTGTGGTTAGAAGAGGACACTGACTCTGGCTGAACATACTGTTCCGGATGTCGGTCTGGCCCTGTGTCCCGAAGTCCAGAGCAGGGGATCGTTGAGCTGTGCCATTGCACTAGCCGTCCACAGGGCTGCAGCACCTGCCGCCCCTCTGAACTCAGCCTCTCGAGGGAAGGAAAGACCAGGAAGAAGGAACAGGTCTGGAATCCAGCAGTAGGGCAGCCTCAGCAGGACGGACACTCCTGAGCTTAGGGCCAGCCTGGGCTGAATCTCCTTATGTAGAAAACAAAGAAATGTATATATATATATATATATATATATATATATATATATATATATATTATAATTTGTTTGTTTGTTTTTACATTTATTTATTTATTTATTATGTATACAGTGTTCTGTCTGCATGTATGCCTGCAGGCCAGAAGAGGGCACCAGATGTTATTCTAGATGGTTGTGAACCACCATGTGGTTGTTGGGAATTGAACTCAGGACCTCTGGAAGAGCAGCCAGTGCCCTTAACTGCTGAGCCATCTCTCCAGGCCCCCTGTTTGTTGTTGTTTTGAGACAGGGTTTCCCTGTGTAGCTTTGTGCCTTTCCTGGATCTCACTCTGTAGACCAGGCTGGCCTCGAACTCACAGAGATCCACCTGCCTCTGCCTCCCGAGTGCTGGGATTAAGAGCATGCGCCACTGCCGTCCGGCTGCATAAATATTTTTTAAAAGAAAGAAGAGCATGAAACAGTTTCTTCATAATTGTCATCCTCCCATTCCACAAATCCGGATTTAACCAGATGAATGCGGTCTGCTCACGTATTCCTTTCCTGTGTCCTTGTAGCCGAAGGCCTGGGGAAGCTGAAGAAGATGCGCTTATTTCATCTGACTCATCTGTCTGGCCTTGGGGAGGGGATGGATTCCATAGTGGAGTCTCTGTCGGGAGAAGCCTGTGACCTGCAAGAGCTGAAGTTGGTGGCCTGCTGTCTGACCGCAAATTCCGTGAAAACACTAGGTAACCCTCCCCTCCCCTCGCTGGATGCGCGACAGAACACTTGACGATTTCACATCGATGAGCTTTGTCCAACCCAGGATTAAAATTATTAATGGCAACAAGAGAGGCTTACGGAATAATTGAAGATATATGTGGGAGGCCAGCTCCCACCTTTTCAAGGGTTCTTTTGAGGACGAGAGAGGGATAAGAAAATAGATTGAAAGATAGTGAAGAGGAGACAGACAGATACACAGGATAACTTTGGGAGGATCTGAGTCAATACCCCATGGCCTTTTTCGATTATACAAAAGGACATTTTATAACAATGCCAAGGGGCGGGGCACATGGCCTCCCCCTTACTAGATCAAAGTACACCACACAGCCAAGTGTAGACCCTTCCAAACACCTGGTAAACATGCCTGTGGTCCAATCATTCCCTTATGCAGCCCTGCTGGGTAGAGCAAGCTCAGATTCTCAGACCCTAAGTAATTTGGGCCTCTACAATTATAACCTTAAGAGAAAGTGAAAAGTAAGCAGAATAAAAAAAAAAATTCCGCCGGGCGGTGGTGGCGCACGCCTTTAATCCCAGCACTCGGGAGGCAGAGGCAGGTGGATCTCTGTGAGTTCGAGGCCAGCCTGGTCTCCAAAGCGAGTTCCAGGAAAGGCGCAAAGCTACACAGAGAAACCCTGTCTCGAAAAACCAAAAAAAAAAAAAAAAAAAAAAAAAAAAAAAAAAAAAAAAAAAAAAAAAAAAAAATTCCTCCTGTCTTGAAATAGCACCCCCCCCCAATTTCTACCATTTTTGTTACAGTGTTATCATCTAATAATTCCTTGGGTAGATGGACAAAGGATAAAGAAAGAGAAGGATTGCCTCAGCATCACTAGGTTTATTACTCTTCCCTTTGCCCTGTTAAGATGGAGTTGGAAGATGTGATACAACCTTCAGTGTTTTGAGTTCCCAAACGTTATGCATACCGATTATAGAGAAAACTTTGCATATTTCTGGATACACTGTTCACTTCAGAGTTTGGGGGCTGGAGAGGTGGATCAGCAGTTAAGACCACAGTCTGTTCTTCCCAAAAGACTTGGGTGCCATTCCCAGCACCCACATGGCAGCTCACAACCATCTGTAACTCCAGTCCCAGGGGAATCCAGTGCCCTCTTCTGGTCTCTGTGGGCACCAGGCACACATGTGGTGCACAGACATACATATAGGCAAGACACCCATACATGAAATAATTTTTAAAAACTTAGATTTTGGAAAAATCAATGGTCTAACCTTTTAATTATATTTATTTGTTTTGTGAGACAGGGTCTCACCATGTATCTCCGGCTGGTCTGGAACTTGCTATGTAGATCAGTCTAAACTGGAACTCACGGAGATCCCCTCTGCCTCATGAATGCTGGATTAAAGGTGTGCACCATCACACCTCTCCTAACTCTCTGAAAATCAGCGTATAGGGGCTGGAGGGATGACTCGGAGGTCAGGAGAGCTTGCTGCCCTTGCATTGGACCCCAGTGCTTCCCAGCACCCACATCTGGCAACTCCCAAACTTCTGAAACTGCAGCTTCAAGGGTTTTGATGCCTCCTTCTGGCCTCCATGGGCAATTGCACTCACTTGCACATACCCTCACATAGAAACACATACACACACACACACACACACACACACACACACACACACACACACATAAAAACAATTAAAAAAATAAGACTATAAAAGTGCTGGGAATAGGCCGGGCGGTGGTGGTGCATGCCTTTAATCCCAGCACTCGGGAGACAGAGACAGGCGGATCTCGGCGAGTTTGAGGTCAGCCTGGACTACCAAGTGAGTTCCAGGAAAAGGTGCAAAGCTACACAAAGAAACCCTGTCTCGAAAAACAAAAAAAAAAAAAAAAAAAAAAAAAGTGCTGGGAATCTATAACGATTATCATGTTTGCATTGATATAAACTTATAGTTAAAGAAGCCCACAGTTAGGAAAGGCTAGACCAATACTGAGAACATACTTTCACTTCTCCACTTTCGCTTATAAATTCCCCATAAGGGAGAAGAGAAACTATAAATATTGATGAAAAGCTTTACCTGCTTTTTAAATAGATTTTGACCTTTATCTGTTTTACTAAAATCAATTCTACGTTGCTACAAAGAACCATTTTAGCCATGGTACCTATCTTATTTTTCAGATCCCTAGTGCCTACCCACCACCTGTCACAGCCCCCCAGGGCCTATGACCTAGGAGACCCCTTCCCCTGACGCTGTGTGAACAAACTTGATCAAGAACCATGGAGTTGGTCTCAGTAGTTTGAGACAGAGAACATCGCTGCAGGCTGAAACTTGTTTCCTTTTAAACAGCTGTGTAAGACAGTTTATCCCTTTTAAAATATGTCAGAAATAGCCAGTGTGGGGATGAACATCTTCAATCCAGGCTCACAGAGGCAGGGATTAACGGCAGAGGCAGGGGGATTTCTGTGAGTTTGAGAGTTCGAGGTCAGTCAAGCCTACATAGTGAGACCCTGTCTTCAACCAACCAACCAACCATGGTCAGTAAAGAATAAACTACAACGTAGTGTCTAGAATTACAATCACTATATTGTGTGGAGCTTCAGGTACCATGTGATGTGGATTTAATAATCAGAATCTGGGACTAGGAAACACCTGTCCATTCAGTCAAAGCCATGAAAACCGAGGGTTCAGCCCTTTTCTACTTCCTTTGAGAAATAATTAATCAAGTCCAATAATGGTGTGTATTGTCATCAGCAAAGGCCAAAAGGATGCAGAATTCTAAAGATATTGGAAAATGCATATATGGTTACTTGGAAATCTTTTCTTTTCTTTTTTTCTTCCAGCACAGAATCTTCACAATTTGGTCAAACTGAGCATTCTTGATATATCAGAAAATTATCTGGAAAAGGATGGACACGAAGCTGTAGAGGAACTGAGTAAGAACGACAGCTCTGCCCAAGCAATGTGCTTCTTAATATGTGCGCTGGATGGTTAGAAAACTACAGCCTGAATCTGGGGCCTCAGGACCCGTGTGCACCCCACTAACTCATATTTCTTAGGGAAAATGCTTAGCACTTTCTTAAACTGCCATTAAGGAACATGGGCCTGTGTCTTTTTTTTTTTTTTTTTTTTTTTTTTTAGGTTTATTTAATTTGGGGGCTGGATAGGTGGCTCAGTGGTTAAGAACACTTGATACTATTGTAGAGAACCCAAGTTTGGTTCCCAGCATCCACATGATGGCTCACAAACATTTATAACTCTGATTCCAGTGAATCTGATGCTGTCTTCTGACTTCTGTGGGTACCAGGCACAGATGGGTACACATACATAAATGCAGACGAAACACTCATACACAAAAAAAAAAAAATTAAAAAATTATCGTGTGTGTGTGTGTGCAGGATATATGCACACATGAATGTAGGTACCTGCAGAGGCCAGAAGAGAGTACTGGATCTTTTAGAGCTGGACACTATGAGCCACTGGGCATGGGTACTGGGAATGGAATTCAGGTCCTCTACAAGAGTAATGTATGTTCTTAACTGTTGAACCATTTCTCCAAGCCCAAGCTTGTGTCTTTGGAGCGATCAGTTTGTATATCTTCACTGTACCTGAGGCTCCTCTGGTTTGCCAATGACAAGGAAGCTAGTATTTGATGCTGATGATAAACTTGTTTACGAAGTTGGTGATAGGGCTGCTCTAACCCCAGACTTGTAAGACTGGCTATACACATATGGTATCAACTTAGTCCTCCAAGGACTGCAATATTATGCTGTTCGGTTTCAGCGAAGGACTCTGCATGAGCTCTCCGATGAGCGAAACATCTGGAGATTTTTTTTTTTTTTTGAGAGAGGGTTTCACTATGCAGCCTGGAACTCTCTACACAGATAGGGTGTCCTTGACATCACAGAGATCCATCTGCCTCTGCCTCTCTTGAATGCTGGTTTCAAAAGGATTTTTATTCTGATAAAGTTGTTACAGGAAAATGAGGCAGGGAAGCAGCCATGCTCCGACAGGCACCAGAAATGCAGTGAAGGATCAGGAAAAGCTAATTATGTATGGCAGGCTTGGTAGAGTGCTCTTCATGACTCTGGGCAACTAACTGGACAGAGTTCACAGTATATATATAGTCTTCTCAGCCTTGTTTCTAACTATTACGTCATTGGTGAGCTCAAGTTTCTATCAAGGCCACATGGCAAAGACAAAAAACAAGAAATTCAAGCTGGGAGTGGCATTGTATGCTTTTGACTCTAGTACTTAAATAAGCAGGCAGACCTCTATAAGTTTGAGGCCCACGGGTCTACACGGTGAGTTCCAAGCCAGCCAGGGATCTATCTCAAAGAAAGGAGAGGAGTTGTAGGGGGGTCAGAACATGTTTTTTTTATAAAACAGGGTCACTGTAAGCAACTGCTTCACCAGATAACTAGATAGCCATCTCTCCCCAGGTGATCCTTGCAGTTCCAATTCCTCTCTCTCTCTCTCTCTCTTTTTTTTTTTTTTGGTTTTTCGAGACAGGGTTTCCTGGAACTCACTTGGTAGCCCAGGCTGGCCTCGAACTCACAGGGATCCACCTGGCTCTGCCTCCAGAGTGCTGGGATTAAAGGCATGAGCGACCACCGCCCGGTACCTCTCTTTGTTTTTGTTCTGAGGTCATTTCCTCTTTAAATTTCCCTGGAAGGGAGAAGCTTTTTAAGGTGCTCAGGGGCACGTGGTTATGATAAAATGACTGATAAATGTCTGGAATCCACTTCAGAAAAATACATGTGTCTGGTCAGGATTAAGCAATCCAGTCTATGATTTGTGGTTTATTGAAGGTAGGATTATTAGTAATAGTTTTATTATTACTATAGTGTTTATATATTTGAATGTTTCCTGTAAAAATAACCAAAAAAATAAGTAGATTCTCATTAAAGATTAAGTAGCCTACAGGGCCACCAAATTTAACGACTGTTCCTTTATCTGCATCCTGCATGGATCTGGAGCTGACGTCATTCCTGCATTCTTTTCTGTTTTAAGTTGGCAGGCTCAGCCTTCTGGAACAGCTAACCACACTGATGCTGCCTTGGTGCACGGATGTGCTCATCAGCCTGCCCAACCTATTGAAGCAACTGGAGGGGGTCCCAGGGCTTGTCAAGCTTGGATTGAAAAACTGGAACCTCACGGATACAGAGATTAGAAGTTTAGGTAGGTACCTCCAAGCAGAACCGAAAGAACAGAGGTTGACTTTAAACAAAGCTCTTACCCACCCCTACCCCCACCAGAGACAGGGTTTCTCTGTGCGGCCCTGGCTGTCCCCGAACTCACTCTGTAGCCCAGGCTGGCCTTGAGATCACAGAGATCCGCCTACCTCTGCCTCCCCAGTGTTGGGATCAAAGGCGTGCGCCACCACCTCCCACCTCTTTTCTTATTTACTAGGATCTTATTTCTGTTGAATGTTAATTTCTGGAAAAAAAATTATTATTGAAAGTCCCCCCCCCTTGTTTCCTATATTGCCTTCTCCTATAGTTTGACACAGGAGGAGGCCTGCCACATGTTAGTTCCTCAGCCTTGACCCCAAGTCGATACATTTCTGTTTGTCCTAAGTTTACCAGCCTGTGGTATTTTGTTACAGTAGCGCAAGAACGCCCTTTTTCCTTGGTGGTCCCAGAGCCTTGAACTTCTGTCTTCGTTGGAGTTCTTTTTTTGCTCTCAGCTGGCTCTTCTCATACTTTAGAGTGAGGTGCAAGCTGGTAAGATACTCTTTGTGTCTTAGGAAGAGGAGGACTTTAAAAAATTATTTTACGTGTATGAGTGTTTGCTTGCATATATGTATGTGAACTACACATGTGCCTGGTGTCCATGGAGCCAGAAGGTGTTGGATCCTCTGGTATGGACTTATAGGTGGGGTGGGATATCCTGTGGGTGCTGGGAACCAAAGCCAGGTCTTCTGCAAGAGCATTCAGTGCTCTTTACTCCAATCCATCACTCCAGCCCTGGAGATGACTCTTGATTGGCTGTGGGAACCAGGCATGCAAAGCGGCTTTGCTTCTTGGAGGCAACTGAGTTTCTCCTGAGAACCTTCCAGTCTCCCTCCTAGAGCATACAGGACCTAGTGTCCTGGGAAGAAGGCGGAGTTGGAATACCTACTGCTTTTGTGGGCTTGCTCTCTGGTCCCCTCTCCCAGTACCCCATCTGTCATCTGATTATCAGGTGTCTTCACACTGTGCTGTAAGCCCAAAATGACAAGGACTATGCACACAGTCTGTGGTACACGGTAGATTACTCAAATGCTTGCCGAATCAATGCATGGTGCCACAGTCTATTACGCAGGGCCTATTTTAAGGCTCCAGGTTCCAGCCTGTCATAGTGGGGAAATCATGGGCAGGAGCTGGAGGAAGCTGGCCACCTTGTACCCATCGTCAGGAACAGAGAACAATGAAAGAATGCATGCAGGCTGTTCCGTTCTCTTCCTCCAGTCAGGGGATGGTGGCGCCGACAGTGGGCAGGTCTCACGGCCTCAATGAATGCAATCGAAATACCCTCAACCCCCCAGGCATGCCAAGAGGCCCATCTCCCAGGTGATTCTAACACAAGACGATCTCACACCGATTCAGGTGAACTGAAGGGCAGGGTTAGAGGCGCCTACGGAAAGCACGTGATATTTGGCCATTTGCATTCTCCACAGCCCACAGACGGCCAAGCTCCAAATGGCCAGATTCTCTTCCTGTGGCATCCGGTTTGATCCATATTCCCTCAGCAGAAAGCACGTCCTTAGACCTTGGAGACTGGGGCTTGTTCTCCGTTCCCGCGCCTGCGCACACTGAGGACCATCCCGGAAACTCAGCGAAGATCCTCAAACTGAAACAGAGAGCCACAGAAAGAGCTCATGTTCTCATCACAGAGCGGGGGGTGGGGGTGGGGTGTTTGACTTTTCTAAATTCCTTCTCCTCGGTAGTGGAAAGAAGTTGCTCTTTGGGAAGAAAGCCCACAAACTGGGGGGGGGGGGGGGGAGAAAAGAAAAGAAAAAGAAAAACATTTTGGGTTCCTGCCGTGCTGGGAATCACATAAGGGTGGCAAAATAGGAACATGAGCTGTGAAGGCTGGGAGAGAGCAGCACTCTTAGAAAGGGAGGTGATGCTGGGCGGTGGTGGCACATGCCTTTAATCCCAGCACTCGGGAGGCAGAGGCAGGTGGATCTCTGTGAGTTCGAGGCCAGCCTGGTCTACAGAGCGAGATCCAGGACAGGCACCAAGGATCCACGGCTGGCTGGAGCTGGAAGCTGACTTCCTTCCTATCCTGTAGTCCACAAATGTGCAGCAAGCAGACGGGGCAGCTGCGCCCTGCGTGGCCTTTCCCAGACAGCTGTTATTTTGACTCCTTCGTTCCTTGGTTTTATTTTTACCTTCCTTGTCATCGTTATTGTCATGGGGGCCTGTCAGGCCTCGTGGGAGGAGACAAAACAAAAAAGAAAGTGGATGGCTGATTCTTTTCATCGTGCCGTGAAAAGAATCACTTCTCCTTCTCTTTCCTTCGTAGAAGCTTAGATACACTTAGCAGGAAGGGAGTGTGGAATATGAGCGGCCATGATTCCAGATGAGCAGTTTGTCTTCTAAGAATGTTAAAGCATAGAAAACGGCCCCGAGGGTGGTCTCAGCAGAGGCAAGCACAGATCTGAGAAATGAAGAAGCCCGGGAGGCACCCTCTTCACCTGGATTTGCCGACTTCTCCACTCTTCTCTTGATGACGGCGAGGTCAAGATACCTTTACCGCAGGCATTTGCAATGAAGAGCCTAAGGAACTTTCTAGACTAAAATTGGCCAAGGTGATCAAAGTCCTGGCTGACTTTGACTGAAGATACTCTGAAGCGAGCACCAGGTGCTGTGTCTTAGCAAACTACACAGGCCACACAAGATATCTGCCCGTTAATTCTCAGACCTCCTCACCAGGGAGCGGGCCAACAGGCTTCCTGAAAGTGGCTAAGAGCATAATCGCTCAGTGTACACCTGGGTAATCCTCAGCCCACACAGGCTGGTTCCACAAGACCTCATTCTTAATTTGCAGGCCAAATCAAGGATGGCAACGGCTTTCCTTATTTGTTTGCTAACCTTTGCCACGGCCCTGACTTGGGCTTTTTGGAGGCAGGGGTTAGCACTATGTAGCCCAGGCTGACCCAAATTTGCAGTCCCCTGCCTCAGGCTCCCAGAGTTCTGGAATCACTGACTTGTGCCATTGCAGAGATCTGGTGTTGTGTCTGTGAGGACAGGCTTCTTTCAAAGACTATGGAGAGGGACCTTCACAGTGTCTTTTCCAGGGAGCATCTCTTCCTACTTAGGAGTCCAAACCTGCCGGGTGGCGGTGGCACACATCTTTAATCCCAGCACTTGGGAGGCAGAAACAGGCGGATCTCTTAGTTTGAGGCCAGCTTGGTCTTACAGCAGAGTGAGTTCCAGAACAGCCAGGGATGACAGAGATATTTTGTCTTGAAAAAGGAAAAAAAAAAAAAAAGGTCCAAACCAAACCTCGAACCCTCGTTCTGCAAGGTTGTTGTAACAAGCATCTCCCAAGCAACCCCAAGTTTAATTTCTAACAAACCCCTCCATGCCCACTGCAGGGCAAGGCTGAATGTGTTGACTCAAGCCCATGAATGTAGCATTGTGGGAGGCCGAGGCAGGTGGATTGCAGGGAGTTTGAGGATAGCCTGGGCCATGTAGCCAAACCTTGTCTCAAAACACCACCACCACCACCACCACCACCACCACCACCACCACCACCACCACCACCACCACCAAACAAACAAACAAAAGGAGCATCTTCTTCCTTTTTCATTTATGACATGGATTTCTCTAGGTAGCTTGGGCCAGCCTTGAATTCATGATTTTTCTGTCCCTGCCTCTCAGGTACTGGGATCAGAGGTGTGTGTGTGTGGGGGGGGGGGGTGGCGGGGTAAGGCGAAAGGTTTTTTTGCTTTTGTTTTTTCCCATACAGCAGGATTTACCTGACTCCAGTACAGGGTATAGGGGAATAAGGAATAAACAGCGAAGGCCTGTGGTGTTCTGAGAATCAGCAGGAGAGGACATCCCCCTCCTCTGTGTAGGAGGCCCTTTAGAGTACTCTATTTTTAGGGAGCTGAGGATTTCCCAGAAGAGGCTGGAAGGCATAAAAATCAAAGCCCTCTCTAGATGATTCTCATTTACTTAAGTTTACAGGTAGGGATATTCTGCACCCAAAGATAAAACTGTTAAGTAGCTTTACTTCTACAAACACGGAAGGGCCTGATATTGCCTGTTTGATTCCAATCTTAAAAACAACGCCTTAATATCTAATGGCATCTCAATGTTTAATCAACTTTCCACTTCCGGGAGGAATCGGGACTAAGGTAAAACACACACACACCACTTACATTTGCCTTCTGTATGCCTCTACCATTGATGATCTTAGACATTAGGAAACAGAATTCATAAATCTAATGGACACAGACACAGGCTGCCTGTAGGGATTCTTTCTTCCCGGGGCACAGCACTGGTCTACACACGGTCATCTTAAAAATGGAAAAATGATTCACGGTGTGTACTCATTTCATTTTGAATGTGGCTTCCTTCCAATTAACATGCTTATTTCTTCACCCAGGTGCATTTTTGGAGACGAATCCTCTGAGAAACCTGCAGCAGCTGGATTTAGCAGGGAATTGTGTGAGCAGTGATGGATGGCTTTCCTTCATGACTGTATTTGAGAATCTTAAACAATTGGTATTCTTTGACTTTAGTACTAAAGAGTTTTTACCAGATGCATCACTGGTGAGAAAACTTGGTCATGCGTTATCGAAGCTAACTTTTCTGCAAGAAGCAAGGCTCATTGGGTGGGAGTTTGACGACTATGATATTAGTGTTATTAAAGGCACCTTTAAGCTAGTAATTACTTAAAGGTACCCAACGCCACCAAATTCTTTAGAGACTCCTTTACATTCAGTGGATCATTACACATTTTGGAGAAGCCGGCTGGAGAGATGGCTCCGTGGTTATTACCACTGGCTGCTCTTCCAGAGGACTTGGGTTTGACTCCCAACACCCGCAAGGTGACTCACAACCATCTGTAACTCCAGTTCCAGGGGATTCAACACCGTCTTCTACCTCCATGGGTACCAGGCAGGCAAGTGGTGCACATAAACATGCCGGCAAAAATACTAATAGACATAAAATACAATTTAAAAATACTTATATAAAAAAATCCTGCGGAAGGAAGTCGAACATGACCAAGAAGGGGGAGGGGACTGAGAAACACGTTTGGCCTCATCTCTCCACTTAGGACATCTGGATGGTCTTCAACTGGTGTTTGTGTTCCTTGGCCCTAAGAACATTGGGTCACAAAATCTTGACATTCCGTGTTCCTCTGTACTTAGTACAGCACCTGGCCTATAGACTCCACAAGTACTGATGAATATGTGACAACTAAATTACAAATAAATAAGCTAAAATTGTCTAGAGAATAAACTTCACCTGTGCTATTTAATTCAACTGCTTGAGGGAAAACATTTTTGGAGTGAATAGAGCACTTTCTCACATGGAAAGTGTTATCAAACTTGAAGGATAGGTGTTCTTTAAAACGAACAAAGACTGATTTGTATATATGTAAGTGGTGTGTATGCCATGGTGTACAGGTGGGGTCAAAGGGCAGCTTGTGGGAGTTGGCATTCTCCTTCCTTCCAGAGGATGGAAGATCTAAGTTAGGTCCTTGGGCTCTGTGGTGCTAAGTGTCTGTATCTGTTGAGTCGTCTACCAGCTCCAAATGGGCATCTGGGGTCAAGCAAAAATTGGCAGTTCAATAACAGCTCAACCTACCGGGTGGTGGTGACACATACCTCTAATCCAGCACTCGGGAGGCAGAGGCAGGTGGATCTCTGTGAGTTCGAGGCCAGCCTGAGCGAGTTCCACGACAGCCAGGGCTATACACAGAGAAACCCTGTCTCGAAAAACAAAAACAAAACCAAACACACACACACACACGCACGCACGCACGCACGCACGCACGCACGCACGCACACGCACACACACAATTTTCTTCATAAAATGAAAAATTTTAAAGCTAGTTTATTAAAATGAGCCCAGAATTCCATTATTGTCAGTGTTTATGTAATGTACATTATGTCAGTAAATTGCCATGTGTTTAAGCTCACTAAGATGCTGCTGTGGAAGCGGGGTGGCCCCCATTCCCATTTCAGACCCAAACATGTTTGTCTCAAAGCGTCCTTCAAGGCCCCCTGTCTGGGGGGTGGACTGTTGTGTGAAATTTTGTTTGTGTTCTGGCAAATAAAGCTTGCCTGGAGATCAGAGGGCGGAGCTAGCCACTAGTCAATCATAGAGGCCAGGTGGTGGTGACTCACACCTTTAATCCCAGCACTAGGGAGGCTCATGCCTTTAATCCCAGCACAATCAGGAGGTGGAGAGAGGCATATATGGTGGAGACAGGATCTCAGGCCCATTTGGTCTGAGGATTCGTAGACGTACGAGGTCTCTAGTGGCTGCTTCTCTGCTTCTCTGATCTTCCAGGTTATTACCCCAATATCTGACTCCTGGCTTTAATTGATAAGGCTAATTAGGATCACGATTCAATGGACTGGCCCTCTGACACTGTGATGGGGAATGAGGAGAACAGCAAAACAGCCCAAGGCTTTGTCTGGAGGTGGTGGTGGCGCACGCTTTTAGCCCCAGCACTCGGGAGGCAGAGGCAGGCGGATCTCTGAGTTCGAGGCCAGCCAGGTCAACAGATCGAGTTCCAGGACAGGCACCAAAGCTACACAGTGAAACCCTGTCTCAGAAAAAGAAAACCAATTGAAAGAAAGAAAGAGAGAGAGAGAGAGAGAGAGAGAGAGAGAGAGAGAGAGAAAGAAAGAAAAAGAAAGAACAAACAAATAAACAAAAACCAGCTCAAGGCTAAACCACGTGTCCTTGAGAACAGCTAGGTGAGCCATTTCCAGGAGAGGTTACAATTGTTTGCCCCATGATACGGAAGTGCCCAAAGAGGGCGAAGCTGCACACCCAGGCACGGGAAGTTCCATTGGGAACTGTGATTGGCCGCCTTACCAGTCTGTGGGGTGCGGTTGCCTCTCATTAGGTGATTTCACCTCTGTTGCTGTCTGTCTCCACTTGGAATCCTCACTAGAAGGGACACTGCTCTGCCCAGACTCTACAAGAACTCCAGCCAGCCGCCTTTCAGGGGCTGCCCCAGTGGGATTCTGCTGATGTTTTGAGCGCCAAGTCGATGACGTCTTGCTATCTATCTTCGTGTATCTCTTGCTCTTTAGTCTTTTACCTTGACTTAATAAACTTACTCATTCACAACCAAAGTATGGCTATTGTAAGTCAATGGACAATTGACTAAATGTAACATGGAAAACTGGAATTTTTTTATAACTCATTCCATTTTACCTACGGTTTGGTATTTGTAACCAAAATAAAACACTGAGAATAGTGGACTATTTACAAATGTACTACATTTGTAAATGAAAAAAAAACTTTACTTAAAACCTGTTACTTAAAAATTTAGACTATACCTGTATGGTGGCTCAAAACCTACAATCCCAGCACTTGGGAGACTGAGGAAGGGGGATGATGGGTTTGAAGCCAGCCTGGTCTATACAGCAGGATCCTGCTTCAAAAGACTAGTAATAAGAATTAAATTGTGCTAGGTAGTAGAATATGTCTCACAATTTCCAATAAAAACTTTTACTTTTTATTTAACAAGAAATGGTTCAGGAGGACCTCAAAAAAACGTAGCAATTAAGCTTAGAAAAGCTACAAAAGAGACTTTGTCTTTTCAAATGGACACTTGGTTTCCGTTTCCTGAAATTGGCAGCACACATGAAGCTCTGGAGGAATGAAGTACTGTGGATAAAGCCAAGTGCGGATGCACACCCCACTTGGCTTTCCCATTAGGGGTGGGGTCATACCACACTGTGGGCGGCTACAAAACAGCTGATATTCAAGCTGAGAGAAACGGGCTTTTCGAAGGAAGCCTACTCAACACCCATGGCATTTTCAAAGACCCCACTGCCACAAGAACATTTTACAAAAATAGAGTTTATAGGTTTCATGAAATATGAACAAACCTGCAATAATCGGACACTTAAATGGTTGAACAGTCGATGCAAGTTGGATTACTAAATACACCAGAAGCCAAGGAGTCGACATTCCCCATATAAAGACAAGGGAGAGTCCTTCAAGGTCTTGGCTGCCCCGTCCTGCTGTTTCCATACCTACTGGGTATATGTGGGAACGTGGGCCTCAAGCCCTGGCCTGCTCCAATTCCAGGAACTGCCAGTCCTTGGCTGAGCACACTGCTGTATGGCGTGTATCCACGATTAAGACCCAGACCATACGGCCTTGTCTGTGTGTTCAGAATAACTGGGCTCATGTTTTTCCCCGGGGTATTAAATGCAAACTCCGGAGGTGGGCTGGTAGGTTTGGATGGTGTGGACGTGACGGGGGTCATGTCATCAGTATGCTTCAGAAGAGGCATTGGGATTATGTGATGGTCTGAGAAGTGCAGGACGTTGGGGGCAACAGGCCCAGAGAGTAAGGCAGGTCTAATCCAATCATCCTTGAAAATCTGAACAGTCAGAGTGGACACAAGTGTGTACAGCCTGCTGGTCACGTGAGCAAGAACCATCTGTTCATTGGCATCTCGTCGAATTCTTACATGTACTGACCCAGCCTGAAAGAGAAAAACCACAGACTGCTTAGAATTATAAGACTGAGAATTCTGCTTTAGTCACAACTTGATTGGTACTCGGTATTTTCATTAAAATAAGAAAAAAACATACCATCTTGCTATTCACTACTGGCACTTATCAATGTAAAAGGTGAAGGAAATGATTTGTGACTTTTTAAAAGACAGACTAGATGCAGTTCAGTTGACAGAAGGCATTCAAGGGCCCAGGTTTGATCCAGGTTTGTGCATAAACCAGGCACAGCGGTGCACATCTGAGACCCTGGCACTCGGTAAAGTACAGCGTGGAAATACAGAAAAGCTAGGATTCCGTTACAATGGCTGAAGACTTGAAAAGACTTGAAAAGAGCAGATAACTGAATGGAATTTCAAAGAGCAGGAAAAGAGATGGGGTGCAGTGGCTCATGGCTTTAGTCCCAGCACCTAGAGGCAGAGGCAGGAGGATCTCTGTGAGTTTGAGACCAGCCTGGGTTCAAATGAGAGACCCCGCTTCAATACGTAAGTTAGGAAATGATAAGAAAAATACCTGACATCAACCTCGGGCTTCTATATACCTGTCCACACACATACACATACACACGAAAATGCACTGTAGGGGAGTGTTGGTTGGTACAGCCATTATGCAAGGCAGTTTGATATTTTGTTTGTATTAAAAGTTGTAAAAATTTGATTATTCTATGATTCACAAAACTCACTTCTAGAAATTGTTTTCCTTTGTTTTGAGACAAGGTCTTGAACTCACAGAGGTCTCACTGCCTATGCCCCCTGAGTGCAGGAACTAAAGACATGTTTAAAGAATAATCATGGGGGGGGGGTGTGACTGGAGAGATGGCTCAGTGGTTAAGAGCACTGATTGCTCTTTGGGAAGACCTGGGTTCAATTCCCAGCACCCACATGGCAGCTTATAACTGTCTGTAACTCCCGTTTCAGGGGACCTGATACCCATGGCAAAACACCAATGCAATACAATTAAAAAGAAAAAAGAAAAAGAAAAATCATGTAGGTATGTATAAAAATTATTTCAAAAACTGCTCACCATAGCCTATTTAAATAGGAAAAATAGAAAACAATCCAAACGAGCATTAGGGGACTGACAAAAGAATTCAAGGATATTTACACAAAACTCTGCAGCCATTAAAATAGATACTAGGCAGTCCAAGGGCGTGTCTTCGTGGCAGAGTACTTGTCTACCATATACAAGGCCCTGAGCGTGAGCCCCAGTACCATCATACATATATACGCCCAAATATTTTCACAAAAACAGACTATGACAACAAAACTGAAAGCCCATGACCGTGTGTTGAAAACCTAAGTGCTATGGTATCTATGAAATCGAAAGCATAAGCTCTGCGTCCTGAAAGGTGCCAGAATTGTGACGGGGAAGGACAAAGAGGCTCCAGAGACACCGACTGACCTAAAAACCCCAAAGCAGGTAAAGGATAGCCACTGCCTGGGAATCTTAGACATGCCACCCGAGAAAGGCCCTAGACACTGCGTCCGCAATGACATCTGAAGCTCTGCAGTAGCTGGAGCCCTGTGACCTTACAAAACTAACCAGGCACAGCTCCTTTCTAGGACAAAGGTCCACATTAAGAGGAACTGGGGGGCTGGGGAGATGGCTCAGCGGTTAAGAGCACTGGCTGCTCTTCAAGAGGTCCTGAGTTTAATTCCCAGCACCCACATAGTGGCTTACAGCTATCTGTAATGGGATCTGATTCCCTCTTCTGGTGTGCATGAAGACAGGCCACTTATATACATAAAATACATGAATAAATAAATATTATTTTTAAAAAGGAGAAGGAGAAGAATGAAATAGTAGAGACCTCGGGTCGGGGAGGTTAAGCCAGCAGGAGCAGAGCCAGCAGACAGACAACACTTCCTCATTAGAGCCCCATGCGTTTTTAAGTGCTGCTCTATGTAAGCTACTCCTCATTTTAAAGTCCAGGAAGGCATAAGGACAAGCAACAGGGCTGGGTGGTGGTGGCCCACACCTTTGATCCCAGCACTTGGAAGGCAGAGGCAGGAGGATCTCTGTGAGTTCGAGGCCAGCCTGGTCTACAAAGCGAGTTACAGAACAGCCAGAGCTACACATAGAAAGCCTGTCTTGAAAAACAAAAACATCAACAACAAAAAAGAGATTTTATGGAGTGGAGAGATGGCTCAGTGGTTAAGAGCACTGGCTGCTTTTCTAAGAGGTCCTGAGTTCAATTCCTAGCAACCACATGGTGGCTCACAACCATCTATAGTGGGATCTGATACCCTATTCTGGTGTGCAGACATACATCATATAAGTCGATAGAGCATTCATATATATAAAACAAATAAACCTTAAAAAAAGAACAAAAAACAATAAGTGCTTTAATCCAGCACTCAAAAAGCAGAGGCAGGTGGATCTCTGTGAGTTTGAGGCCAACCTGGTCTACACAGTAAGTTCCAGGGTAGCCAGGGATACAAAGAAATCCTGTCTCAAAACTAACAAAAGGATATGTAAGTCAAATGTGACGGCGCATGCTTAGAAGACTGGGAAAAATCTTAGGAGCTCAAGGCTATCCTGGGCTACAAGAGTGTGTTCCAGAATAGCCTAGTCTGCAGAATGAGATGTCGTCTCAAAAGAAAAACAAACAAAAATACATAGTAGGAGAGTATTTAATAACAGGGAAAACAGTGAGGCATGAGGTCCCATATTCAATTCTCCACACCTATAACAACAACAACAAAAACCTCCAGTACTTTCAAGGTTAAATTAAAAAGAATTAAGTGATTGAGCCTGTCAATATTTCAGATGCCATTAAACAGGATAGAGAATCAAAGCTTCCATGAGAATGTTTTTTTTTTAATTTTTTTTTTTAAATTTTGTGTGTATGAATGTTTTGCCTGCATGCCTACATGCCATGTGTGTGTCTGGTGCCTGAGGAGGCCAGAAGAAAGTCAGATCCCCTAGAACGGGAGTTCCCAATGGTGAGCCACCATGTGGGTGCCGGAACGGAGCCCATGTCCTCTGAAGGGCAGCCAGTGCTCTTGACCACTGAACCATCTCTCTAGCCCCAATATAAAAAAAAAAAAATTTTTTTGTTTTTAGATTTATGATTATGTGCATGAGTGTTTTGCCTGCATGTATGTTTGTACACTATGTGCATGTCTGGTGCCTGCTGAGGTCTCCCAAGATTGGAGTTAACAGATGGCTGTGACCCACCATGTGGGTGTTGGGAATTAAACTCAGGTCTTCTGCAAGAGCAAGTGTTCTTAAACACTGAGCCAACTCTCCAGCCCCCCACCATGAAAATTTTAAAGAAATTCTACTTTAAGTTTTAAAAATGTTTAAATTACACTAAACTAGCATGTAGAAAACATACCAATGAGCCAAATCCGAGGGTCCAAAAGTGTTCATTTCGGACTTCTAAGACTCCATCCAAGGTAGATACCTGATCGAAAGCACAGAACAGTTTATCATTTACCTGCATTTGACACAGCAAGGTCGACCAATGACAGTACAGACTTGCTGTAAGCCTAGAAAGGACACAGCCACACCCTGACCAAGGACACACATCAGCTCTCAAGAGGTCTCGGTTATCTCCTGTCTGTTCAGTCCTCACCCAGGCCGCTCCACTCCTTGAATCAGGTGCAGGCTGCTGGGGCTTTAAAGTGCCATGGTTTTGTTTCTGATCAAGGTAGACATGTTTATGACCAACATTTGTGGTTCCAGGTTTCTTCTGTAGGGTGTGTGTGTGTGTACACGTGTGTATTAGCTGTTTCTTTGCCTGGCTCCTCTTTAACAAGTTTGAGTGTAGGTTATAAGTAAATTCCAGGGCTGATATACAGGCACGGGGATCGTGACAACAAAGACGTACTCAGGGCCAGGATCCCGGATGAGATATGCAGCTGTGTTGGAAGAGGTGGCCTTTGGGACACTGACAACCAAGAACAGAGAAAGTGTCCACATCCAAACCAATAAGATTTCTTCCTCATTAGCAGGTGGAACTTTCTTACAAAAGAAAATAACCCACCAACTAAGAAGTTAGGTGGATTAGCATGTAGAAGTGGATTTTCAGCCAGGCGGTGGTGGCGCACGCCTGTAATCCCAGCACTGGAGAGGCAGAGGTAGGCCGATCTCTGTGAGTTTGAATCCAGCCAGGTTTACAGAATGAGTTCCAGGACAGCCTGGGCTACCCAGAGAAACCCTGTCTCGAAAAACCAAAACCAAATTTAAAAAAAAAAAAAAAAGTGGACTTTTGCCTTTAGTCAAATCCTGAAGACAGTGAGAAAAATCCTTGACTCAGCTACCATGGTATCTTGAGATCATTACCTTCCATATTTACTGAGAGTCAATCTGGCTTCCACACTGAGCAGTTTTTCTACTTTTGTCCCTATGTTATAGCTTCTACTGTTAGCATGACACACAAACGCCCCTGGAATAAAACGCTGGAGGTGAATATATTATACATACCCACCCTTCTGTTTCCCTAACATCAGTGTTAAAAAATGACTTCTTCCATCTTACCTCTCTGATCAGCTTGTCCAACTGACCAATAACATGAGGTGGTGTTGTCTGGAAAAAGAAAACAAAACATGAATAGCTTAGGGAGAAAATAGTTTTGCAGTAATGATTCTGAGGCCCCCTACACACCCACAAACATATTTCAAACCAGCCTTTCGATTTTTGACATGTGTCCTGTTATGACTTAGGGAAGAGAGGTCTCACTGGCCCAGCAGGGCGACATCACTAATTGGTCCACATTCATTTCTTTTTCTTTTTTTCTAAAGCAAAATTAGATTAAGGAAAGAACTGCTGGTGGTGGTAGGAGATCCCAGAGAGCAGGACACCATCCTCTTTTTCTCATGAAGCAGATGCTCTCTCCAGAATCCCACCAGACTTAAGGAACCAAGCAGCCAGGGGCTGAGTGACGGTTCAGCAGTTGAGAGTGCCCTTCCCACTGCAGGGTGTGGTGGACATACCTTTAGGGGATCTCTGTGTGGAGGCTAGCCTGCTCTACTCGGTGAGTTCCAGGACAGCCAGGACAATGAAGGAAATCTTGCTCATAAAACCAAACACAACAACAAAAGAGTGCTTGTCGCTCTTGAATAGGCCCATAGTTTGGTTCCCAGCACCCAACTGGAGGCTCACAGTTCCTGCAACTCCAGTTCCAGGGTACCTGTGCTCTCTTCTGACATCTCAGGACATACACACACTCAGGTACACACACTTAACATAAAATAATAGCTAGCCAGGCATGGTTGGCCTACACCTTTAATCCCAGTACTCGGGACAGAGAGGCAGAAGGATCTCTGTGAGTTCCAGGTCAGCCGGGGCTACAGAGAGAAACCTTGTCTCAAAAAGAAAAAAACTGTAAATAATGAATAAAGACAGTATGCAAGCAAATAAAATAAAAAATAAATAAAATGAGGTGAAAAAAGACCCAGCCAACACACTAACAAAAAGTATATAGAAAATGGTGCCAAGAGTAACATTTCATATAGGACATAATACTACATAAGGACTACACTGTGTTCATTACTAAGGTATAGAAAAGAAAGGCCAAGATATATATGCATCTGGCTCTGGGAAACGATGTCTACATTATTTCAATCCCCAGCTTGTCACTGTGCTGATCCAATGACAGGAAATAAAAAATCAGTGGTGGCTAGGTGCTGGTGGTGCACACCGACTTAACCCCAGCACTTGGAGGCAGAGGAAGGAGGATCTCTGAGTTCGAGGCCAGCCTGTTCTACAGAGTGAGTTCCAGGATGGCCAGGGATAGATAGAGAAAGCCTATCTAAAAAAACAAAACAAAACAAAACAAAACCAAGGGTAATCAGACTATGTATAAAACCCAGAGCAGGCTGGAGAGATGGCTCAGCAGTTAAGAGCACTGACTGCTCTTCCAGAGGACCTGAGTTCACTTCCCATCACTTATACAGCAGCTCACAACTATCTGCAACTGCATTTCCAGGGGACCAGACACCATGGCAAAAAAATAAATAAATAAAACAAAACAAACACCAATGTACATTTAAAACAAAACAAAACAAAACAAAAAAAACTCAGAGCAGAGCATATTTATCCAAAAAAATTAAGTATCTAAAAAAATACCTAAACAACATTGTTTTCCCTTAAAATTCAATAAAGAGGTAAATAATTACCAATTCATGGTTGCATGTCACAGGATCACAAAAAAATGTGAGCCCAAACTATTCCAGGGCAATGAAATTCCAACCAGTTTCTGCAAATGAGTTTCTGAGATCACTGTCTGACTTTGTTGCTAACACGGCTCTTCAGTCGTTACTACTTTACCTGTCTGCTAGAACACACACCAAGTTCCTCCCCGGGGAGAGAATGTGCCTCACACTAAACACACGCACCTAATGAGAACGAGAGCCTCACCTGGAGAAGAACTTTCCCGCTGTACACACTCATGGGATACATGGTGCCGAACGTCATCAGGGCAATGGCAATCGCAGATGCAGTATCTACAGCAAAGTAATTACTGCAAGAAAAGCAACTGTCAATCTTAAATGTATAGTTCATCTTACAATTTTACAAAATACCAAACATTAATAACCAAAAACAAAATAAAAAATCACAAATAACTACCATTGTCAAGAGAGCACCTCAGGGAAAAAAAACAACAAGAAATCTCCAAAAAAGTCAGCTTTAGAATTCTTGCTGTCAGTTGCACGCCTTTAATCCCAGCACTTGGGAGGCAGAGGCAGGCGGATCTTTGTGAGTTCGAGGCCAGCCTGATCTCCAAAGGGAGATCCAGGAAAGGCGCAAAGCTACACAGAGAAACCCTGTCTCAAAAAACCAAAAAAAAAAAAAAAAAAAAAAAGAATTCTTGCTGTCAAAGTTTAGTGGAAAGGAATAATTGCATCAATGAGTGTGAAGAGGGATGGTGAGATAATAGATAATAATTGCATCAGTGAGTGTGAAGAGGGATGGTGAGATAATAATTGCATCAATGAGTTTCGAAGAGGGAAGAGTAAGAAAGACTAGTAAGCCTTCCGTTACTCTCCATTTCAATGAACCCCGACACCAGAAGGCTGATCCAGGGATAAATGACTCTCATAGTGATTCCACCCATTTTTCTCTCAGAAATTCTTGTATTCAAGACTTCAAAAGGTGGTGGCACACACTTTTAATCCCAGCACTCTGGAGGCAGAGGCAGGCAGATCTCTGTGAGTTTGAGGCCAGTCTGGTCTAAAGAGTGAGTTCCAGGACTACCAGGGATGTTATAGAGAAATCCAGTCTCGGAAAAAACAAACAAACAAACAAACAAAAAAAACCCCAAAGAAACAAAAGCCTTCAAAACTGAGTTGGGTGTGGTGTGTAGTGACCCACACTTTGAATTCCAGCAATCAGCAGCAAAGGCAGGCAGATCTCTGAGTTTGAGGGCAGCCTGGTCTACACAGTGAATCCTTGAATTAGAAAAAGTAAAATAAACAATTTCAAAGTTCCCCAGGAATCTGCTATAGTGACATTATAGCCGAAGGACTATGTCACATCAATGTCTCAAATTCTGAAGCTCTACTAACATGACAGAGCAAAATAGTAATGGCTACAAGCTGATTCTGAACACGGTTACTTCCCCGCCACACTGGGGATAGAAACAGGAATAAGGCACGGTTTCTGCCGTACAAGGAGCAGGAGTACACACAGGAAAACTACAGTGAAGCACTCTGTGTGTTAGAGAAGTCTCCAAGGGGTCATGGCACACACCAGCAATCCCAGCCTTTGGGAGGTAAAAGCGGGAGGATCCACAGTTAACAGCCAGGCTTGGCTATGTACTAAGGTCCAGGTCACCCATGGGCTAGCCTGGAGCCTGCAGCAGATGTGAGAGATCCTGCTTCAGCAAGCTGGAAGGCGAGCATGGGCTCCCCAGAGCTGTCCTCCGCCCGCCGCATAGATGCCGGCACACAAACAAATACTAAAAAGGAAGGAAGGAATGCTGCAGGCACTCACAGAGAAAATGTCAGGGGATTGGGGATTTAGCTTAGTGGTAGAGCGATTGCCTAGCAAGCCCAAGGCCCTGGGTCCGGTCCTCAGCTGAGGGGTGGGGGAATGTCAGAAAGAGCTGTCAGTGATGGGGAAGGATGCTCAGGTGAGGAAACGCGACCAGGAGGCAGGGAGCTAACACCCTGGAATTCAATGTAAGTATAAAAACATAACTTTAGGAAATATGTAAAAAAGGATCCTAACAATTAAGAATCCATGACAGTACACCTCACTGTTTAAAGGGTAAGTTGGTGGACAATTCAGCTGTAGAAGGGTGATCTCAAAGCAGCTGTAATGTC
This sequence comes from Peromyscus maniculatus bairdii, assembly GCF_049852395.1. Taxonomy (NCBI): domain Eukaryota; kingdom Metazoa; phylum Chordata; class Mammalia; order Rodentia; family Cricetidae; genus Peromyscus; species Peromyscus maniculatus. The sequence continues at coordinate 42,702,441 of NC_134873.1, read as the reverse complement.
TGTTTTTAAAAAGGCGTTAGTTTTACTCTGAAGTGGCTTCTGGCCCACCTGCGCCTCTCCCTCTCAGCAGCAACAGCAGCGGTGACTTAGACCTCGCTCTTACTGCGGCCTGCCTCTCTCGTCAGGCCAGCAGGGGGAATCACATCCTTTTCTGGTCCTCATTATAAACTGTAGTGAGAAATACTGAGGCCTGATTCCCTGAAATTGTTTACAATTTATTTATTTACTTTTGGTTTTTCGAGACAGGGTTTCTCTGTGTAGTTTTGGAGCCTGTCCTGGATCTCGCTCTGTAGACCAGGCTGGCCTCGAACTCACAGAGATCCGCCTGGTTCTGCCTCCTGAGTGCTGGGATTAAAGACGTGTGCCACCGCCACCCAGCCCTGAATTTTTTAGATAGAAACACTTGAGGATAAGACCTGACCAAGTTATACAGGTCATTAGCAAAGACACTAGAGGCCTGGCCTCAAATCCATCTTGTCGACACCCTTAAAGTCAGGCTCCAGAAATCAAAGCACATCTGATAGCAATACAATATACTCACTTGATTTCGATCAGCATGTATGTTATACAGAGAGCAAATGCCCCAGCAAGGTCAATCAGGACAAATGGATTCATGCGGGGCAAGAAGATACTGCTGAGTCCTGGGATAATCCCACACAAACTACGGAAGACCAAACAGTAGTCATTAGAAGAATTCATGAAATATCAATAAGAACACTGGTACAGATAAGGTGCATTTTACTTCTTACAGAACAAAGAGGACTCTGCCACCTTAGAGAATTCTTCTGCGGCATCAATTAGAAAGCCGAGAGAGAATGAGAACCGAACCAAGAGCAGCTCATGCAGTGATTTCAGCTGCAAATCTAAGCATCTGTCATAGACATACTTCTTGGGGAATTCTTGTTAAATTAGGCCAGTCATAAAGTTCCACGGCATCTTACCTTCGACTAAGGTCTGCCACGTGCTCTTGAAGCCAGCTCGTACTAGCAGCTTTAAGGAGAAAATACTTAAATTATCTATATGAAGAGTAAGTCACTACTAGAAAAACTAGCTCTTTCACTTGGAAAACAAGTTCGGCAGCGTCCATGTACCGTGACAACGGCCATGCTTCCCCTCCACTCTACATCTCTCCCCTTTTCATGACACGACACTCGGTCTAAAGCAGCTCTACCTTCCATGCACAGTTGAGGGAGTTAGAGGACTTGACACATCGCCGGTGCTTTTAATATGAAGTCTTAGGGATGGCAAGACGGCTCAGCCTGATGACCTACGTGTGAGCCTCGAGTCCCACATGATGGAAGGAAAGAACAGACTCCCTTGGTCGTCCTCTGACCTTCATGCCATGCTCATGCAGCCCTCCCCCAAATAAGTAAATATATCTTTGTTTGTTTTTGTTTTTCGAGACAGGGTTTCTCTGTGTAGTTTTGGTGCCTGTCCTGGATCTCATTCTGTAGACCTGGCTGTCTTTGAACTCATGGAGATCCTCCTGGCTCTGCCTCCCGAATGCTGGGATTAAAGGCATGTGTGGGTGAAGATTTTTATACAATTAAAAAAAAAATTATCTATATAAAGAATGGGTTCCAGATCATGCCAATTATTAATTCCTTTGGCTCTCAAAAGCCAGGAGTACATCTAAAGATACCGAAAGACACTGACCAGGGACTGTCCCTTGAAAAATAGCCCCCAAACTTAAGTGGCATTCATCCCAGTGTGCTGCTGACCCACTCATTTTATAATGGAATTATGCTGTAAAGAGATTGGCAAGCTTTCTACAGAAGACTGGCCCAGCACTAAAGAGAAGGCAGGGATACCAGAGTGCCAGCTTTCTGGCTTAGCCTGTCATCCCAAGTGTGTTTTTTCGGCAAATGATTTAATCTCTGACTGCTTCAGTGTAAAATGAGGATGATAAAGTATTTGTGTCAATGGCTATGGAGAGAATTACTGAAGACTCATCATCCTTAACCTCTGACTGGTACAGTTTGTATTCCTAACACCTGTGAGGCTGCTGGGACACGAATGAGCACTTCAGAAAATGTTCATCGCTGTCTGTCGTGGTGTTCAAGTTGAAAGGCCCCCCAAAAGTCATCTATCTGTGTTCTCTGTTTCAAAATAGGTACTCTGGGCTGGAGAGATGGCTCAGAGGTTAGGAGCACTGGCTGTTCTTCCAGAGGTCCTGAGTTCAGTTCCCAGCAACTACATGGTGGCTCACAACCATCTGTAATGAGATCTGGTGCCCTCTTCTGGCCTGCAGGGACACATGCACACAGAACAGTGTATATATCATTTTAAAAAATCTTTAAAAACAACAACAACAAAAAAAAAAAATTTCAAAATAGGTGCTCTGTGTGCCCACTCACTTCTTCATCAGTTAATGGATAAATCCTTTCCTGGTTTGTGAGATTTCAATACACTGAAAGTTTAAAAAATGATCAGTAATACATCTACGAAATAGAAAAACTGTCTACTATCTAAACTTGTGAAGACTTTGGGAATCCTTTTATTTGTTTTGTTGGAGGCAGGTTCCCACTATGCAGCCCTGGCTGGCTTGGTATTCATTATGTGGCACAAAATGGCCTCAAATTGATTGCAATCCTCCTGCCTCATCCTCCCATTCTGAGATTATAGGTATGTTCCACCATGCCTAGATAAACCTGTAGTTTTATCGTCATATTATCACTTAGTTCAAAGCTAGTTCACTGGCTTTTATATATTATTTTTAGTTTGTGCTAGTGGGATGATATTCTATATAATTTTCCATGTAAAAACTTGAGAAGCTTTGGGCTAGCTCTTACTTCTCTGCTGAATATATTTCTCATAGATCTACTAGTTAATGTAAAAAGAAAACTGTGGGGTGAAGGTAGTGCACGCCTTTGATCCCAGCACTCAGGAGGCAGAGGCAGGCAGACCTCTGAGTTTGAGACCAGCCAGGTTTATAGAGTGAATTCCAGGACAGCCAGGGCTACACAGAAAAACCCTGTCTCGAAACCCCTGCGCCACCCCCCCCCCCAAAAAAAAAAGAATGAAAAGAAAAAAAAGAAACCCACTAGTTTTTCTAAGAAATTAATTTTTTTAAATTAACAGTAAACTAAAACAAACAAAAGGCATACCTTCAGAGACATAAGCAAAAGGTTTATTCCGGATAGAAAGCATCGTGAACAGGTTGAAAGAAAGAGCCACGAAAGTACCAACTAATAGTCTTCCCCTAGAAAGAACAAAACAGTCACCTTCAATTTTTTCTTGGTAATTCCAATCTTTAACTTCTGTATGTGGAAAGCAGGGAAAGGAAGGGAGAGGGGTCTGTTTTAACTGTCTGTCTGCCAACCAGAATCCACTTGTTCTCTAGCCACATAACGCATGGCTTGCCTGCTGCTGCTCCATTTTACACAGGACATGATGGGTCTCTGACCATCACAATGTTTTCTCGCGGATTATTACTGCTACAGATTTATACAAGTCCTAAGGGAATTTGTGCCAACATGCTAGATGAGTCAGGTGTTCCCCGATTAACTAGTAAGAGGCTCACAGGGTTGGTGAGCATGTGGGTGATAAATACAAAGGCTACAGGGGAAGATTTTGGGGTTAAATGTGAAATGACAGAACACTAGAGGGAGCTGGTTTAGTGTGCTGACCTAGCCCTGAAGTTACAAAATCCTTCCTGAGCCAAAAGCCCAGGGTCTGGGAATTGTTATTGGCAAAAGGGAGTTTTGGGACTTGGAGATTTTCTTCCTGAGATGCCAGTGATAAGACACATGGCCATACTCTGAACTCTGATGCTGGACAAAGTCATAATGGAGCAAGTAGTAACCGGGATCAAAATTAGCAGTAAATTACCCCCAAAATAAAAGTCTTTGGCTGGAGATGTGTGTCGGGGTAGAATCATTTCCCTAGCGTGCACGAATTCCTGCGATTGAGACTAATCCCCATAGTTGTGATAGATAAATAAATGAGTAACCCAGCTTACGTGTGTATCTCAGGCTGCTCCAAAAAGCGCTCTGCACTAAAAGAAAGAAAAATATATCAAATAAGTTCTATAAATTATAAGCATAAAAACCTGTATTAAATATATAGTTAACCCACCCTAAAGTTCACAAACATCTCTTAGTACTTTAGTGGAGATGATGCCAGGAGACGGACAGGTAGGCTATCAATACGCATGGCCACTATCCCTCTACCAAGCCCACGTCAACGCCGAGTCTCTTCCACTCAGAGTCACCTATGACTGAACTTAGAATTAACAAAAAACTACAAGTGGCAAAGAAGAAGGGTCTGAAATCAGGAGGCATTGAACCATCAGAGCTCCAACACTGTCCACTTTATCTGCATACCGTTCAAACCATCACGGGATTTGCTCATATTTCCATGTGTCATGGGTGAGACTGACTGTAATACAGACAAAAATGTACCTTTCTTTGAGTATAAAGAGGGCTCCCAACTGTGCCAAGACGGTAGAAGCAAACACAGCCAGGACTTCTAATCTCTCAAACCTGAAACCAGATAATGGGTTTGAATACCAAAATTCTTCAATTAATAAACCAGTCTTACCAGAACACATATATATTCAAATATTTACTGGCTCAATATATGTATGGGCAGTCTACCGTCAGTCAGCTATTAGACTGTAGAAGCTGTAGAAGAGTGTATCAGCACAGTGGGTAAGGGGAGAATCCTGTTGTGACATCTTTCTGACTGTCAGGGTTGACGGTCAGGTGTCTCCTTCCCTCACTGCTCATTCGTGACCTTCCCAGAGCTATGCAGTTTGAAAAAGATGAGCTTCTGTAGGCTTTTTTTTTTTTAACTCTTTGGGGGCCCACCATCCAGCTCCCAAATAAATACACAGAGACTTATTATTTATGAATGCTTGGCCTTAGCTTGGCTTGTTTCTAGCCAGCTTTTCTAACTTAAATTATCCCATTTCTCTTTAACTATGTTTTGCCTCTGTGCTTTTTACCTTTATTCTATATATCTTTCTTCCCTTTTTACTCCATGGCTGGCTGAGTGGCTGGGTGACTGGCCCCTGGAGTCCTCCTCTCCTTCTTTTCTCACTGCTCCTTTCTCTCTTTTCTCAAGCCTAGACTTCTTCTATTTATTCCCTCTGCCTGCCAGCCCTGCCTATCCCTCTCTTGCCTAGCTCTTTATTAGACCATCAGGTGTTTTAGACAGATGAAGTAACATAGCTTCACAGAGTTAAACAAATGCAACATAAAAGAATGTGACACATCTTTGCATTATTAAACATATTCCACGGTATAAATGAATGAAACACATCTTAAACTAATATTCCACGATGAACTTTCCCTATAGAAGATAGTTGGTCTTCAATCAGGGGCACAGACTATCTGTACCCCCCTACAGAACCTTCAAACAAGCTCCCAAAGGCAACACAGTGAAAACTGAAACAAAAGTATTTATTTTATACCTGTTTCTATAACCTTTATGGCCATTTTTTTTTTGTAGAAACAGCTATTAGCATAAGAGCTAACACTTAACATTTTGTATTGGACACTACTCAGTGCTTAACATATTATTTCAATAAACCTTAAGTACTGTCATGGTTCACCTTGATTGAATTAAGAAACCTATAAGACTAGTGAATCATACCTCTGGGGAGTCTTTGATGGTGTTTCCAGAAATAATTAGAAAAGAGAGCTCTAAGGTAATTAATACATTAATACCTTGACAGTCACAGTATGGGAGTCATAACTGGGAGGTGGCACAAGGTAAGAGATGGGAACCAGCTGGAGGTGACAGTGAGAGGCATGCCCTGGGTCATTCTGATCTGGTCACTTCCTCTATGCCTCTTCTCTCCACTTTCTGTCCTCCACAGTACGAACAGCTGACTTCTCCTATCCTCTCCCACTACGATGATGCTGTGCTCAACCACGTGTGGCCCAGAGACCATGAACTGAACTCTCTGAAACAAGGAGCCGGGCTGGAGAGATGGCTCAGTGGTTAAGAGTACCGACTGCTCTTCCAGAGGTCCTGAGTTCAATTCCCAGCAACCACATTGTGGCTCACAACCACTTGAAATGAGATCTGGTGCCCTCTTCTGGCCTGCAGGGACACATGCAGGCAGAATACTGTATACACAATAAATAAATCTTTAAAAAAAAAAAAAAAGAAACAAGGAGCCATGATAAGGCCTTTCTTTCCGACACTGTTTCCCAGGCATTTTGTCATAGCAACAGAAGAGTGACCAGCATAAGTCATTACGAGGGATACATCATGTTTTCTAACACATCATTAGGGCCTCCTCTATTATAAAAAGTGCATCTTTCAACTCTCAGCGATTTCTATAAGTACAGAAACAGAAGCTTCCAAGTTTTGTTAGCTCATTGCTAAATCCAAAGTCTTACTACAGAATTCTATCCCATCAATGCAAAATATTAAAATATATATCATAACACTTATAAAATCCACTTGTTGGGGGTGGGAAGAGGGAGGGGGGTCTGTGGGTAGCATGTGAAGTGAGTAGAAAATTTCTTAATAAAGAAAAATGAAAAAAATCCACTTGTTAGCATTTTTCATACTTTTCTATGACTAAAATATCATTTAAAAATACCTTAGTATTTTTAAGCTTTAGATCTTACTGAGATCAATTTGTTAGTATTTCTTTCATAAAATATAGAACAACTAAATATGAATATTTTAATATAATTACTATTTTTATTATCTATCATTTCTAGACTCTCAGGAAATATTTCTTATGTACATTCACTACTTATCACCATGTCACTAAGCAGGTGGCACTTACTTATTTTTATTTTCCAAAAATACTATAGCCAGCTCTCCGTCATTATCATTTAATAGCAATAATTCGGCAGAAAATAAAATAACCTGAACTTACCCAAATGAATAGGCAGGGCTAGGCTTCCTCATCATTACCCAGTAGCTTATTAAACATGTTATTAAACTAAAGAAAAACAAACTTTGCATTAGAATATTAAAAAGTAGAGACAGGAAGACATGCAGAGACAAATGAAATGGTTTTTTTTTTTTTTTTTTTTGTTGTTGTTGTTCTTTTTTGAGACAGGGTTCCTTTGTATAACTCTGGCTGTCCTGGAACTCACTACATAGACCAGGCTGGCCTATGAAGTGGATTTTTAAAATAATCCACCATTTATTTTATTTTACTCTGTATGTGTGAGTGAGTGTGTGTGTGTGTGTGTGTGTGTGTGTGTGTGTACGTACATGTACATGCAGGTGCCCAGTGGAGGCCAGAAGATGGTGTTGGATCTTCTGGATCTGAAGACACAGGTGGCTGTGAGCCGCCTGACATGCTGGCAGCTTACCTGGGCCCCACTGCAAGAGTAGCAACCACAAAACTCTCTCTCTTGTTCCCCCAAGATCGAGTTTAGAATCCTTTGGTTGTTGATAATTGTTTATATTTGTATACACTGGGTTCATTGCTGTAGAATATTAAAGATGTGTTACATTTGTTTATGCCATGGAATGTTTGTTTAATGATGCAAAGATGTGTTGCATTCCTTTATGCTGCATTTGTTTAACTCTGTGAAGCTGTGTTACTGTGCCTGTCTAAAAAACCTGATTGGTTTAATAAAGAGCTGAACAGCCAATAGCAAGGCAGGAGAAAGGATAGACAGGGCTGGTGGGCAGAGAGAATAAATAGGAGGAGAAATCTGGGAGAAAAGACTGGGGAGCAAGAGAAGAAGGAGAAGGAAAGAAGACTCCAGGGGCCAGCCACCAGCTACACAGCAAGCCACAGAGTAAGAATGAAAGGAAGGTATATAGAATAGAGAAAGAGGAAGAATAGAGGAAGGTAGAATAGAGAAACGTAAAAGCCCAGAGGGAAAAGGTAGACAGGATAATTTAAGTTAATAAATGCTGGCTAGAAACAAGCCAAGCTAAGGCCGGGCATTCATAAGAAAGAATAAGCCTCCATATGATTTATTTGGGAGCCGAATGGTGGGCCCCTCAAAGAGCCAAAGAGTATAAAGAGTAAAAACAATCAACTACATCCAATAATAAATTATAGGGCTGGAGAGATGGCTCAGAGGTTAAGAGCACTGACTGCTCTTCCAAAGGTCATGAGTACAGTTCCCAGCAACCACATGGTGGCTCACAACCACCTGTAATGAGATCTAGCGCCCTCTTCTGGCCTGCAGGGACACATGCAGGCAGAACACTGTATACATAATAAATAAATCTTTTTTTTTTTTTAAAATATTTATTTATTAAATGTATGTCTGCATGAGTGTGTCAGATCCTCTGGAAGTAGAATTACAGACAGTTGTTAACTGCCATGTGGGTGCTGGGAATTGAACCTGGGTCCTCTGGAAGAGCAGTCAGTGCTCATAACCTCTGTGCCATCTCTACAGCCCCCAAAATCTGCTTTCTTTTTTTTGTTTTTGTTTTTTTTTTTTTTTTTTTTTTGTTTTTCGAGACAGGGTTTCTCTGTGTAGCTTTGTGCCTTTGCTGGAACTCACTTTGGAGACCAGGCTGGCCTCGAACTCACAGAGATCCACCTGCCTCTGCCTCCCGAGTGCTGGGATTAAAGGCGTGCGCCACCACCGCCCGTATAAATCTTAAAAAAATAAATAAATTATAATAATTCCTAATTAACCTCAACGATCCTAACACATGGTATCACTGGACAACAACAGTTTTAATGTGAAGAAACTGAGTGAAATTGTTATTCATTGTAAATTAGCTAAGCAGAACCTGAATCCACACTTCATCTACGTGACAGGCTTCTTACTGACTCTGGGCCATCTGCCCCTCTACTCAAAATGTACTATCCTCTTCCTCCTTTTTCTTATGGTGCATGCTGCTACGGGGTCCATGATGAGATGATGTGAGGTAAAGGGCAGAGGCACCATGCTTGGTTAGGGCTTCTTCTGCTGACATAGCACCATGATCATAAACATTCTGGGTCTCATTATCTCAGCTGATAGCTTATAGCTCTCAGGTCACAGCCCATCATTGAGGGAAGTCAGGACAGGAACTCAAGCAGGGCAGGAACCTGGAGGCAGGAACTGATGCAGAGGTCATGGAGGGGTGCTGCTTACTGGCTGCTGCTCATGGCTTGTTTAGCCTTGCTTTCTTATAGAACCCAGGACCACCAGCCCAGAGATGGCACCACCTACACCGAACCGTCCCCCATCAATCACTAGTTAAGAAATGACCTACAGACTTGCCTACAGGCAAATCCTATGGAGGCATTTTCTTTTCTTTCTTTCTTTCTTTTCTTTTTTTTTTTTTTTTGGTTTTTCGAGACAGGGTTTCTCTGTGTAGTTTTGGTGCCTGTCCTGGATCTCAATCTGTAGACCAGGCTGGTCTTGTACTCACAGAGATTCTCCTGGTTCTGCCTCCCGAATGCAGGGATAAAAGGTGTGTGCCACTGCCACCTGGCTTCTTTTTTGTTTTTTTGAGACAGGGTTTCTCTGTGTAGCCCTGGCTGTCCTGAAACTCAATCTGTAGACCAGGCTGGCTTCGAACTCACAGAGATCCAGCTGCTTCTGCCTCTCGAGTACTGGGATTAAATGCCACCACCACCCGGCTGAGGCATTTTCTTAATTGAGAGTCCCTCTTCCCAAACGACTCTAGCTTGTTTCAGCTGACATAAAACTAGCCAGGATGAACTGATGTAGCATTGTGACCTTGTGTCAGGCTACTTGAGCACAAGGCACTATGGAACTAGAACAGATGACTGTCCATCTGATAACAGAAGACAGGTCTGCAGTGTGTGTAAACTGGAAACAGGGATGCTTTATGCCCTGGGCTGGGTGAATCAGGGCGGTGCCAGAGTTCATTACCGTGCTTGGAATGGCATGCAATTTAAAACTTACAAAGAAATTGTTTATTTCTGGAATTCCCCACTTAGACTTTCAGACTGCAGTTGGTAAAACCATGGATAAGGGAGACTACTGTAAACATTAAAATAAGCTTGTCGAGGAGGAGGATTGGCTTTGTGTGATTTTAACTTTTTCTTATTAGTGTGTATATGTGTATGCACTTGAGCACAGGTGACAGAAGACGAGTCAGAGCCTGCTGAAGCTGGCGTGGCAGGAGACTGTAAATCACCTGATGCAGTGCTGGGAACCCAACCTGGGCCCCCTGGAAGAGGAGTACAGGCTCTTAACTACTAAGCCAGCCAGCCAGCTCTTTTTGTGTGATTTTAAGTATATGATTTATTATTTTTGTTTGTTTGTTTTGGGTTTTTTGTTGTTGTTTTCAGGACAGGTTTCTCTGTGTGTAGCCCTGGCTGTCCTGGTACTGGCTCTGTAGATCAGGCTGGTCTCGAACTCGCAGAGATCTGCCTGCTGTAAGTGAAATCCAGGAGAGCTCAAGCTGGGACAAACGAAAGGGCTGGTGGGATTCCCACAGGTCTGAGAGTAGCAACTTGGGCCAAACATGGGTGGTATTAGGGTACAGCCTTCTAACGACAGACTAGGAAGCTCCCAGAATCTGCCAGATCAAGGCTTCTGTCCACCCCCTGGATAGACTCGGGCACATGGGAGACAGATGCCCAGGAAGGTTAGCAGCTTGAAGGGGTCAGGGTGCAAGGAACCAGCAGTATCGAGGGAGCATGGACAGTGGGCACCAGACTTCCTTCTCCTCCAGCCTGCCTCTGCCTCCCGAGTGTGGGGATCAGAGACGTGCACCACCACCGCCCGGCTCCACTTTTCTTCAGCGAGTGTACACCCTAAGTTTATGCCTACTATTCACCTTTCTTTTGTTAAACAGGTGCGATGGGTTCTTATTACAGCGGTAGGTGCTGTCATCTGGACTGTCTATTTCTGTGATAAATTTACTTATTTAGCTAGTTACTTTCCTTTAAGCAAAGAAGCTTAGTAAATTCAGTGTAATAAATCCTTGCTTGTTGTCTTTAAAATGTAAAAGATATTAAAAAAAAAAAACTTACCTAAAAAGATCAAAAATGGTGAGGTAAGTATAAGCAGTTAAAGCTGTAAAACAACAGAAAGACTCATTAAAATATTGCTTAATCCATCTTTATCATTGTTATTTTAAATGTGTATGTGTGACCTGAGTGAGTTATAAGCAATATGTACATTCAGGAGCCTGAGAAGACCAGGGGGTGTTGGATCCCTGGATGCAGAGTTACAGATGACTGATATGGATGCTGACAACTGAACTCTGGTCCTCTGCAAGGCTGGTAAACATGCTTAACCACCGAGCCATCTTGTCAGTCCCTATTTTGGGGGGCGATATTGGAGACAATTTAAAAAACACATTTTTCATCTTTATTTTATGCCTCAAGTATGGGTGTGCACCATACCTGTGCAGTGCCCGAAGAGGTCAGACAAGGGCATCGAATCCCCTGGAACTAGAGTCTTGGGTGCTTGCTAGCCACCATGTGGGTGCTGGGAATCAAACACAGGTCCTCTGTAAGAGCAGCCAGTGCTCTCAAACAGTAAGCCATCTCTCCAGCCGCCTCTGAATCCTTTTTTTTTTTTTTTTGGAGACAGGGTTTCTCTGTGTAGCCCTGGCTGTCCTGGAACTCGCTTTGTAGATCAGGCTGGCCTTGAACTCACAGCGATCCACCTGCCTCTGCCTCCCGAGTGCTGGGACTAAAGCGTGCACCACCACTGCCTGGCTCTGAATCCATTTTTAATACAGCAAAAAAGCAAAAGAATTGGGAATTCCTGACCAACTTTATGCATGTGCAATTTTATACTAAATATGTTGAACCCAAGCAGCCAAAGCAGGTTCAACTCAAGTCAGACTTCTACAGTGCAGCTGCAAATGGCTGATACCCAAGAGCACACTCTTGCCTGCTTCTGTCATCGGAGTGAGTTTTTGCTTTTATCTTATTTCAAATTTGTGTATTAAACTCATAAATGTTCCATCCAGCAACCCTCTTCCCTCCCCTTCTCCTTTTCCTCTCCCTCCACATCCCCCCTTCTCCAACTCTACTCCCCACCTCTCTCCAGAGTTGCAGACTGAACCCAGGGCCTAGACACGGAGCATGCTAGGCAGGTACCCAGATCCTCTCAGTACTATTTAGGAAGAAAATCGTGATCCACGAATTATCAGATGTCAAGATCAAGAAGAAAACGACAGACTTTTCTGTCTTATGCAGTAACTAGTCAACTTCAAAAATCTTGCTTAAGAACTGTACAAGTTAAAGTTTCAACAGAACACACTAAAGAGCTGTGTTTCACAATGGGCTTGAAAGGCTCTTCTTTTGGTTCATATTTTTGTTTCTAAATAACAGATTTTTTTTTTTTTTTTTTTTTTTTTTCCAGACAGGGTTTCTCTGTGTAGCTTTGCGCCTTTCCGGGAACTCACTTTGTAGACCAGGCTGGCCTCGAACTCACAGAGATCCTCCTGCCTCTGCCTCCCGAGTGCTGGGATTAAAGGCGTGCGCCACCACTGCCCGGCCAGATCATTTTTTAAAACGTCATGTTAAAACAAGGCTAGAGATGTAGCTTAGTAGATCTTGTATCAAGTACTTCCCTAGCATGTACAAAGCCCTGGATTCAGCCCCAGCACTGCATAAAAGCAGGCCTGACAGCAAATGCCTATAACCCCAACACTGGAGAAGCAGAGGGAGGGCTAGCCGTTCAAGGCGCCATCCACAATGGGCTTGGTCACTAATTAAGATAACGTTCTACTGGCCTGCCTACAGCTCAATCTTATGGAGGCATTTTCTTAACTGAGGTCCCTTCCTTCCTCTCAGATGACTATAGCTCGTGTCAAAATCCATACATCTTTATTTAACATCAGAAGCAAAAGTGAACCTGAGCTGATGAAAACCAAAAGGACGACGTACCTATGCTGTTAGTAGAGCTGCACCACATGAGCAGGAAGCCAGTGCAGAGCACGTTGACTGCACCAAAGAGAAGTATCTTCCAGGACTGTGGGAAGGAAAATCACTCCCATTCATACCGTGTTGACAGAGTTCAGCAGATCTGTTCAAGCTGCCTAATTCACACTGATAAAAAGCATATAATAAACACAACTTCTTCTAAAAAGTGGGTCACATTTTCTACATCTACCAAAATCACCATTGATCAAGTTACCACAGTCAAACAGGAGGATCATTTAGAGTAGCCTAGGCAACAGAGCAAAACCCTGTCAGAACAACCCAACAAGAATGTAAATTTAGGGCTGGAGAGATGGCTCAGAGGTTAAGAGCACTGGCTGCTCTTCCAGAGGTCCTGAGTTCAATTCCCAGCAAGCACATGGCTGTTCACAACCACCTGTAATGAGATCTGGTGCCCTCTTCTGGCCTGCAGGGACACATGCAGGCAGAACACTGTATACATAATAAATAAATAAATAAATAAATAAATAAATAAATAAATAAATAAATAAATAAATAAATAAATAAATCTTTAAGGAAGAATGTAAATTTAAAGATAACTCTCTGAACCAAGCTACTTACTCAACAAGTTTCTGTGCCAGGCATTATTTTAGGCATGAGAGAACACAACACAGCCCTACAATGTAGGCAGAGTAACAATAAATGAGTATTTAGGTTAACGGTAATAAGCACTAGGCAGTAAATAAAAAGTAGGCTAAGGATGCTTGCACTTGGGAGGCAGAGGCAGTCGGATCGGTAAGTTCAAGCCTAGCTTGCTCTACCGAGTGAAGTTCTGGACATCCGAGACTACACAGACAAACCCTGTGTTTTGTTTTGTTTTGTTTTGTTTTTTAAAGTGGGCTAGGGAAATAGTAATGGGAGGAAGGCATGGAGAGGGTTCTTTTCCAGACAAGCTCATCAGAAAAGACTCCTAGTAAAGTGACAGAAAACAGAATCTGAGAGACCACAAGAGAGGGGGTCTGAGGGGACGCCACGTGATGTCTTGAACGCCAGGAAACACTGGCTGCGCTTGTCTCACATTCCCTACAGCGCATTCTCCTGGGCATGTTGGGGTACGCTTGTGATTCCAACACTCAGGGCGCAGAGGTAAGAGGAGGGCAGCTGCAGGCCAGCATGGGCTACATAGCAAGTCTGAGGCTAGCCTAAGCTACATGGTGAGATTTTCAACCCCTCCCTGCCTAAAGAAAGCAACAGATTATTCTGGTTACTCCATGGCTTGACAGTGGTAAGAGAGTCAGATTCTAAGTGTGCTAAGGGTCAGATTCTGCACACTACATTACAGACAGAGCTGGCACGTTTTCTGAAAACATCCATGTGAGGAATTTGAGGCAAAACAAGAATGAAAATGATTTAAACTTTTCTGGCTTTACCATCTAACCTGGAAGACTATCCAGTTAACATGCAAGTGACTGAAGATTAAGGTCCAGTTTTGACCACGCTATGACTGAAACGCCCATGAGCCATCCAGTGGGACACTGAAGAGTCCAAATTCCATAAAGGAAGCAGAGGTGGGAGAGAGGTTAGGGCCTGAGATTGAAATACGGAGTCATCCGTACACAGGCAACAACAAAAACCACAAAAGCAGACAGCATTTCTAGGAGCGCAAAATCATAGAGGTTGGAGCTCACACTCCAAAGTGCAGAAGTAAGAAAAGTGGTAAGAGGAACTGAAAGAGCATGCACAAGTCAGTAGGATGAAAGCCGCAGACTGTTTCAGAATCTATCTGACGCCACATTTTAAGGAGAGGTGACCAATGCTTGTCAATCACGGTAAAACGGTCAAGAAAGATGAGAAATGAGGATGAGTAGTGGTTTTGATAACGCAGATTAACAGACAATACTGGCTTAGAAACCGTCAGTTACTGGGGAAACTGAATGGAGTATAGATCCTCCAGCAGAGCTGCATCCATGGCTTGACTGACCATCAGTTCACAGTGAGACATGTCTGCGGGGTTTGAGTTTCTTGGTTGGACTCAGGAGCTTAGGGACAAGTGCAGAGTAGGGTGAATGAGAACTGACAGAAGGTTAAGCACTGTCCAGAGGGACGGGGTACAACAGACTTAGAGACAGAAGATGGTGATTTATTTTTGACTTTGCCTGCACCTGGTGTACCCGGTGCTCAGGGAGACCAGAAAAGGTATCAGATGCGCTAGTACTGAGTTATGGACAGTTGTGGGTGCTGGGAACTGAATGTGGTTTGTGGGTCCTCCAAGTCACATTTCCAACCCCTCAAAACCCATCCTCAATCCAGCGCTATAATGTGGCTTTGCAATAACTCAAACCAGTCGAAGAAGGACTTACCCTGCGGTCGGCTGCTACAAGTCTAAATTCCTGTAGTAACTTTCCAAAAAAGGATCTCTGCGGCTTTCGAAAGAGATGAATTGTCCCCTTCAAGACAAATATAAAAAAATACAAATCAGCCTTAAATATCAAGGATCCTGTGGTTTGATAGGGTACTAACACTTACTGAGTGTTTCACATGCCACATACTTACTTTGCACAACCTACATGCATTTATTGATTTAATACTCAAATAACCACATGTGAAGCAAATCATTTTTGATAAGTTCTCCAAAGTCTCAAAGCTAGCCAACAGCTAATTAAGAATGCAGATGTAGGCATTTTAGCTCTGGATAACCCCGCCCCCAATACTGCATCTACTTCTAATAAAGCTAAGCAACCCTTCTGCTCTCTTTTAGGCATTCAGTCACGGAACTGAAGGCGCCCTCCATGGCCCCTGTAAGTACAACAGCACAGGACTAGTGCGGTCACTAACTGTTCTGTTAGCACTCATGGAGACCCCACTCTCCTTGTGTGGGAAATTTGCTGTGCTCCTATGAAGGTTTTTTCTGGTACAGGTTTCCAAAATACAATACTATCGCTATGTTTCAAGAGAAAATTTTGTTATTCCAAAAGTAATTATTTGGGGGGAGGGAGAGAGCTCTTTCCTGATCATCAAAGAGCCAGGTGTCATAATTTGATTGCTGAGATGCACACTTAATTAAATATTTGGGTTTTTTTGTTTGTTTGGTTGGTTGGTTTGGTTTTTGGAGACAGGGTTTCTCTGTGTAGCTCTGGCTGTCCTGAAACTCACTCTGTAGACCAGGCTGGCCTCAGACTCAGAGATCCGCCTGCCTCTGCCTTCCCAGTGCTGGGATTGAAGGCGTGTGGCACTACATCAGGCTTGATTTCAATTTTAAAAGAACAATAGATGGGGCTAGAAGATGGCTCAGCAGTTATGGGCACTGGCTGGCTGCTCTTGTAGAGGACCAGGGTTCAATTCCCAGCTTGCATATGTTGGCTTACAACCAACTGCATCTCCAGTTCCATCAGGGCCTCTTCTGGCCACCATGGGCAATGCACACATTTGGAGCATAGACATTATGTAGGAAAAATACCCACACACATAAAATAAATAAATAAATCTTTAAAAAAGAAGACTATTCTCATCTGAAGTGAAGCACATGTTCTTAACGAACTGTGTGCCAGCTCGGGAGGTCAGCACACACCAGTAATCCCAGCACACTGAATATGAGGACAGCCTAGAGCAGTGGTTCTCAACCTTCCTAAGGCTACAACCCTTTAATATAGTTCCTCATGTGGTGACCCCCAACCATAAAATTAATTCTCTGCTACTTCACAACTGTAATTTTGCTGCTGTTATGAATCATAATGTAAATATCTGATATGCAGGATGGTCTTAGGCAACCCCAGTGAAGGGGTCATTTAACTCCCAAAGGGGTCACAACCCATAGGTTGAGAACTACTGGCCTCGAGTACGTGGCAAAAACACTACCACAATAAAGCAACAGAAAGTAAGAAAGAAGATGTGCCAGGTGGTGGTGCACACCTCTTGTTCCAACACTTAGGGGGCAGAGGCAGGAAGATCTCTGAGTTTAAGGCCAGCCTACTCTACAGAATGAGTTCCAGGATAACCAAAGCTGTACAGAGAAACCCTGTCTCAAAAAATAAAAACAACAAAAAAATGTGTGGAATATTTTCATCCCAAAACCAATGTTTCTTCATCAGACTGTCTAGGGGAGCAGAGGGAACTAGGAATGGGGGGAGGTGAAGGGAGAGAGGGGTCACGGAAAACTGCTCAAACTACAAATACGTTTTTTGTGAAAATGTCCTTTCGTAACACAGTCCAATGGATACACACAATGAAACTTTTAAAAAATGCTGTTCAACAGGGTGATCCTTAAGCCAGGTGTGGTGGTGCACACCTTTATTCCCAGAACTGAGGGAGCCATGGCAGGCGGATCTTCCTGTGTTTGAGGCCAGCCTGGTCTACATACTGAGTTCCAGAATAGCCAGCTATGTAGGGAGACCCTGTCTCAAAAACCAACAAAAACAGCGTGATTCTTGTATATCTATCTAGCCTCAGCTCATTAAGGAAAATTCTTTTAAAAATGTATGTGTACGTATGTGTGTCTGTTTAAGTTGTGTACCATCTGTGTGTGTGTGGATGCTTGTGGTGTGTGGATGCCTGTGGAGGCCAGGAAGCAGCAGGTTCTTGGAACTGGAGTTCCAGGTTGTAGACAGACAATGTTCTTAAGTGCTGGGCCACTCATCTCTCCAGCTCCCAGTTCATTTCATGAACTCTAATTACTTTGTTGGGTTAGGGTCAACCGTTTTTTAAAAGGCAGAGGGTCACTTCTGGTGCCACCCTGACTCATGTTGTAGAGATCTGACAGTGCTGGCCCAGTTGATAAAGTGCTTGCCAAAAAAGCACAGGGTGTGAGTGTGGCTCCTAACGTCCACATAAGCGCCACGTGTGACGACGTCACTACAACTCCAGTGTTGGGAAGGTAGGGCAGAGAGGGAGGATCCTTGGAGCTCTTATATTTTATTTATTTGTTTGTTTGGCAAGGTTTCTCATGTAGCTCTGGCTGCTTGGAACTCACTATGTATAGTTCATTTATTTATTTATTTATTTGTTTATTTATTTGCTTGTTTGTTTTGCAAGGTTTCTTATGTAGCTGTGGCTGTCTGGAACTCACTATGTAGACCGGACTGGTTCACACGGATTCTACCTGCCTCTGCCTCCCAAGTTCTGGAATCAAAGGCGGCACCACTATGCCCAGCTGGAGCCTTTTTTTTTTTTTTTTTTTTTTTTCCCAGCTGGAGCCTTTTAAAAAACTGAACATTTTATTGCTTTTCATGTGTATGGGTGTTTTGCCTACACACATATCTGTCTGCTACATATATGTCTGTTTCCCCGTGGAGGCCAGAAGAGGGAGTTGGCTTCCCTGGAACTAGAGTTACAGGTGGATGGGAGCCACCATGTTAGTGCTCAGAATTGAACCTGGGTCCTCTGGAAGAGCAACTGGCATTCTTAACCATGGAACCATCTCTCCAACCCTACTTGGTAAGTAAGCCTAGATGGATCAATGAACTCATGTCCCCCAAAATGTGAAGACATGAGACACAGTAGTACATGCCTTCAATCCCAGTCCTAGCAAGACAGAGGCAGGAGGATTTCTGAGTTTGAGACAAACATGGTCTGACTACACAGTGAGTCCATGTTTCAAAATAAATAAATAATAAATAAATAAGTGAAGGGTGTGGTGATATATTGTGTACCCTAATAAACTTGCCTGAGGATCAGAGGGCAGAACCAGCCACTAGATTAGACATAGAGGTCAGGCAGTGGTGGCACACACTTTTAATCCCAGCACTTGAGATCTCATGCCTTTGCTTGGGAAGCACACACACCTTTAATCCCAGGAAGTAATATGGCAGGGCAGAGAAAGGTACATAAGGCATGAGGAAACAAGAACTCACTATCTTTAGGCTAAAGATTTTGTAGAGGTCAGAATTAGTGGCTGGCTGCTCTGCTTCTCTAATCTTTCAGCTTTCACCCTGATATCTGGCTCTGAGTTATTTATTAAAAGACCATTTAAGATTCGAACAACAGAAGGATGATTGAGGAAGACACCAATGTCCAGCTCTGGCTCACACACATGTGAACAGGTATACATATCACGTACACATGATAAGGTGGAGAGTCAGTGAAGATGGCCAGCACTGACCTCTGTCCTCCACATGTATCCACACGCACACAACATATGCACACACAGAGTACATGAGATAGGGAGAAAATGTCTGAGGAAATTACAAAGGACTGTTTCGTGCTTCATCTTTGACACGTGGTCTTCTTAGATTATTCCAAGCTACAGTGCTTTTATGCTGTTCCTTTTGCAGTTAACTATAGGGACAATCCTCATCTTGTCACTTTGTATCGTTAAGTTAATCTTTGTAACTTTACTAATGCTAAGTTATAATTACTTCGCATTTTCTAAGAAAGCACTATATTCTTAGAACATGCAAGTCTTAAAATCATTTCCTGGTTGGGCGGTGGTGGCAAATGTCTTTAGTCCTGGCACTAATGAGGCAGAGGCAGGCGGAGCTCTGTGAGTTTGAGGCCAGCCTGGTCTACAGAGTGAGTTCCAGGATAGCCAGGGCTAGACAGAGAAACCCTATCTTGAAAAGCAAACAAACAAATACTAATACTAAACATAACATAAAAGATAAAATTGTCGATTACCTCTCCCCAATCCACAGGGAGGACAAAGAATTAAAAAACAACCTACATGCCAGGATGCCGAGACGTGTGATTATTTGGGCTCGTGGCTCAGCTGGCAAAGTGCGTGCCCCACAAGCATGAGGACCTGAGTTCAGAGCAGCACCACCCTGGTAAAGAGCCTGTAACCCCAGGACCAGGACGGCAGAAATACTAAGGTCCCTGGGGCTACAGCTGTAGCTTAGTGGTAGAGTACATGCCTTAAATGCTTGAGGTTGTAGGTTCAACCCCCAGGACAGCAAAAAAGTAAGACATTGACCTCTGACCTTCAGGCATACCTGCGCGCGCGCGCGCGCGCGCGCGCACACACACACACACACACACACACACACACACTCATACGCAAAGGGTGAAGAACAGGTAAGGGTTATACTGATAAGGATGAGAGCAGGAATTGGAGAATCCAGGCAGATGGAAAAGCACATGCAAATTAGGTACAAAGGTCCAGTGCATAGAACATAGTTTGCAAGTCGCTCTCTCACTGTTGCCAGAATATGCACTTTGTGTATGTTTAATAAAAGAAAAAAAGCCAGAAAGACCAAAGGCTGTCTGGTCACTGTCACTCCACACAGAGGGCAAAGTTTTACCCATTTTCTGTATGCAAAGGATTATTGAGATTTTATGAAAGCATTGTGTAAGATTTTTTTTTTTTTTAATTAACCAGGGACTAGAACTATGACTCAGAAGTTAAGAGCACTCACTCCTCTTACAAAGGACAGGGGTTCGGTTGTTCCCTATGCCAAGGCATTCACAATCATCTGCAATTTCAGTTCCAGGAGATCCAACACTCTCTTCTTAGCTCCCTGGGTACCAACATACCCATACACAAACTTTAAGAAAATAAAATCTTTGGAAAAATGGCTCAGTACTTAAGAACACTTACTGTTCTTCCAGAGGACCCAGGTTTGATCCCTAGCACCCACATCGGATCACAACTGCCTCTAACACCATCTCCAGGGGATCCAAAGTCTCTCGCTTCCTCTGACATCTGCACTAATGTGCACACATCTGCATTAATGTGCACATGCCCACACAATTTAAAATAATACAATAATTTCTTTAAAAGACTTTCATTAAAAATTTTAAACTATAATTTTGAAAGAAATACTTTAATATAAATTTAATATCCAAGGAAGAAAAAAAATTATGGTGGTAACAGTTGAGAGAAAAATGTGCCATTGTCCTATGTATGCTACCAATAGGGACTCAATGAGTTTCTGTGACTGTTTCAAAGGGCGGCTAGCACCCTGACATCTGAAAACACAACCGTCTGCTCACCTTTACATAAAACTGAGAGTGCCCTCTGGGTTCTTTTGTATGTTTTTAAATTTATTTTTTTTCAGGTAGGTAGGGTCTCTATGTCACCGAGGATGGCCTTCACATCGCAAACCCCCTGCCTCAGCTTCCTGAGTTGTAGGCCACAGGCGTGTGCCATTCCACTCAGTTTAATAGAAGAACTAACTAACTTGAGATCATTTTTAGGGAAAACACAGCATGGCAACAAAACCATAGCGTACACCAGAGCCGCTCACTCGCTGCTCCACCAACCCTCTACTTTCTCCAGCCGCCGGTGCTGATGGAGGATGTGGCAGTGTCAAGCTATTTAAACACTCAGGGGCAGTAAACGCGTGAACACTCGCCCTAAGACCCTGCTCTGGCATCGCTACTCTAGCCGTAGATGACGCTTGACTTGCTTCTGCAGACAGATGTTTATTTGAACATCAGGAAAAAAAGCTCCGATCCCCAGCTGTAGCGGCACCGGGCAGGAACCCTTAAGGACGGGAGCTCTGGGGACCCGCGCGGGAGCAGCCGCCCCTCCGTGCCCAGCGCAGCCCCGACGACGCGGTTCCGAGCCGCTGGGGCACAGCGGGGCGCTCCGGCGAGGAAGCAGGAGGAATCACCCCGCACCACACCCGCACACCCCACGGCCAACTCACCATGGTAAGGAGCCGTACAGCTCCCGCCGGAAGACGCTCTGGGAGTTCGCTTTTCCCGAGCGGAAGGGGCGGGCCGCCAGAGTCCCGATTGGTTACGGGGCACGGAGGGCGGAACTGCGCATGGGGCTAGGCCCCGCCTCTTCCGGCTGCCTCAGCCTGTTCAAGAAGTGGGCGGGTCGCAGTGGCTCTGAGCCGGACAGCGCGCCCGGGCAATGAATGCTTTTGTCACCTTGCGGGGGAACTTTGAGGACGGCTCATGCTTCTACCTGTGTGTGACTTTATCACGCTAGTATTCCTGTTTTACAAACGAAGAAGATTAAGAAACGTCACAGTAAAGCCGGGCAGATGTCAGTGAGTTCGAGGCTAGCCTAGACTCCACAGATTCAGCCTATATTAAAATGCACCGGTCAAATTCCCAACACGGAGCCCGGCGGTGGTGGTGCACGCCTTTAAACCCAGCACTGGGACGGCAGAGGTAGGAGGATCTCTGTAAATTCGAGGGCAGCCAGCTCCACAGAGCTAGTTAGGTCAGCCAGGGCTGCACAGAGAACCCCTTTCTCGAAAAAACAAAAGCAAAATTCACGACACGGTTTCATTAAAAATAATGTCACGGTAAATGCTTGTCTTAAAAACACAGGGAATCGAGTTAAATCCCCAGAAGCCACACAGTAGTGGCGGCCAAGGCTGTTGGAGTCCGGCACTCAGGAAAGCAGAGACAGGTATATCCTGTCCCAGGACTCAGTGACCCGATTTCAAACACCAAGGTGGACGTCAGCCTTAGGTACAAGGTTGTCCTCTGGCCTCCACGTGCACTTCACTGGTCAGGGTACAACATCGCCTTCATATAATTCTAATGCTGGAAGCTGAGACACAGCAACACCCTGTCTCAAAAACCAACCAACCAACCAACCAGCCAACAAGCCAACCAGCCAACCAGTCAACCAGCCAACAAGACAAACAGCCAACCAGCCAACCAGCCAACCAGCCAACCAACCAACCAGCCAACCAGCCAACCAGCCAACCAACCAACCAGCCAACCAACCAACCAACCAGCCAGCCAGCCAGCCAGCCAGCCAGCCAGCCAGCCAGCCAGCCAACCAACCAACCAACCAACCAACCAACCAACCAACCAGCCAGCCAGCCAGCCAGCCAGCCAACCAACCAACCAAACAAACAAACAAACAAAAGACTCCAAAAAGCCAACATCATCACAAAGGGGCAGAAGAGATGGCTCAGCGCTTAAGAGCACAGACTGCTCTTCCTGAGGATCCAGGTTTGATTCTTAGCATCCACATGGCTGCTCACAACCATTTGTAACTCCACTTTATGAGGATCGGACACCACCACTGGGTGGTAGGGCCCTTCTGTCACACCAGCGACATGCATGGATGTAACTGCCCGAGTGTAGACCTGTCACTCTACAGAATTGGAGGCTGAGGTAGGAATACTGAGTCCTAGCATGCTTGGGCTTTAGAGGAGGTTCACTGTAGGTCTCCCCAATTTAGTGAGGTCATCTCAAATTCAAGGAGAAAGTAAGGGGCTGTACCTGGGTTCCATCCCAGCAACACAACACAACAAAAATGTTACACACTCAATGTGGTGCCATCCTTGGGAGGCTGTGGCAGGAGACTGAATTCAAGTCACACTTCACTACCAAAAATAACAAAAGACATGAAAGTAGAGAGGCATTGTTAAGAACAGTGTCGGTGGGAGGAGGGGAGGACACAAGGTAAAGGGTAAAAAGGATTAAAATTCACTATATACTAGGAACATGTGCAAGAATAAATATTTTAAAAATTCGAAACATTTCCAGGACAGGCTCCAAAGCTACACAGAGAAACCCTGTCTTGAACCACCCCCCTCAAAAAAAAAAATCTGAAGCATGGCTCAAGTCATAGCTATTTCACACGCTGGCGTGGAACTCAGAAAGCCTGGTTTTGAGCTTAATATACTCTGGCTCCTTCCCTAACACAGTTTTAAATTTCTAGTTTCTTTACAGTAATGGTATAGAAAAGACAGTAGTATATAAAGACTGTATTTGGAGACCTTATCTGTTAGGCATTGGTCTTAGGGAAATTGTAGAGGGCAATTTAAGAGACAGATGCAGAAAGAAAAAAAAATTAAAGCTATTCAGTGAGTAGTATATCAAAAGTAGGGTAATGTGCTAAGTGCTCATGCCTTTAGCCCTAACAGTTGGAGGCAGAGGCAAGCAGAGTTCTGTTAGAGCTTCACAGTGATACCCTATCTTTTTTTTTTTTTTTTTTTTCCTGGACCTAAGGAGCGAACCCAGGGCTTTGCGAAGCGCTCTACCACTGAGCTAAATCCTCAACCCCGATACCCTATCTTTAAATAAAAGGGGGGGGGTTGTTATTAAATAGACTGGATGGTTAACTCATAGTGGTCAGAAAAGCATTTTAAAGTATTTTGTGTGTTCAGGTGTCTGCAAAGGCCAGAAGAAGGCATTAGAAGCCTTGGAGCTGAAGTTAAAAGGCTTTTGTGAATCGCCAAATGTGGGCGTGGTTTCCAACTCAGTCCTCATGATTGGGCAGGAAGTACCTTTAACCACTGAGCCATCTCTCCAGCCCCTCAAAAAAGCTTCTTCAGGGAGGTGAGATTAACATTTGAATGATAAGTATTCTTGGAAAAACATTTTTTCCAGGCAGAATAAATTAAAGCAAATATGTCATTGAAAAGATGTATTTTGAGATCTGGAATGTGATAGCAAATACTATGTTAAAATCTGGATCATGACTTCACCAGAATGTGAATTCACACAACTGTAAAGTCAAAGAACTGTGGGAAACTATTGAGTTAGGACCCATTTTTAATGAAAACATGTCTTAGCCCAGGCTGGTCTGAAGTCACTATAGAGTTGATGATGGCCTTGATCCTTCCACCTCTTACTCCTAAATGTTTGGGATTACAGGAAAAATACCAACAGAACCCATTGAAAATGTTCAAGTGTTTGTGCCACAGCAAACAGATGGAAGAAAAATGCAATGAAACTCCAACCCAAGCAAGTCCTAGGACCTGCTAAGTCCCCTTAGGTTTCTGAAATCCAATTATTGAAAAAATAAACTCCCTCCCACAGTTGTATTTCAGTTTTGAGCACTCCTATCCACTCCATTAGGAAGGGACTAACTTCCCAATTCTTGACTGATTGTCCATACTAAACGGCCCATTTTAGGTGACCTCAAGCCACTTGGTGTGACATCCAACTCTGGGTTACCACAGAAACAATGATTTGAATTCCAGCTTGAGATAAACCATTAGGCCCCAGACTGTTATCCTAAAAAGGTCTTGCTTTCAAAATAGTTCTTGGTTGGCATCTGTAATTGTAGTTATTATTATTATTATTATGAGACAGGGTTTCTCTCTGTAGCTTTTGGAGCCTGTCCTAGAATTTGCTTTGTGGCCTCAGACTCTCTGTCTCCAGAGTGCTGGGACTAAAGGCGTGCACCACCACCGCCATGCTTCAGTTTTCAGTTTCAAAACTCTTACCCCATCCCACCCCACCAGCAGTGTTCTTGTGTCCTCTTTGCTGTCTTTGGGTTGTTAGTTGTGGTTGTCGAGACAGGTCTCCTGGGTGGCCCTCCCTGGATGGCCTGAACTCTTTGTAGAACAGGCTGGCCTCAGAACTCGAGTCTGCCCACTTCGGCCTTGGGTACAAGGATAAGACAACTTCACAGCAGGCTTAGTGTCTGTTTTTTGAGACAGGGTCTAGGAAACTCAGGCTGGACTGAAATGACTATGTAGCCAAGTTGGCCTAGGATTGGCAGTCATCCTCCCTCTCTTTCAGCCCCCAAGGGCTGGGATGATGGGAACAGGCTCAATTTGATTCTTTGGACTTTGCTACCCGCTGGGTTCCTCTGAATATCCTGCTAGACAAGTAAAACTGTGGGAAGTACCAAGGAATCAGAATCTGCAGATGATGTGGGGGCTAATTTATCCCATGCCTTTCCAAGATTTCCTTTCTCATTGCCAAGCTGCTTCAGAAGCCTGAAGTCCCTCTTCATCTGAACAAGTCAGTTGCATTCTGCCTGAATTTTATTTTCAAATGAACTGCACAAGCTGGAGACTGACACATAAGAGAGCTCTTCAGACAGGGATTTTTGTCACTTCTGACTAATTTGCGCTGCTCTCCAGAGCCTTCTATTCATTGCTTTGTATCTTTTGTTCAGAGTTTATTAGCACAAGAGTTACAAAATACTCCATCAAAATTGCAATCTCTGAAATATCAAAGATTCAAACTATAAAAAATTAAGGCAAAACAAAATTTATCATTTATTTACAATAAAATTAATTAGGATAAAAACCCACTATATGCAGCTGTATGTACCCTTTAAGTCATTTCTTTTGTAGAAGTAAAAAGTTAAGACTAAAATTCAGACAGACATTTAAAGGGAAACCTTCTGCCTTAAGAATCTGAAAAGCAAACTGTAAGTAGTTCATTCTACAAAAAAGTTACTTTTGTAGGACATAAACAACTTTACATTATAAACAAAGAAAGCCACATGTTTAACTTAAAATTCTGTTTGTCCTGTTACAACCTTAAGCACAATAAGACAAAAACAAATTCAGTTGGCTTCTAGTCTCAGAAAGCTTTGTAGCCCTAACAGATGTGGAAAGATGGTATTGAGTCTTTCCTTTGGCTCAGTTAGGCGATGAGGAAGATCACCGAGCTTTTAAGGACTCTGTCACACTAACATGAAGAACATACCAATCCTTACTTTTTAAACATCATCTTGAACAGTAAACAGAGCTCAATACAAAATCTAAAATTAATATTAATTAAAATCTAGTATTAGTTTGGAAACCCCCAGCAGTGTCTGTCCTTACTGAAAAAGAACAAACCTCCCAGTGTGGGGTACACACCAGCACCCCAGCACTTGGGAGGTGGAGGCAGAAAGATCGGTTTAAGGTATTCCTATGTATTTCTACTCGTTGAGTTCTAGGCCAGCCTAGGTTCCATGAGACCGTTTTAAAACACAACAAAACAGCCTAAACTAAACCTGGGTCATAAGACATCACAGAAAATGTTCTCCTACACTAGCTGAGCCTCCTACCTGCTGAAGAAACGAGTGTCTACACACTGATGGAGAGTCACACAGTAGTAACTCTGACTCAGTTAGGTTAACTTGACTTTTGTATCGTTTAGACATATGAAAATTTTGTTACCTCTTAAAACCCTTGCCAAAGGAATCATAATCTAACTATAACTATAAAGGCTCTTCTGCTTTTAAAGCTGAGCAGAAGGCTGTCTCAATACATAAATAGTGGTGATGTTATTAATCCCTTCCTAAATGGAAACAAATGAAGTTTAAGAGCTTTATTGTAGACGTTTTGGGTTAGGACTGCTGCACTTATCATCATAATCACAGGCTTGCATCATCAGCATTCGTAACTAATGCTCTAACATCTGAGACCTTAAACAGACACTAGCCAGAACCAAAAAGATGCACAGCTTTGGTTTAAATTTGTTTTCCTGTTTATCTAAATTTTTCAATTTTATCATCCAAGGATGTCTAAAATCATGATTAAGAGAGATGACTTAAATTACAGATATAAATGGCATATGCTTCTAGGAAATAATCCATCTTTTATGTTTAGATAAATCTTTAACAAGACCAAGAGTAAAACTGAGGATGTATGACTTTATCATAACATTTTTAACTGGGGGGAAGGCAAGTGTTTTAATGTGTTTTCTCAAATACCTTTCTTACATGAAAAGTTGGTGTTACTACCACAAAATTATTCTTTCTACCCATGGTATTTTACATAGCATCGTTTAAGCACCAAAGAAAAATTCTGTAAACAAACTTGTAACCAGTAAACTAAAGGCAAATATCCCTTTGCCTTTATACAGTTCTTAAAGGCCACACATGAGCCTCTACTTCCTATGATGCATTTTTATAATAAAAGTCCAGCCATATTTATACAAACAACACAGATTTACTATACATTTACGGAAACAAAAGGCAGGTCAACAGACTTAGAGCTTTTTTAGTTAAAAAGTGAGCACAGGAAACCTACAAAATATATGCCATGTAGAAAAATTCGGTATTTTAAGTTTCACGGAAGGGACAGTAATCAGTAAAAAGATGGTAGTGCCACTGGCTGTTAATTATCCTGTTAAGAAAGTACTACGTGATGAACTAGAAATGTCTTCCCTCCTAGTGTGTCCCTTCTCTCACACTGGTGCCTCAGTTTACAGTGAAAATCTGCTCTCTAAAGTAACTCCAACACAAAAATGAATTCCAGCTGGAATAAGTTAAGTCTAGAATGGATTTCTGACATATTAGAAAAAAGAATACTGCAGGGCACACAAGGACTGATCTACATGTTACACGACAGAGTGACTCAAACCTTCCAACCTTTGTCGTGCCAGATTTTCTCTGTTGTTATTCTATTCTATTGTTGTTATTCTATTGCTTTCTAAACATTTTGGCGGCAAGGCGATGAAATAGAAAAAACAAAACATGAAAAGAAGGTATTAACGGTTTAATGTTTGTATATCTAGGTTGAAAAAAGCTCTTTCTTACTGCAGATGGGAAAGGGTTCCATTTGGCACACTGGAGTTGGTAAGAAAAGCAGGAAAGAACTCCAAGTGCTTGGTATTCCAGTCACAGGGAGCTAAGGTAACAGCAGGAAAGGAAAGCAGAAAATAGAGTTGTAAGAAAACGTCAGGAGACAGAACAGCAGGCTTTGTGACCGCCAGTCACTGTCTCTGGAATACTTTCATCTGAACACAATATACAAATTATTATTTACAGAATGATTACTATCAATAAAGAACAGAACCTAGTTTTGCTGTGCTCTAACTAACAGTGCCGACTGAGAAAACCATGACCATCAGGCAAGAGGCCTTCAACAAAAATTTCATTCACATTGCATATTTTATTTAGGTCTGTCTTCTTGTTCCTCTTCAAGTTTGGTGCACAAAAAGGAAAACTCTAAAAAGTCCTGTAAACGAAATCTGAGTTCCTGTAGCTGATAACTTCTCTGAAGCTCCTGTTTCTTGTGAAGTAAAACGTTCTGCAGGCTTACAAGGCATTCCTTTAAACAGTGGTGTCTCCAAAGTCCTTGTTCCAGCGGATGTATGCTTCTAGGGTTTGAGGACTCACACTGCGCTTTATCTTTTTTAAGGATTCTGTGAAGTCAGATAACCGAATATTTCTCATCTAGATTAAAAAAAAAGTGACATAAAATTATGAATGTGTATACATTAAACACTGGATTAAAATGGAACTTTGTTGATTTTATAAGACACAGACATACTCTTAGAAAATCATGCTAACCATTTAAATGTATTTTGTATTACATATTAGGCAAGTTTGCTATACAAGAACCTTATAAGCAGTATGCCAATGTACTATTATTACTTGTGTATTAACATTTCAAAGCATGTTTTCCTCACTAAAAGAAAACTCCACACATCCATTAGAGAAAAATCTGACAAAGAATAGAAAAAATACTGAAATTCTCCCACTGGGATATATAACTGTAGTGGTTTGAGTGAGAATGCCTCGACCTGCCAAGGCTCACATATCTGACTGTTGATCTGAAGTTGGTGGAACTGTTCCTTATTGGAGGAAGTGTATCACTGGGGGTGCTCTTTGAGGTTTCAAAAGCCCATGCCAGGTCCAGCGTACCTCTTTTGGCCTCCTCCTTGCTGATAGAGACGTAAGCTCTCAGCTTCTGCTTCAGTACCCTGCCTGCCTGCCTGCTGCCATGCTGGTCACAGTTGCTACTTTTTAAGTTACCTTGGTCATGGTGTTTTGTTTGTTACAATAGGAAAGTAACTAAGACAACAACCCAAACTGATGTTACTGTGGTGGTATTCTAATTGTACTGAAATGTGGTTTTGATTGTATGTTAATAAATAAAGTTGCTCGGGGGTCAGAGCTATTAGAGCCATAGACAGAGTGTGGCGGTGGTGGCACACGCCTTTAATCCCATAGATCTCTGTGTGTTCAGGGATACAGCCAGCATTGGAGACATATGCCTTTAAGACCTGGGGGGCTGTACATACAGACAGTGACGAGGCAGTCACGTGTTTGGGTTTACAACCAATGAGAAGGCAGAATGACTATGAAATGACTTACACACAGGAAGTAGTGTTCTTTCGGGAAGCTGGGACACGGCAGGAGGAAGGGTGAGATTTTAGCTCTAAGCTCTGACCTCTTGGCTTTCTCTTTTACATTGGTTCTGTGTTTCTTATTTAATAAGACGGTTGGTTACATCTACATGTTATCTCTGGTTTTTCTCTCTCCACAGTTCCATAAGATCGCACACTGGTCCCCTTCTATTTACCACAAGTGTATCTGCTAAGTTTGTGCCGGTTCATGGGGCTGGTTACAATAAACACGACACGGGAATGCTGATTTTTGGCAGCATGTCAGATGCTTGCATATGAAGCTTGCTACTATGAATATTGCTGAGGACCGAACAAGGCCTTAGTCATAGTAGGCACGCACTCTGTCACTGAGCTACATCTCTAGGGATCCTCCTAACATACTAAATCCAGGTTCATGGAAATTTTCATCCAGTGCTTACATAGCCTGATTAGAGAAAATGACTGCGTTTTTTAACCATTTGTAAAATACAGCATAGTAACTGATTTTTTTTATATATTGAAATGAAACAAAGTTAAAGTTGTCTTGTTTCTAATTAAGTGGATTCAAATGAAGAAAAGTCATCATAGAATAGTATATACCTCACTGGCAGACATGTTCTTCACCTGCTCTGGTTTCAGCTCTGTAAGACATAAGTCAGATACTTAATGTAAATACAGTGACCTGTGTAACACAAATCACTGAAGTCAAGGGACATGTACACAGAGAGCACACAGAACTACAAAGGCGTGAATATACTATATTTAATACTATATTTAATACCCCATGTATCCATAATAAGAGATGTAAATATATACCTATGAGTGCTACATATACTATGTTTCTCAGCTTTGTCAAAATTAATACAACAGTTGGGCATGGTGGTACATATCTTTAATCCTAGCACTTTGGAGACAGGTAGATCTCTATATAAGTTTTGAGACCAGCCTGCTCCACATAGTGAGTTCCTGGATAGCCAAGACTACACAGAAAGACTCTGTCTCAAACAAACAAACAAACAAACAAACAAACAAAGGAAAATTAAACTCAACATATGCAATGTAAGTACTAAGTTTTTTCTTTTATACACTATGTACTAGATGTGGATGCCTCTATATAAAATAAAAAATGTAATTTTTGTGATTGCTGCTGTATGTATTAAGTACAATTCAGTTGGGAAAAGCCTGACCATTTGGACAGCCTTTCCTGAAAGCCTAGTTTGCACCCATTTGTTTGACTTAGTACTGTTTCGTTTGTATACACCTGAGGTACACTTACATACCAGGTAGTAAGACTATGTGCAGTCCCTATCTCTGTTCTCAAAACGGACAGACAGGACATTCAATCTATAGATTACTGTGTAAATCCCCAGCAGGGATCAGATCCACACTTAGGGTTTAGATGAGTGGTAAAAGGTTTTAGAAAACAAGGGGGATGAAATGCTCGTGGGCTATTTTCACATGTTCTGCAGATTGCTTTACATTTATTATTACTATTATTATAATGAACCATTATGTGTGTGGAGGGGGAGCTGTACAAGTAGAGAAGAGGTGCCCAAAGAAGCTAGAGGCACTGTACCCTCCGGAGCTGGAGTTACAGGCAGTTGTGAGTCATCTGCCATTGGTGCTGGGAACCGAACTCAGGTTCTCTTAACAGCTGAGTCAGTTAGTCAACCTAGTTTTATATTTTAAAGGTTGTTAATGAAGAAAAGATAAGGAACATGCAACAGAGAACACGTTTTCCAGAAAGCCTAAACCATTTACTTTGATTTTTCACAAAGAATGCATATTGACTTCTACTTTAGATACTGTTTTGTGTCAAGCTGTGTACTGATACAACTTTACTTCTTTTATAATGATGTGCTGTGGGATGTCTTTCTGTATGCTGTGAATATGTGTTGCTCTGAATGGTTGATAAATAAAGCTGCACTGGCCTATGGCAGGGCAGGATAAGGTTAGGCAGTACATTGAAACTGAAGAGGAGAGGAAGAGAAGGGTGGAGTTGAGGAGACGCCAGCCCACCTTGCTGCTTTGATCATGGCAGCTGGTGGCCAGCTCCATCTTGCAGGCGGCTATTGGGAGACATGTCTCTGTGCTGCTGCTGGCATGAGACCCCAAGAACAGGAAGCCCAGTTTGGCTCTGTTTCTGTGTGTTAAGAATCCTTTTTAAGCTTTATCAGGTCTGTGTAGATCAGTGCCCCACACTGGGCACCAAATGTAGCTGGAAGTTTCTCCGGTCCTGCCTCCCTGTGTCCTGCTCATCAGGGAAGGAGAGCGTTCATAGTTGGTATTGTCGAAGAAGGGTGAGGTGTGGGAAGACGCAAGCCTGCGGCTCACGGAGCAACAAGATGCCAGTAACAGTAACGCCACAGCCACGTGGTAACATACAGATGAATAGAAATGGGCTGAGTTAAGTTATAAGAGCTAGCTAACGAGAAGCCTGACCTATAGGCCATACAGCCTATAAATAATATAAGCTTCTATGTGTTTACTTGGGACCAAGTGGCTGTGGGATGTGGGTGGGAAAGTTTGGCACTGATGTGCTGGGCAGGACCAGAGAAACTTCCAGTTACACTGGTGACTCGGTGGTTAAGAGCACTTCCTGCTCTTACAAGAGGATCTATGTTTGTTTCCTAGCACCCACATGGCAGCTCCCGATTGGCTGTAACTCCAGTTCTAGGATATCTGATACCCTCTTTTGACCTATGTGGGCACTGCATGCATATGGAGCAAATACATAGAAGAAGGCAAAACTCTAGCCGAGCACAGTGGTGCATATCTTTGATCCCATCCAGCACCTGGGAGGCAGAGGCTAGCCTGCGCCTGGTCTACAAAGCAAGTTCCAGGACAGCCAGGACTATTACACAGAGAAACAGCCCCCTACACCACCATCAAAAAAACAGTCAAAACTCTCAAACACGTCAGATAAATAAAATAAAATGTAAAACTATGCATCTCTCAAGAGGCTATACTTATACCATGTACCATTCAGAGTTCTAGTGTTTCGAAGGCTTTCATACTCACCTCGGATAGGGCCCAGTGCTGCGTCTTTTGCCAAAGCTGTTAGATCACTTCCAGAGTATCCATCAGTCATTCTGAACAGTGGAAGCAGGAGATAACAAATTTGTTCATTGCAGATTAAAACTTCCCTGTAATCTTACATCTCATGAGGTACAGGAAGAAGGATCACAAACTTGAGACTAACTTCAACTATACAGTAAAACAAAAAGCCCCACCAGAAAGAGCACACAAAAATCTCTACATGAAAGGCAAGCTAACAATTATGTAGTTTGATTTTTTCATTCTTCTAAAATGTATTTGTTTTATGTGTATGTGTGCCTGATTGTATGTCTGCACAGAACTGTGTGTGTGCATGTGCTCACGGAGGCCAGAGGAAGGCACTGATCCCCTGGGACTGGAGTTATAGGTAGTTGTGAGCCACCCAGTGTAGGTGTGGGGAACTTCACGTAGGTCTTCTCCAAGAGCAGCCAGTGTTCTTAACTGCTGAGCCATCTCTCCAGGGCCATGATTTTAATTTTTTTTTTTTTTTTTTTTTGGTTTTTCGAGACAGGGTTTCTCCGTGTAGCTTTGCGCCTTTCCTGGAGCTCACTTGGTAGCCCAGGCTGGCCTCGAACTCACAGAGATCCGCCTGGCTCTGCCTCCCGAGTGCTGGGATTAAAGGCGTGCGCCACCAACGCCCGGCTTGATTTTAATTTTTTAAGGTCATAGAAAGGCCCATTTAAAAGAACAACACAATCTAGCTGGGTGGTGGCGGCGTATGCCTTTAATCTCAGCACTCAGGAGGCAGAGCCAGGAGGATCTCTGTGAGTTTGAGGCCAGCCTGGACTACAGAGTGAGAAAAGATACACAGAGAAACCCTGTCTTGAAAAACCACTACCACCACCACCAACAACAACAAAAACAAAAAAAACCCCAGAACAACACAATCTAATGTTCACTCCTTATAACACCTCAGATTTTCATCATTAGAGAACCATTCCTTTCTATCTGTCTAATGGGAAGCCTACACGCATCTGAAGATAGCTATGAATGAGGCCCACACACTTATAGATGACTATGTCATATGTAATGTCAAAATACAGGACACCTCTGCTTTAGGATAAGGTATACCCTGAGGCAGGTCACATTAAGTTATAAACACATCACCTGGAAAGGTCAAATTTATAAGCCATTAGTAGCCAATTAGCACATAACTACAATTACTTTTTTCTTTTTCTAAGAAGGGGGCTTATTATGTAGTGCACTACTTCCTAAGTGCTGGGATAAAGGAATGCACTACCACATCCAGCTACAATTACTTGTTTGGTAAGTTAAGTAGTCTCTTCACTGGCAAAGAGCACCCCCTTAGTGAGGTGAGACCTAAAAAGGTGTAGTTCATTAAATGGGGGCAGAAAAGATAAAAGCAATGTTTGTATAGAAGATAGTTGTAAAAAGGAAGTACACCTGAATAGGATACCTCAGCAGACAGGTTGGCCTACAGATGCTCCTATTTTATGGGCATTTAGGAGTTTGGTATTCTTATAAATTACTACTCAACTAAGTAACTTTTTTGTTGTTTTTTGTTTTATGGTATGGGTGTTTTGCCTGCATGTATTTGTGTACCACATGTAACCCAGGTACCACAGGAGGCCGGAAGAGAGCATCAGATCTCCTGAGACTGTATTTAGATGGTTGTGAGTCCCATCTGGGTTCTGGGAATCAAACTCAGGATCTCTGGAAAGGCAGCCAATGCTCTTAACCTCTGAGCTATCTCTTGGGCACCACTTCCTAAGTTTTTAAATTAGAGCTGGGTACAGTGAGACACACCGTTAGCCCCAGCAGAGACAGGCAAGACCCATGTGAGTTCACGGCTGCTCTGGTCTACATATTGACTTCCAGTCTAGTCAGGGATATATAGTGAGATCCTATCTCAAACAAACAAAGTAAAAACAATCTTTTCCTTTCCTGCCTTTTTTTTTCCCTTTCAGTAGTAGTAGTGTTAGGAAAGGACCTTGGGGTCTTATACATGCCAGGCAAGCACTCTACTGCTGGGCTAAATGCTATATATTAGTGAGACACTATCATTTAAATGGGGTTCCAGGAAAGGCCCAAGAAAACAACTCATTTTATTTACTTTATACTTATATCCAGACTGGCCAAAAACTTGCTATGTAGCAAGGATGACCTTGACCTGATCCTCTGGTTCCTTAAACTATTTTATGCCATTTTCAGGGATGTAATCTGTGGATGTCCTGCCTGCAGCCAGGGTCTACTCAAGTACAGTGATAAAGTGTTTAATATATGGTCTGCCATTCATCAGGCTCAACTCCCCTCCCTTTACTCTCTCAGGCTTATTGCAGAATTCGGTTCACACAAACCAATAGTGTTCTGAGTGGGTTTACTGAAAGTCCTAAATCTTTGGTACCTGACCTGCTTAAGATATAATAATGCTGCCTGCCTTCTATAAAAATTCAGTCAGTCTACAAGAATCCCCTTGACCCACAATGTTTCCTGTCAGTCATTTTCCATTTAGTGAATGTGATAATGAGGAGACAGTAAGCAGTAGCACTGTTTGGGAAAGGAGGCTGCCACAGTTCCCTCTCAGGAATCAGCTTCATTAGGAGAATTGGTCTCAAGACCCTGATAGGGCATCGAGGAGGGATGGAAATGCTGTCATTATGTGAGCAAGCCAGCATGATGGAAGCCTTAGAGGGAAGGAGGAGCTTCCTTAAGGTGGAAGGAGAAAGAAAAAGCCTGCCTGGGGGACGGTCTTCAGAGAGCGGCCTGAGGAGTCTGCTGCAGAGCGGGACAGGACTCTCAACCACCGAGTCACTCCCCCAGCCATGCACACAAAGGTTCTGACGGAGTCCGAAGAAGGGCCAGTCTCTGGCCTTCCCTGCACGACACTGCAGTGACAGTTGCTGTTCCAGTGTCGTGACTCTTCTTGGTTTTGAGATGGGGTCTCTACATGTAACCCAAACTGGCCTTAAATTCATGATTCTACTGCCTCTACCTCTGAGTGCTTGGGAAAAGGTGTGCACCACCTCACTCAGCTTCCTTATTATGCTTAAAAGTATGTTTTCAGAGCATGAAATTTGCAGGCAAATGGATGGAACTAGAAAAAATCATTCTGAGTGAGGTAACCCAAACCCAGAAAGACAGTCATGGTATGTACTCACTCATAAGTGGATTCTAGATATAAAATAAAGAATCATCAGACTACAACCCACAGAACCATGGAGGCTATATATATAGCAAGGGGGACCCTAAGACGACTGTGGCTTATAATAAATTTTGGTTTTACTCAAAAAAAAAAAGTATGTTTTCAGATGAACAAATAAATGTCATTCACCTAATACAAAAAAGCAAATATATATGAAAATATCTGTGTTGGTCTCAAATATGAGGGGATTTTACCTTTCAAATTATTTTAATATGATTTATAAGCTTTATTATTTTTTTTGATTTTTTTTTTTTTTTTGATTTTTCGAGACAGGGTTTCTCTGTGTAGCTTTGCGCCTTTCCTGGGACTCACTTGGTAGCCCAGGCTGGCCTCGAACTCACAGAGATCCGCCTGCCTCTGCCTCCCGAGTGCTGGGATTAAAGGCGTGCGCCACCACCGCCCGGCGATTTATAAGCTTTATTGATAGAAAGACTATAATATTGTTATTAGATATTTAGTTCAGGTCTAGTATAAGACAGAAATTGAAATTCCATTTTATCATGAAGAGGAGGTAAGAAAATAAAGGAAGTAAAAGATAAGGCAAGAAGTTTAGTAAATGAACTGTTCAAATAAGCTTGTTTTACTTAAGCAAGTTTTCCATTAGCTCATTTTAAACAGCATAGAAGGAGACATCTTTACAAATGGAACAAACACCGTAACACAGACAGTCGGATGAATGAAACCACTCACCTAGCAAGTTGTGCAAGTTCTTTTTGGGTCAGTGGGCTTCCCTGTTTACATAACAGGTTTTTAAGTAGAAGCAGTCTCGTCTGAAAATAAGTATTAAAGAATTATCAATCAGGCTCAACCTCATAACAGAATTAAAACCTGATCAGTGTTATTTAATAAACTAAGAACTAGCTTAATGGACTCTTCCAGGCTCAGGTCTCATTTCTGCCTGTTAAATATAACAAAATCTCTTTGTGATAACTAGTGCGGGAACTTCCAAACACACAGTGGGCATACAGCATGAGGAAGTGGCTGCTGTTACTACCAAGGATGCCTAGGGCCTAAACTAGAAAACTACAGTTTTTTACCAAGATTGGTTGATTCTGATTTTGTATGTGTGAGTATTTGCCCAAATGTATATATGGGTGTCCTGTTCCCACAGAAGCCAAAGGGTGCTGATCCTCTGAAAACTGGAATTATGGATGGGTGTGAGCTGCCATGTGGGTTCTGGGAACCAAGCCCACACAGTAAGAGCAGCAAGTGCTCTCAACTGCTGAGCCATCTCTCCAGCTCCAAGAAATACAATGTTTTCAAAAAGGTTTATTGACATATGATTTTATACAGCAAGGACTTCATACATTATAGGTATATAATTCAAATGACTTAATTATACTGATTTATAAAACCATTACATAATAAAACTTTAGAACATCTGCCACCCCTGGAAGTTCATTCATGCCTGTTTAGAATTAATCCCCACCCTACCTCCTTTCCTATCTAACCACTGGTCTGACTGCATTTCTAGAAATTTGTCTTTTCTAAATATTTCATTTGAAAGAAATAAAATCGGGGCTGGAGAGGTGGCTCAGTGGTTAAGAGCACTGGCTGCTCTTTCAAAGGACCTGGTTTGATTTCCAGCACCCACATGAAGGCTCCTAACTCTCTGTAACTCCAGTTTCATGGGTTCTAATCTCCTCTGCTGGCCTGACTGGGACCCAAGTACACACAGACAGACAGCAGGAAAAACAATTATACACAAAGTTTTGAAGAAAAATGAGTAAATAAAACAATAAAATGAAATCATATGTATATGGCTCCTCTCCCTGATGACACTGTTTTTTAATTTTGTTCATTAAGTGTAATATGAGCTGATGAATTTTTTTTCAATTCAGTGGATCAAACCCAGGGCCCTATACATGCTGGACAAATGCTCTATTTCTAAGCTACACCCCAAACCCTAGATAATGAAATAATAAATTTTTGAACTAAATAGCACTCATCAACTGGATATAGGACATTTGTTTATTCATTAAGTAATTAATTTTTTGGCAGGTTGAGGCTAGTATTAAGACAGCTGCTCTAATATTGTTGAGCATGCCTTCCTATGTCTTTCTCTTGGATAAATGTTCAGGAATTGCTGGGTCATATTTAAGTTTATGGTTATTCTTTTAAGAAACTGACAAGCTTTCTCTTTTTATGATTTATTTTTATCTTATATGTGTGGATATTTTGCACCTGCATGTATGTATAGGGACCACATGTATGTATTGATTGTGTCAGCCAGAAGACAGTGTCAGACCTCCTGGAACTGGAGCTACCTACAGTTGTGAACCCCTAGCAGGGGCTGGAAATTGAACCCTGTTCTCTAGAAGGGCAGCCAGTCAGTGCTCTTAACTGATGAGCCATCTCTCCAACCCCAACAAACTGTTTTCAAAATGGCTATACCACAGAGTTGCAAATACAATATTGAGAGAATGGTCCTTGCTTTTACTTTAATAAAAAATTGAAATATAAATATACATACCTCCTCATTTGGTAAAGACACATATACCCGTTTAATGAATCGCCTGAAAAGTCAAATTAGAAATATAAATTTGAAGTTATAGGTAACTCAGTTCAAGTAACAACTGACAGGAAAAAGCTGTAACTGTAATATCTAAGGGAACTAAAAGCGCCTTCGGATCACTAATGTAGAAAGGTCTTTTTACGTTTTTAGTGTGGGCGGCTCACCTGCAAGTGAGCCTGTGGCCTCACCCGTGCTACACAACCCTTTGTTGGCCCTTATTTCACGTTTTATCTTAAGACATATTCTCATTAAGTTGCCCAGGCTGGCCCTGACCTCACTCTGTAGAAAAGGCAGGCCTTGAACTCATGATCCTCCTGCCTAGCCTTCTAAGTAGTTTGGATCATAGGGGTTTGCCTTCAGGCTTGGTTGATATTTTTTTTCAAACTCTCTAGTTAATGCTTAAAAATCTTGGGGGAGAACAAGGGAATCGTGGCTGATATGTAAAATTAAATTTAATAAATAAATTTAAAAAATTAAAAAAAAATCTTTAATACATGGTTAAAGTAAGTCTGTATTTTATGTGTACTTTAATAGCAATGATATTTTGAAACAAACAATATCTGGCATAATAAACAGACAGGACAAAGATTACAGAAAGAGAAATGTTCATCTCATCATTATTGACTAGGTTTTATTTACACAGGTTTACTGTGTGGACCAGTTAAGCAGAGCTCACACAGTATCTAATCTGGTTCTCGGCAAGGCTATGATTTTATGAACTGGGACAGGCTTTTGGACTTATTTTTACACTCTTTTACAACTGTACTTTTATTTTTAATACTAAAAAGAGTTTAATTATTATTGTCAAGTAAAGCTGAATTACATCTTAACCCACAGTACTTCATGATGTTTAAATAAAGGCAACTTAAGTATAACCTGAGGCAGCCACAGCCTCGTCTCAGCTGCCCAGAGTTGCTCCAGTGGGGTGGCAGTTTCCAGGGTGGACAGTGACCACAGCCACCAAACACCCGAGTGGCCTGCATGGTGATGCTAGGGCCAAGAAATTAAACAATGGGGAAAGTATGAAAGTGTGTGTGGAGGTGTGTACTTGTGGTCCCAGCATTTAGGGAATGGAGTCAGGAGAATTTAGCTTGGACTAAATCAGTGAACTGAGTATAACCTGGGGTACTTGTGATCCTATTCCAAAAAGCCAAAGATTAAAAATAACAACAACAATAATAATAAACATCATGCCACGCAGCACGTAGGAAGCAGAGGCAGGTAGATCTCTGAATTCAAGGCCAGCCTGGTCTACAGAGCGAGTTCCAGGACAGCCAGGGCTACACAGAGATGCCCTGTTTAAAAACAAAAATAAAGCCGGGCGGTGGTGTCGCACGCCTTTAATCCCAGCACTCGGGAGGCAGAGGCAGGCGGATCTCTGTGAGTTCGAGGCCAGCCTGGTCTCCAAAGCGAGTTCCAGGAAAGGTGCAAAGCTACACAGAGAAACCCTGTCTCAAAAAAAAACAAAAAACAAAAAAACAAAAAAAAAAAACAGGCCTGATGGTCAATGAATAAAAGTGCTTGGCACCAAGCCTGTGACCTTAATTTGATCTTCTACATCAAGTGGTAGAGTCAGAAGACTCTAGGAAGATGTCCTCAATTTCCATGCACACACTTATATGCACATGCATTTCCCCTATCCAAATAAACACAATTAAAAAAAGAATGACAGAGCAGCTGCACTCGTGATACTTCAATATGATTGCCTAAAATGAGACCTGAAAAATGATAGCACCTTTTGACATGAAACATGGATGGGAAAATCTCACAAGGCCTCATGCCTAGATGAAGAGCTACTGAAGGTAATTAATGCCTGC
Source organism: Peromyscus maniculatus bairdii (assembly GCF_049852395.1). NCBI lineage: Eukaryota > Metazoa > Chordata > Mammalia > Rodentia > Cricetidae > Peromyscus > Peromyscus maniculatus. The sequence goes on along the minus strand of NC_134873.1, from coordinate 42,662,443 downwards.
TGGAAGAGGGAGAAAGTCGTCTTCAGGGACGGTGCTTCTAAGGTTATCCAATCCCATGCAGTCAGCCCTAAGCACACACATGTGAGCAACACTAAGTGAACTCAGCAGATGCTGTGTAACAATAATGAAAGAATAAGGGGCCATGAAAAAGAAAACAACATGGATTCAAGACTTCTACCTTGTCAACAGCCAGTCACAAAAACATAGTTATGCTATAAAAATGCCTTGAGATAAGGAAAACTAGGAATCTAATACTGAGTCAAAGATTCTTCTTCCAGCATGAAGAGTTACTTTGTTCAAACACACAAGAGTGGAGAGCAGTTCTCATGAATTCTGCTGCCAGGTGGTGATGGGACATGCCTTTAATCCCAGCACTTGGGAGGCAGAGGCAGGTGGATCTCTGAGAGTTTGAGGCCAGTCTGGTCTAGAGAATGAGTTCCAGGACAGCCAGGACTACACAGAGAAACACTGTCTTGAAGGAAAGAGTAATGATGGTAGGGAGTGGTCTTAGACTTTAAAGTTAATGTAATGCTAAGTAAAAAAAATGATCTATCTAAATGTATCTGTAGAGAACCGTTTTAATAACATCCTAGGCCTAACCTCATTTGCTAGAGTTGGCAACACCAGGACAGCAGTGGACAACACATGGAGGCAAGTCATTTAGTCTTAAAGCTGAGAGTACAGGATATCAGAGGTGGGTGAGATAAACCCAGGTGTGGTGGCACACACTCCTTTCATGCTAGCACGAGGAAGGCAGAAGCAGGCAGATCTCTATGAGTTCCAGGCCAGCCAAGGTGACATAGTACGACCTTGACACCCTCCCCTCCAAAAAAAAAAAAAGAGAGAGAGAGAGAGAGAGATAGAGGAGATGAACACAAGAAATGTAACCATCATAAACGTCTCTCACTACCTGAGAACAGCTTCATCAAGCTCTTGGGGCCTATTAGTTGCACCCATTACAAGTACTCTGTCATCTCCAGCAGATTGTACCTGCAAGCCAAAAAGTTTTGTCAGCATTTTAGATAAAATAAAAAGGGAAACTATACATGCATGTATTTATAGCTTGGTTCATTTAGTAGGAAAGTATACATATTAAAATACTGCCATAGAAAAACTTTAGTAAGTGGTTAGAAAGACGGCTCAGAGGTTAAGAGCACTTATTGCTCTGCAAGACTTAGGTTTCAGTTCCTAGCACCTACATGGCAGCTCAGAACCACATGTAAGTCTAGTTTTGGGAGATCTTATGCACTCTTCTGGCCTCTATTAATAGGCTCCTGAACACACATGGTACACAAAAGCTCACGCAGGCAAATGCACAAACACATATGATAAAAAAATCTTAAAAAGAACATATACACATATACGATCATCAATACTTACACCATCAAATTCTATTAAAAATTCAGTTTTCAGTCGTCTACTAGCATCATGCTCCCCTTCTCTTCTTTCACACAAAAGACTATCAACTTCATCTAGAGGAAATGTGAAGAGGAGGTTTAGGCCCAAACTAAGCAAATCATCGAATATTCATACTTATTAATAGTCCTGCTGAATTCATTCTTTAAATGCTGTCCTTCTGAATAGCTTTTTAAGCAAAGTTCTCATACTAGGGAAGTGGTATTTCATAAATGCTCAACCTAGTTGGGAAAAATACTTACCTATAAAAATTATAGACGGTTGAAGTTCTCGAGCCACGGCAAAGAGAGCTCTCACCAGTTTCTCTCCTTCCCCCACCTACAAGGTGTGATGCACAGATAACACACATGAAAGCAACAGCAGTCCAGTTTTCATCATGATTTAAAATTTAACTTCATGATCTCATGATATATTAAATGGTGTCACAGAATGTATAATTTTAGAAAACACACTATTTACTTTCTCAAACTAAGTTTCAATGGGAAATATTTCAGTCTTACAGTGTACCAGTTCCATTCAGGCTAGTTATAAACATCCAGGACAGGTCTGGTGTGTGTGTGTGTGTGTGTGTGTGTGTGTGTGTCTGTGTGTCTGTGTGTGTGTGTGTGTGTGTGTGTGTTTGTGTGTGTGTGTGTGTGTGTGTGTGTGTGTGTGTGTGTGTGTGTGTGTGTCATGCATGGTACCACCATCTTGGTGCTCTCTTTTTTTGAGAACAGGTCTCTCACTGGCCTAGTGAGATTTTAGTGTGGATTCCAGAGCTCAAACTCAGATCCTCAGGCTTGTCTAGCAAGAACGAAGAACATTTTGACTGAGACAGGCCCCACCTCTCCTCAACCCTGCAGGTATAGCTGTACTACTCTCAAATTTTTGAGACTAAGTTCTTCTTAGAATATCACTGAAGCCAGAAGAAAGAAAATTAGAAATCTAAACTATGATATAAAGCAATAAAACAAGAACAGGAGAGCCAGGCATAGTGGCACACGCCTTTGATCCCAGTGCTCGGGAGGTAGAGGCAGGCGCATCTCTGTGAGTTCAAGACCAGCCTGGTCTACATAGCGAGTTTCAGAACAGCCAGGGCTATATCGAAAGAGACCCTGTCTTGAAAATGAAAATGAAAACAAAACAAAACAAAAAAACAGAGGAAGTCTTATGTCATATTTTAATTTAGAGTCAAACAGCAGGGAATATTCAATTTACCCTAATTCTCACACATGGTAGCTCTCTAGACAGTCACATTAGGGAGCTAAGTAGAAGGGATGGTATTTATTACAGCCCAGATTACATTGCCCCAAACACACTGAAGCCCCAGCTCTAGTGTCTAGAAATGAGACAATTTGGAAATAGCATCCCTACAGATGGTCAAATCAAGCCGAGGTAGTAGGGTGAACCCTACTCTAAAGAAACTGTATTCTTATAACACATGGTAACGTGAACTCAGGAATTACAGAGAGACTGTCATGTGATAATACAGGAAACCGCATCTGCAAGGCAAGAACTGCCAGGGACTGTCAGCACACCAGAAACCAGGAGAAGCCTGTGACACACTCACTGCTGTGGCTCCCAGAAGGTAGTGCCACTGCTAACACTTAGATCTTACACCTCCAGCCTCCTCAGTATGTATTTCCACATCCTATCTGTTTGTGCAATAAATTTCTGGTATTTGATCCAGGCAACTTTGGCACTGTTAAGCTAGGGCCTACCAAACAAACCATGACAGTATTCAACAACATAATTCTCATTTTAAAATAACTAAAAAGGACGCGTAACTCTGTACCTCGAAGAGGGATACTCATTACACACAAGCAGAAAGTACTTTTCAACAATGCTGCTGTCATTTTATTAACACAGCACGTAAGACGGTCATTTACATGGCAGTATGGGGAAGGAGCACTTACGTATTTTGAAGTTAAACTCGCAGCACTTATGTTGAAAAAGGTGGCATTGGATTCTGCAGCTACTGCTTTGGCCTTGAAGTCAGAAGAGGAAACATGTTAGTCCAATATCCTGATTTTGTAAAAGACAGCTACACCTGCTCATCGAAGTACCAGAAGAGAGGGTGTGATGTGACTCCCAGCACCGGCTATGTCAAGAGTCTACGTGGTACGCTTCTTCCCAGGGAAAGCCAGGGAGGAAGTCTCTTCTCTTTGGCAGGAAGATACTGGCCAGAGAAAGTTAAACAGGCACAAGGAAATTTATTCTTTTCCTGTGGGGTTTTGTTGTTTGAGACCACATCTCACTATGTAGCCATGGCTGGCCTTGAACTCAGAGAGATCCCCCTGCCTCTGCCTCCTCAGTGCTGGAATTAAGGTGTGTGCCACCATGCTTTTAATGTCTATTTGTTTTTACAGCTAAGAAGGACTCAGATATAGATATTCAGATTATGGTTTGTTTGTTTGTTTTAAAGGCTCTGGCCAAAGGACACTGCATAAAAAAACAAACAAACAAACAAAAAAAAAAACCATAAACTAACTGGTCAGATTCATTAAGACAGGAATATTCTAAGCGTCATTAGACAGAACCTCAGGAAAGTAAGGTAAGTGCTTCTGCAAAACAAAGCCAAAACATGCTACTGCAAATAACACAATGCTTTCCATTTATTTTTGCATGAAAACTATTTTAGAAACTGAAGCAGTATATTACAACAAATAAGTCAAAATTCATATGATCCTAATTATTTCAGTGGAATCCTCCATCTTGATAGCACTCTTACCAGCATGGTTTTTCCGTTTCCAGGCGGACCGAAGAGTAACAGCCCTCTGGCAGGAGCTCTAAGCCCTGTGAACAACTTTACAAAACACATTTGGTTATGGCCATGATTCTAGAGAGCTCATCCAGACATGTCAAGTATTTACCATTGGTCATCTAAAAATATCTTTCTTTGGAGGGGGAGGATATGACAGGGTCTCACTATGTAGCCCTGGCTGGTCTGAAACTCATTATGTAGACTGGGCTAGCCTCAAACTAAGGGATCTGCCTGCCTTTGCCTCCAAGGCTTGGGATTAGGTGTGTGTCACACAACAGGCCGTAAAGTTCTCTTCAGACCTGCCATTATATGATTCCTCCTGTAACAAGCTTTCCTTGGATTTAGGTTCAGTCTACTGAGTTACTACTCAGTCTATAAACTATCCTATCTATGGCCTGCCCTGTACCTCACTCTACAAGCTTCAGTATGCTCCCTAAGGGGCCCTAGCTGGGCACATGACATTCCTTTGGTTCATAAAAGAGAAATGTTTTCTGTCTTAACCCTAATTTTATGGGTATTAACAAAAATGTATTTACCCATCAAACTGGTGATTTCACGACTTAGAATGACAAGTACTAACTAAAAAAATTTTAGATAGACAAAAATGGGCATGGTGGTGAGTGCTGACATCCTGGACTAAGAGGCTGATTTCAGGACCTGCCTGGACAACATCCTGAAACCTCATCCAGAAAAGAAAAACAAGAAAGTAGAAAGGAAAAGATACAAACTGGAAAAACAACATCCAGCAGTAACTTCTAGATTAGTAGGTGCCCAAAAGTGACAAACACCACAGAGGATATGAATGACTGAGCCACACAGCCTTCGCACCTCCCCTGAACAGGGCACCTCACACTGTGCCACACAACTGTTTCTATAGCTGTTGAGGAACTGTCAGGAAGACCCGGATGTGGTCCAGAAATGGGTCCTCAAACTGGAGTCTTCCCATCACTGACACACAATGAATATGCTAGCTGACAGAAGACCAAACAATGCCAACTTTAATTAGTAACTTAAAGATTATCCATTTCCTTTAATGACTGAAAATAGGAGGTAGGCCAGATCCCTATGCATCGTTCACTGGCTATCTGTTAATATTCCAGCAAATTAACACAGTGAAAATAATTTCTTAAAGGTGTTTGCTCTTTAAACTCATAGAATTATTTTATCTTAATTTCCCACTCTGTTCAGTTATTTTAAGTACAAAAGTCTTAATTTTAAATCTTGGGACCGAGGATATAGCTAAAGCCTTAGGTTTAACTCTAGCACTGGGGAAAAAAAGCAATTTTTTGGGGGGGTGGGAGTGAGGATGGTCAAGACAGGGTTTCTCTGTGTATCTCTGGCAGTCCTGGAACTCACTCTGTAGACCAGGCTGGTCTCGAACTCAGAGATCTGACTGCCTCTGCCTCCCAAGTGCTGGGATTAAATCCCTTAACTCTTAAGTAAAAACTATACCATACAATTACCTACTTTTCTTATGAAAGTTAAAAATGGACTCAGAATTTCTTAAATTCACTCTCATCTCCTATTAATAAGCCAATGTGAATGCCTTTTGTGAGGGAGGAGTAAAACAGATCATGCTATAGTATAGCCCAGGCTGGTCCAGAACTCACTGTGGAACCCACACTGGCCTCAAGCTCAAGACCCCTCCCGCCTCAGCCTCCTCAGCTGGATGCTTGGTATATCCCCAGACTTTAATGTTTGCATTTTTAAGGCACTGAACTTGGAATTACTTAATATGAATTAATCATGTGGTAACATAAAATCCTTACCTCAGGCCGCAGAGAAGGAAGAATAACAATTTCTTGCAATGCTTGTTTTGCCAAATCCTGACCAGCTATATCATCAAATTTTACAGCTGTCCCACTAAAAAACAGAACATCAGTTAATTTCACAGCAGAAATATAGTTTACTCATTTTTTTATGTTAACTGTGAAACTTGCTTATTAGCAAAAATATTCAAAACTACCATAAAAATTAAGTATAAAAGTAAAAATATTATGTATCATACATATATTTTTTAAAGGCTTTTTTTAAAGATTAATTAAGATTTTAAGATCTATTATATATACAGTATTCTGCCTGCATGTGTCCCTGCAGGCCAGAAGAGGGCACCAGATCTCATTACAGGTGATTGTGAGCCACCATGTGGTTGCTGGGAATTGAACTCAGGACCTTTGGAAGAGCAGTTGGTGCTTTTAACCACTGAGCCATCTCTCCAGCCCATACATATGTATTTTATAAACAAAAATAAGAAATAGAAACTGAAATGCTTGGCAGAACTTACTTGTCAACAATTTCATTCATTATGAGGTTTGCCAGGTTACTGTCCACATTCCTAAAATTTTTCAAGTCTTTCTTTTTCCGAACAGCCGTTGTGGGTGTAGAAGGTTTGTTGGTTCTATTTGGTTTTGGAATACCCTTGAAGGACACAAAAATTTAATGTGAAACAACCTAGACTTTTCACTCATAAATGACCCTAAAGGTTGAGAGAATTTAATAAAAATGGGGGAGACACAAAGCTGGGGAGATGCTCAGTTAGTGAAATGCCTGCTACACACCAAGAAGAACCTGAGTTCAGGTCCTGAGCACTCATGTCATCTGTAACCCAGCTCCCTGGGGCTCACAGGCCAGCTGTTCTAGCAGAGTGTGAGATCCAGGGTTGATGTGCAAAGTGACTAAGGAAGTTATCTGAGGTCTACCTCTGGTCTCCACACAAGGCAAACACAAAGAAAAAACTCTAAGACTGCAAAGGTTGAGCATTTAACCCAAACCTACATTCACTATAGAACGACATTTGACATGAAGAGGGCTAATAGATTTTATCCAGAGTCAGTTATTATAAAAGACAAAGGCGGGACAGAAAACTGGCTCAGCAGTTAAGAGCTTTTACTGAAAAATCATGACGAACGGAGTTTGGATGTCAGCATTCACATAACACGCCAGTCATCCTGTACATGCCTGTACCCCAGCCCTGAGGGCAACGGAGACCAGATGATCACTAGGGCCTGCAGGCGTCCAGTCAAGAGTAAACCAGCTCTAGGTTCAAGGGTGGACTCTTCCTCAAAGGAACAGGCATACACCCAGCACTCTCTTTGGGTTGGAGCGCGCGCCCATCTTTTTTTTTAAAAGACTTATTTATTTATTATGTATACAGTGTTCTGTCTGCATGTGTCCCTGCAGGCCAGAAGAGGGCACCAGATCTCATTACAGGTGGTTGTGAGGCACCATGTGGTTGCTGGGAATTGAACTCAGGACCTTTGGAAGAACAAGCAGTGCTCTTAACCTCTGAGCCATCTCTCCATTTGTTTGTTTGTTTTTTCGAGACAGGGTTTCTCTTTGTAGCTTTGGAGCCTGTCCTGGAACTCACTTTGTAGACCAGGCTAGCCTTGAACTCACAGAGATCCTCTGCCTCCCGAGTGCCGGGATTAAAAGCGTGCGCCATAACCGCCCAGCTCGCCACCTCTCTTTTTTTTTAAACCCAGAGACCCTATAAGAAAAGTCATCCATCTTTGACTCTTGTTAGAATTACAACAAAACTCTAGGTATGTTTAACATTCTAAAATTTACATAATCTAGCTGGTCAGTGGGGTGCATGCTTTTAATCCCAGCACCCAGGAGGCAGGTGTAGGTGGATCTGTGTGTTCGAGGCCAGCCTGTGCAATAGAGTGAGTTCTAGGACAGTCAAAGCTACTCAGAGAAACCCTGCCTTGGAAAACCATAATGAATAAATAAATAGGCAGATAGATAGATGGATAGATAAATAAATTACATAGTCTGAAATAATTCTAAGACTAGAATTAAAATGACATATACATTATACTGAAAAGACTTGGTAAGTAAACAATATGAAATTCCTAATTATTCGAAAGGACCTAAGATTTTAACAGCAAATTGTTTTCGCAAATTAAAATTATATTTAACTTTGTGGAAACCGATCAATTCTATAAAGCATTATAGAGAACTAATACAAAAAAATCAAGCATGACGAAGTTTTGTACTTGCAAAGCAAAATTACACTCCCTGTTCTAGAGTACCTTATGAGTGGCAGCCACGGGACCAGGTCCCTGTCTCGCTCCAGAAACCATGGATAAACCACTGCAACTAGGTGCCCTGTGGTGACCTGAAAGCCCTGTGGATCCACTTTTCATGACTGTTTTTGATCGAGGCAGTGAATTACTAGCATGTGTTAGGGGGTCTTTCCTCTTCGGAACTGCTCCACTTTCTATGGAGGAAAAAAAATACAGCCATCGTGATTAGAAACTTTGACTATGCGTATAAAAAGCAATACTAACAATTTACAATAGCTACAACAATAAAAAGTAATATTAACAAATCTGTAAAACAAGCTACCATCAGTTTACAATCTGTATTTCTTACTACTGTGTGTATGTGAATTTGATGTGTGTATGATTGCGGGTGCACATGTCATGGCAGACGTGCAGAAGTCAGAGGACAACGTTCTGACTTTGGTTCTCCCCTCCCACCACACGAGTCCCAGGGGTGGAACTCAGGCCATCAAGCTTGTGTAGTAAGAGCCTTTCTTAGCTAAACCATTTCACTGGCCCTTAACAACTGTTTTTAAATCCACAAGTATTTCAAAATAAGATCTAAGTCAGAAAATAAAACGTGTATGTCATGGGAATGGTTAGCAGGAAAAGAGATCTGGTTATTAGATTTGCCCTTCGATGTTGTAGATTCTAATTTTCTTATGAAGAAATCTATTTGTAAAAACAACTTCACTTGTGAGGGAACATAAGACATAAAAAAGATACCAAGCAAATAAAGCCCCCAGATAACTAAGGAACATCATGAGGTGAAGGCACTAGGAATACACCAAAGGAGAAAACTCCAACACTCTACTGACTGCCCACTTCTGGTGTGCTGTATACGTACTGTGGGCATGTGCATGCAGAGGCCAATTTGATATCGGGTATCTCCCTCAACCACTCTCAACCACACACCTGAAACCTCAACAGCCTCACTGAGCCTGGAGCTCATCAACTGGGCTGGGCTGGCTGACAAGTGAGCTCCTGGCACCTCACCCCACTGCTGGGGTCAGTCCCATACTGCCATACCCGGCTTTAAGTGGGCGCTAGGATCTAAAATACTCATGTTTGTGTGACGGGCACTTCACTGAGTTATCTCCCTAGCCCATGACTGCAAACTTTCATGGCTATGAAATATGCAAGACTACAACACATATCCACTTAAAGTTTTGTTTTGATTAACTGATTTTAATTGAAAGAGTAAGTTGTAGCGTTTGGTATGCCAACTATTTTATGTGATATATATATATATATATATCATACTCAAAGTAAATAAACAAATAAATAAATGAGAAAGTTATAGGCTTTTGAATGCTCAAAGGTCACAACTTCTAGGATACAACTATATTCCTATAAAACAAAAGTCAGTGCTTATTAATAACGATGGTACTGCAGAGATAAATGTTAAGCCAGGCAAGTAGGGTGGTTATAACCTCAGCACTCTTGAGGCTGAGCCAGGGAAGACTTCTGTGAGTTCAATAATAACCTGGGCTACATGAGTTCTAGGCCAGCCTGGGCTTCAAAGTGTGAAACTATGTTTAAGAAAGAAAAAGCGATCGAGGCATAGTAGTGCATGGCTTTAATCCCAGCATTTGGAAGAATTTCTGTAATTTCCAGGACAGCCTGGTCTGCAGAGTGAGTTCCAAGACAGCCAGAGCCACGTAATAGAGGGACCCTGTCTCAGAAAACAGACAGAAGCCAGATGGTGGTGATGCACATCCTGTCTCAAAACAATCAATCAAACAAACAAACAAACAAACAAACAAACAAAACAATAAACCACCAACAGACAGACAGACAAAAAATGCTGATCAGTGTCACATATAATCCCATAATCTTAACACTCAGAAAGCAGAGGCAGGAGGATCACTGCAAATTCCAGGACAACCTGGTCTACCCACCAAGTTCTAAACCAGCCAAAACTCACATAGCAAGACCCCCTCTTGCACCTGATGTGGTGGCGCACGCCTTTAATCCCAGCACTTGGGAGGCAGAGGCAGGTGGATGGTGGATCTCTGTGAGTTCAAGGCCATCCTGGTCTACAGAGTGAGTTCCAGGATAGCCAAGGCTACACAGAGATACCCTGTTCTCAAAAGAAAAGAAAAGAAGAGAAGAGAAGATAAAAGAAACAACAAACAAAAGACGCTCTCAAAAAGATTGGGAAGAGAAGGAGAAAAATGTTAAACAGGGAAGTAAATTCGACTGTTCAAGAGGCCTTCGTTTTGCTTTTGAATATCTTTAAAGGAAATTAAGAACTCAAACAGGTAAAGGGAATCAGTTTGTTTATTTGGAGAATTACAGTGTTAAATTGCCACTGGAGGATTAATAAGAGAACCCCTAAGACAAGGAGAATAGATAGCCTAAATACTAGACCAGCCCAGTCATTCGATTATATTGTGATAATCAAATTTTTGACAACCAGGGAGGTTACTGCAGACTCAGTCTGGATTGCCTTGGATCATTATACTACAACATAAAGGACTATAAATGCTAGAATTATTTTAGTCATAACAGAGGCTGGAACCATTGCTATCTCTCCAAAGGTTTTAAGATATAAGAGTTACTGCACTGAACTACCAAACACAGGGCTCGAGAGATGGCTCAGCAGTTTAGAGCACCGACTACTCTTGCAGAGGACCCAGGTTTAGCTCCAGTACTCACACTGAGTGGCTCACAACCACCTGTGACTCCAGCTCCATGGAATGATTCCAAGGGCATCTGCTGGCACCTCCAAACACCTGTGCATACCCACACTTGTACATACTTAATATTAATAAAAACAGGAGGCTGAGAGAGAGTTCAGTGGTTAAGAACACTTGTTGGTCTTTCAGAGGACCTGGGTCAGTTCCCAGCACCCACATGGGAGGTCATAACCATGTGTAACCCCAGTTCTGGAGGATCTGACACCTTCTGGCTTATGTGGGCACTACATGTACAAGGAACACAGACACATACACAGGCAAAACACTTATAAACATAAAAAATATTTTTCCTTAAATAAAAATGGGGAAGGGGCTAGAGAGAGAGTGCAGTGGTGAAGACCATTTGTTACTACTGTAGAAACCTAAGTTGGGTTTCCAGCACTTTGTAGCTCACGCCATCCATAACTCTAATTCCTGGGGGGTCTAACATCCTCTTCTGACCTCCACAAGCACCATACATGAACATGGTACACATACATACATAAAGAAAAACAATCACACACAAAGTAAACAAATCTTTAAAAATTAAAAAGTACCAAATGCATCAAGTAGACAATATGAACAATGTATTAAATGCATAAACAACAAAAAGGAAATGTGGTTTCTGTAAGACGGAGCACAGACTGACACAGCCACAGGGGCTGCTGAACGTATACAGAAGAGGGGATTCAAGGCAAGGGCACTTCCAAGGACAGTACATTTGATCAAGGTTGCTCCAGAACACGAAGGTAAATTCTGAACCTAGGCTCAGGGAATTGGGAGATACAAACCAGGAAAGTACCCCAGAAAGATGTGATGACAAGATCTTCCTGGAAGAAGGCTAAACGGCACTCACTGAAGAGGAACAAATGCACTGGGGAAGAATTTCTTCAGACGGAAAATCCATAGACCTGAGACTAGAAATCTGAGTGTGGTGGCGCATGCCCCTAATGCCAGCACCCAATAAGCAGAAGCAGAAGCAGGCTAATCTCTGTGTGTTCAAGGCCAGCCTGGCTGTCTACACAGTGAGTTCCAAGACAGCCAGGGCTACGGAAAGAGATGCTGTCTCATAGCGGTAGGAGCAAGTTTTGCAGAATCCAAAGTCTGAAGTGTGTAATTTAGCAATAAATACTGTTAGCTTTTCCTTTATGGGACAGGTTCTTTGTTCATTTTCAAGGAAATGTCTGCTATAAATACCCAAGATGAAGTAACCATCATCTGTCAGTTGTTCTCTCAAGAAAAATGGTGTTGTTTGTAATGGTTAGTTCCTGGCAGCTCAGTCATGCCTTCTTTGACATAGCCCTCTCCTGTTTTAGTGTGTGGACTATGAAAAGCTGTGCACCAAGGACTGAGATTGTGTAATGTGGTGGTATTCTAATTGTACTGAAATGTGATTTTGATTGTATGTTAATAAATAAAGTTACCCGGGGGTCAGAGCTATTAGAGCCATAGACAGAGTGTGGCGGTGGTGGCTGGCACACGCCTTTAATCCCATAGATCTCTGTGTTCAGGGATACAGCCAGCATTGGAGACATATGCCTTTAAGACCTAGGGGGCTGTACATTCAGACAGTGACGAGGCAGTCACGTGTTTGGGTTTACAACCAATGAGAAGGCAGAATGACTGGAAAATCGATTTATAGACAGGAAGTAGCTCTCTTTCGGGAAGCTGGGACACCGCAGGCGGAAGGGTGAGATTTTAGCTCTGAGCTCTGACCTCTCGGCTTTCTCCTTTACATTGTTTCTGTGTTTCTTATTTAATAAGACGGTTAGTTACATCAACAGTATAATACTTCCAGCTCTATCAAGGACATTTCCTGTGTGAACCGTTAGGTGAAGTTACGGTTGTGAAGGATGCAGTGAGTGTTACTACAGTTTTTTGCATCTGCTCATAGGACATCTGAAGTTCAGATGTCCTCCAAGGTTGTCAAGGAAACGTCAGGGCAAATACCAGTCCAGGGAAGGCAACACACAATGCTTCAGTATTATGAAAAATTTGACCTGTAGTATAATTACGAAAGTTGTGCTTCCTAAAAGGGTCTTGGGGATCCCTAAGAGATGTGCTTTGAGAACCTTAGAGCATTAAAAATGCTTACTTATCAAGGCTGGAGATAGGTTGGAGGTCAGGAGCACTGGCTGTTCTTCCAGAGGCCCTGAGTTCAATTCCCAGCACCATATGGTGGCTCACAACCATCTGTAATGAGATCTGGTGCCCTCTTCTGGTATGCAGGCATACATTGTATATATAATAAATAAATCAATCTTTTAAAAAAATGCTTACTTCTGAGCCAGGAGGTGGTGGTGCACAACTGTAATCCCAGCACTTGGGAGGCAGAGACTCTGTGAATTTAAAGACAGCCTGGTCTACAAAGCAAGTTCCAGGACAGACAGAGCTGTTACACAGAGAAACCTTGTCTTGAACCATCCCCTCCCCCAAAAAAGAAAGAAATTTCTAGAAAAGAACTACCACAAGAAAGACAGAAGACTTTCATTAAAAAAAAAAAAAAAATCAGAGTGGCTAAGGATGTATGTAGCAGTGGTACATACATAAGAAGTGGCATTATTAGGAGGTGTGGCTTTGTTGGAGCGGGTATGGCCTTGTTGGAGGAAGTGTGTCACTGTGGGGTGGGCTCTGAGGTTTCCTATGCTCAGGATACCACCCAGTGTCTCAATCTACTTCCTGTGGCCTACATATCAAGATGTAGCCAGCACCATATCGGCCTGCACGCTGCATGATCCTTACTATGATGATAATGGACTGAACCTCTGAAACTGTAGGTGAGCCACTCCAATTAAATGTTTTCTTTGTAAGAGTTTCCGTGGTTATGGTGTCTCTTCACAGCAACAGAAACCCTAACTAAAACACCTAGCATGCAAGAAGCTGGGGAGAGGGGGGAGCCTAAGACCAATAAAACTGGGTTTGTGGTATTAGTGATCTTTAACCACATACAAGTTCAAGGCCAGCTGGGATATATGAGACCCCACACCCAAAACGAGTCCTAGTGCCAGGGAGGTAGAGGCAGGTACGGATACACAGTAAAAATCGATGTTTGACCAAGTATTAAAGTTTCCATGTTAAAAACACACACACACAAAACACCCCACAAACACTTAAATACAACAAAAATGAAAACATTTTAATTATTTGAAGGAACTTATACAGGCTGAGTGTGGGGGTGCACAACTTTAATCCCAGTACTTGATGCAGAGGCAGGCAGATCTTGGGAGTTGAAACCAGCCTAGTCTAGAGAGTTCCAGGCAGCCAGGACTACACAGTGAGAGCCTGACTCAAAAAATTAATAAAAACTAATAAAATTATGTACAGACATGGTGCAGTGTGTTTGTAATTCCAATACTGGGGAAGCAGAGGCATGAACACTGACAGAGTTTTCAAGTTAAAAGACACCTGGTCCGTGTAGTACATTCCGCACCATGCAGGGCTACACAGTAAGACCCTGTCCCGAGTGACAAAAGTCAACAACAATAAGATCAAATCGGGGTCTGAGATGTCTCAGTGGAGCAGGGCACTGGCTGCCAGGTTGACAGCCTGAGGTTAATCCCAAGGACACACATGGTAGTCGAAGAGAACCCCTTCTTCCAGTTGTCCTCCTCTGACCTCCAAATGTGTTCACAAACACAGACACACACACACAAACGCACATACACATACACATGTACATATACTTTCTTTTTCTAAAAGAACAGGTTTATTGAGTACAATTTCAGGGCCAGTGGGCTAGACAGTAATGAGAGTACCACCTCCCATATGTTATAAGTGGGAAGCTGGAAAACATGTGAACAGGTATGTTCAGAATGGCTCTACTACATCTGTCATATGTTAGGACACTATGAATGATGAGGATACTGTGTGCTCTCCTAATCCTGTGAAAACAAAACAGTTACACCTTCCACTATATAGCTAAATCAACATTACAGGGTAAACAAAAGTCCATTTCCCATGCAAGCTTCAGTTTACATTAGTTAGTCAAAACATACCTGACTGGAGATGTCCATTGCGGCACATCAGGTTAGTACTGTCATTATAGACATCCGTTTGTGACTTGGAAAATTGCAAAACTGGTTGCAGCTTCTCTATGCAACAGAGGAGGTTAAAAAAGGACAAAATAAACAGAAAGAAAAATAAACAAATAAAAGGCATGTGGAGAATGGAAAATTATTGTGTTACAAAGCTGTCAGTCAGTGAGGTTTTTGCACATATATGCAATGTTCTCTAAAATATGTAACTAGTAAGAACTCACATGAAAAGTAGAGAAATTAACATGTGGAAGGCTATGTTGAAAACACATCTTACTCGGGCTGGTAACCTAAGACAGTTACTTATCACTATTATCAACAGCACGTGATGGCTGCTTATCATATGCTCAAATCCCTAACATAGTGATATTTGGATAAAAAGTGACTGGCTCTTACTATCTACAAACACTAAATATTATTGGCAACTTAGAGCATAACTGTATTAGTACTTATTATTACTGTTATTATTAGAGATGGGGTCTGTTTATGTAGCCTTGGCTGTCATAAAACTTACTATGTAGAGACCAGGTTGGCCCTGTACTCAGAGATCCGCTGAGCTCTGTTGGCGTTAAAGACCTGTACTCAGCCAAGCAGTAGTGGTGCACGCCCGTGATCCCAGCACTTGAGAGACAGAGGCAGGCAGATCTCTGGGAGTTTGAGGCCAGCCTAGTCTACAGAGTGAGTTCCAGGGTAGCCAAGGCTACACAGAGAAACCCTGTCAATAGATAGATAGATAGATAGATAGATAGACCTGTATTATCACAACCAGTTCAACATAACTATCTAAAAGATTGTACACTACAAAAAGCCTATTGAAAAGGCTTTATAGGGCTGGAGAGATGGCTCAGTAGTTAAGAGCACTGGCTGTTCTTCCAGAGGACCTGGGTTCAATACTGAGCACCCACATGGAAGCTCACAACTCTGTAACTCCAATTTTAGGGAATCCAACACCCTCACACAGATATACATGCAGGTCAAACATCAATGTACATAGATAATAAATAAATCATTAGAAAGAAAGAAAAAGCTCTACAGAGGAAGTACAGTATGGTCTCACTAAGATCAAAAGCAAATTTTAAGAAGAAATCATACTTTAAAATGGCACAGAAAGAAACAATAGGGAGAATCCAAGAAAGGTCATAATTGGCTCTATTACCTTAATTAAGCCAAGCAAAAAAAAAATGCCACAAGGCAAGGGGACCAGCATGATGAACAGGGTGTGCAGTATACTACACACACACACACACACACACACACACACACACACACACACACACACACACAGCTGGTAACTTCTTAATGGACCCAGTACAGCTGCCTCCTGAAAGGGGAATGGGCCACTTGGACACAGTGGGAGGGATGGTAGTCAAACTTTAAAATTCTGTGACATGTAAGATGTAACTAATCAATGAAAAGATTTGTTCCAAACCTACCCCGCCTCGAATAACAACCTCCATAGATGGAGTCTTAGCCTGCTGCATGGGGCAGAAGGGTTGCTTTTTCCCCTTCTGCAGCAAGGCTGCAGCCCTCCTTCTCCCCTTGGTAATCATCTATACGCAGGCTACCAGACACTGCTCCTAAGTGATGTACCTATCTGTCTCATCCAAATAAGGGATAACCTTTTCCCAAAAATGTTTTACTGAAGTAAGTTCGTTTTCTTCTGCATTAGAAAGCCAATGAATCTATGTGTCAGTACAGCACTGGGGTGAGGTATATGTAGTCAGTGTGGAATATGCAGTTAACATTTGCAAGGTCCTGGTTTAATTATCAGCACTCAATTGAATACAAAACAATGAAAGCCAAACATACATACTAACTCTTAGACTTATATTCCTAAAGTCAGACAAGCAGGCACCGTGCTTGGTTTACAGTGCAGTATCACATGCCTCTGGGACCAGTTAAACAGCAGCTACCCTTTGTATACAAAGCACAAAGCAGTGCGCAGCTTTTGTGTCCTAGAAGTGGCTGATACAATATACCTTGGATCCTTTCTATTTACTTTGGTTAACTGGAGGTAGGTCATCTGATTTTTCTCAATGATAATGCTCTTTAAATCAAAATACTGAGACACAACTTACTTGTGTTGGTGAAAGCGTAAATTAGGAAAATTCTGGTTATTATGTGTTTTCTTTATTAACACAAAAAGTTACCAGAAACATTTATTATCTAATAAAGACAAGCAGAAATTGGGGTTGGGGATTTAGCTCAGTGGTAGAGCGCTTGCCTAGCAAGTGCAAGGCCCTGGGTTCAGTCCTCAGCTCCGGGGGTGGGGTGGGGGGGACAAGCAGAAATCAAAATCTTAACTTTTTTGATGACTGGGAATAAAAAGTTACAGATAAGTACGTAGAGAGTTTACAATTCTACCTGCATCTGCATACACATACACACACACACACACACACACACACACACACACACACACACACACACACACACACACTGTGACCATGCTTCAGTTAATCCCTAGTAACAAAAAAGCAACTGAGGATGAAGTTAGGCAGTAGAGAACTCCAGTGCTATGTGCAAGGCCCTGGGTTCTAACAACTGAAAGAGACAACCCTGCTCTTTAAAATGACTAAGGTAGTACAGACTAACACAGCTATGTAAACTAAAACAGTCATGCTTCCCTCAGCTCCTCACATCTAATTCCCTGGGAATCACTCTACAGAAAAACCTTACCATAAGGCTCTACTCAAAACCCTTTAGCTGGGCATGGTGTCGTCACCTTTGATCTAGCATTTGGGAGGCAGAGGCAGGCAGATTTCTATGAGGTCTCTACATAGTGGCGTGGACCGCATGGAGACCATTGCTACCTGACAAAGTCCCAGCATTTCGATTTTGCAGACCACAATTCTCCAGCACCCCTTTACTTTCATTTTTTAATGATTCTCATTATGTGTTATGGGAGTTCCCTTATGCCTTTTCCTTTTGGAAATTTTATGCAGGTTTTGAAGGATGAAAATGTGTAAAATCACAGCCTCTTTAAACAAAATAATTCTCTGGAAAAATCGTTGCCTACATGGAACCATACAGCGTGACAACTCTGCTTACTCCCACACAAGGTAACACCAAGCTGCTAGAAAATTCAGATAAGTAACATATGCTTGATAAATAAGGTGTATTTGAAAAATAAGATTTGTTTGATGAATGAGGTATATTTGATAATCAAAATTAGTAAATTCCTAAGGTCTACTCAGGGTCACAGTAATAGCTGTCTACCTTCGTCTTTGCTCACTTTAAGCTTTAGCTATTGGATAAACTAAGCCATATAAAAACTGCAATATTCTATAATGGGAGTGTTTGGTTCCCCAAGAAAGTCTTTTACCCAAGGTCAGGCATTTAGACAAAAGTCTCCATTCTCTCAAGGGCTTGAGGAGCTCTTGCTTACTAAACAGGAAGACATTCTAATCTCTGGCAAGAGGAATTTGTGCCCTTCCACTAACATATGACTGGTGTTAGTCAGGCGGTGGCGGCGCACGCCTTTAATCCCAGCACTCAGGAGGCAGAGGCACAAAGATCTCTGTGAGTCTGAGGACAGCCTGGTCTACAGATCCAGCGCCAGAACATTCAGGACTGTTGTACAGAGAAACCCTGTCTCAAAACAAAACAAAACAAACAAACAAAAAATAAACCTGGGAAGGAAGGAAGGAAGGAAGGAAGGAAGGAAGGAAGGAAGGAAGGAAGGAAGGAAGGAAGGAAGGAAGGAAGGAAGGACACAGTAATGGTTAAGAGCACTGGAGCTCTTGCAGAGAGGTTCAGTTCCCACCACCCACATTAAGTGGCTCACAACCACCTGGAACTCTAGTTCCAGAGAATCTGATGCCCTCTTCTAGCCTCCATGGGCACCCTGGTGCATGCTGTGCACATATAAATACCCAGGCAATTTAAAACTGAAATTACTGATCCACTCTCCCTGCTGGTAAAGACTGACTTCTCACTGGAGACTGGGCACAGGGTCTGATACATGCTATGCAAATGCTCTACCATTGAATTACGTGCCCAGCCCTTACCATTAATGATTCATTTAAACATTTCAAGTATATTCATAACTAATTAGAGAAGTTGATACCTAGAAGTTGTAAACGATCCTTGGCCATAACCAAATTAGTTATCATTTTGGCTTGAAGGCGTCTAGCTCTTTCATACTGTTCACCTAAATGGAAAAAAAGAAGAATTAGGTAAAATATCTACATTTTCCTACTAACAGTGTTTTAAGTGTTGCTCCAATTACCTTTATGGAGAATCACAATCTTTCTTCATAAAGAAATTAAAGGTGAGCAAAGTGTGTGTCTCACACTTATAATCCCAGGACTTGGATACCGAGTCAGTCCCAGGACTTGGATACCGAGTCATGTTCAATATCAGTCAGGATATATAATGAGTTTCAGGCCAGCCTGGACTACAGAGTGAGACCTTGTCTCAAAAAGGGAAGGAGGGAAGAGAGGAAGGAGGCGGAATGCTTTTGCTAGGCATTATGAAGACCCCTGAAATCTAGGTGAACTCAGGAGGCTGAGGTGGAATAGTGAATTCAATTCAGTCTGGAATACACAGTGGGAACCTGTCTTAAATATGTATGTATATTATACATAGACATATTACTTCAAAAATATCTGCCATGGCTCCTCATGATGGCTTCCAATCTACTGCAGCATCATGGATTTCACACATATTCATGGAGCCCAGGACATTTTTTCCCTCATACTTCAGTCTTTGAACTAATTCTAAGACGGCTCGGCCAGTTGAACAGCTTGCTCTGCAGGCTCGAAACCTGAGTTCAAGTCCCAGAACCCAAAGTGGAATTCAGAACTGACTCCAAAACTTGTCCTCTGACCTCCACTCACACCCACACATTATACACATACACAATAAATAAATAAATAACAAAAGTCTTTGAGCTAGGATACAATCTGTCACGTGAGGAAACCACCTAATGATCCATAAGAATGTATCCCGCTGCTAAGCACAACTGTACCTGACTTGTCATGAAAGCTCACACAGTACACAACAGTCATAACACTTCTAAAATTCAGCCTGCAGGGGCTGGAGAGATGGCTCAGAGGTTAAGAGCACTGGCTGTTCTTTCAGAGGTCTTGAGTTCAATTCCTAGCAACCACATGGAGGCTCACACCCGTCTGTAATTCCAGTTCCAGGAGATCTAATTCCCTCTCTGACCTCTGTAGGTGCCAGGCACACACACAGTAAACAATATACATGCTAGCAAAACACTCATACACATAAAATCAAAATAAATAAAAACTTTAAAAATAAAAAAGAGCCAGGAGTGGTGGCCCACACCTTGATCCCAACACTCAGAAGGTGGAGGCAGGCAGAGCTCTTGAATTTGAGGCCAGCCTGGTCTACAGAGCGAGTTCCAGGACAGCCAGAGATACACAGAGAAACCCTGTCTTGAAAAAACAAAACAAAACAAAACAAAAAGGATAAGGAAGAGGAGGAAAAGAGCTAACATCTGATAGCTTGGGTTCAGAACTGACTTTCTCACTTGTTAGCTATGAAGCCTTAGTTGAGTTACATCTCTGTACTTCATGTTTCTCACTTGACAAATAAGGATAATAACAGTAGCTGCAAAGCATGGAGTTATGGTAAGAATTAGATGCTCTCTCTGAGTGACTGTTGGGAGAGTTGGTATACAATAAATGTTTTAACTACAGCTACATAGATCATAGACACTCATTTTATTTCTGTTCTGTTTCTGATACAGGTCTGATTGTACAGTCAACGCTAGACTGAACTGGAGATCTTCCTGCCTCATCCCTCCTAAGTGCTGGGATTACAGAAATAGACCTGGCTTGAATCATAATTTAATTTTGAGGTGGCAGAAAATAAACATCAGAAGTAACTGCTTTGGTTTAAAAGAGTCAAACATAAATCAAAGTAAGAAATTCCCAATTTATTTTATTTTACTTTTTTTTTTCTTTGAGACACAGTTGCACTGCATAGCCACTGACTTTGAACTTACAGAGATCATCTGCCTCTGCCTCCCAAGTGCTGGGATTAAAGGCGTGCGCCTGGTTTATATTCTAACATGTACTGAAAGAAAACATTATCAGGCTAGGAATGTAGCTCAGAGATAGGGAACTTGCCTAGTGTGTAAGACTAACACCTAACAACAACAAAAGATTACTTACACACAGCAAACTAGCTTTCAAAACCAGGGATAACACATGTGACTCATTACCAACTATATAGTAATTCATCACCAACTGATCACGTATTGACCCTTGGATGGCTTCAAGGCCATAGACTGGATTGGTTATTGCCTGCCTGCTACAGGAAATCATGTTGGAGACTTGACTTTCACTTTTAGAATAGACAATACCATACATGCACAAATATTAACAATGCCATCAAGAAGGGCTGGGGAGATGGCTCAGTGGTTCAGAGCACTGGGTCCTCTTCCAAAGACCCTGGCATCAATTCCCAGCACCCAGATGGCAGCTCACAGCTGTATGTAACTCCAGTCCCAGGGGATCCGACACCCTCATAGGGACACACATGCACTGTATGGTATTAACAACATTTCACTTTTTTGTTTTGTTTTTCGAGACAGGGTTTCTCTGTGTAGCTTTGCACCTTTCCTGGAACTCATTATGTAGCCCAGGTTGGCTTCGAACTCACAGAGATCCGCCTGCCTCTGCCTCCCGAGTGCTGGGATTAAAGGCGTGTGCCACCACCGCCCAACTCAACATTTCACCTTTACCTGATCTATCCCACCCACATTATGAATCTTCCCTTTTATGTGGCTCCCCAGAGTCACTTAGCAGCTATCCTGGTTGTTAGTATAGTATGTAGGGTTTTAGTCCACGAGGAGCCCTGAGGGGTTCTCCGTGGATAAGGCATTTGGAGAGATAATTCTAACTACTGTAGAATTTGAGGGGGCAATAGAAACTATACGTATAACCCACCTTGGCCTGTTACTATAATAGCAATTCCTTTTTCTAGTTCTTCAATACCTTTCTTGTACCATTCCACAGCTTGTTCCTTCTGTCCTGTTTTAAAAATAGAAATCATTATTTGTATAGATCATAAGTATGAAAAATGTAGCATCCACTGCCCCATGTATTATATTGATAAATGACACATGAAAAGGTTGTGATCAAGTAAGTCTAAGAAACATTATACATGATCAAATAAAAATTTCCATATCATTCTTTATTTCAATTTTCAGAACAAAAAAAAAAATCACAACTGAGCCAGGTGGCAGTGGTGCACACCTTTAATCCCAGCACTCAGGAAGCAGAGCCAAGCGAATCTCTGTGAGTTTGAGGCCAGCCTGGTCTACAGATCAAGATCCAGGACAGGCACCAAAACTACACAGAGAAACCTTGTCTTGGAAAACCAAAAAAAAACACAAACAAACAAACAAAAAATCCCAACTGCCGTGATCACAAAGTAGAGTGAACTCTTTATAGACACGATATAACAACTAAGAAATGTGCACTCCCTATTCCCCAGAGCCTCCGCCTTATAAGACAGTTTTTATATAGCTCTGGGGCCTGGAACTCACTATGTGGACCAGCCTGGTCCTAAACTCAGAGATCTACAGCTTCTGCCTCTTGGAACTGGGATTAAAGCAAGTCCAGCCTCCCTTCCCTTTTTATCTCAGTCCTTGTATTTGGCAGTTTCTTACTTCTCACAATATCATAGTTTTTGCTGTGTCCAGTAAAGATTAAGTATTGAAAAAAGTACCTGATAACGGCACATGAAGAAATCACTAAGAGTTTGTTATAAATTAAACTGGAATACTCTGGTTTCTCTTCAGATCGTATAAATCTTTCGCCTTAAACTGGACACAGTGGCAAGAAGATCAAAGTTCAAGGTCTTCCTCAGCTACAGAGCAAGTTTGAGGCTAGCCTAGGCTACAAGATCCTTCCTCAGTTTACTGTAAACCAACAGAAACTTTGAATGTTCACCTTCCTGCTTTCTTCTTGTTTTGAAATGGAGTCTCATGTAGTCCAGGCACAGTATCTACATAGCTGAGGATGACCTTGAAATACTGCCCCTGAGTGTCAGCATCCCTAGGTAGCATTACACAGGGGCACCACCATGCCCGGCTTCCCAGTCCCATCTTCAGTAAGGAAATGCCTGTTCAGATGCATTGCTGGGTATTTTGAAAAGGAAACCAAACAGTATAATGACATTCACATTCTGAGTGATGAGAATGTCGCTAGCAATGTCTTACTTGTGTACAGTTCTTACTGTACCAAAGCGAGTACATCCCAGCATCGTGAGAGACTTCCTTTACAGTGCCTCTTCTCGTCCTTGTGACCTCCCCTGAAGTCACTATCATGACCTCAATACACATCCTTCTAGTACAGGCTTTTCTACTACATTCACCCATACTTGCAGTATTTCTTCTTTGTTTGTTTTGCGATAGGGTCCAGGAATTTACTATGTAGATCAGGTTAGCCTTGAACCCAGAGATATGGCTGCCTCTGCCTCCAGAGTGCTGGGATTAAAGGTGTGCACACCACTCCCACTTGTCACTTACTTGTATGTGTGCATGTATGTGCAGGTACTCAAGCCCTTGCATGTGACATGGAAGACAGAGGCTGGTGTCCAGTACCTAATTTATCATCACACAGGGTGGGGCATGGGTGCGTGGGCGCAGGACAATTGGTGTAGTCAGTTCCCGAACTCCGACCTTCACTCGGGTTCTGGGAATCACACAGGCTGCAGGCTTGTGCAACGGGAGTTTTCACCTGCTGTGCCATCTCGAAGCCCTCTCCTCATTCCGTGAGCCGGCAGCTTTCATTTAACCTGGAGCTCACTGTTACGGCTAGAAGTGGCTTCAGTGGCTTCAGTGCTTTCCGCCTGCTGATCCACCTCACTGGTGCACCAATCTACACTCAAATGGCAGTATTTCAGAGTTCTCCCTGGCAACGTTCTGTTTTAATTTTTAAGATTCCATATTGGGGCTGGAGGGATGGCTCAGTGGTCAGGACCACGTGTGTTTGCAGAGGACCCCTTTTCAATTTCCAGAACCCACACGGTAGCTCACAGTCACCCATAACTCCAGTTCCAGGGGATCTGATGTCCTCTTTTTGACCTGCTTAGGCAGCAGGCACAAACATAGTGTGCACACACATGTTCAGGCACAACGTTCCTACACATACAATGAAAGAAATCAAAAAGTTGACATGACACATATTTAATTTTGTCTCTGTGTGTGTGTGGGCATGTGCTAGCCTAAGTCAGAGGACAACTTCAGGGGACTGCTGTCTCCTTCCTACTGGTCCTGAGGACTGAACAGGCTTGGCAGCAAGAGCCTAGCCTGCTGAGCCATGCACTGGCCCACTGGCCACATTCTAGTCAGCATATGCCTGTCGCTTATATACTACCTAATTTCTCTTAAAATAATACAATGCATTACACGCATATGAATATACACGGGGTAGAGTGGAGCACAGCACACGTGTGGAGCGAGTCCCTCCCTCCACCTTTATGTCGGTTCCAGGACAAACTCAGGCCATCGGGCTTTGAAGCAAGGGCCCTTTTCCACGAGTCGCTTTGCCAGCCCTTCTCCAGCCTGCAAAACTTAGAGTATTTAAAGAAAACTCTTTGAGAATGTGAATTAGATTTTTAAGAGAACACAAAAATCAAAAGCCATAGAACCATGGACGAATTAAACTTCACCAAATTTAAACTCTTAGTCTTCAATGCCAGTGTTCTAACAATGAAAAGACACCAAACAGGCTCTAAAACATTCAAAAAAAAAAAAACAAAAACAAAAACAAAAACAACATGCTTCACAAATGACTTGCAGCCAGAATGTACAAAGGACTCTCATCCAGCAGTGGTAAAAATGACCGAACACCTGAGGATGCAGTTTGGTGGTGAAATGTTCTTGCCATGTGCAAAGCCTTAGGGATCTCAAATCCCCAAGTGGAGAAAACGAAACAACCTATGCACAGTCCCAGAGACACACATACATCCATGTTAGTAAACAAGCACACGGAGAACACAAGTGAAAACCATATCGCCAGCCCAGCAGCACAGGCTGTGATCCCAGCTGCTGAGAGGCGGAGGGGAAGAGGATTCAGAGTTCAAGGTTTCACTGCAGGGTGACTTCAAGGACAATGCAGGAAACTGAGACCTTGCTTCAAAAAACTAAAGTGAGGGCCAGCGTGGAAAGGCACTTCCTGCCAAGGCTGGCCACCTGGGGTTTGATCCTGGGACCCACAGGATGGAAAGAAAGAACTGAGCCTGCCAGCTGACCTCCACAGGCACACACTGTAGCATGCACCCCCATTCCACTCCACTCCCCACCTCAAACATACACAAGAAAGAAATAATCCTTTTAAAGTAAAATGAGGTCTAGAAGGCAGGTGGTGGTGGTGGTGGTGGTGGTGGTGGTGGTGGTGGTGGTGGTGGTGGTGGTGGTGGTGGTGGCGCACACCTTTAATCCCAGCACTGGGGAGACAAAGCCAGGCGGATCTCTATGAGTTTGAGGCCAGCCTGGGCTACAGAGTTCTAGGAAAGGTGCAAAGCTACACCAAGAGACCATGTCTCAAGAGAGAAAAAAAAGACATCTAGAGCTGTAGCTCAGTGGTGGAAGGCTTGCCAAGCCAGCACAAGGCCCTAGTGTTCAATCTGTATCACCCAAACTAAGAATTCAGTAAGATGCCACTACATTAAAAACAGAAAAGCCAAGCCGACTGTGGTAGTATGAATAAGAATGGCCCCCACACTGTGTTTGAATGCTTATCCACCAGGGACTGGAACTGTTGGAGAGGATTAGAAGGATCAGGAGGTGTGGCATTGCTGGAGCAGGTGTGACCTTGTTGGAGGAAGTGTGTCACTGGGGGTGGGCTTCAAAGCCCATGCCAGGCTCGCGCTCTTCCTCTCCTTCTCTCCCTCCCTCTGTGTGTGTGGGGGGGTCAGGATGTAACTCCAGCACCACAAGTGCCACCATGCTGCCAACATGCCCCAGCCATGACTAACCCTTTAAAACTGTAATTAAATGCTTTAATTTGTAAGAGTTGCCTTGGTCATGGTGTCTCTTCAAAGAAATAGAACAGTGACCAAGAAACCAACTTAAAAGAAAACAACAACAACAAAAAACTCACCCAAACAATCTAATACAAAAAGCAATGGAGTAAAATGCCATGTTTACTGGTCCTATACAGACTGGTCCCATTAACTGGGTAAAGACAGTGGTTCGTTCCTATGCTATTATTAATCTATTTGCTACAGGACCCAGCAATTCCTTCATCTAGATATTTAACCAGAACAACAGAACTATCCAAGATCCACCTTAACCACATAAACTGTGATTTAAAAAACAAAACAAGGGGCCGGAGAGATGGTCCGGCAATTAAGAGCGCCCGCTGATCTTCCAGAGAATCCTGGTTCAATTCCCAGCACCCATGTGGTGGCTCACAACCTCCTGTAACTCCAGTTCCAAGGGACTCAAGATGCCCCATTCTGATCTCTGTGGGTACCAGGCACACACTGGTACACGTATACACGCACACGCACGCAAAACATCCATACATATAAAATAATTGAAAATAACAGAAACCAAACAAGGCATAAAGCCTCCAACAGTGGCTGTCTTTAGATCTGTTTGCGCAAACCACACTAACTATTGAGCAGTCAGGAAGAAGAAAGACAATGCTTTTGCAAAAGGCCTATGTCCTTGCACTATTCTTTCTTTATTCGAATCGGGAGACCACTGGGTTCTTTGCAACAGGGTCCCACCAGGCTGCCCTGTGTGGCCTAACTCCATACACAGACCACAGCGCCTTCATTTTGAGGCGCTTACGTGTTCTGCCTCCTGAGTACTGGGAACAGGTGTAAACCACCATCGCCCTTAGGCAGAGTCACCCAGCAAAAGGAAATTAAGTCTGAAATTAATTCTTCCTAAGTGGTAGAGGTACACTTTTCAGGAATGAAAATAATCACTTTTGATTTCTACTCTCTCTACCCTCATCTTATGAAAATAGATGTGAACAGGCTTTTGTGTTTTAAATTAACGTACAACACTGGTTTACACAAAACTAGAAAAATCACTGCCAGAAGTGGAGGCGCACTCCTTTAATCCCAGCACTCAAGAGAAAGAGGCAGGTGAATCTGAGTTTGAGGCCAGCCAGTGCTATGTAGAGAGACCATGTCTCAAAAACAAACAAACAAACAAACAAACAAACAAAATTATGTGGTGAGGCAGTCTGAATGGGAATGCTCCCTGTACACTGATGTGTTAGAACTTCTGGTCCTGTCTGGTGCTGTTTGTGAGGTTTAAGAGGTGTGGCCTTGTGGAGGAAGGGTGCCCCTGGGGGCGGGCTTTCGGGGTGTAAAGATTCTGGCCATTTCCTCTCATTTCATTTCCCCTGCTTCTTGCTTATGGTTCAAGATGTGAGCTCTCAGCTTGCTGCTCCAGCCACATGCCTGCCAAGCCACCCTGCCATTATGGTGATGGACTTGGCGCTCTGGAACCGTGAGCCCAAATACATACATGACTAAGAGGGCTGGGCCTGCTAATCTGACAATCTGAGTTTGATTTTGGGGTCCCACATGATAGGACAGAACCATCCAGCACAGGTCATTCTCTGACCTCCACATGCACATTATGGCACATGTGTGTTCATGTACACACACAGAAACACACACACACAAGGAAAATTAATAAAGAAAACTGTGAAAAAAATTTAACTGGTGAGGACTATTTTATTTAGACACTTTCTGTTCTTAATGCCAGATTCTTCAGCCCTACAACATCCTGAAAAACTGGTTCCCTTTCTTTCACAGAGCACACTGAAGCCCTCACTGTTATGCACTACCAACCTGAGAAATCAAACCACACCTTCTGAACCTCCACCCACTTATCTATCTGTAGACACAAAACATGCAAGGTCATGTTCTAGTTAATCCAAAGAACCACTATTACAACCTCTTTTCCTCAAGTATTCTGACTGACTCTTTACCAGCATTAAAAAAAAGAGAGACAGCTGGGGGGGTGTTGTTTAATCCCAACACTCGGGAGGCAGAGGCAGGTAGATCTCTGTGAGTTCTAGGTTAGCCTGGTCTACAGAGCAAGATTCTGGACAGGCACCAAAACTACACAGAGAAACCCTCTTTTGAAAAACAAACAGAGAGAGAGAGAGAGAGAGAGAGAGAGAGAGAGAGAGAGAGAGAGAGAGAGAGAGAGAGAGACAGAGAGAGAAAGAGAGAGAAAGAGAGAGAAAGAGAGAGAAAGAGAGAGAAAGAGAGAGAAACAGGGGCTTGAGAGATGGCTCAGTGGTTAAGAGCACTGGCTGCTCTTCCAGAGGACCCAGGTTCAATTCCCAGCACCCACATGGCAGCTCACAACTGTCTGTAACTCCAGTTCCAGGGGATCTGACACCCTCACACAGACATATACACAAGCAAAACACCAATGCACTTAAAATAAAAATAAATAAATTTTAAAAAGAGAGAGAGAGAAACAGCCAGGTGGTGGTGGTGTACACCTTTAATCCCAGCACTCAGGAGGCAGAGGCAGGTGGATCTCTGTCTGAGTTTGAGGCCAGCCTGGGCTACAGAGTTCTAGAACAGCCAGGGCTAAACAGAGAAACCCTGTCTCAAGAAGCCAAGAAAAAGAGAGAAAGAGAGAGAGAGAAGAAAAGAAAAAAAGAGAACCACTGTTCAGTATAAAATCATGTAACAATGAATGAAAAAAGAGGCCGTAAGTTTGACAGAGAGCAAGAAGGGATCTATGGGGGAGTTTGGAGGGAGGAAAGGGAAGAGAGAAATGCTGTAATTACAGTATAATCTCAAAAAAAATATAAAATCAAATAATGACTTTATATTGAGCCCGGTTACCTAACTCTGTTCCTACTTCTGCTCCTCTGAGCCCACTCTTTAGTTGGTTTCTTCGTACATAAATGGATGTCACAGATTATCACTCAACTGTTAAAATACCTACAAAACTTCAGAGCTGGAGAGATGAACGGCCCGGTGGTTCGGAGTACTGGCTGCTCTTTGGGGGACCCGGCTGGGCTCAGCACGCACTCACATGGTGGCTCCCACCTGTCTGTAACTGCAGTCTCAGAGCCTTCCTCAGTGGGCACGGCACACGTGGTGTGTTACACGTTTCTAACGGGTGCCGCCCCCTTGACAGTGTACAAGAGTCCCAGAGCCTCTCAAGACTGCATACTCAGTTCAGGCTATCTGTTCACATAGTCTGTGCAGTGGGAAGAGAATTAACTTCTCTTGCAAGTAAGTTCCCAGTTGTCAAGTACAGCTAAAAGGCTGACAGACTTCAAATGTCAATTCTTTTTCAATTATGGAATTAAAGTTAGGCTACAAAACTGTCTAATATACCAAAAGGGGAAAACTGGGATAGAAGAGAAAATACATTAAATGCAGATTCAGTTTATTTACTATTTTTTACTTATTTATTTATTGGTTTTCCGAGGCAGGGTTTCACGGTGGGACAGCTTTGCCAGTCCTGGAATTAGCTCTGTAGGCCAGGCTCAGATCCAGTTTATTTTTTCGAAACAAGGTCTTGCTACGTAGCCTAGCTGGCTTTGAACTCAACGGCAGTCTTCAGTTTCCCAAGTGCAGAGAGATTGCCCAGCTTTATTTCTTTTTAAAGGAGAATGAATGTAACTAGCTTGTTTTAATTTCTGTTTGTTGGCTTTGTTTCTGAAGCAGGGAGAAGCAAATGCACGCTCTGAAGCATACTGGGCACAAGCCTTGTTCAAACTGAACCACAGCCGGGCGGTGGTGGCGCACGCCTTTAATCCCAGCACTTGGGAGGCAGAACCAGGTGGATCTCTGTGAGTTCGAGGCCAGCCTGGGCTACAGAGCTAGTCCCAGGAAAGGCGCAAAGCTACGCAGAGAAACCCTGTCTCGAAAAACAAACAAAAAAAAAAAACCTGAACTACATCCTCAAGCCCCTAAATAATCCACTCTCACATCGTCCCACTAGTCTAAAAACCAGGGAACACTAAAATACTGCAATACAACATCACCCCCAGGAGGAAGAGGGCCATCCTTCAACATCCCCAAGAGTTAGGGGGATCTTCCCCAAGAGTTAGTAAGAACAGAACAACCCACCAAAAAGACTCGCTCTCACAAACACTAAATATTCTTAACTGTGTCTACTACTGTCTTGAGCTGAATCTCCACTGTCTTTGGACTCCCAATCATGGGTATCTGCCTCTTTCACTGTATCCCCCTTTTCAATCTTAGGCCCCGCAAAGGAAACTCTTCACCAAGACTGACACCCTAGAACTGTCTCTGGTGTTGAGTGTGGAAACCACCCTGCAAAACAACTACAGATTGTTCCTTTCCCACAGTGGACAACGTTGATGAGCGGACCTAACCGAGCCAAGGTGGGAATCGGGGCTGAACACTGCAGGTGACGATAAAAAAGGGGGAGACACAAGACTTTCTAACCCCACTTAACATTTTCCAAAGAAGTTTAGAGTTAGTTACTGGCCTAGATTTGCTGCCTCCTGCTTCCTTCATCTTGTAACTAGTCATTTCATTGGTAAAACACCTGATAGTAACTCTCACATGGGAGTTACCGTGAGGACCAAGGGACACATGCACAGCACAATGCCTCGCACACAGAAAAGACTAAAAAAGATGTTGCTTGAAGGAAAACTAAAGTATGCAGTATCCCTGCCTTCATCGAGAAGCAGGAGGTCTTTGTTTTAGGTCTCACAGTACAATGATAATGCCTGCCCACCCAACTCATTCATTTAACATTTCAATTTAGAAACTTAAGAGACTGCCTTAGGCCGGGCGGTGGTTTAATCCCAGCACTCTGAGAGGCAGAGACAGGTGGATCTCTCTGTGAGTTCGAGGACAGCCTGGTCTACAGAGCTAGTTCCAGAACAGCTAAGGTTATGACACAGAGAAACCCTGTCTCGAAAAACCAACCAACCAACCAAAAACAAACAAAACAAAACAAAAAAACTGAAAAAAACAGAACAGCTTTTGGAAGCCCAGCTCAGAGAAATGCCACACTGTTTACAGTGTCAGAAAGAACCCCGTGTGGTCACTCTAGGCCAACTGTCACTGTCCCCAGCAAGTCTGCGTGTCTCACGGGGGACTTGGATAAATTAATGCACAAGTGTGGGGGGTGCTGAAACAAAGTGGAGAGAGAGCTAGGGCGCCCCGAATGGGGAGAGGTTCCACTCACTAGGCGTCGCAGGGCAGGGTCTGGCCTGTGGGGACTGGGACTCCTGGGGGCTCCAGATCAAGTCCGGGGGGTGCAGGAAAGGGACGCAGGTGGCGCCCGCCCTCCCAGGGCCGCCTCCCTCCAGTACCTCCCCGGGTACCTTTCTCTTCCTCGTCGATGCGCAGGGCAATGGAGATGTACTCGAAGGCCTGTTTGTGGAAGACGCAGACGCTCTCGGCCTCGCCCCCGGGCCCGGGCGCTGGGGGTGCGGGCGAGGCGGGCGCCGGCGCGGTCCCGGAGCTCCTCTTGGCGGCCATGAGGGCGCGGGAGAAGCGCTGGCAGAGCCACCCGAAGAGGAGCCCCAGGTGACAGGCCAGCAGGCGCAGCAGGGCGAAGCCGACGACCAGCGGGGACGTCAAGAAGGAATAGAAGAGGCTCGGCTTACGGGGCGAGCCGGGCGCCGCAGGGGCCGGGCCGGCGGAAGGGGCGGGGACCGCGGCGGCGGCGGCGGCAGCGGCGGCGGGGGGCAGAGGCCTGGCGGGTGCCGGGCTCGCGCCGCCGCCGGAGCCTTTCTTCTTCCGTCGTCCGGCCGGAGAACTCATTCACAGCTCCCACTGCCGCCGCCGCCATAACCCGCCTCCCGCAGACCGACGGCGACCGAGCGGCAGCGGCGACGGCGGCGGCCCCTGCAGCGGCGGCGGAGTGGGGGGGGGGGGAGGGTTGGAGGGGGTGGGAGGACCACGGAGCCGCTCGCGCGCCCGCGGAGCCCCGGGGAGCCCGGCACCTGCACGCGCCGCTCGCCGGCCCCGCCCCCTTCCTCCTCGGCTTGCCCAGGAGCACAACCCCTTCGCCACCTCCTCCTCCTCCGGCGGCCCGCGGCTCCTACCCCCCTCCTTTTTGCCTCTCTGTCCTCTGGCCCCCGCCGGCACCCTCTCCTGCGGCGGCCGCGCACGCGCACGTCCCCGGGGTCTGGCTCCGGGGAGGGAGGGGGGGGGACGCGCGCGCGCGCACGCCGCCGTCTTTGTTGACCCGGGAGCTTGTGCGCATGTGTGGCATCCCCCCCCCCACCACCACCACACACACACACACACACACACATACCCGGCCCTTTCTCCGGGAACTCCGGTTCCGTAGGTTGCGGTTCGACTCGCGCGGGTCCCCCCCGGGGGTGGGGTGGGGTAGGGGGTGGGTTCGTCGCTCAGCAGATTTCCACCCCCTACCCCCCACCCCCGGTTTCTGAGGTCAGTTTACGAACCGGGGTTGCGACGTGAGTGGCTTGACTCTAGTCCTCGGGTCTCCTCTCTCGCGGTGCCGTTGTTTGCCTTTGTTTTGAGACGAGGGTCCATCTAGTCCCTCCTGGCCTCCGACTCGTTCTGTGGCTGAGCAAGGCCTCCCTAGCAGGCGAGCATCATGACTTCCAGCTATTTTCTTATATATCTTTATTTTCTGCTACTTGAGTTGAAGTCTTTTGCTAAAGGATGGCTGGTCTGAGTTTCATATCAGAGGCAGTATGCGGGACAAATTTCAGGACATCCTAAATGAAAAACGTTACTACCACGAAGGCCACGAATCCTATGTTTAACTAATCTATTACATGTCTAGATGTGTAATCTCGGGATTAATTATGTGGATGAGGTCATTCTTGGGTTTTGCACAGTTACCATCCTATAATTTACTAAGGAATACATACTACCTGCGCGTGCACGTGTGTGAGTGTGTATGTCTCCATTATCCCTTTATTCCTTTGGTAGACTGCCTACCTACCATCTGAGCTATATTTCCCGTATTATAAGCAGAGATCCCAGATCACACAAGAGGAAACAAACAGACCAATCAGACTCCTGGGAACTGGCATCTGAAATAGAAGGTAGTTGAAATCGAAAGCTCTAAAAGCTGGTCGATCCCATTGAGATCCCCAGATCTTTCCGGGTCCTACACTGGTCACTAGACTATATAGCTATCAATAAACTTCAGTCTTTTCTCTCTCCCTCCTCCCATTCCCCCGTCTCCCATTCTCTCTCTGTCTTTAAAAACAAACAAATAAAAACAGACCTCCCCCCTTTATTTCAGTTATCCACAATTGTTTCTTTTTGCCTAACCCAGTGGATACTAATACAAAGTCCCTATTGTTTACGGTGAGCCGCCTACAGATCCCCTGTGAGAGCATCCAAGAATCCCCACATTCTGCTGAGAGTTTATTCCGACCAATATAAATATCATAGGTTGCTGCAAAAATGACCCCCACTGTTGCCCACCTGCTGCCTTCCCTTGAGCCTCTGTCCTGATTCTATTTTCTCATTCTGAAATGCCTTCTCTTTCAAATTTGTTCTTTTTGATCTCCTTTCCCCAATAAACCCCACTTCTCTTTTGAACCACATAGTAGTGGTTGTGTGAAGTCATATATATGTATATATACATATATATTTTTGTATATATACACACATGTCGATTAAATAAAAATAAGATGTATATAACCTATATGTACAATTTGTACATAGTAAATTGCTTTTTCTCTAACTGTAGAGGAAGCTACTATCCCTAATGGTGTATTAATCTCTCTTGTACTTGTCCTGTCTTTAAGTAAAATGGTTTGTTTGTTTGTTTGCTTGGCGTTTTTATGGCAGAGTCTCTCTATGTAGCCCTGGCTGGCCTCCAACTCACAGAAATCTTCCTGCCTCTGTCTCCAAACTGCTGGGATTAAAAGCACATACCCCCATGCCTGGCAAACTTAAGCATTTCTAAACAATAACGTGTAGTTTTGCCTGATCTGCCTTGTCTTTATATAAATGTTGTTATATTCTTTTTTTTTTTTTTTTTTTTTGGTTTTTCCAGACAGGGTTTCTCTGTGTAGCTTTGCGCCTTTTCCTGGAACTCACTTGGTAGTCCAGGCTGGCCTCGAACTCACAGAGATCCGCCTGCCTCTGCCTCCCGAGTGCTGGGATTAAAGGCGTGTGCCACCACCTCCCGGCTCAAATGTTGTTATATTCCTAATCTGGCTTTCCTCTACGCTTTTTTTTAAATGTGCATTGGCGTTTTTTGCAATGGTTGTTGGCTCCCCTGGAACTGGAGTTACGGACAGTTGTGAGCTGCCATGTGGGTGCTGGGGATCAAACCCGGGTCCTCTGGAAGAACAGCCACTGCTCTTAACTGCTGAGCCATCTCTCCAGCCCTTCGTCTGCAGGCTTTAAGTGGTTGGATTTTCTCCTGCTGACTTCTCTAGCTGTTTCTGGTGGTAACAGTTGTACATTTGCTCTCATTGCTATGTAGTGTTGCATTATACTAATTTACCACAGGGTTTTTGTTTGTTGTTTGTTTGCTTTACCATGCAACTGATGTCCCAATAATAAGAAAGTCTTCTACCATTGAGCAATATTCCCAGCCCCAATATGGCTCAATAGTGGTTCAAAGTCATCTTTGTCTGTACAGCAAATTCCATGCCACTTTGAACTACAGGAGGGGGCACTGACAGGGCACAGGGGTAAAAATGTTTGCCCCACAAGTTTGATAACCCAAGTTTGATCCCCAGAACTCAAAAGAGGAGAAAACTGACTCCCCAAATCTGTCCTCTGACCTCCACATGCGCTCCCCAGCCCCTAGCATACATACATATACACAGGAAACAACAAAAACTGACATGCTCCATCACTTTGAGGGATCTTTACCTGGTGACTCAGCTTCCAGGTCTGTTACATACTAATTAGTGGAGTAGACAGTGCCTGACATAAAGTTGGTGTTTGCTGAATGAAGTATGGTCCTCCCACTTCTCCTGGATGCTTAGACTCCCGGATGCTTAACTAAAATTTGAGGTATCTCAAGTTCTTTGTCTTTCTCCTTGGATGTTATTCTAGGTAATTTTCTTTTACTTGGAATGGCCTCTCCTTCTACCTCACTACCAAAGTCTTTCAAGGTTTGCTGACATTACCTTGTTGACAAATCTTTACCAATGGGTGGTGGTGGCACATATCTTCAATCCCAGCACTTGGGATGCAGAGGTAGGTGGATTTCTGTGAGTTAAGGCCAGCCTGATCCAGTGAGTGAGTTCCAGGACAGCCAGGGCTACACAGAGAAACGCTGTCTCAAAAAACAAAAACAAAAAACAAAAAAAAAGCCCAAAAAACAAAAAGCCCTTTGCTGTGGGATGGTCTATATGTCAAATTGCTCTGATTGGTCAATAAATAAAACACTGGTTGGCCAGTGGCCAGGCAGGAAGTAGGTGGGACAAGGAGAGAGGAGAATTCTGGGAAGCAGAAGGCGGAGGCAGAGAGACACTGCAGCCGCCACCATGACCAGCAGCATATGAAGACGCCGGTAAGCCACCAGCCATGTGGCAAGGTATAGATTTATGGAAATGGTTAATTTAAGATAAAAGAAGAGTTAGCAAGAAGCCTACCAGGGCCATACAGTTTGTAAGCAATATAAGTCTCTGTGTTTACTTGGTTGGGCCTGAGCGGCTGTGGGACTGGCGGGTGACAAAGATTTGTCCTGACTGTGGGTAAGGCAGGAAAACTCTAGCTACAGCCCTTCCTTATCACTTCAAGCTAAAATGTTTCTGTGTTTAAATTCTTAGACAATGTAGTAAGTTATACACTATGGTTGTTATTCTATGTTGTCCTGTGATAGCTACTTATACAGTTGATTACCTCCTGATATACATTGTTAACTTACTGAAGACTGGCCATACTTTATACATCGTATATCACTTGCATATGCTACTTATTTAATAAATCTGAATAATTGGAAAAACAACCATTCATGATGGCTGCATTAGATTTGCTGGGGTAGGAGAAGGGCTGTAGGGGAAAATGGCCCACTCAAAAATGTACTGAATTCAAATGGTAGTCATTTATTTACTCACCATTCTGTGAGTCAGCAGTTTGGGATGTGTTGAGTTACGTGGTTCTTCTAATGATCTTACTTTGGGTAGATTATGTACACGCAGTTTGACTAAACGGTTTGGATGGCCTAGCCAACCTCAGTCAAATGTCCAGAGGTGCCGGGCAGTGGTGGCACACGCCTTTAATCCCAGCACTCAGGAGGCAGAGCCAGGCGAATCTCTGTGAGTTCGAGGCCAGCTTGGTCTACAGAGTGAGACCCAGGAAAGGCACCAAGACTACACAGAGAAACCCTGTCTTGAAAAACAAAAAACAAAAAAAAAGTCCAGCGTGTGGCTCTAACTACTGGATGTAACATGTCTCTAGCAAGGTAATTTTGATTCATGGGCCAGCAAAATGGCTCAGTGAGTGTGGGTGCTTGCCACAAAGCCTGATGACCCCAGCTTAATCACTGGGACCCATACAGTAGAAGGAGAGAACTGATATCTGCAAGTATCTTGTGACCTTTATATGCCCACGTGGCACACATACCTACAACACACACACACACACACACACACACACACACACACACACACAAATAAATAAATGGGGGGGGGGGAAGGATCATTTAAATACCTTTCCATGATATCTGGCTTCCAAGAGAGTATGAATACTAAACTCCAAGTTTGCACATTGTCATTTCTGCTATATTCTATTGTCAAAGCAAGTCGATGGGAAACTCACATTGTGAAAGGAAACTATATAGGGCAGGATTACTGTGGCAACTTTTGGAAGAAATTCAGCATAAAGATTCTGGGCAGAATTTCCTTTGAACTTTGATTCAAATAAGAACTCAAAAGTATGTTGTTACCAAAGAAACATTTCCTAGGTATTTTTCTGAATCATAATAGCCTGTATCTGGGGGCTTGGTCTGATGGTGCAAGCCTTTAATCCCCACACTAGGAAGGCAGAGGCAGGCGGATCTCTCTGAATTTGGGGCCAGCCTTATCTCTATAGGAGTTCTACAACAGACAAGGCTTCCTAGTGAGACCCTGTCTCACAAACAAGGGTGTTGGAGGTGGGGAGGCTGGAGAGATGGCTCAGAGGTTAAGAGCAGTGGCTGCTGCTCTTGCCAAAGGCCTATATTTGGTTCCTAGCACCCATATTTCCCAGCTCACAACTGCCCTTAACTGTAGTTCCAGAGGATCTCATGCTTTCTTTTGGCCTCTGTGGGCACCTACATGCTTGTGGTGCACATCACACACACACACACACACACACACACACACACACACACACACACGCACACACACGCGCACACACACACACAAAATAAATAAATAAAAATACATTGTTTTTAGGACTTTGAGTTTCTTAGGGCCTGCTGCTTGCCCAACACCACACATTAATTTGATATCATATATTAATTATACATCTGCTTCAATGATTTAAGGTAAAAATCTCAGTTCCTGGGTTGGTGTGATAGGTCTGTGGTTAAGAGCACTGGCTGCTCTTGCCGAGGACCTGGGTCCAGTTCCCAGCACCCACATGGTGGCTCACAATCATCTGTAACTCCAGTGGGAGAGGTTATGACCCCCACCCCCATTCTGACCTACATAGGCATCTGTCACACATGTGCTACACAGACATACATTCAGGCAAACACCTATAAACATAAAAACAATAAATCTAAAAAAAAAAATTGAAGTTTCTATATTAACAATTTTCTTCAATTTATATTTTACATTTTTTAATTGTTAGATATATATTATTATTATTATTATTATTATTCCTGGCTGTTCTGGAACTCGCTATGTAGACCAGGCCGGCCTTGAACTCACAGAGATCCACCTGCCTTTGTTTCCTAAGTGTTGGGATTTGCCCAGCGTGAGCTTTCATTTTTGTCCTGCTTGTTAAGTCCCTGCTACTCTGTCTTGTGTGTTTGTATTTTGTTTTTGGTGTGTGTATGTTTGTGCACCATGTGTGTGCAAGGCCCTCGTAGGCCAGAAGAGGGCATCAGATCCCCTGGAACTGGAGTGAGTGACAGACCATTGGGAGTCACCAAGTATGTGCTAGGAACTGAATTCAGATCCACTGCAGGGACAGCCAGTGCTTTTAACCACTGAGCCATTTTCCACTTCCTGTATTTAGTTTTGTTTTTGTTTATTGAGAGTTTTTGTTTGTTGTTTCAGCAAGGCTTCACTGCACATCGTGTAGTCCATCCTAACCTCCAGCTCATGGCAGTCCTCCTGACTCGCCCTTCTGAGTGATGGTATTATTGATGTAAGCCACTGTCTTAGTTAGGGTTCTATTGCTGTGTAGAGACAACATAACCATGGCAACTCTTTTTTTTTTTTCAAGACAGGGTTTCTCTTTGGTGGCTGTCCTGGATCTCGCTCTGTAGACCAGGCTGGCCTCCAACTTACAGAGATCCACCTGGCTCTGCATCCCGAGTGCTGGGATTAAAGGTGTGCGCCACCACTGCCAGGCACCATGGCAACTCTTATAAAGGAAAACATTAAATCAAGGCAGCTTACAGTTTCAGAAGTTCAGCCCATCATCATGGTGGGACATGGCAGCCTGTAGGCAGATGGGGTGCTGGAGAAGGAGCTGAGAGTTCTGCACCTTGATCCGCAGGCAACAGGAGGTAAATTGTGTCACTAGGTGTATCTTTAGCATAGGAGACCTCAAAGTCCACCCCCACAGTGACACACTTCCTCCACAAGGCCACAAGTACTCTAAACAAAGCCATACCTCCTAATAGTGCCCCTTCCTATAGGGGACAATTTCTTTCAAACTACCACAGCCGCCATTCCTCATGTGCCTTGATTATTATTTATGTGGCAAAAATATGGTTTTGGAGACTGGACATGATGCTCAGTTGGTAGAATGCTTGCTTAGCATGCATGAAACCTTGCTAACAGCCCCCAGCATTATATAAAACAGGTGCGGTGCCATATGCCTAAATTTCAGAAACAGGGAGATGGAGACAGAAGGATCAGAAGTTCAAGGTCATTCTTGGTTATATCGAAAGAGCGATGCCAACCTGGACTATGTGAGACCCTGTCTCAAAGATTAAAAAAAAAAAAAAGTAAAAATGGGCTAGATAATCAACAAGACTGGGATTGCTCTTAAATTCTACCATTTATTAATTGTATGCAATAAGATATGGAGTGAGCTCTTAATCAGTTAAAGCCTCTGTAAAATGATTATTATAATAACTAAAGAAGCAAAGAATTGGCTGGGCGATGGTGGCGCACGCCTTTAATCCCAGCACTCGGGAGGCAGAGCCAGATCTCTGTGAGTTCGAGGCCAGCCTGGGCTACCAAGTGAGTTCCAGGAAAGGTGCAAAGCTACACAGAGAAACCCTGTCTTGAAGGAAAAAAGAAAAAGAAAAAAAGAAAGAAGCAAAGAATCCATTTAAAAGCTCCAGCATGTTTTTTGTGATATAAGAAGGCTGAATACATTTCCCCCCTTATCTACAGTGACTGCCCAGATTTTTAGCTCTGTAGGAATCTTACTTTCTAATAATCTTAATTTGCAGCTTCTGCCCTTGGAATTATACTCACTTTGTGAATTAATATATTCCTAAATTTTTTCTTTCGAAAAACAGTGCTACAATATTCCTCTTCTCATCTTGTTAATACTCTGACTTTTTGAAGTCTGAGCTCATTTCTGGATATCTGGAGTTTAGGGAATTAGAGTTTCCTTTGCCCTCACACTTTTAATCTGCCTGGACTGACAGCCTTAAGCCTTCTTCGCTAGTTTGACAGCCTCCCAGTTTTTAGGTTATAAGAGCTTTCAGGACACTTAATCTCAAATTGAATCTGGAACAGTTTCCTCAGGACAAAAAAAGGAGAAGCTGAGAACTGAGGTAACTAAGCCTGGACACCCAGTTATCACTTTAACCCATTACTCTGTTCACCAAAGTGCCTACCAGCAAATGGTTTTTTGTTTGTGTATTGGGTTTGGGGTTGTGGTTTGCTTTCTCCTGGCTGTATGTACCTACTGAGGTAGTCCTCAGGCCTTTTAGCTTTAGGTTACTTGAAGTAGAGACTGGATGGTAGCTGTTAAGGATATCTTTTTCTTTTTTTTTTTTTTTTTTTTTTTTTTTTGGTTTTTCGAGACAGGGTTTCTCTGTGTAGCTTTGCGCCTTTCCTGGAGCTCACTTGGTAGTCCAGGCTGGCCTCGAACTCACAGAGATCCACCTGGCTCTGCCTCCCGAGTGATGGGATTAAAGGCGTGCGCCACCACCGCCCGGCAAGGATATCTTTTTCAACTAAAATATAAATATAAATATAATAACTCTAGTAACTTAGAGTTATAGGGCGAGAAAATTGGTTTTTGGAAAAGGAAGCTGAGAGCTGGGAGGTGGTGGCAAGTGCCTTTGATCCCAGCACTCAGGAGGCTGAGGCAGGAAGATCTCTGAGCTCAAGACTAGCCTGGTCTACAGAACAAATTCCAGAACAGCCAGGGATACACAGAGAAACCCTGTCTCGAAAAACAACAACATAAAAGAAAAAAAAAAAGAATAAGAAGAGGAGGTGGAGGAGGAGGCTGGTTCTGCAGTTAAGATCACTAGCTGCTCTTGCAGAGGACCTAGATTCGATTCCTAGCACCCACATGATGGCTCACATCTGTCTATAATTCCAGCTCCAGGGGATTCAACACTTTATGACCTCTACAGGTACTAGACATGCACAGGGTGCACATACATACATGCAAGCAAACACTCATACAGATAAAAATAAGTATTTTTTAAAAAAGAAAGAAAAAGGCAGAGAAAAACCAGGCTTGGACACAGATGAAGGAAGAAAGGAAAGATGCCACACAATTTAGGAATCATGGCCCTATCAATCTGTTGTTGAACAAA
Source organism: Peromyscus maniculatus bairdii (assembly GCF_049852395.1). Taxonomy (NCBI): domain Eukaryota; kingdom Metazoa; phylum Chordata; class Mammalia; order Rodentia; family Cricetidae; genus Peromyscus; species Peromyscus maniculatus. Next base: position 42,621,704 of record NC_134873.1, on the reverse strand, counting down.
CATGTAATCATTCCCCTAAATGGTATCTATAATGTGGTACAAATTCACAAATCTGCTTAACAGACAGATGTTAAGCATCGGCAATGTATTAGGTAATGAGGAAGGTACTGAGATTATAGCAGGGAATGGGTTAAAAATGTATAATCTTTCATATTCTGAAAAAAAAATGTATAATCTAATACAGTGGCTGAAATCACAAATAACTGGAGGGGCACCAAGTGCCTTTACCTACTACGCCATCCTGCTGGTCAATAATTGCAAGATTTTATGTGGAGCCTATTTCCTGTGAGATACTGGTTAAAAAAAATAGAAATGTGTCAATCCTACTAGGTTTTGGAGTACAGGCCTCTGATCCCAACTACTTGGGTAGCTTAAACAGGAGGATTGGTTGGAAGTTTAAGATTGCCTGGTTTACAGAGTAACATCAAGGTAAACTTAGACAATATATGGAGAGTCTAACTCAAAATGAAGAAAAAAAAAAGTAAAGAGAGAACCGGGGAGAGGGTAGTTGGACAAATGGCTGAGTCATGAAGAGCTTTGTCTGCTCTTTCAGAGGACCCAGGTTCAACTCCCAGCAGCCACATGGTGGTTCAAAACCATCTGTAACTCTGGTCCAGGATATCTGACACTCTCTTCTGACCTCCGTGGGCACCAGGCATGCATGTGGGACGCAGACATACAAGTAGGCAAAGAGTCATAAACAAAGAGAGAAAGACAGACAGACAGAGACAGAAAGACACACACAGAGCGAGACATGAGCTCATGAATTGGAAATATAAATCAGTGATAAAGTGCCCTAGGTTCAATTTCCAGCAACACACACACACAAACAACCAGAAACCAATCAGTCATTAACCAAAAATAAAACTGTGAGTCACCCATGTTTCTCTACACCTGATCTGTCATTTCAGTGAGAGTAAGTGAGCTCATGGTTTTGAATAGTATGCATCAGTATAAACTGTAACCTGACCTGCTCGACTAGATTTTTGAATTTAGCATGCCATGAGAACACAGCAGCCAGCTAGTACAGAATTTTAAGCTATATTACAGAAGGGCCTGGTCAATCGGATAAGTCTAGTGGTGTTGTGTACTTGCCTAGCATACTCAAGTTCACTCCCCAGCACTGCAAAACACACAGAAGAAAACCCTGGGTACCCAAGCTTATTCTTACATCTCTATTTTTATGGCACAACGAGCTTATGTACTCCACATGCAAAGTAAGGATTGGGGAAAGCGGTCAGTGGGTTCCAAGTTACAGTTAGGAGTTAGGTCCTGGTGCTATTTAATAATGCATATTTCAAAAAAGCTGGAATAAAGGATTTTGAATACTCTCACTACAAAGTAGCTGTAAGTGCTTGAAGAAGAACTATTCTGCCTGATGGTGGTGGTGCAGGCCTTTAATCCCAGAACTTGGGAGGCACAGGGTCGCAAATCTGTATGAGTTCAAAGCCAACCTTATCTACATAGTCAGTTCTAGACCAGTCAGAGCCACACAGAGAGATACCCAGTCTCAAAATAAACAATACATAAGTAAATAAGGAAACAAAGTAAAACACACCACATGGTACCTGTATTTGCTACTTTCCATATTGGGGGGAGAAACTTCTTGACAAAAGCAAGTCAAGGAAGGAAGTCCCATGGTACAGTCTGTTATGATGAGGAAGCCATGGTAGAGAAGCTGAGGATGGTCGCTGGGCATATACCGTGGTGCTCAGCGCTGTCTCCTTCTAATTCAGGGCAGGTCTTCCTACCTTAATTAACCTAATCCTGAAACTTTCTCATGGATATGCCCAGAGGCTTGTTTCCATGTAGACTGCAAATTTGAACAAGTTGACAATAGAGATTTAAGCATCATAGTACCCATAAATATGTGTAATTTTCAGTGCCACTTTATATATATATTATACATATTAAATATATATAAAATCCCTATACATAAAAACCCCAGTGAGAATAGTAAAAAGAAGTATAAGATTCTGTAATAGAAACTATAAAATAGAGCTCAGAGGAATTGAAGTCAAATAAATTTAAAATATTTTCAAAGAAATGTAATAAAAATATATTTAGAGCAGATAGTCATATGAAAAGAATTTGGTCTATACTTTATACTATGTCAGAATTAATTGCAGAAGGGTCATAGCCACAACGATGAAAGAATAATAAAGCTTTAATATAAGTTTAAAAAAATACTCCCTTAAAATTAGGTGATGTAATTCAATTTATATTTTATTGCTGACATACTGATGACAACCATCTGTACCTCCAATTTCAGGGGATCTGTCATCTGTCGCCCTCTTCTGCCCATTGAGGGCACTGCACACACATGGTGCTCATATACATAAAATAGTTAAGTCTTACAAAAGGGAAAAATAGTTTCTACATAACAGAATAGCTCTAGTCATCTTTAAACTTTAATAAATTACATTTATTCATTTGTGTGGGTGCCCATGTGGAGATCAGAAGACAACTTGTGGGAGTTGGTTCTCTCCTTTCACTGTGTAGATCTTGGGGATCCAACTCAGGTCGTCAGGCTTGATAACGAAACAGTCTTACCTCCTGCCCCATCTTGCAGGCCTTAGCCATCTTAAAACTGATATTTCAAAGTTATTTTTTGTACCTTTTACTAACCCATGACCTACTTACAAACATTTGTTTTCCAGAAAGAAACTGTAAAGCATGAAAAAAACATATTTAAAATGAAAAATGTTTTGAGGCCAGCCTGGTCTATGGAGTTCCAAGATAGCCAGTCTCAAATATAATAAATAAATAAAGAGAAATGATAAAGTTTTTTTTTTTGCATTGATTCCGTCTTTATTATAACTACCACAAAAAAACCCAAAACTATATTACCCCCCACACACACACACACAAACTTGGGACAGGGTCTTGTGCAGTTCAGGCTGTCCTTGAACTTGAACTGTAGCTGAAGATCACCTTCAGTTTCACCCTCTAGCCTCTGTCTCTCTCTGTTTGCCGAGTTCTAAGATCACAGGTCTGAGCCATCGCCCAGGGGTTTTTCACTTGTGTCCTCGAGAAGGCCCTTTGCCAGGTAGCTGTGTCCTTGAGTTGAAACTTCCCTTTCCACCAAGCTTATGGAATTTAGTAGGCTCTGGAAAGTGAGAAAGTTACAAGATTCACAGTTTCCCCCAAGGTTTATATAAGCAATAGACACTTTTTGGGGAAAGGAGACCCCCAAGTTGTGCAGCATTCTGACCACTTTTCTTCCAGAAAATTGCTTAAAAGTAGCAGTAGCCCCCTAACCCTCTCCCAAGAGTAGAACATTATTGTACAAATGAAGTTCTTAGGCAAAGATAATACAAGACTAATTTCACTTACGTCTGTATAATCTCATTTCAAAGCAGTTTATGTTATCTCATTTGATCATTCTTAGGAACTCAGAATTGTCATGTGTGTGTCAGAGAGGCTGAGGGAAGAGCACCAAGAACTTGATGTCATCCTTGGCTACTTAGTGACTAGGTGACTCATGTCTTTAATCCCAGCACTTGGGAGGCAGAGGCATGCCAATCTCTGAGTTTGAGGCCAGCCTGGTCTACAGAGCAAGTTCCAGGACAGCCAAGGCTACAGAGAAACTCTGTCTTGAAAATAACAAAATAAATAATGAAATAAATATAAACAAAACCACAACTCTTCGCCGGGCGGTGGTGGCGCACGCCTTTAATCCCAGCACTCGGGAGGCAGAGCCAGGTGGATCTCTGTGAGTTCGAGGCCAGCCTGGGCTACCAAGTGAGCTCCAGGAAAGGCGCAAAGCTACACAGAGAAACCCTGTCTCGAAAAACCAAAAAAAAAAAAAAAAAAACCACAACTCTTCAAGCCAAGAATTCTACATGGCCAATAAATGAAGGAACCAGGCTTAATACCTGCCTAATTCCAGATCAATGTTTCATATTTACTTAATTCCACTACACATACTGTATCACCCCTAAATACAGATTGCCAGTACAACAGGTTATTAACATTCTAATCTCTTAAAAAGATTTTATTTTTAATTGTGCGTATGCTGTCTGTCTCTATGTGGGAAGATGCACGTGAGTGTAGGTGCCAGAAGAGGGCGTCAGATCCCCTGGAACTGGAGTTACAGGTGGTTGTGAGTCATGCAGTGTGGGTGCTGGGAACTGAACTCAGGTCCGCTGCGAGGGAAGTATGATTTCTTAACCAATCAGCCAGCCCTCTGGCGCCGGTCACTCTGATCTTCCTCAAGTCTGTAAAGAAAGTTAAACATATGTCTTAGGGATTCTTATTACTATGAAGAGACACCATGACCACAGCAACTCTTATAAATAAAAACATTTACTTAATTGAGGGTGGCTCTCTCACAGTTTCAGAGGTTCAGTCCATTATCATCAGCAGGATGGGGAGCATGGCAGCATGCAGGCAGATGTGGTGCTGGAGCTTAGAGTCCTACAGCTTGACTTAGAGGCAACAGGAAGTCAACTGCCTGTCCCTGAGTGAAGGGGGGGAAAAAGACTTCAAAGCCCGCTTCCACAGTGACACTCTTCCTCTAACAAGACCACATTTTCTAATAGTGTCACTCCCTTTGGGGGGCATTTTCTTTCATACCACCACAACATAGTCGGCTTTCTTTATTATTCGAATTCCATGATTCTGGTTCTAGAACCTCCAACCGTAGAGAGAATTACTTTTGTGGAAGTGTATGTTTTCTCTAGGAATTCATTCCCTTTCTAACAATATCCTACTAAATATAAGAATCAAACAAACACAGAGATAATGATAGGGGCTTTACCTTTGAAGAACTCAAAATTTAACTGTGTTTAACCATCAAGAAAATAGAAGACAAAATGGAGTAAGTGCTGCTATAGGATTTGTTCTGGGGAGATGAGGGGGTACTTCTGAACAAAACATGGAGCCTCCAATCCAAATAAGAATTAATGGTCTGGGCTGCGTAAACGGCTCAGAGGGTAAAGTGTGTGCTACACAATTATGCCCACGTAACCTCAGGTTTCCAGGAGCTATGTAGAAAGCTTACTGTGGTGGTATGATGCAAGGTGGAGATGGGGGGATCCTAGGGGACTGGTTGGCTAGTCTAGCCAATCGGTAAATTCCAGACTCAGTAAAAGATCTTGTGTCAAAAAATAAGGTGGTGGAGGGGCTGGAGATGGCTCAGTGATTAATAGCACTTGCGGTATGCTCACAGAGAAGCAGAGGTTAGGCATCTCCCTAACAAGCCGAGCATCCAGAAATGCCTGTTAAGTCCAGCTCTGAAGGAGCTAATGTCCTCTTCTGGCCTCCAAATGATTGAAGGTATACACACACACACACACACACACACACACACACACACACACACACACAAGCACTTCATATTCTTCTTTGTTTGCTCATCTTTCACTCTAGCCTATCTAGCCTAGATTGACCTTGAAATCATGGCAGTTTTCCTCCCAAGTGCTGAGATTACAAGATTACAGGCATCATCATCCCAGGAGTTATTTAAACTCACAGAGGTCCACCTATCTCTGCCTCCTGAGTGCTGGGATTAAAGGCCTTGCATGTACCACCATGCCTGGCTATTTATTCTTTAATGTTTATGTTGTGTATTTATTTTCATCACTAGTACTGATGTATAAATATCAAATTCCACTACGGGGCAAGTCAACCAGCACATATTATGCACCGATGATGTATCAGGTTCTACACAAAAAAGTATACAAAGGTATAAAAGGATTCAGGAACATAACTCATTTGGAAAGAGCTTTCTGTGTAAGAATGAATCCCTGAATATGTTCCCTGCACCCATGTAACAAGAGCTGGGCATGGTGCTGAACGTTTGTAATCACAGTGCTGGGGAGGAAGAGAACCAGGGGATCCATGGAGCTCAGCAGTTAGGCCACCTAGCCTACTTGGTGAGTCCCAACCAAACCCAGCAAGAGACTTCATTTCAAAAAATAAGGTGGAGTCTGTGTGGCGATGGCTGTCCTGGAACTCACTCTGTATACCAGGCTAGCCTTGAACTCAGAGATCTGTCTGCCTATGCCTGCCTCTCAGAGTGCTGGGATTAAAGGCATGTGCCACCACCACAACTAGCAACTAGGCTTTAATCCCGGTACTCAGGAGGTTAAAGCAAGCTGTTTGTTGTTGGTTCAAGGCCAGCCTGGGAAATATAATGAGTTCCGAGATTGCCTAGGTTATAGAAGGAGACCCTGTCTCAAACAAACAAACAAACAAATCTCAAAACAGAAAATTTTAATCAGTAGCACTCAGGTTCTAGAATTTTATTTGAATGCAGGATAGTATGATAATGCACATAATAGTTTCCTTACTAATTGATAATATTTTTATTTTTCCCTCCTGCAAAACATTTAATCTCTGCATCAATCTGACATGCAAAATCTTCCAAGTGCTGTATGGTAGGTAGCTTTCACTAATCACAATATTATCAAGTATATAGTATAAAATTTTTAAAAAACTGTACCCATAATTCTAGTGCTTAAATGAATTTTATTTACTTGAGATCTACATCCAGGTAGCTTTTAGAGTCATAAGGCGATGTGGTATGATTTCAAATTTTATTTATTTATATGTGAATGACAGGGTCTCATATGGACCAGTCTGGCTTAGAACTTCTAGGTACCTAAGCATGACCTTGAACTTCTGATCTTACTGCCTCAGTCTGGTCTCTAGCACCGACTAGTCCTGTTTATGTGGTGGTGGTGATTAAAACAGGGATTTTCGAGTGCTAGGCAGGCACACTATCAACAGAACTACCACCCCACCTAATTTTTTTTTTTTTTTTTTTTTTTTTTTGGTTTTTCGAGACAGGGTTTCTCTGTGTAGCTTTGCGCCTTTTCCTGGAGCTCACTTGGTAGCCCAGGCTGGCCTCGAACTCACAGAGATCCGCCTGGCTCTGCCTCCCGAGTGCTGGGATTAAAGGCGTGCGCCACCAACACCCGGCTTGTTTTGTTTTTTGTTTTTTGTTTTTTGAGACAGAGTTTCTCAGTGTAGCTTTGGAGCCTGTCCGAGATCTCACTCTGTAGCCCAGGCTGGCCTCATACTCTGAGATCCGCCTGGCTCTGCCTCCCGAGTGCTGGGATTAAAGGTGTGTGCCACCACCGCCCGGCTACCCCACCTGATTTTAATGATTTACTTTCCATAATATGGATGTGCCATGATTAATCTCCAGATATTGAATAGGAAGTTTCTAATTAAAATATAGAGTCTAGCAAGACAGCTCAGCAGATCAACTTGCTTGCTGCCAAAACTAAGGACGTTAATTCAATCCCTGGATCCAACATGGCAGAAGATACATCCTCGAAGTTATTCTTCCACAAGCACAGACACACACACACACACACACACACACACACACACACATTGTGCACACTCACTTAAAAAATAATGAAAAAAGGAACAACAAAAGAAATTAGTTCTTTAAAAATGGGATATATGTGTATATATATACATATATATATATACACACACAAACATATATGTATATATATATATATATATATATATATATATATATATATATATATATATAGTATTTTATATGTCTGCGTGTTTTGAGCATGCTATGTGGAGCACATGAGTGCCTCGTGCCAGCGTAGGTCACAAGAGCGTCAGATCCCTGGAACTGGAGTTAGGGATGTTGGTGAGCCGCCACGTGGGTGCTGGGAACCAAACCTAACTCCTCTGCAAAACTGCAGCAAGTCATTAAGCGCCGGGCGACGGGGTCTCTCCAGCCCCTCTTTGGCTTTGATGAAACGCCTGGGCCTATGGTTTCCTACTAAGAATCACTGAGCAAGTGGATGGTCTCGGTTCCTCGGGGACAGACACTTCCAGGCGGCGCCGAGGACCGCTTACAGCACTGTTTGCAGCAGGGAGGGGCCGGCAGGTGCCCAGGCAGAGGCGCAGGCCCTCCCTCTTAGGCGGGCTCGGGCACCCCTGCCAGCGGTTCCGCCTCTGCGCAGGCGCGGCAGCAGCGCGACGTCCCTCACTTTACGGCCGAAGCGGTTCGCGCTGGGAGTCGGTGGCGCCGTGCAGGGCACTTAGGAACCGACAGCCTTGGCGCGGGTAATCAGCTCCCCGTCCTCCTCCTCCCACGGCTCGATCCCTGGGACGACCTCCGAGCTTCGCGATGCGACGCGGACGGCCAGTCCGTGGACCGTCCCAGCCCGCGCGTCTGCTGCCCGCGGGGGTGAGGGGCGGGGTCCCGGGCTGGGCTGCACCGCATCCTGGCGTCTTCCACTTGAAATCTCCCGGGTAACTAACTCGCGGCTCTTCTTGTTTTGCAAGACTGGTATCCGGTTGACTGCGGTTTGCAGGGTCCGCCATGGAGTCGGAGCAGATGCTGGAGGGGCAGACGCAGGTACCGGGAGGCCCTTGGATTTCGAGCGGCGGTGTGCAGGGAGGCGGTGCGCGGAACGGGCGGATGTCTCTCTCTGTGACTGTATTTTTTGTTTTCTAGGTTGCAGAAAACCCTCACTCCGAGTACGGTCTCACAGACAACGTTGAGGTAACTCGCCCGGTTCCTCTGCCGCATCTATGGCTGTCTTGAGAGCTGGAGAAAACTTAGGATCCGTTTACTAGGCTACTCTGCACGAGGGAACACTTTGCTGCCGTGATCTCCCGTAGTATCAGATTATAGGCGGTTTCTTTTACTCGCATGCTAATACTTGTCTAAAAATAAAAGTACTTTGTAAATGAATGACTAAATCCCGGAACCAGATCTGGGTAGGTTTGGTTAGGAAAATAGAGGCTTCCTGGAGGAAATTTGTGTGTGAATAGGAGACTCGAAGGATTAAGTTTGGATTAAAAAGAGGGGCAGGAGCGTTTCCAAGTAGTTGTTGTAGAAACAGGTGTTATTTATTCAACGCTTTGCTGTTTGTGTGATACACACTCGACCAGTTTGAATATATCTTCAGCCCCAGAATGCTTAAAGTTCAGTAACCTGTTCAAGGTCACTAGCAAGTAAGCTTAGAGCTGTTTTCTTTTTGATTTAATGTATTTTTGTGCGTGTGCTTGCGTGCGTGTGTATGTGTGTGTGTGTATGTATGTGCGTGCACATGTGTGAAAGTCAGCGGGCAGCCTTACAGAGTCTTTTTCCTTCCATCCTTAGGTGGGTTCTGGAGATGGAACTCAGGTTATTATGCTTGGGTGTAGCAGGCACCCTTACCCACCCCATCCATCTTATCTGACCTAGAGTTTGTATTTCACTGTTGGCAGGTTGACTTTTTTTCCTGCAAAAGGATTGCATTGTATTTGTGTGAGCTCTCTCTTTCTTTCAGTGTATATGTATATATGTTTCTTTTCTTTCTTTGTTTATTTTTCTTTTTCCTTTTTTTTTTTTTTTTTTAAATTTTTTTTTTTTTTTTGGTTTTTTCGAGACAGGGTTTCTCTGTGTAGCTTTGCGCCTTTCCTGGAGCTCACTTGGTAGCCCAGGCTGGCCTCGAACTCACAAAGATCCGCCTGGCTCTGCCTCCCGAGTGCTGGGATTAAAGGCGTGCGCCACCACGCCCGGCTTTTTTTTTAAATTTTTGAGGTAGGTTTTTCACTGTGTAGCTCTGACCGTCCTGGAACGCACTATGTATGTAGATCAGGCTGGTCTTGGATTCACAGAGATCCACCTACATCTGTATACTGAGTGGTGGGGTTAAAGGCATGTGTCACCATTCCCAGCTTATGTATTTCTTTTTATTTTTTTTTTTTTTTGAGACAGGGTTTCTCTGTGTAGTTTTGTGCCTTTCCTGGATCTCGCTCTGTAGACCAGGCTGGCCTCGAACTCACAGAGATCCACCTGGCTCTGCCTCCCGAGTGCTGGGATTAAAGGCGTGCGCCACCACCGCCCGGCGTATTTCATTTTTAATACTTTATTTTATATATATGGGTGTTTTGCCTGAGTATATGTTTGTTCATAAGAAGATGGTGGCAGATCTCCTAGAACTTGAGTTACAGACAGTTGTGAGCTACAATATGTGTGTTGGGAATTGAACCAGGGTCTTCTGTAAGAGTGACTGGTCCTGTCTGTCTGTCTGTCTGTCTGCCTGTCTCTGTTTTTCTGAGACAGTTTTTCTGTATTGCCCTGGCTGTCCTGGAACTCGTTTTGGAGACCAGGCTGATCTCAAAACTCACAGAGATCCACCTGCCTCTGCCTCTCTTTCTGCTTCATGTTCCACAGTGTTCCCTCAGCCTTAGTAGGGAGTTAGATAGGAATTTTTTTTTTTTTTTTTTTTTTTTTTAGGGCTGACTACTAACACTTGGACCAGTTCTGAGTCTTCATTTCTTGCTGCCCACTGCAGAAAGGGGCTTCTCTGGCCAAGACTGAGAGCTGCACTAATCTATGGGTAGAAACAGACGAGATATTTACAGTTTAACAATATGACTTTTTAGAGAAACAACAGTAGTAGGTGACTCCCAAGGCCTGTGGCCTCCAGAGCTATAGGCTTTTGACCAGGTTTATGTACCTGGCAGGCATGTGGAGCAGGCCACACATCCAGTCAGCAAGCAGTAGGTTACCCCTGTATACCATCATGCCACTAAAACATTACTGGCTACATCTTGCCTGGCAGGTTGGTATTGTGGTGTTTAGGGCTCACTGATGGGATAATACTGATTTATTTTTACTGGCTTTGCCTGGTCTATTTTTTTAATGTGTGTGTGTGTGTGTATATACATATATCTATATATCTATATCTGTATATCTATATATCTTGTTTGTTTTGGGGATTTTTGAGACAGGGTCTGTATGTTGCCTTGTATCTCCTATAACTCATTGTGTAGACCAGGCTGGCCTTGAACTGAGGTGAGGTTTACTTGCCTCTGTCTCCTGAGTCCTAGGATTAAAGGTGTATGCCACCATGCCTGACAATACATAATTGTGTCTTGATCTGTTTTTGTGGGTTGATTTTGTTATTGATGTTTTGTTTCTTTTTCTACCTAGTAATTTCTTTCTTAAAACATTACTATTTTCTAAAGATTTATTTTTATTTATTTATGTGTGTGTATGTGAATGCCATATGTGTGCTGGTATCCCTGAGGCCAGAAGACTGTCAAATCACTGGAGTTGCAGGTAGTTATGGACTTTCTGTTGGGAGTGTTGGGAAAGGAGCTTAGGTCCTCTTCAAGAGCAGGAAGTACACTTTGTTTTTCCCCCAAGATTTTTCATGCTGAGTGTGGTGGCACACACCTTTAGAAATCCCAGCTCTGAGCTGGAAATGGGAGCCACATGCCTTTAATCTCAGCACTCTGGAGGCAGAGGCAGGAGGATTTCTCAGCCTGATCTACACAGTGTGTTCCAGGACAAGCAGGGCTGTTACACAGAGAAATTCCAGTTCTAGGGAGGTAGAAGTCTCTCTGTCTCTGTCTCTCTCTCTCTGTCTCTCTGTCTCACACACACTCTCTCTCACACACACACACACACACACACACACACACAGCATGACCAAAAGTAACTTGGAGAGGGAAGAGTTTATTTCACCTTACAACTTCTGGTCAGCTCATCATCTAGGGAATTCAGGGTAGGAACTGATGCAGAGGCCATGGGGGTGGGGGTGGAGGTGTGCTGCTTATACTGGCTTGCTCAGTCCACTTATAGCACCTAGGACCAGCAACCCAGGGGTGGCATCATCCCTGATGGGCTGGGTCCTCTTATATCAATCACTAATTAAAAAAAAAAAAATGCCTTAAAGTCTTGCCCATGAGCCAGTCTGGTGGGGGAATTTTCTCAAATGATATTCTCCTAGCCTGTGTCAAGTTGACATGAAAGCTAGCCAGCACAGTGTATGAGTGTTTTGCTTGCATGTGTGTATGTGTATTACAGTCATGTTTGATGCCTTTTGAGAAGAAGCAGATCCTCTGAAACTGGTTGTGAGCCATGGTGTAGGGATTGGTAACCAAACCTTGGTCCTCTGTAAGAGCAGTTAGTGTTTTTTTTTTTGTTTTGTTTTGTTTTTTTTCTCGAGACAGGGTTTCTCTGTGTAGCTTTGCGCCTTTCCTGGATCTCGTTCTGTAGACCAGGCTGGCCTCGAACTCACAGAGATCTTCCTGCCTCTGCCTCCCAAGTGCTGGGATTAAAGGCGTGTGCCACCACCACCCAGCTGCAGTCAGTGTTCTTAACCAACCACTGAGCCATAGCTCTCAAGCCCCCATTATTATTATTGTTGGTATGTGTTTGAGTTGATTCTTTCTACCTAGTCATTTTTCTTTTCCTTTTCTTTTTCTTTTCTTTTCTTTTTTTTTTTTGGAGAGAGAGGGTCTCACTATATATGTAGCCTGGCTTGACTGCCCTTCAATTTGCTGTGCAGACCAGACTGACCTGGAGTTCACTGAGATCCTCTGCCTCTGCTTCCTGAGTGCTGGGAGAAAAGGCGTGTGCCACCATGTCTATCCTCACAGCCTAGTGATGTCTTTTTTTCAAGACAGGGTTTCTCTGTGTAGCCCTGGTTGTCCTGGAACTTACTCTGTAGACCAGGCTGGCCTTGAACTCAGAGTTCCACCTGCCTCTGCCTCCCCAGTGCTGGAATCCTAGGCGTGTGCCACTACTATGGAATAAAAACAAAGTTTTTAACCGTAAACCTTCCCTGAGTTCTCTCTCTCCCCCTTTTGCTGTTACTGTAGTACACGGTGATCTTTCCGGTTTTTTTTTTTTTTTTTATGTGTGTGTGTGTTTGGAGATATGTGTGTACGTCTTTAGGTTAATCCGTGATAATTGGTTGTTATTTTTCCTGTTGTGATAAATATCCTGACAAATGCAACTTAAGGACAAGAGGGTTTATGTCGGTTCATAATCATGGGGTACAGTCCATCAAGTAGGGGATTCAGAGTGGGGGAGCTTGAAGCAGCTGGTCATCTGTGCCCACAGTCAGCACAAGGAATGCTCCCCGCCCCCCCCCAGCTGGGTTCCATCTTTTTATGTGGTCCAGGACAGAAGCTTTGTGAAGGTTGCTGCCCTGCCTTCCATTATGGTGGGGTTGCCTTCCCTCAATTAGCCTAAGAAAGGATAATCTCCCAGAGGCAGGCCTAGAGGCTAACCTAATCTAGATAATCCTTCACAGGTGTGCTTGGAGCCTTATTTCCTACTTGCTTCTAGATTGTGTCAAGTTGATAACCAGCATTAACTGGTACATTGACTTAACTAAAATTAAGCATAGCGATTGGCACATGGTAAGTGTCCAGCAAGTGCTCGAGTGAAATTAGTTAAGGAGGGTATTATAGGAACTGTTTCTTTTGGTAATGATTTAGTTAAAAAAAAATTTTAATTGTATGTATGTGTATGTGCCTGTAGAGGCTTCAGGCCCTCCAGGGGCTGGAATTCTAGGCATTTGTGAGCCACCTGGTGTGGGGTGCTGGGGTTCAATTCTAGACCTCTAGAAGAGGAGTACTCACCTTTTGTATGTCTAGACAGGCCTCCTCTGTATAACAGTCCTGCCTGTCCTGGAACTCACTCTGTAGACCAGGCTGGCCTCAAACTCACAGAGATCCGCCTGCCTCTGGAAATGCTGGGATTAAAGGTGGACACCACTGCTGCCCAGCAGGAGTACTCACTCTTAATCACCAAGTCCTTTCTCCAGCCCTCTTAAATTGTATTTTAAAATTTTAATTTGGGGTTGGGGATTCGGCTCAGTGGTACAGCACTTGCCTAGCAAGCGCAAGGCCCTGGGTTTGGTCCTCAGCTCTGAAAAAAATTTTTTTTTTTTTAATATTTTTGAGATAGTCTCTATGTATCCCTGGCTACCCTGGAATTCATAGAGATCTTCTTGCCTCTGTCTCCTGAGTGCTGAGATTAAAGGCATGGGCTACCACCACCCAGCAACAAATTCTTACTATTATTTTTTAACAATTTATTTTTATTTCATGTGCACTCATGTTTTGCCTGCATGTGTATATGTATAAAAGTGTCAGATCACCTGAAACTGACTGCCTATGGGTGCTGGGAATTGAACCTGGTTCCTCTGGAAGAGCCACCCAGTGCTCTTAATTGCTGAGCCATCTCTCCAGTCCAACAAATTCTTTTTTTTTTTTTTTTTTTTTTTGGTTTTTTCGAGACAGGGTTTCTCTGTGTAGCTTTGCACCTTTCCTGGAACTCACTTGGTAGCCCAGGCTGGCCTCGAACTCACAGAGATCCGCCTGGCTCTGCCTCCCGAGTGCTGGGATTAAAGGCGTGCGCCACCACCGCCGGCCCAACAAATTCTTTTTAATCTTAGTAAAGAATACAGTCCTAACTTATCAAAGTATTTGTATAATAAAAAAAGACAGCTCATTTACATGCTATTAAAATGCCTCCAGTAAGAAACAGCAATTATACATAATACATATGTATGTAGATATATATATATTATGTATATTATATACAATATACAATAATATATATATATATATATATATATATATATATATATATATATATATATATATATACCCAGTGGGCCCTTAGCTAGGATGCATGAAGCCCTGGTTTCAGTGCCAGCATTAACTACGTATGGCAATGCGTATCTGTGGTCCCAGCACTTGGAAGAGAGAAGCAGAAGGATCAGAAAATTCAAGATTATTCTCTGCTACATAGTGAGTTCAAACCCAGCCTGAGTTACAAGTAACTATCTCACTCTGAGTTCGAGGCCAGCATGGTCTACAGAGCAAGTTCCAGGACAACTGGGACTACACAGAGAAACCTGTCCCGGAAAACCACAAAGTTAGGGGTTGGGGCTGGAGAGTTGCCAAGTGTTAAGAGCCCTTGTTTTTGCAGAGGACTGGGGTTCTTGGATATCCCGCACCTTCATAGCAGCTCACAACTGTATGTAATTCCAGTTCCAGGGGATCTGATTCCCCCTTCTGGCCTCCTGGGGCATATGATTTATATAAATCCATGTAGGCAAAATACTCATGCCCATGAAATAATAAAATAAATGTAAAAAAAAAAAAAAGGAATTTAGGATGTAGACGAATTTCTAAATGGTTTTCTTAATAGAAAACACGGAGTCAGATATAGGGGTGAAAACCTGAGAGAGAGATCAGAGGAATAGCAACAGCCACATGCTAACCTCACCTCACCAACTCCACAGCTTCCAAAAACGAGATACTTCCTATCCACCCACCCCCTATATGCCTTGCTGTTCTGCCCTCTGATTTGCTCTTTCTATCCAGCTACATCACTTCCTCTTCCTGCCCAGCTCTGTGACTTCCTGACTGTCTGTACAGACTTCCAGACCTTCATGGTTAACTTGTGTTGGAATTTAAGGCATGTGCCTCCACACTCAGCTCTGTTCCCAGTATGGTCTTGAATTCATATAGATCTAGATAGATCCTGCCTCCCAAGTGATAGAATTAAAGGCGTGTGCTACCATTGCATGACTTTTGTGTTTACGTATAATGGCTGGCATTCTCCTCTGATCTCCAGGCAAGCTTTATTTATTGGAGCACGAATAAAATGTCACCACATTAGGGATTGGCTTGCATTTCTTTCGGGGGAGAGGTTTGCTGTCTGGTATCATTCTAGTCACGATTTGCTTTCCTCTTAGTGTTCTTTTCCCATTAGTTTTTGTTTTGCTCTCAAAATAATCTTGTGCTTTGAGAAATTCATGCTTGTTTTTTTTTTTCTTTTCACATCACTAGAGGATAGTCGAAAATGAGAAGATTAATGCAGAGAAGTCATCAAAACAGAAGGTGGATCTACAGTCTTTGCCAACCCGTGCCTACCTGGATCAGACAGTTGTGCCTATCTTATTACAGGGTCTTGCTGTGCTTGCAAAGGAAAGGTGAGATAATACTGTCTGTGACTGGAGATACTAGGTGGGACTTCCACACCCAAAATACTATTAGTTGAGTATGGTTCTTTGCTGGGTTTGTGGTCAGTGATGTCACGATTGTTATTTTATTGTAGAATTGCATTTGTGTGTGTGTGTGTGTGTGTGTGTGTGTGTGTGTGTGTGTGTGTGTGTGTGTGTGTTTTGTGGTAGACATAAGGAGGTAAACTTTTAGGAGTCCAGTTCTGTCCCTCCACCATGTGGATCTTGGGGATTGAACTCAGGTCATCAGGCGTAGTGTCAAGCACTTTTACTGGCTGGAATCATCTTACTGGCCCCATTGCTGTTAAACTTTCATTTTATTTACTTATTTCTTTGAGATACAGTTTCTCTGTATAGCCCTGACTGTCCTGGAACTCCCTCTGTAAACCAGGCTGGCCTCAAACTCACAGAGATCCACCTGCCTCTGCTTCCCCAAAACTTACTATTTTTTTAAAATTAGTTATTCATTCATTTTATTTGTGTGGGCGTTTTATCTGGGTGTATGTGTGAGCATCATGTGGGCTAGAAGAGGATATTGTATCGAGATTAGAGTTACACAGCTGATTGTGAGCCACCGTGTGGGTGGAACCTGGGATTTCAACTCCTGTATAGTCTGCAGGTAATTTTGTAAAGTTTTTACTTCAGGATAACATGGTTCTAGGTAGTCTACACTGATATATATATCAATCAGAGATCTACCTGCCTCTGCCTCCAGAATATTGTGATTAAAGGCATGTGCCACCACCGCCCAGCTAATTGAAATTATATATTATATATTATAATTGAAATTACAATAATACCGCAGTAAACCTAGGCATTTTACCATTGCTCCTTTTCAGACATGTAGCCTTGGCTGGCTTTGAACTCACTGTGTAGCCCAGGATGATGCAGTGCTTGGATTATGGGATGTATGATACCTATCTGGTTTATGTGGTTCTTGATGAGTCTAGGGCCCCTGAGTATGCCAAACAGTTGCTGCCTGCTGAACTATAACCTTGTTTTTTTTTTTTTTTTTGAGACAGTCTCAAATAACCCAGGCTGACCTTGAACTCTGATCCTTTGGCTTCTAACTCCTAATTGCTAGGATTATGTTAGGTTTCACTCAAATCCATTTTCCATATTGTTGAACACTTAGCTCCATTTTCCTTTGTTACTATAATTTATTTCATACCTTTCTGCTGTGCTTGCTTATTTTTTTAATGACCAGTCATCAAGAATTGATTTTCTAGTTTAATGAAGTTTGACTTTATTTTTACAGTACTTGACATATTGTATTTGCTGTAATTTGTATTTCTGTCCAATATTTTTCCCTTAAATTTTTCTAGTGTCATTTTGTCTCAAGTACAGGATTATTATAAACTTCTGGGCTTCAAACTGAGAACCCTGCTCATGATAGGCAAACATTCTGCTATTAAGTTACGTTCCCAGCTAGCTATAAAGGGCTTTTTTTTTTTTTTGCCAGTACATTTGTTTATTAGCAGTTATTTCTTTCTTCAGGAGCAGTTCTCTTATTTCTACACGTATCTCAATAATCCTTACATAAACTCTTCTTTTGTGTTTTGTTTCATTTATTTTTATTTTTCAATGTGTGTGCATTTTTACCTGCAAGTGTGTCTGTGCACCACGTGGATGCCTGGTGCTCACAGAAGCCGGAAGGTGGCATGGGATCCCTTGCAGCTGGAGTTTCACTGGCTGTTAGGTAACAGTGGATGCTGGTAATTGAACCTGGATCCTCTGAAAGAGCAGCCAGTGTCCTTTACTGCTGAGCCTTCACTCTAGCCCTATCCCACCCCCCCTCCCTGGAGGCTATGGACTCCTCATTTGCATACTGTGTCCTGAGTACTGGTATTACAGATGTGAACTATCATATCCAGCTTCTAATTTCTTTTTTTGTAAACAAATAAGCAAATTTGTTTTGTAAACTAGTCAGTTTCTACTAGGTGTGTGCTATGTTTTAAATCTAGGACAGTAATCTCTGTAGTAAATGGACATAAATTAGTAACATAGATTAGATTTTGTTATATTTAGTTGTATGTGTTTACAAAAGTATGTATGTATGCATATGCATATGCATGTGTGTATGCCAGGGTGTGAGTGTAGAGGTCAGAGGACAACTTTTAGGAGTTGTTTTTCTCTTTTTACATGTGGGTTATGAGGACTGAATTTAAGTTATCAGGCTTGGTGGCAGGGGGTCTTCCCTGATATGCCATCATGCTGGCAGAGATTGATATGTTAGTTTATATAAAAGTTGTATGTCCTGATTGTGGTGGCACACACCTTCAATCTCATCACACAGGCAGAGGCAGGCAGATCTCATCTCGTTGAGTTTCAGGCCAGCCAGGGTTATGTGGTGAGACTTTGTCTTTAAGAAACAAAGATGGGGTTGGGGATTTAGCTCAGTGGTAGAGCACTTGTCTAGCAAGCACAAGGCCCTGGGCTCAGTCCTCAGGAAAAAAAAAAAAGAAACAAAGATGGGCTGGAGATGACTTAGGACTTGCTGCTCTTGTAGAGGACCTGTGTTTGTTAACATCTACATGGAGGCTCACAGCCATCTGGCACTCTGGCTCCAGGGCATCTGATGCACGCACTCTTCTGGCCTCTGTGGACATAAGGATACATATAGGCAAAATAGACATACATGCTTAAAAGGAAATACACACACACACACACACACACACACACACACACACACACACTGGACATTGAAGCATGTGCTTGGAATATACATGGCTGTTACTGACTAAATGAATGTAATAAATACTTGTTTTTTGTTTTGCTTGGTTATTTATGTTTATAAAATAAGATTTATGTATGACTGAAAATACCATGTCTCTGCTGTTGATGACTGAAATGTGGTTGGGCTGGAGTAAGGGCTTAGTGGTAGGGTGCTGCCCTAGTGTGCCTGAGGTCCCAGGTTCAATCCCCAGCACTACCCCAAAAGGGACTCTTATATTTTCATGTTCCCGAAAGAAGGCTGGTATGTTAGAAATTCTATTTAATTTAAAATTTAAATCACTATTATTGTTTTATTGGGACAGGGTCTCCTGTAGCCTAAATTGGTTTCAAACTTCCTTTGTAGCTAGCTAGGATGACCTTGAGCTTCTGAATTGTTAAGTGCTAGAAGAAAAAACTAGGACAATCTGAACTAATAATATGTTTGTAAATAGAATTAATAAGCAAAGAGTATTTTTTTAAAGCCTAATGCCATTTATTGAAGGAGGGAGGAGGTCTTAAATATAGGCTTACAGCACAATGGGAGAACCCCGGAGGGCAGAAGTTTGCTACTGAGATGTTTTACAATCTTGCATCTAAGCTGTTAATGCCCATTATGCAGGATACACAGACAAGGAACTTCCCTTAAGCATTCAGGAGGGTGGAACCCAGCAGGAAATTAGCATAGGGAGGATATCAAGGTCAAGGTCAGCAAGCAGGGCAACAGTTACCCAAAACAGGGGGCCAGGGCCCTATAGGTCCCCCTTTTACTAAAAAATGAGCTTCTGACTGAGGTTGCGTGAGACATCAGCAGGTCACCTTAACCCTCATGGAGATGCCTGCCCAGGCCACACAGGTGCTCTGTCTTAGGTTGATGAGCGCCCCCAGGCATTACCTGTCTCTGAATACTCATTATCATACAGGCTCAATCGTGTGTGAGCTGCAGAGTTAACTGCTGCCAAAGATCTCAGTGTCGCTGGGCTTGCAATCTGTGTGTTTGACACAGAAAAGACCAACAGAAGTCCTAACCCAGCCATAGCCAGTAGGCTAAAGGCAACTGAGCCATTCCCTTCCTTAATGAGCCTTACTGCAAATTGGAGTTCTTGTAAGATGGTATCCCAAAAGCAAATGGAACTTGAGTTTATAAATTTATAATTTATTTTTTAAAAAATATTTTAATTTTATAATTAATTTAATTTTACATATCAGCCACACATTCCTCTGTTCTCCCTTCTCCCGCCCATGCAAAGAGTTTTTGTAAAATCAGTCCTTAGGCCGGGCGGTGGTGGTGCCGCCTTTAATCCAAGCACTGGGGAGGCAGAGCCAAGTGAATCTCTGTGAGTTTGAGGCCAGCCTGGGCTACCAAGTGAGTTCCAGGAAAGGCGCAAAGCTACATAGAGAAACCCTGCCTCCAAAAAAAAAAAAATCAGTCCTTAGGTTAACCTAGTTAACCTAATTATTTGGTGAAAGTGATGTTTATAGGCAGCTCAGAAGATTATACTGGTACGGTGTGTTGATGTGAGCAGTTGAGAGGTTGAGGCAAGAGGACTGTGAGTTCCTGGTGGACTGGTTTGTGTAACTGTTATCTTTCTTAAGAAAAGAAAAAGGGTTAGGGCTGAGGTTGTAGCTCAGTGGTAGAGTGCTTGCCCTGGATGCTGTTCAAAGTGCAAAGGGAAATGTTTTAAATTTTTTTTTTTTATTGTTTGAGACAGGGTCTCTCTACAGAGCCCTGGCTGTCCTGGAACTTACAGAGCTTCGCATGTCTCTTCCTTTCTAGTGCAGGCAATAATGGCATGCGGGGTGGTGGTGCACTGGGGAGGCTGAGGCAGGTGGATCTCCTAGTTGGAGGCCAGTCTGGTCTACAGAGTGAGTTCCAGGACAGCCAGGGGCTACCTTGTCTCAAAAAACAAACAAACAAACAAACAGGCAGAACCTGGAGAGATGGCTCAGCAGTTAGCCCTTTCAGAGGTTCTGAGTTCCATTTCCAGCACCCGCCTGGCTTCTCACAACCATCTGTAATGGGATCTGATGCTCTCTTCTGGCGTGCAGGCATATATGCAGTCAGACTATTCATATATATAATATATTACATATATATTATTACACACACACACACACATATATTACATAAATAATTTTTTTTTTTTTTGATAGGCTTTTTCTGTGTAGCTGTCCTAGAACTCACTCTGTAGCTCAGGCTGGCCTCAGACTCGGAAATCCTCCTGCCTCTGCCTTCCCAGTGCTGGGATTAAAGGTGTGTGTCACCACCTGGCTGATATTCTCTGCCCCCCTCTCCTACCCCCCAGGAAAAAAAACAAAGAAAGGCGTGTGCCACCATGCCTACCATGGGGGATTATTTTTTTTAAACATGGTGACTCAGTTGCCTGCCTGCCTTTCTTCTCCTCCCACACCTTGCCTTTTGGGGTAGGGTCTCTCAAGCATGTATCTTTGGCTGGCCTGGAATTGGCTAGGTAGATCAGGCTGGTATGGAACTGGAGAGATCTACCTGCCTCTGGCTCCCAAGTACTGAGATGAGAGGAATATGGCACCGTGTATGGCCTCTCTTCCATCTGTCCGTTTCTCCTGACTTCCCTTCCTCCTGTCCTCTCTACCTTCCCTCGTTCCTTTCCTCTCCTCCCTACCCCCCAACCCCACTGGCCTCTGCTTCTCACACAAGATGGCATTACAAGTGCCGCCTTGTCCGGTTGATGCAGCGCCAGGGTTTGACCCTCGTACCTTGTTCACGCCAGGCCAGTACTCTGCTGCCTCTCCATCCCTTTACTTGGAGTTTTTTGAGAGAGTGTGTCTCTGTGTAGCCCAGGCTGGCCTCAGATTTTCCACATAAAAGGAACTTGAGCTCCAGGCCCCTGTCCTGCAGTGCTGGGTGTTGGGGTCACACACGTGAGCGGCAGCACCCATCTCTGTGGAGACTGGCTCTGCCCATGCTGTCACCCTTGTGTTTCTGTCTCCCAAATCCTGGGATTACTGGTCACAGGGAACCACTCCCCACTCACTGCTGTTCGTGGGAGGGTTTGGGGGGAAGAACTTTGCTGTTTTGTAACCGGTTGGTTTTGAACTTGATAACATAAACCTGGCTGGTTTGGAGCTAGGATTACAGACATGCCAGTATGTTTAGTTTTTCATATGCCTTTTGAAGCAGTAGTATTGAGATATTTATCCAACTTTGAATATTGAGACAGATTTTTCAGCAAGAATAACTTGCATCAGAGTGATAAATAGGGAGTTATACCTTGTAAATTTATCTGGTTTTCTCAGGTGAGAATTGGTTGTTGAAACATCATAAATATTAATTCAAAAACTTTGACAGGCAAGATAGCTTAGTGAGTAAAGAGGCTTGCCACCAAGCCTGACGACCTGAGTTTGATTCCCCAGGACACTGCCACACAAGTGCCACGCCTCTCACAAAATAAATGTAATAAAAGATTTGAAGAAAAATTAAAGCAGGCTGTCTAAATGAATGCTAATGCCTTTTACCAGTCATCTGTGAGTTCATGTGTGCTGATGTTGCTAATGACATGTCCATTTTTTATTTGTTGTTTTTTTTTTTTTCCGAGACAGGGTTTCTCTGTGGAGCTGTGGTACCTGTCCTGGATCTCGTTCTGTAGACCAGGCTGGCCTCGAACTCACAGAGATCCGCCTGGCTCTGCCTCCCGAGTGCTGGGATTAAAGGCGTGTGCCACCTCCGCCCCGGCTGTTTGTTCTTTTGCTGAAGGATAATACTTAAGAAATTATACATTCTGTAGGCATACAGCTTGAATTTGTTTTTGTTTTTAATTTGTTCTCAGTGTGTTGCTCTGATTACCCTGGAACTGGCTATGTAGACTAGGCTAGCCTCTGCCTCCAGCGTGCTGGGAATTAAAGGTGTATGCCGTCACGATGGGCCGGCTTGAAACTAAACACCTTTGCCATACACACTAAGATCATGAAGCTGACCACTGCTCGTTTCCTAGAAGTCTCCCCGAGGCAAGCAGCACTCCATTTCCTCAGCTTGTGCTTTTGGGTTCAGTAGGTAAAGGCATTTGCTGAGCAGAGCAGACCTGGTCACCTGAGTTCAGTGTCCAGAAGCCACGTGAATGCCGCGCTAGGAGAGAACCGGCTCCAGAGTTGTCTTTTGACCTCCGAGTGCGTGAGGCATCTGCTCCTGCCATGCATACATGCAATAATAATAAATAAAGACTGAACAGGACCCCTTGTGTTTTAGAATTGAGTTCATAACTGGTTTTAAGCAATAAAACAGTTTTAAGTGCTTTTAAACTTTAATTTTGGCTCCTTAGCTTGCCTGCCTCATTTACCATATTTATTACAGATAGCCTTTCACTGTGAGATGAAAACGAAACAGATGCATTTTTAAAGGTGTGTTGAAATCAACGTACATACAGAACCTTTCTAACCTTGGTATTTCTTTTGCCTTACAGACCGCCAAATCCCATTGAGTTTCTAGCATCTTATCTTTTAAAAAATAAGGCACAGTTTGAAGATCGAAATTGATTACTTGGGAAGAAAAGAAACATTTGGTTGCTACTGTAGATTTACATGATTACGAGGCAGCTTTAATTGCCATGATTCCCCTCCCCCCTCTGGAACCTTCAGGACCACAGAACTCTCTTCTGGAGTTGCAGAAGAGAACATATCCCCTTGTCTGATTTAATCACCATACTTATTTAATGAGTATCATCTGTGCAATTTTTTCTCAAATTGTCTTTTACTTTGTTTTTGAAAAGACCTTCAAAATAAACTGTTAAAACACCATTACTGTATAGTATTTATGTTTGTTTCCATGAACTAACTAACTGCTTGTAGTTTTGAATGTGATAGCTTTGTAGTAATCAGGAAACGGCTACCACATTTGCAGGATTTGACTTAATGATCTCTGAAATTGACTTCTGCAGAGGAGCTCTTGTTTTCCATTTTGCAGACAAGAAGACAGACTGGAGAGGTTAAAAGCCTGCTTCAGACAAGTGTTGGGAAGTGCTCAGGTGTGCATTCACCCCAGTTCCACCAGTGTTCTCGTAACCAAACAAGTACTCTGTTCCTTCATCTCTGCAAGATAGGGGGCTGAAGAGGTGACATCTTAGAGCATTTGTTGCTCTTTCAGGGGACCCAGATTTGATCCCCAGCACCCATATAATGGCTCACAACTGTAACTCCAGTTCAGGGGATATGACCCTCTCTTCTGACTAGGCACACATAAGTAAGGTGCATATATATATATGTGTGTGTGTGTGTGTGTGTGTGTGTGTGTGTGTGTGTGTGTGTGTGTATTCAGGAAAAACATTTATACAACATTAAAAAGAAATATGTAGTATTTTTGTTTTGCGTGTATTCTATTGTCCCCTATGAAGAAACTGAGATAGCTCACTGGCTCTGAGAAAGTTGTGTGATGAAAGCTAGGGAACAGGATTCACTAGAACAGTTGTTTTCCAATAGTTGTTAAGTCTGCCCCTTCGGTAATGTATAGACAATGAGTGAGGTGGGATTCTGCTGTCATCAGGATGGAGCCAGCGATATTAAGTATCTAAGAAGGTACAGGACAGTCCATGTGCCCATCATTCCCTCTTCGTCACCTAGTTCAAGCCAATAGTATTAAAGTTGAGAAACCCTGTACTGGAAGCATATTAATCTCGTCTTTAGGTTAAAAGCCTATGCGAAGGTAATGTTTTTTTGTTTTGTTTGTTTTTTCGAGACAGGGTTTCTCTGTGTAGCTTTGGAGCCTGTCCTGGACCTCATTTTGTAGACTAGGCTGGACTCGAACTCACAAAGATTGGCTTGGCTCTGCCTACCAAAGAGTGCTGGGATTAAAGGCGTGCACCACCACCGCCCAGCTGGAAGGTAATGTTAATATGATACCTTTTGTAATTCTCCTTAATGGCCATGCACTGTGGTGCATTCTTTTAATCCCAGCACCGGGAGGCAGAGGCAGAGGCAGGTGGATCTTTATGAATTCAAGGCCTACCAGAGCTACATCACCAATTCATTCATTTCTTTTTTTCCTTTTTGAGATAAGGTCTCTACCTAGCTTTGGCTGTCCTGGAACTCACTATGTAGACCTGATTGACCTCAAACTCGGAGAGATCCTTCTGCCTCTGCCCTGAGTCCTGCCATTAAAGAATTTCATTATGACTAATGTAGAAATAATAGTATAGTTTCCATTTATATCTGCAGATCCAGGGTCTGGAGAGTTGACTCAGCAGTTAAGAGCACTCAGAGGATCTGGGTTTGATTCCCAGCAACCACGTAGGATCTGAAGCTTCTGGACTTTGCAGGCACCCAATCCACATGTGCTACAAAGATTAAAAATAAACTTCCTGGGTTGGGGAGATGGCTCAGTCTGTAAATTGCTTGCGGTGGAAGCATGAAGGTCTGAGTTGAGATACTCCACATCATGTAAAATGACAGTGTCTCCTATAATCCTAACGCCGAGGCCGCAGAGGAGGCTCCTAGGAGCTTGCCTGGACTGTCTAGTCTAAGCAAGTAAACTCTAGTTGGAGTGAGAGACCTTGTCTTAAAGGGGAGCCAGCTGGGTGGAGTGACAAATGCCTTTAATCCCAGCATTGGAAGGTAGAGCAGGCAGATCTCAGAAAGAGATGCAGAACATCCTGGTGCAGAAACAGCCAGGGCTAGAAAGACCCTGTCTCAAAACAAAACAAATACAAGCCTCTTTTTTTTTTTTTTTTTTGGACAGGGTTTCTCTGTGTAGCTTTGCGCCTTTCCTGGGACTCACTTGGTAGCCCAGGCTGGCCTCGAACTCACAGAGATCCACCTGCCTCTGCCTCCTGAGTGCTGGGATTAAAGGCATGCGCCACCACCGCCCGGCTCAGTCTTCTAATGATGTACTGTTGCTGTTTCTAGGTTACTACAGCGAAGATCAGAAATACTCTTTTGGAAGCTATCTGCACTAGTGTTGGGTTCTGGGACAGTGTTTCTATTCTGTGCTTCCTATGGACTATTAACTTTCTCATTGCCCTCTACTATAACATTTATAGAATGTCATACCCTAAATCACTAGTGTATATAACTGAAATTGTCGATAACTATGTACTAAAATATAAAAATGAAAATTTTATTTGTAATAAACTTCTGGAGTATGAACTTAGTATTTAAGGGAGGTGGAAGTGAATAGGTTCAACTGACTTTTTTCAAGAGGCTATAAGCTGAGTGTGCTTGTACTTGCAGTACTAGGGAAGTAGAGGCATGTGGGTTCCCAGCAAGTTCAAGGCCAGCCTGGTTCTATGCCTCAGTTCTATGCCAGGCGGGTATATAGGGAGATCTGTATCAAAACAGCAGCTGTGGTGGCACCTGACTTGCCCTTTGTCCCTCCAGAAGCAGAGGCAGGTGGATCTCTGAGGACAACCAGGTTTACACTGGGTGTTCCATCCATGCCAGTCAGGGTTACATAGTGAAACTTGGTCTTAGAAGAGAAAAAGTCTGTTGTAGAATATTATTTTAAGATGTGTTACATTTGTTTGTGCTGTGGAACATTTGTTTAATGATGCAAAGATATGTTGCATTCTTTTAAGTTGCATTTGTTTAACTCTGTGAAGCTGTGTTACTGTGCCTGTCTAAAACACCTGATGTGATGGTCTAATAAAGAGCTGAACGGCCAGTAGTGAGGCAAGAGAGAGGATAGGCGGGGCTGACAGGCAGAGAGAAAGAATAGAAGGAGAAATCTGGGAAGAAGGAAGAAGAAAGAGCAAGAGAGCAAAGAGAAGGGGATGCTAGGGGGCAGCCATCCAGCCAGCCACGGAGTAAGAGTAAAAGTAAGATTACAGAAGAAAAGGAAAAAGCCCAGAGGCAAAAGGTAGATGGGATAATTATAAGAAAAGCTGGTAAGAAACAAGCCAAGCTAAGGTCAGGCATTTATAGTTAAGAATAAGCCTCCGTGTGTGATTTATTTGGGAGCTGGGTGGCAGGCCCCTCAAAAGAGCAAAAACGACCATCAACAAAATTTATACTTGAAAGCATTCTAGAGATCTTTAAAAACATTTAATTACATATTGGTGTGGGGTATGTGCACATAATCATAGGTGTCTGTGGAGGACAGAAGAGGGCATCAGATTACCCTGGAGCAGTCCAATGTGGGTGCTGTGACTCAACTTAGGTCCACTGAACAACAGTACATTTTTAAAAAACTTCTGAGCCATTTCTTCAGCCCAAGAACTTGCATTTTATTCGTCAGTGTGGTCTTTGCTAAATTTAATAAGTGACACAAGCTCTTGGGAGAAAGAAGCAATTTACCTTTTTTTGTCACTGAAATTAACCACAGTGCTTTCCTCATAACACTTGAGAGCTTGGCAAAAAAACCTAACCAAACAAAAAGTATATTGTTATGGCGTTAAGGAACACTGCATTTGGGTATTAGGCAGCTAAACATCTACTTTGGATCTAGTTTTATGTGAAACTAAGATATACCCGTTGTATGATTTGGGCCCCAAATATTTTCTGGGAGATGGGCAACTTATTACACTTTCCAGTTTTGGAATCCTGCACTTCAAAGCCAAAACCACTTCCTTTTTGATTCTACCCAACTTGGAATTCTTTGCTGCCCGACACTTAGTGGAATACTGGGATTGAATAAGGTAAGTGAAGGGTGACATTTGTAGTACGCCTTTTACCATGTCCGGCTCTTCGAACGCATTAACTCATCATAATGCCAGGTACCCCTCCTTGCCGAATGCCACCCCCCCCCCAGCCCCCATTTTACAGAGTCGGAAGTAGCTGAGACAATCTTTGCCACACTGCAGTTACGGCTAAGATACAATTAGTAAATATAACTGTGTCCAAGCCACTATTAGGAGGGAGGGAACGAGCCTGGGAAGCGAAGGCTGCATTCTTACAGCCTCCCCTCCCCGGTACGCTCCGCCGCGCTCCCGGTTTCTACAAATGAAACTTCGCAGCGCGGCCCTGGACTTGCATTCCCGGGGTGGGAATCCACCAAAGGACGCCCCGTGGCGGGCGGGCGGGCAGGCGGGGGGGAACCCCGACCGGACTCCGGCGGGCGGGCAGCGACCGCGTGTGCCTGCTGAGCCGGCGGCGCGCGGGGACCAGCCAGGCGGAGGCCGGGGGTGGGGTGGGGTGGGGAGGGAGGGAGGGAGGGAAGGGGTTCTCCCCGCCTCGCGGCTGCGTCCTGCGCCCCGCGCCCTGCCCCCCCCTCCCCCCCAGCTCTGCTGGCGCTAAACCCCGGAGAGCGGAGCGTGCACGCTGAGCCTCCTCGGAGGGCCCGGCCGCGGCGCTGGGCATGCTCAGTGGGCCGGCCCCGGTAGAGCGGAGAGTAAGGACGCGTGGGCTTCCCGGGTTCTGCCTTTCCCCGGGTTCAGGCCCCGGCCCCGGGCTGTAGGGTGGGGGATGGCGGAGGGGGTGCGGGGGATGATGATGATGATGGTGGTGATGGTGGTGGTGCCACCACCACCGCCGCCGCCGCCACCCGACCCCGGATGGCGCGGGGACCCGGCCCCGCTTCCGCCGTTGAGCGCGCCGCACGGCGGGCGGGGGCGCGGGGCGGGGCCGGCGGGCGCGCGGCCGGAGGGCGGCCTGGCGGTGGGGGCGGGGCGGGTGGGGGAGGGCGCGGAGTCACGGGGGTGGGGTCAGCGGGGAGGCTCGCAAGGCCGCGCGCGGCGGGGCGGGGCGGGCCGGGGGGCGGCTCGCGGAAGCAGCCCGGTCAGGGCGGCAAGCGGCGGCGGCGGCAGCGGCGGCGGCGGAGGCGACTCCGCGGCCGGGCGGCTCGGGCGAAGCCGCCGTGGGCCTTATCTTCCGGCGGCCGGCGGAGTTTGTGGCGATCGTTCCCGCCGCCCGCCCGGGCTGCCATCTCCTCCTCTTCCTCCTTCTCCTCCTCCTCCTCCTCCTCCTGCTGGGCCGGCCCGGTCCCCTCCCCGCGGCCGCCTCCTCCTGGGCTGGGCCCGCGGCGTCTCGTCCCCTCGCGGAGCCGCCGCCGCCGCCGCCGCCGCCGCCGCTGCTGCCGCCGCCTCCTCCTCCTCATTCATCCTCGTGCACCATAGGCGGCACAGGCACCAAGATGTCCAACCGAGTGGTCTGCCGGGAAGCCAGCCACGCCGGGAGCTGGTACACCGCCTCAGGTAGGGAGCCGGGCCGGGCCGGGTCGGGTGGCCGAGCCGGGCGGGCGGGCGGGCGGGGACGCGGGCGGAGGGCGGCGGGCGCGGACCGCGTGCCGAACGAAGGGAGCGGGCCGGGCCGCGCCGCCTCCTCCATCCCGGCGCTCGGGCCGGCCGCCTGGCGCCCGTGGAGTTGGGCGAGGAGTTGCCGGGCCGCGCCGCGCGGAGCCGAGCCGGGTCGAGCCGGGTCCCGGCCGGGGCGAGCGCGGGCTGCGGGGCTCCGGAGGACGGCCGCTAGCCGCGGGGAAGGACGGAGCCGGTGCGGTCCTCGTGCCAGCGGCCGGCCGGGAGGACCGCAGCCTTTGCCCTCACCCTCGAGGCACCCCGCGCCCCTGGAAGGAGTGACAAGCAGTACTTTTCTCCCCCACTTCGCGTTGCCACTCTTGGTCTCGCCGGGAAGATCTGTCAGCCCAGGGCCTCTAGGGGATTTGTCGCTTTTGTATGTGGAGGCTCGGGCAGAGGTGCTTGCCAGCCAGGGGCTCTGGGTGGCCTCCTAGCTCTTTTGTCAGTGTTTGCATTGTTAACTGTCATCCAGGGGCAGCTGGAGATGGCATCAGCACTTTTCCCCAGCAACCTCTCCAGTACCCGGCGCTCAGCACCGAGGGCTGGACGACCTGTCCGGTTAGCTTAGGTTTTGAGAGAATTCTGCGTTCTTGTCTGCACTCTCTTAAAAAAAA
This sequence comes from Peromyscus maniculatus bairdii, assembly GCF_049852395.1. Lineage (NCBI taxonomy): Eukaryota > Metazoa > Chordata > Mammalia > Rodentia > Cricetidae > Peromyscus > Peromyscus maniculatus. The sequence continues at coordinate 42,592,433 of NC_134873.1, read as the reverse complement.
AACCACAAACCAAAACCATGTGGAGTTCTTTAGGTAAGAAAAGGCTAGGGCCGATTTCCCTTTAGTACACAACTCTGGTGATGTGGATTGCCTTTTGAGATTATTTTCAGGGGTCACATTTTCTGGTATGGTAACAAAGAAAAGTTCTTCCGTGATGAATTCTGGTGTCTAGTCTATCTAGGTTTGTCAACAACTGGCCCTGAACTTCATGTTGTCCTTTGCAAGTCCTAGGGTTGGATAGTGACAAGATTTTTTTTTTTTATTTTTTTTTTTGGAAAGGCAGTGGTTTTCTCTGAGATTGTTCAACCAGCATCTGAACAGCATGCACCTTACTGGTTCACAGGGGATTTGCCCTACTAAGACACAAAAGAATCACACTTGGGTTGGGAGCTCCTGCTAACAGGTAGCTGTAGTTTTTGCATTAGATAAGTATGTATGACATCTGATGCCCCTACAGTGTGGTTCCCTTCATGATCCTGAAGTACTTCACACTTTTAATCAGTTCGCACAACCTGGAAATGTCAGTTAAGCTATTCTTGTGTCAGTATATGGGGAAACAGAGAGATTTAGTGCTGCACCCAAGACTAGCAGAGTGGTAAAACAGGAATCGAACAAGCCGCCGGATCTCTGGCTCCCGAGTGGGCCCTTTTAAGATCAATGCATTGTTAAACAGCAGGCTTATAAATAAGTGCCCCCCCCCCCCAGTATGTTTTGGGGAATTAGACAGTCACATTTTTCATATGGCTATCTTTGGCATTTATTCATTGTGCTTTTTCTATATTTTTGTTTTTCCAGACAGGGTTTCTCTGTGTAGCCCTAGCTGAGTTCTGCAGACCAGGCTGGCTTCAAATTCACAGAGATCTGCCTGCCTCTGCTTCCCAAATCCTGGGATTAAAGGTGTGCACCACCACCCAGTTTACATTTGTTACAAATGTTTTAAACTTGTGTTGTAGCTTACCTTAGAATGTGGGCAAATATTCTGGGGAGGAAAATTTTAGATTGTTGAACATTTATATGGGTAGTAAAATTGGACACAGTTGACACTTGGTTATAGAATTCCTTAGTGTTCAAACACAGGATGTAGCCTTTAATCTGGTTCAAAAAATCCTGATTATAGATACTTAGTAGTAGTAAATAAACCTGGACTATTTCCTTAGAAGTGTTGATATAGGTAATTCCATTCTTTTCTAAAATTTGGGTGGACTGCATAATACATTACTGGAATTCAGATGTATGATTTTTTTTTTGAGGGGGTATGAGACTTTTTAAATTTGACTAATATTGAGGAAATTAAGGGAAAACTTAAAACAGTTTAGTTTTAGAAGCTTAGTTTGTATCCTAAAAACAAATGAAGCAAAATTATAGGTATGTAATGTACAATTGGTCTGATAACGTGAACCTGTAGTGTTAAGCTAGTGTCCCTATGCTGAAATAATGACCTACTATTGGGGAGTTTTTATTTGTATTCCGCTTTTTTTTTTTTCTTTTTTTTTTCCTTTTTTAATTTGAGCTAAGGATCAAACCCAGGGCCTTGCGCTTGCTAGACAAGTGCTCTACCACTGAGCTAAGTCCCCAACCCTTTTTTTTTTTTTTTTTTTTCGAGACAGGGTTTCTCTGCGTAGCTTTGCACCTTTCCTGGAGCTCACTTGGTAGCCCAGGCTGGCCTCGAACTCACAGAGATTCGCCTGGTTCTGCCTCCCGAGTGCTGGGATTAAAGGCGTGCGCCATCACTGCCTGGCGAGTATTTTGTCTGCTATTGTTTCTCTAGTCAGCTAGTCCATAAAGAACTGAGAAGTTTACTGGGTGGGGGGTGGTGGGTGGCGGCGGCAAACGCCTTTAATTCCAGCACTCAGGAGGTAAGAGGCCAAGGCAGAGGCAGGCAGCTCTCAGTGAGTTTGAGGCTGGCCTGGTCTAGAGTTCCAGAACAACCAGGACTGTTGTTAGACAGAGAAAGCCTGTCTTGAAAAACAAACAAACAAACAAACAAACAAAAAAAAAAGAACTGAAGAATTTAATCCCACTTGAGAGGCAGAGGCAGGCGGATCTCTGGTCTACAGAGTGAGTTGCAGGATAGCCAAGGTTACGCAGAGAAACCTTGTCTCAAAAAAACAAAAGAAACAAACATAACAAAAGAACTGAGGAAATACTTGTTTGTTGATTGTCATTTTGTGTCTTGTCTAGTAGTCAGGTTGTACACATAGAATGAAAGTATTCAGTTATTGAGAGAAGAGTAACTTCAGTTAACTAGCTATTTCAAAAAAAAAGTTGTCCGCTTATCACATACATTCATACACATGTGTCTTTATCTCATTTACACTTTGTTATATGTTGTTAGAGCCATTGACTGAGGGGTGTAAACTGCTGCCTGCCCTCCACGAATTTAGAGTTTATTTGAAGTACATTATAACTCAGAGCATCAGCTAAATATCTGTTAAATTGAGATAGTGCATTTAGAAGTTCTGAGGAGGGTGGAGTCATGCAGAGGGTAGCATCTGAATTGTGTTCTGAAGGAAGAATATTTAGTCAAGTCAGGAGCAGAAGGAAAGAACACTGGGTTGGGAAACAGCACACATTTACAGAAGCAGGTCGGTGTATGTAGTCAATTTAATGAGACGGTCAGTTCTTAGGGTTCAGTTTGAAAGCCTGGGATAGTGGATTGGAGCTGGAGATGCTTGTGAATGTTAGGCACTATAGTGATTGTACTTGTAGTGATTATACTTGCTCGGTACGGAGCACCTATGGAGATTTTCGAGTAGGGTATTAATTCGGTGCAGGTATCATTTTAGGAAACCTAATCTCATAGGAAGGTTAATCCTCATTTTCTTACCAACAAGGACCAGCAAACTAACTATGGCTCACATCCCACGTGTACACTGTAAACCTTAAAAAAAAAAGTTCATTAGCTAAATTGTGTTTTTAAAAAGATTCATTTTTATTATATTTAATTATCTGTGTGTCTGTGAGGGGCTATGTGCTCGTGAGTGCAGGTGCCCTCTGAAGCTAAAGGGATTGAATCCCTACTGGAGCTGGATGTTTTATTTATTTTTATTTTTTATTTTTTATTTATTTTTTTTTTTTTTGGTTTTCTGAGACAGGGTTTCTCTGTGTAGCTTTGTGCCTTTCCTGGAACTCACTTGGTAGCCCAGGCTGGCCTCGAACTCACAGAGGCCTGTCTCTGCCTCCCGAGTGCTGGGATTAAAGGCGTGCGCCACCACCACCGCCGCCGCCGGCTGGATGTTTTAACTTTTAAGTGATTGCTTAAAAAACAAAAAGAAGCTAAGTGAGATCGCTTTCACAGTTCTGCATGTATCCCATCGGCTCCTCATTAGTCACTGAACTCTTAAAACTGGTATTGTGGACAGTCACCGTTTTCTACTAGCTGTACTCCTTTTTTCTAGCCTTATCCGTTAATTCCACCTCTGTATTGCTTCCTGAATAATCTTTTGACGGAATCATTTCCTCGCTGACCCATGGTGTCTTTGGGAGGAGGTTGAAGTCTTGACTCCTCCTCCTCTTTCCTTGTCCTGACAGCTCGCCCATTCTGGCCCATCTTGGTGTTACTAGCCTCAAGCAACGTTTAGCAGCTGCTCATTGTTTCCTGAAATATAGCATGCTGTTTCTTATCTCTGTGCCTTTTGCTCAGACTGCTCCCTCTGTGGAGATGTCCTTAACAGGATAGTTCCTGCTCATCCTTTAGGGGGTGTTTACATCTCACAGAGGTCTGCTTTATGCCTTGCCTTTTTTGATAAGTTTGTGTCCCTGTAGCACCAAAGGTGTGTCTTTGTACTTTTCTCTAATTATTTATGTATAAGGTTATTGACTCCTTAAAGCTAGGAAGTTGTTTTATTATTTTTTGATACTACAAATAACCTAGCAGTTTTTTATTTAATTATTGCATTTTATTTAGTTTGTATACAGATGTGTGCATGTGCGTTGGCATGCATGTCGTGAAGGGCGTGGGGAGAGCAGAGGATAACTTGTGGGAGTTCATTTTTTCTTTCTACCATGTGTGTCCTGGGAACCAAACTCAAGTTGACAAATTTGGCTGTACCTTTCCCTGCTGAGCCAGGTCAGTGGTCTGACGCACAGGTTTTTACATAGATTCTCGGCAAGCCTCTACATAAATGAGTGTTAAAAGTGCTTGGTGTATAATAGATGTGATATTTAATGTTGATTGTCAACTTGACAGGATCTCACTGAAGAGACAAGCCTTTGGGCATGTCCTTGAAAGATTACTTAGGGTGGGTTCCTTGAAGTGTGAGGAGCCACCCTAAATGTGGGCTGCACCATGCTTGTGCTGGAGTTCTGTGCAGCCTGAAAGGAGAGTTCCAAGTGCCTGTTATTGCTCTCTGCCTTCTGATGGGGATGAAATGTGAGCAGCTGCCTCCAGCTCCTGCCACCAGCTTTCCTGGCTCTGATAAAGTGTCCCCGCAACTGTGAGCTAAAATAAACTCTTTAAGTTGTTCTCGTAAGTTATTTTGTCACAGTAACGAGAAAAGTAACTAATAGAGTGGGTAATTAGCAAGTAGTGAGTACTGGCAATAGATGTGTTCAGAGCGATACTCATGTTTCAGTTCTGAAGAGCAGTGAAAATGACAGAGGACTGGCCAGGGGCTTGAGCATAATAAAGGGGGAGGAAAGAGTTAGAACTCTCGATAGCAGTTGTGGATCCATTTAATGTTAAATGTAAAAAAAAAAAAAAAAGATGACTGGGCATGGTGGTGCACATCTCTAATCCTAGCGCTCTGGGAAGCAGAGGCAGGTGGATCTCTGTGTTTGAGGCCAGCCTGGGTCATGTCAGGAACCCATCAGAGCAGCTGGTGCCAGCATGGAGCAGATGAGTGTATTCCAGATTGCTGGAATGGGCCCTGGGCAGCCTGCCTCCCCCCCCTCCCCTCCCTCCCCCCAGGTCCACAGAGGGAGTTCCAGAACAATCAGCTACACAGTGAGACCTTGTCTCAAACACCTCCCCAAAGTGTGGGACATAATGTGAAGAAAAATGGAATAGTATATCGTTAGGTGAGTTTTCTCAAACACACACACACTCCTAACCTGCATCCAGCACACGAAACATTAGTTTACCTATGTTCCTTACATTCTTATAGCATGTTCATTGAGTTTCTTTTTTTCATTTTTTTTTTTTGGACTTGAAACTTTATTTCCTGACTGGGAGCCCCTTACGAAGGAGCCTGTGGACCAGGGGGTGAGGCAGGCTGCACAGGGCCCATTCCAGCAATCTGGAATACACCCATCTGCTTGCTCCATGCTGGCACCAGCTGCTCTGATGGGCTCCTCACACTAGACCCATGCTCTGTACTGGCACCAACTGTTCTGATGGATTCCTCATGCTTTGGGTCTAAGGAGTTCTATCATTAGCACAAGGACTGCCTGGGCTAGAAAGAAGTGGGGTTCATCTTACTGTTCTGCTGGGGTCCTGTTCTGCAAGTACACACCATTGACCTTGCTGGCCCAGGGCCCAGCTCAGATGATGGGGCTCACTCACAGTATGCTATTACAGCTCTAGCAGACATGGGAAGAGCATAGCCAGCCCTCTAGTGTCTTGGCTCACAGCACTTCTCAGAACAACACCCCCCACTTGGGACATGACTATCATCCAGAAAGCAGCTTCAAATCCAGCTTTGGACACTGCTTCCCCCTAGTGAGTCCTTGTCCTTACCGTGCTCTGAGCATGACAGAAACAGCCCAGTGGCAGTGGCAGTTGGTGTTCTAAGGGAAGGAAGGCCTTCCCAGGACGGTAATGAGGATGCCACAAGGATGAGGTCACAAGTCCAGGGAGAGAGGACACAGAGGCTCTAAGTGGTCAGTGAGTCACAAGCAGACAGCCTCATTTCATACTCAACCTAAGCACTTCCATCCCAAGTCCTGAGCCTGCTTCAACTCAGGAGGCCTACTTTTGTCTTTGAGGGTGGAGAAAGAGAGTCTGTGACCAAAAGAGGTATCAGGGGCCTCACTGGGGGCCTCGTGGGCTCGAACCATCTGAAAGCCACCACAGGATGAAGATTAGACCCAAGTCAGGATAATACCGAGGAGAAGGACAAAGGGACAGCTGGTTCTTCATGAAGGCTCCAACACTGATGTGCTTCATTGAAATTCTTCTGCTTAACTTGGCTTTTGTGAGATAAATTCATTCTCATTATTGCAGTATGTGAATATGCCTTGTTGTATCCATTCTATTACTGGTGGACATTTCGTTTTTAAGTAGTTTTTCTGCTGTATATACTTTTATCTTTTATATTTGTTTTGGGTGGATGTATTTGTGACTTTCCTGATTATGGAATTGAGAGAATTACTAGGCTATGGTGTAGTCATACTATTTTACTAGGACCTTCTGAAGCAAATTTGCACATGAGAATTGCATGAGAGTTTGTTGTTCTACATGCTTGTATTTGTGCTGTGTGGTGGAATAGAATAATTGTTTAACCGTGTAAAGGTGTGTTGCTTTGTTTATGCTGTGTTTAACTGTGTAAAGATGTGTTGCTGTTTTCACCTTGCCTGCCTAAGGCGCTGATTGGTCTAATAAAGCTGAACTGCCGCCGGGCGTTGGTGGCGCACGCCTTTAATCCCAGCACTCGGGAGGCAGAGCCAGGCGGATCTCTGTGAGTTCGAGGCCAGCCTGGGCTACCGAGTGAGCTCCAGGAAAGGCGCAAAGCTACACAGAGAAACCCTGTCTCGAAAAACCAAAAAAAAAAAAAAAAAAAAAAAAAAAAAAAAAAAAAAAGCTGAACTGCCAATAGTTAGGCAGGAGAGGGAGAGGAGGGGCTGCTGGGCAGAGAGAAAAGGGGGCCAACCAGCCGGGGCCCAGCCAGCGAGACACAGAGGAGGCAGGAAAGCAGGATGGACAACAGTATATAGATGAGGTAGACGAGCCTCAGGGCAGAACTTAGATTATTAGAAATGTGTGCTAATTTAAGTTAGAAAAAGAGCTAGCTAGAAACAAGCCTAAGCTAAGGCCAAGTATTCATAATTAACAATAAGTCTCCTTGTCATGATTTGGGGGCTGTTGGTCCAAGAAAGCCTGCTCCAGTGCTGGCTAGTTTAATGCCAACTTGACACAGGCTAGAGTCCTTGGAAAGATGGGAACCTCAATTGAGAAATGTCTCCCTAAGACTTGGCTGTAGGCAACTTTATAGGGCAGTTTTAATGTGGGTGGTGCCATCCCTGGACTGATAGTCCTGAATTCTATAAGAGAGCAGGCTGAGCAAGTCAGGGGAGAAAGTCAGTAAGCAGCACCCCTCTATGGCCCCTGTATCAGTTCCTGCCCTGCTTGAGCTCCTGCCCTGGCTTCTCTCAGGGCACCACAGTCATAATTCAGGATATGTAAGCCAATAAACTCCAAGTTGCTTTTGGTGATGGCGTTCCATCATAGCAATAGTATCCTAAGACAGTACCGTTGGTCTTTTTTATTTTCTGTGTTTTCTTTTTTTTTTTTTCAAGACAGAGTAGCTTTGGCTGTCCTGGAACTCACTCTGTAGGCCAGGATAGCCTCTGTGGAGACCCACAAAGGTTCCTAGTGAGATCTGAGCTTGCTTTACCCAGCAGAACTGACTAGAGGATTGCTTGACCATGTGTGTGGTTACCAGATGATTGGAAGGGTTGGCACTTGGCTGTCCTAGGGGGAGGTCTTTGCTCCACCCCTTGGCATTCCTATAAATAGCCCTTTAGAAGAGACAGAAGGGACCGATGGATTAGGATCCAGGCCCTCCCAAACTATCCTGTGTTTCTGTCTGTCTCTCTTCCCTCTATCCTTCTATCTAATTAATTTCTCACTTCTCCCTCCTCAAGAATACCCTGGGAAAAAAGTGGGGGCTGGTCCCCCACAAGCCTCAAACTCAGAGACCCTCCTGCCTCTGTCTCCCTAGTGCTGGGATTAAAGGTGTACACCACCACTGCGATGATTTTTTTTTTTTCATTTGGTCTTATTATTTTGCCTTAGAGAAAAGCAGGCAAAAAAGAACAAAATGAATAGGCAAACTCCTGTTATTGCTTGGTTGTTGCTAGTTCTTTTTCCCTTTCCTTCTTCCCCTTTCATATGCAGTTTCTAAGTAAACAGTCCTTTCTACTTCAGTGGTGCAGTGTGTATTTATCTACTTCTGCAGTTTGGTCTGTTTGAAGAAGATGTAAATGACAGCAGGGTTGGAGAGAGGGATTGACAGTTAAGAACATTTGTTGCTTTTCCAGAGGACCCGGATTTGAGTCATAGCACCTACATGATGGCGCATAACCATCTGTAACTTTAGTTCCTGTGGATCCAGTGTCTTCTGGTCTCTATGGGCACTAGGCGTGCTCATGGTTTGCATAGATATACATGTAAGCAAAACACCCACACACGTAAATAAAAAGAAAAGTAATTTAGAAAGGCCTGGGGCTGGAGAGATGGCTCAGTGGTTAAGGGCTTGGTTTCTGGCACCCATGTGGTGGCTTACACCGTCTGCAACTATAGTCTAACACCCTCTTCTGGCCGCTGCAGGTATCAGGCACCGTATCCAGTACACTGGTACACATGCACTCAAAACACTCACACACAAAATAAAAATAAGTCTTGAAAAGAAGCTCTCATGGGGCAGGGAAGATGGTTCACACACTAATTTTTTTATTTTTCCTTTCTGGACGCACGGTTTCTCTGTGTAGCCCTGCCTACTAGGATTAAGGGTGTGCTCCATCACCGAAGCCTGGCATCTTATACCTCTCTTAAAGAGGGGACAGCTTAGTTCCTATATTGGGTGGTTCACAACTACTTGCTACTCCAGTTCAGGAGTGTGCTTAAACTCCCACAGGCACATACATATACATGTTAAAATAAATCCCAGAGCTGGAGAGAGAGTTCAGTGATGACGAATGTGTACTGCTCTTCCAGGGGACCAGATTGAATTCCCAGCACCCACACTCGGTGGCTCACAACCACCTGTAACTGTAGATCCAGCGAATTCTACTCCTGGCCTTCATGGGAAATTAAAAATAATGAAGTAATCTTTAAAGCATCCTTCATTAGATTTATTTCACAGGTACACTACATGTATATGTGTATAATCTCTAACCTACAACATTATTCTACTAAGTTGCTATTTCCATTTATAGATATGACTCAGAGAGATTGAGTAACTTGTTTAAGGTGTAACAAGTAAGTGGAAGAGCCGGTTTGACATACAAGTAAAATTTAATGTTAGGGCTTTGGTGAGCTAGGTGCCGTCAACACTGAAATGTCTGTTTCATTTCAGATATTTCTATAGTATAGTGTGGGCACCTAACTTACACTTATATCATTTATGGCTTATAAAACATGCTTCTATGTTAAAACTTTCAACTAGTCTTATTACTAGGTATAGGACAGTTGAGACAGTTGGGCCTTTGATCACTCCCATCCTGCCATTTTATAGCTGAGAAACAGACTTGGAGGAGACTTCATTTTATGAGTCACACTTTTAGAAAAATATGAGCTTGGAAGTTTTAGTTATTTGGAATCAGTAAGCATCTATCCATCCATCCATCCATCAATCTATCTATCTTATCTATTAATCTAATCTATCTTGAGATAGCATTTCTCTGCAGCCCTGACTGTCATCTTTATGATTGTAAAGTAAATGTTTTTTAAAAGTATCTTTATAATTATGAAGTAAATATCTTGAGTTACAGAATATCAAAGATGAAAGAGGCTATGAAAGCATACCATACTTGCCGATGTTATTCAGGTGAATATCGTCAAGCAGTTGAACTTTGTTAGCACCACAGAGAACTTGGGGTCCGATGACAGCTTGAAGGAGTGGTTGTCTCCTTGCACTCTGTGAGTTCAGGTTTGGCAGCAAGTACCCCACCATCCGAGCCATTTCTAACTCCCAACCCCCCAGGTTTTTAGACAGGGTCTCATTTAGCCCAGACTAGTCTTCCCCTGCCTGTGTAGCTGAGGATGACTGTGAACTTATGATCCTCTCATGTCCATACTTGTTTATGTGGTGCTGAGGATGAGAATGATAGGAAGGCAGCCTTACCAGTTCAGTTAAACATGTAATTGGTTTTTAAAGATGAGCTCTAGATTTTGGATTGAGACTAATACAATTTTATACTTTTTTTTTTTTTTTTTTAAAAAGTGGGGTCTTACATAACTCCAGCTGGTCTTACACTCACTGTGTAGCAGAAGATGACCTTGGAACACCGCCTTCCTCCCCATGCTGGGATTACAGGCTTGCACCACCACCTCCAGTTTACAGTTTATATGGTGCTTGGGATCTTGCCCAGGGCTTTCTGCTTGCTAGGCAACCAGTCTACCAACTGTTACATCCTCAGCTCCCTGGTTACATTTTGTATGTCTTTTTCTGTTTTCAAAGAGGAGGTTATGCCACTAAACCCAGCCCCAGGTGTGTGGATACAATTTGAAGGAAGAATTGGGATTGGTTGACATGCTTGAAGAGAATGCTCTTGAGAAAGAGATGGGTCATGGACATCTTAAGGTTTATCACTGATCAGTTTCAGTAATGGAGTTCTAGCATCTCAAATAGGAAGACATTTAAGAGGCACACATTTGGAAAAAGGTTAGGAACTCAATTTTGGTTTGTTTGAGATATTTGCTGTCCAGTCCAGTAGTATAATATGAGTCTGAGTTGAAGGGAAGGTGTACAGTTGTGTTTTTGTTTGTGTTTTTAGTATTTTTTTTGTTTTTTTTGTTTTTTTTTTTGTTTTTCGAGACAGGGTTTCTCTGTGTAGCTATGCACCTTTCCTGGAACTCACTTGGTAGCCCAGGCTGGCCTCAAACTCACAGAGAACTGCCTGGCTCTGCCTCCCGAGTGCTGGGATTAAAGGCGTGCGCCACCACCGCCCGGTGTGTTTTTAGTATTTTGAAACAGATTTTCTCTGTGTAGCCCTGGCTATCTTGTGTCCAGAAACTAGCTCTGTAGACCAGGCTGGCCTCGAACTCACAGAGATCCTCCTGCCTCTGCCTCCCAAGTGCTGGGATTAACGGTGTGTGCCACCACCACTATGCACAGTTGGGAATTATTGGTGATAAAGTTGAGTGTCTGTCTGGATAAGGATAAAGCACCACTGGAGTGAGGATGATTAGAAAAAAGAGTGTCAGTGTCTGAACCTTACAACATCTCTAACATGAGGAGGCTGTGATCAGGGCAGTATGGAGACAAATTGTCTCTAAGCAAAGAAAATGCTCTGTCGTCTTAACACAATTAAGGATGCAGTTGAGTAGTAGAGTGCTTACCTAGCATGTGTGAGGCCTTGGGTTCAATCCTAAGAACCATTAAATACAAAACAACAGTTGGGAACCATGGCTCAGTGGTTAAAAACATTGGCTATTCTTCCAGAAGACCTGGTTTCAGTTCCCAGCATTCATATGGCAGCTCACACAGTCCCAGGGGATCTGATGCCGACTTCTGGCCTCCACAGACACTGTACAAATGTGGTGCCAGACATACATTCAGGCAAACAGTAACATACATTAAAAAATAAATAAAGTATATATAAAAAGCCAAAACCAATCAACATAGTTCATGTAGATTTGCCTGGGCACTTTTCTTTGGCAAATGCATGTAATTCTGGTCTAAGCTTCTCTGGTCTTAGTGTTCTCTTATATCACTGTCAGCTTCTTACTGGTTGCCCAGTTTCTGTTTTCTTCACATGGATGAACAAGAGAGACCTCTAAAAAATGTAATTCACATGCGGGGCAGTGGTGGCGCACACTGTTAATCCCATCTCTTGGGAGGCAGAGGCAGGTAGATCTCTGTGAGTTTGAGGCCAGCCTGGTCTACAGAGTGAGATCCAGGACAGGCAGGACTATACAGGGAAACCCTGTCTTGAAGAAACAAACAAAAAAGTAAATAATTTCCATGAGTGCCAGGCATGCATGTGGTACACATACATACCTGCAGGCAAAGCACTCATACATGTAAGAAATACATTATGTTGGGTTTGGGAGTTGCACAGATATTGAGTCCACCAAAGTTAGATGAGCAGAGGCAACTTTATTCCATCACTGTGGGTACCGGGACTTCTAACTAGTTAGGGCCACGGGTAGGGTGGGTTCTGACACCGTGACCCCAAACAGAGGGAGTAGCCCCCTTTTAAAGTAAAAGACACAGTGTGTGGGTTATATAAGACAAGAATTTTTACAATATAAGTCTTGGGTATATTCCGGGAGTTTACAACTTGTGGTAACATTTTACAACTAGAAGTACAATTTGTGATAACAGGGTGTTTGTATGAGCTTACTAGGGGGTTTATTTCCACAAGTTTGTGGTTATTTTAACACAGCTGGGGTCTTCATTTTTCATCAGCTGTTGTCACTGCAGAGACTGGACAAGGGTCATGCAGCAGAGGAAGCAGGGTAGGTGGCTAATGGTTTTGAAATATTGTGGACTCACAACTAATGTATTTACTGTATTTAACCTTTACAAAGAATTAGAAAGAAATCAGGTGATATTTTCTTAAAATCACAGTAAGACTTACTACGATACCAGGTCTTGTGTGCTGTGATCTCAGTTTAACTTTGTGGCTTTTGTATCACAGCACTGTTTTTCTTTTGTGCTGTTTCAACCATTCTGGCCTCCCAGCCATCTCCTAGTATGTCAGGCTAGTCTTGCTGGAGGACTTTTGCTTGTCCTTCAGCAGAGTGACTAATTCTGGCTGCTGATCAAGGAAAGGACATTTTTATTGACTCCTGTATTTTGTTATAGTTTGAAGGAAAAGTAGGCAGGAATGTTAAGAATCAATGAACGTAGCTTTCGTCGCAGTGTCCTGAGAACAGTAGGACTGGAGATACCTTTTGCTTGAAAGAGTTACGGTCAAATAAGTTTAGGAAATGTAACATCTGTTTTTCTTTCTTGGTCCCTGATAGCTTGCAGTAGACTCATTTATGGCTTATTACTTAGTCTGTTTGGTGAGTCTTCCGTATTCTTTTGGAAATAGTGTATATTTTCCTTAATTGTGTGGTTGGATGCTCTCTGATTGTAATTAGATAAAATTGGATTATTAATCTGTGTTGATTTTCTTTTTTACTATTTCTAAGTATTCCTAGAGCCCCGTTGAAGTGTGTAAGTATACTTGGGGGTTTGGTCCCCCACTTTGGTTTTGCTCATTGATTGTTTCATTTTGTTGTTTTCCAGAGAGTGCATGTCTTCCACCCCCAAGGGGGGCTGCACTCCTGCATAGTTTCTGAGACAGGGGAGTGGGTGTGCTCAGGTGGTATGGCCTCGGTTACCAGTTCAGCTTTCTTACGGTTAATACTTACATAGTTATTCTGAGTTTCTTCTGTTCCTGTGGTAAAACACTTTGACCAGAAGCAGCTGAGGAAGAGGAGGAGGAGGAGGAGAAGAAGAAGAAGAAGAAAGGGTTTATTTGGCTTGTTATTTCCAGTACACCATTGAGGCAAGTCAGGGCAGGAACTCAGAAAGTAACCTGAAGTAGAAACCGTGGAGAAATGCTGCTTGCTGGCTCTTTCTCAGGGTTTTCACAAATTCGTGTTTAGGTAGTTTTCTTATTTAGCCCAGTACCTCGGCTTTATTTCATCTCACATTTGCAGGTAAAGGTCATGTCTGAGTTGAGTCAGGGTTGGGACTCGGGCATGAGCTAAAGCAGGCAGTGAGGAGTGCTGCTTGCTGGTTTATGTGCCATGGCTTGCTCAGCTTGCTTGCTTTTAGAACCAAGGAGCAGGGGTGACATGGCCCATCATGATCCACATTCTCAATTAGTAATCAATTAGTAATCAAGACAGTCCCTTACAGGCATGCCCGTAGGCCAGTTTAAACTAGACGGTCCCTCAGTTGAGGCTTCTTGTTTGAGATGACTCCAGGCTGTCAGGTTGACAGTTAAGGCTAGCCAGAGCAGTGATACATGGTTTTCTTCTGTCTCTGGGTCACTAAGACTAGCCTAGGGTGTGATGACCGGGGAGAAGGACCCGAAGAATTTAGAAAAGCTGTTATACTTACGGTTCCAGTTTAGTACAGAGGAAAGATACAGATTAAAATTAGCAGAGGGGAAAGAAATCTCATGAGGTGGTGTCCAAGAGAAACAGATGGAGCAGGCTGCTGTCCTTCCTGTCCTGTGGTGTGTGACATGTATGAAATACTGCATCCAGGGAAACTCATCTGGATGTCAGTACTTAGGATGTTTGCTGGAGTTTACTCAGGTAGGTGGGGCCCATCTAAATGTAGGAGATGAGCAATTTATTTACCAACTACCTTCCACCCTCTGAGGGGGGTGCAGTATGGCTTAATATACCTTTAAAATGAAAATGAATTCACTGTAAATCACATTGATAGTAAAAACTGTCTGTAAACAGTACCTGAGTATATAGTTCTGTGGTGTTTATTTTTTATTTTAATTTTTTATTTTTTGGTTTTTCAAGACAGGGTTTCTCGGTAGCTTTGGAGCCTGTCCTGGACTAGCTCTGTAGACCAGGCTGGCCTTGAACTCACAGAGATCCACCTGCCTCTGCCTCTCAAGTGCTGGGATTAAAGGTGTGCGCCACCACCGCCCGGCATGTGGTGTTTAATATATATACACAATGTTTGTAGCCATTACCATTATCCATCTCCACAATGTTTTTTCCTTTCTCAAGTGAAAGACGCTGCCTTTATTTAAATAAGGACTTCTCGTTCTTCCCAGCCACGACAACTATTCTGTTTTGTTTTGTTTTATTTCATTGAGTACAGTGCTTTCAAAGTTTACCCACACTGTAGCACATCTAAAAACTTCATCCATTTGAAAATATTTCATGAACAATTTTATACACATATATTGTGTATTTTGGTAATTTTCATCTCTCATTACCTTCTCTCATCTCTTTCTCACCCACACTGAACCCGTTCTTCCCAACAAATACTCTTTTTTTTTTTTTTTTTTAAATTTTATTTATTTCATGTGCATTGGTGTTTTGCCTGCATGTATGTCTGTTTGAGGGTGTCAGATCCCCTGGAGTTACAGACAGTTGTGAGCTGCCATGTGGGTGCTAGGAACTAAACCTGGGTCCTCTGGAAGAGCAAGCAGCCAGTGTTCCCAACCACTGAACCATCTCTCCAGCCCCCCCCCCACTATCTTATTTTCATGTCTGTTGTTTTATTTTGTGATCCACTGAGTTTAATTGGAATTCTTTGAAAGATTATGGGTGGGATATTATTTACTAGAGAATGGGCAGCTTAATACTGGTGGCTATATTATTGAAGTAACTCCGCTGCATCAGCAACCAGTAGAGTCCCTCCCCCATCCATGATGGGAGGTTGTTTGGTCCCATTAAGTGCAGATAACCACAGTTGCTGTAATTTCATGAGTACAGTGGCCATGTCATGTCCGGAAGATGTGTTTCATATCACTTCTACCATCTTCCGCCTCTTAGTTCTTTCTGCCCCCACCTCCTGATATTCCCTGAACCTTAGAGGGTGTGATACAGATGTCCTGTTTGGGGCTGAGCACTCAGCAGTTGCTGATTCTCAGCCCTCTGACCACGTATGGAACTCTGAATTAACTGCTGCCCACTACGAAAGAGGCTTCTCTGAGCAAGGCTGAGAGCGGCGCTAATTCATGACTCCACATAAACATTGGGGTACAGTTTGACACCAAATAACTCCTCTTCAAGCCTGGGACCTTCCCAGCCATGAGTGTTTGACCAGGTTTAATGTACCAGGTACCAATTCCCTTCAGTGTAGTAGGCCACAAATTCAGTTAGAAAGCGGTCATGTTATCATTGTACCAGTCAGCACATCTTGCCTTGGAAGATTAATTAGTAATAATGATAATAATTGTTGTTAGAGACAGGGTCTTCTTTGTATCCCTGGCTGGCCTGGTATTCACTTTGTAGACTCAGAGATCCACCTTGAGTGCAGGTTCAATGTGTTATTTTAATTATTTTTAATCCTGTGTATGTGTGAGTGAGTATAGGTGCCCATGCAGGCCAGAGGAAATGGATCCCTGGAGCTGGAGTTAAAAAGTAGCTGTGTGCTGCCTAATTCAGTTCTTTTGCAAGGGCAACAAACTCTTAACCACAGAGCTCTCTCTCCAACTGTGTGTATGTGTGTGTCCGTCCGTCTGTCTGTCTACTTTGTGTTTTTGAGAGAGTCTCTGACTCCTTGGTACTTGCTGATGGAGCTCGATGGCTGGCCCCGTCTGCCTCCCTAGAGCTGTGCCGCCGTGCCAGGCTTTGGATGACAGTTGTTGGGATTGAACTCGGGTCTGAGTGCTTGTGCAGCAAACCCTTCACTTGGACCATCTTCCCAGCCCCCAGTTTTTTCTTGTTTCCCTATCTTAATCATGGCCTTTAAATAGTAGCTATTGCAATGTCATTTTTATAATCTCTGAGCTGGGGTATAATTGTTTTTCTTATGCTGTGGGTCATGATTTCCTCCCCCCCGCCCCTTCTTGATAGTGATGGGACTTGAACCTAGGGCCTTTCACTGAACTAACTGCATCCACATCTACATTTAAAAAAATTAAAAACAAAGATAGAAACAGTTTTACGTATTCCAGACTAACCTAAAATTTGCTCTGTGGGTGAGAATCATCCTGATCATCCTGCCTCCACTTCCCGAATGTTGGGAATTAGGCATATACTACCACATTGGGTTTCCTACTTGTTTAATTCCATCAAACATTATGTTTTGGGGTTTGTTTTGAATTTTTCATAATAGGAGTGAGATGTTTCTACCCAGGAGAGTAGTAGCTCCAGTGATTTATGGCCTCTGAGGACTGGAAATTATTTTTTTACAGAAGTTGTTCTTTGTTTTGCTATGTGGAATGTCACACTTTAAAAAAAATATTTTTTGTGTTTATGTGTATGGGTGTTTTATCTGTATGTATATTTGTGCACAGCTTATGTGCCTGGTGGCCACTGAGGCCAGAAGAGGGTGTTGCACCCGCTGGAACTGGAGTTACAGATGGTTGTGACCCACCATGTGGACCTGCCTCTGCCTCCTGAGTGCTGGAATAGAAAGGTGTGTGGCACCATGTCTCCTGGAGTGGTCCCTTGACTGTCTCTCTTGAAAATACATTTTTTTTTTGGCAGGGGAGGCCTGGGTCTCAGTATGTACTTGGCTGGCCTGCAACTCATGCACTATGTAGACTGGCCATGAGTTCAGAGAAATCCACTTGCCTCTGCCTTCTGAGTGCTAGGGTTAAAGGAGTGCAGTCCCAATCCTGGCCTTAAATTCTGTAAAAATTACATTCATTTGTTTATTTGGTGTGTGTGTGTGTGTGTGTGTGTGTGTGTGTGTGTGTGTGTGTGTGTGTTGTTGTTGTGTATGTATGCTGTGGCATGTGTGGCAGCACTTAGGAGACAACTTGGAGGAGATGGTTTTCTTCTTCTGCCATTAATGGAATTTCCCACGGGCCTGCCCTGAGAAAAGCCTCCCAGAGTCCTGGGGGAAGATCCTATGTCCGGCGTGGGGCTATCTGAGGGAAAAGAATCTATGTACACCATGCTCTTTATCCGTTTACTTTATTCTTCTATGACAAAATTCTGTTATATAGCTTCAGTTCCATCCTGAGTCTCAGTTCCTCTCTGTACCTACTTTTTCTGTCCCCTCACAGCCCTGGTAATAACTGAGCCTTATGCTGTTGGTCTCATCTTCGTCCTCCATCTATCCTTCGTGGCTCCCTGATAAACTCTACAAGAGCTCTGTATCACCGTCTACAGAATCTCTGCCTTGTCTGCAGAGAACTGGCTTGTCCTTCCTCTCCTTGCCATTCTACTCTCTGCCCCTCTGGAATTCTGCTCCAGTCCTTACTGCACCTGGGTATGCAAAAAGCCCCATTGTCCTCAGTCAGTTGCTCTGGAATGCCACTAGGCCTGAAGGAAGGGGATGGTCTGAGCTTTATTTGCACAAGAAGCAAAGCTGTGCATCTACAGCCTGCTTGTCTCCTAGGCTCAGTGGGAGAGTTAGTTACCTAGAGGAACAGCAGGTCTGAGACCTGAACTGTTTGCCAAATGGCCTAGTATTATATGGGCCCACAAGAATTTCATAGCAGAAGACAGCTGAAATAGTAAAAACTGAGTTACACCAAATATTCTGTGATAGATGGCTTCCTCTAGAAAAATGCCTTGAAATTTCTAGGTATGGCTTTAATACGCAGCTGAATCTGTATAATATATTCTTGTGGCCTGCAAGATACCGTGTGGGTCCTGGGGGTTGAGTTCAAGTCACCCTCCCAGCCCTGTTTATGCCTCCTGAACACTAGGACTGTAAGCATGTGCCACCACAGCTGGCTTTCCTTTCATTTAAAAATTTAAAGTATTTTACTTATGTGTGTATATGTGTGTGTCTATGCCTGAGTTTGAGCACTTGAGTTCAGTCCTCGAGGAGGCAGAAGAGGGTGTGGGATCCCCTGGAGGTTGTGAACTGCATGCTGTGAGTGCAGGGAACTGAACACAGTCTGGAAGAACAGGAAGAGCTCTTAACTGCTGAACTCCCTTTCCAGCCTCTTGGTTTTGTGAGTTCTCACTGTGTTGCTGGCTAGCCTGGAACCTGCTATGTGGTGTAGGCTGGCCTTGTATTTGAAGCGATCCTCTTGGTTTTGTGTTGCTGGCTAGCCTGGAGCCTGCTATGTGGTGTAGGCTGGCCTTGTATTTGAAACGATCCATAGCCTCCTGAGTTCTAGGACAGACATGGGCAAACATGCTCCCCGATTCTAAGAAGTTTGTGATGTTCAGCAATTTTTTTTCAGGGCTTCTGTGTGAATTGCTCTTATTATGTGCTTTTGGCTTGCTTCCCAGTGTATGCTTCTAATTGTTTCATTAATTCACTTTTTACATTGCCATCTTTTATCCATTTTGAGTTTATGATAATTAAATTTCAGATATGAACCTACTTTATTGTCATTACTGTAATATCCCTTTTATATTCTATTTTGAACATGAAAATTTAGATTTATGATTTTATTGAATTCTAGTGTTTGTGTCTCCCTCCAGACAGCATATTTGATTTCATTGCCTTATTCTTGGGTCTGTTAATACAGTTTTTATTATTGTAGCTTTAGAGTTACTATTGTTTCTCTTCTGTTTCAGGAATTTCCTGGATACTTTTCATTTATTTATTTATTTATTTCATACGGGGTCTTCAGATGTACAGCAACATGCCTTGTTATTTCCTGTTTAGTTTTTTCTTTTTATGAGCTTAATTATTGGTTGCTTATTTTACATATAAATTTAGAATTAGGCTTTCTACTTACTAAAACCAAAATGAAAGCACTGTTGCTTTTTAAAAAAATGTATTTTTATTTTATATGCACTTGTGTTTTGCCTGCTTGTATATCTGTGTGAGGTGTCAGGTTCCCTGGAACTGAGTTACAGACAGTTGTGAGCCACCACATGGTTGCTGGAAATTGAACTCGGGACCTCTGGAAGAGCAGCCAGTGCTCTTGACCGCCGAGCCGTCTCTCCAGCTCCTGTTGATGGTTTCTTTTCCTCAGGTTTTGCTAAGCTTATAAAGAAACTTTGAGAGAAATTATGTTTTTTAGTTTTTTTCCTCTCTCTTTTTTTTATAGACGTTTGATTTCCTAATTGTTTTTTTCAGTGCTAGGGATTGAACCCATGGTTTTGGGCCTACGAGGCAAGCGCTCCATCACTGAGCAGAATTCTAGCTCTTCAGGATTGCTTATTTACAGGGTCAGTTTTCTTCAGTAGGTTTCCTTAATTATTCTATGCATAGAAGCATTTTGTGTATTAAGACTTTACTGATTTTTTTATTGTTTTTAATAATTGATATTTGGTTCTGTTACTTTTCTAGGAATAGAGTAATATTTGCATTCAGTGATAATTTTACCTACTTAGCAAGTTTTTTGCCTTCAGTTTTTATTTTTCTTCTTCTCTAATAGTGTTTATTGGCTAGTACCCACCTGGAGAGTAATGTCTAACAGCGATGGCGATGGCAGTGGAAATGCTTTACCTGTTATGCATAACGGCTTTGTTTACATAGCCATTCTTCTTAAATTTTATTGTACTTATTGAGTGTGCATGTGTGTGCGTGTGCGTGTGCGTGTGCGTGCGCGTGCGTGTGCCAAAGTGCCTTTGTGGGAATGAGAGGACACTTTGCAGCAATCTCCTCTCCTTCTACCAGGGAAGCCCCAGGGATTGAACTCAGGTCACCAGCCCTGTATAGAACCTGTTTTAGGGACGGGGACACACACACACACACACACACACACACACACACACACACACACAGTTCCCCAGAGATAATAACTCATGAGCGGACCCTGAAGTTTCTCTAGGGGAACTTAACTTGTTTTCTGTCTTCCTACTGTTTTCCCCTCCTCTAGAGCGAGGATGAGCAGCAAGGTATAATTCTTACTCTAAGCCACTTGTTCCCAAACTGTAGATTGTGACCACCTGGGTCACCTAAGACCATCCGAAAACACAGATGTTTACATAACGATTCATAATAGTAGCAAAATTGCAGTTATGAAGTAGCAACAAAATAATTTTAAGGTTGGGGTCACCACAGCATGAGGAACCGTATTAAAGGGTTAGGAAGGGTGAGAACCACTGAGCTAAGCAGTGATAAGATCTCCTGTAGTAGGGTTCTCATCTTCAGTTGAATAGAATGTGTGTTTTCTAAAGGTTCAGATTGTTAATACATTGGCTTTACAGGCTATATTATATTTGCCTTTGCACCTATTCAGTTCTGTCTTTGAAGTGTGAAAGTAGTTGTAGTTATGTAAATGACTAGGTGGCAGTTTTTCAATGAAACTTTATTGACAAAAAATATATGGCAATAACTCTGTTAGATAGCATGGGATGTTAATCATTATGGAAAGAAATAATACTCTTTAATTAGAAAAGGTGGCATAAGTAATTTAAGAATTAAATTAACTACAGCTCTGAGAAAAAGATGTGAAAGTTTACATGTTATACAAACTTCATATGAAGTTGAAGTAGTCAGATTAAGTTATTTGTGACTGAAGGCACAGAACGTAGTGTGATTAATTTCCTTTCTCCATGGTGTTTGGGAGTAGAACACAGGGCCTGGTTCTTGGTAGACAAGTATTCTCTACAACTGAGCCGTAAAGGAATTGGTGAAATAACTTGTGCTCTTACTGCTTTTCTTATTTTATCAGTAATTGCTTAATTTATCCTTGTTTTGAGCTTTTCATGACTGATTTATGATATACTTAAAAAATGTTTTGCTGGGCAGTGGTGGCACATGCCTTTAATCCCAGCACTTGGGAGGCAGAGGCAGGCAGATCGCTGAGTTCAAGGCCAGCCTGGTCTACAGAGCGAGTTCCAGGACAGGCTACAAAGCTACACAGAGAAACCCTGTTTCAAAAAACCAACCAACCAACCAACCAACCAACCAACCAACCAAAAACCAGTTTTTCCTTGTGGGGCTGGGGATGTAGTTCAGGTTTTAGAGTGGTTGCATAGCATACGGAAGGGCCTGGGTTTGATCCCAAGCACCACCTAAACCAGGCATGCAAGCCCAGTGCTTGGCATTGGCAGGTGGAGACTAGAGATTAGCATGGAGTTTGAGGCAGCCTTTGATACATGAGACCCTGGCGCAAAACAGAACAAAAATACTCTCCCTTTTGCCTTAGAACTCAGATTGACCAGTCCTTATCTCCTGCTATGAGATTTAAGTTGCTAGCAGTAGTGTTCTGTGTCATATCTAATAAAAGGGGAAGATTAGAGCTTTTTGTTTTTCTGAAACCAGAATAAGAAATAAAAGTTGAAAATGTATTATAGGGGCCAGAGAATTGGTTCAGTAGTTAAGATCATTGGCTGCTCTTCCAGAGGACCTGGGTTCAATACCCAGCATCTTCATGATGACTCATAATCATCTGTACTTAAAGTTCTGGGGATTCTGACACCCTCTTCTGGCCTCTCTGGGTACCAGGCATGCATGTAGTACACAGACAGACATATAGGTAAAATACCCAGACTCATAAAATAAAATGGATGAATTGATGTATACATGCTTTATGTTATTCATTGAGAAGCCACTTTGTGTGTGTGTGTGTGTGTGTGTGTGTGTGTGTGTGCGCGTGTGCGCGCACATCTTGCACATCTATGTATTTGCGTGTAAGTTGAGAGGTCGCCCACCCTCAAGTACTGTTCCTTAGGATCTCTCCTAACACTGTTCACCCCCAGGGTTTCATTTTGGGACCTGGAGCTCACTGATTAGAGTACACTTGCAGATGAGTCACTCTCAGGAGAGTCCTTCCCTCTCCAGTTATAGGATTACAAAGCCCATTCTCCAGCAAGCTTAGCCTTTTACCTGGGTCCTTGTGTGTATGATAAGGATTTTACTTACTGAGCCGTATTCCCAGCACACTCCCCTCCCCATCTCATTTTTATACCCTTTCAGTGTTCTCTTTCTATCAGGTGGTTGCTTTTATGGATTAGATCTCTGCCTGGTGTTTGTGTTTTCAAGTATATGTGAGCATAAGTCATTATTTCCTCCTTTCTAGCACATAGTATAATCAATTAGCTGTTTCATAACTTGGTCTTTTTGTAAATTACTAATTTTAATAATTTGAGATCTGTTTACTTTATAAATAGGGAATCTATTCTGCTTATGATAATCTTTTCAGGATCTTCAGAGGAACACAGGTATTCAGATAAAATGTTATTTGATCTTCACCAAAATAGAAATTAAAACTGTAAAACCTTAAAGATAGCTTCTTCCCCCTTCTCCCCTGGAGACAGGATTTCTCTGTGTAGCCTTGGCTGTTCTGAAACTCACTCTGTAGACCAGGCTGGCCTTGAACTCAGATCTGCCTGCCTCTGCCTCCTGAATGATGGGATGAAAGGTGTGCATCACCATCACCCAGCAAAGATACTTGCTTTTAATGTATTTAAGAAATGACAGAACACCTGTTAATTGAAATGACATTTTAAACCTAAATAATGATCTTGACAACAATGGTTAAAGTTTATCCTAATTTATATTTTCACAAATGTGAAACAGCTGGATTCCCTTATTGATCCTCTTGTGATACATTGTTTTTCTTGAGGCCCGTTGGTAGTGTCTGGCCCCATGTAGGTAAGTGTTTGGAAAAGGCAAAGTGTTTTTTAAAGACTTTCCACATGTCTTTTGATGCCACCTTGAAACTCAACCAATGGTAGTTTCCATTTAAACATCCTAGTATTTGCATCCTGTTGACTGATTACTACACAGCATTTCATATAATGTGGAACTGTCAACAGAGGCAAGATGGTGCACCCTAAGAGTTGTTACTTAAGAATTGATTGCAGGGTAGAATTTGAAGTCACAGTAGTGGAGCTTTAATACTTCATTTTTATTAAGATCAGTTTGTGGCCTTCTATTTTGAATTAATCTTTCGTCTAGCCAAAGTTTTCTTCAAACATCATGCCTTAGTCATTTGGAAAATGTTTATTCCTTGAGTTACAAGATCGACTAATTGTTTACACATTCCTTGCTCATTGTCAGAGATCACTCTTTACTATCACCATTCTCGTGAGGACATTTCTGACTCGGGAAGCTGTTGAACCCATAGCGGTAGGAGCAAATTTTGCAGAATCCAAAGTCTGAAGTGTGTAATTTAGCAATAAATACTGTCAGCTTTTCCTTTGATGGGACAGGTTCTTCGTTCATTTTCAAGGAAATGTCTGCTAAATACCCAAGATGAAGTAACCATCATCTGTCAGTTGTTCTCTCAAGAAAAATGGTGGTGTTTGTAGTGGTTAGTTCCTGGCAGCTCAGTCATGCCTTCCTTGACATAGCCCTCTCCTGTTTTAGTGTGTGGACTATGAAAAGCTGTGCACCAAGGATTGAGATTGACTGTGTAATACTTCCAGCTTTATCAAGGACATTTCCTGTGTGAACCGTTAGGTGAAGTTACGGTGGTGAAGGATGCAGTGAGTATTACTACAGTTTTTTGCATCTGCTCATAGGACAT
The DNA here is from genome assembly GCF_049852395.1 of Peromyscus maniculatus bairdii. NCBI lineage: Eukaryota > Metazoa > Chordata > Mammalia > Rodentia > Cricetidae > Peromyscus > Peromyscus maniculatus. The sequence goes on along the minus strand of NC_134873.1, from coordinate 42,568,571 downwards.
CTGAAGTTCAGATGTCCTCCAAGGTTGTCAAGGAAATGTCAGGACAAATACCAGTCCAGGGAAGGCAACACACAATGTTTCAGTATTATGAAAAATTTGACCTGTAGTATAATTAATGAAAATTGTACTTCCTGGAAGTGTCTTGGGGATCCCGAAGAGATGTGCTTTGAGAACCCCTGAATTTAAAAATGCTTACTTCTGAGCTAGGTGGTAGTGGTGCATGCCTGTAATCCCAGCACTTGGGAGTCAGGGGGATCTCTGAGTTTGAGACCAGCCTGGTCTACAGAGTGAGTTCCAGGACAGCCAGGACTGTTTCACAGATGAAGCCTGTTTTGACCCCCCCCCCCCACTATAAAAAGCTACCTTCTTTATTGGCAGTTACATAGAAGGAGAGGAGAGAGGTTAGGGATGTGCTTCAGTGGCGGAGCACTTGTCCAGCATGCCCGAGACATGCCATTAATCCATCATTGCAGGGAAAAACAAAACCAATAAACCAAACTCAAACCCTTTCTTCTTATTTTCAGACAAGTCTTGCTGTGTAATCCAGGCTGGCTTTGAACCTTGAACTCTTAGTAATCCTTCTGCCTCAGCTTCTTGAGTGCTGGGATTACAAAAGTATTTCACCATGCCCAGCGTTTTCTTTTTGAGTGCTAAGGATTGTCCATACTGGGGTATTAGTTACTTTCTGTTGGCTGTCATAAAACACCATGACCAAAAGCAATTTATGAAAGAAAGTATTTTAGTTTATGATTCCACAGAGAGGAGATCACATTTTCAACCTTAGAGATGAAACAGAGAGAAAGAACTCAAAGCTGGGTGAAACTGTATACTCTCAAGGCCTAACCCTAGTGACATGCTTCCTCTAGGAAGGCTGGCCCTTCTAAGGGTCCCATAATCTCCCCAAACGTCACCATCAGCCAGGGGACCAAGTGTTCATATATTTGAGCCCGTGGAGGGCATTTCTCATGGAAAACTATTGAAAGGCAAATACTTTACCTTTGAACTACAACCCTAGCCCTTTAGAACTCTTCTAATAATTAATTAATCAATTAGTTAATTTTTATGACAGTTTCTTTACATAGTTCCTGATGTCCTGGAATTCACTATGAAGAGAAGGCTGGCCTCCAATTCAGATTCACCTGCCTTTGCCTCTCTAGTGCTGGAATTAAAACTGTGTGCTACTGCTCCTGGCTAGAGTTCTTTATTGTAGTGGTTACCAGCTTTTTCTTTTTTAGGTATTTAAATTAAAAAAAAATTAATTATGTGTATCTGTGTGTGGGTAGATGCACACGAATATGTTGGTTTTCCTGAGCTAGAGTTACAGGCATAGTGAGCTGTCTGATGTTGGTGGTAGGACCAAACTTGGGTTCTTCTGAAGAGCAGTAAGTTTTCCTAGCTGCTGAGCTGTCTCTCTTCCAGGCCATGGTTCTCAGTTTTAATCTTTCTCTATTCTTCCCCCTCAGTATACACTGTGCAAGACTACATATCCCTTCCATTAATTACAGTGGCTTATTTTGATATAATTCTCAAAGGGACTATGGGAAGAGTAATTTATGTCACAGCTGATTTTGATATATTTTCCAGCTTCTTGAGGTAAAGACTGATGAGAAACCCATTGAAGTAGAATTCTGTAAATGTGAGACCCAGATAGCTTTGGAAAAAAGAATTCAAAAATAGTTGTAGTACACAGCACAGTTAGATGTCTGCTGCTTTGAGCCTCGAGAAAGAAAACTGGATTATTGAGAGTAGAAGATGAGATCATCGTTATTACTTTAAAAAAAAAAAAACTACTGCTCACAGTAGAAGGTTACATTACCACTATGAATTTTGTATTTCTAGCACCTGGAGCATCTTCTGCACAGAGCAGGAGTTCACAGAATGCTTCATGAATGATAGTGACTCATCTGACTAGTTGTTATTTGTCTGATACCAATTTTCTGAATAAGTGATAGCAAAGTTTATGTGTTATAAGATCATATTTTCTTACTGTACTTGTCTCAATTTTATATCTTTTTTTAAAAAAAGATTTTATTTATCATGTATACAGTGAGTGTTCAGCCTGCAGGCCAGAAGAGGGCACCATATCTCATTGTAGATGGTTGTGAGCCACCATGTGGTTGCTGGGAATTGAACTCAGGACCTCTGGAAGAACAGTCAGTGCTCTTAACCTCTGAGCCATCTCTCCAGCCCCCCCCCCCTTTTTTTTTTTAAATTTGAAAGCCCAAGCTGGCTTTCTCAATTTTTTTTTTTTAAAGATTTTTTTATTTATTATGTATACACACACACCAGAAGAGGCCATCAGCTCCCACTATAGATGGTTGTGAGCCACCATGTGGTTGCTGGGGGTTGAACTCAGGACCTCTGGAAGAGCATCCAGTACTCTTAACCACTGAGCCATTTCTTCAGCCCTATATCTTAAAACTTAAAAAATATAAATCAGATAATGTGACTGTTTACCTGTTGTGACTTGAATAAGAATGACCCCCATAGACTAACATTTGAATGCTTAGGGAGTGGCACTCTTGTTGGGGTAGGTGTGGCTTTGTTGGAGGAACTGTGTCACAGGGGGCGGGCTTTGGGGTTTCAAATGTTCAAGCCAGGCCCAGTACCTCTATCTCTTCCTGCTGCCTGTCAGTCCAGATGTAGAACTCTCAGCTCCTTCTCCAGCACCATGCCTGCCTGCACTTCGCCACTTCCCTCCATGATGATAATTGTCTAAACCTCTGAACTGTAAGCCATCCTCAATGAAATGTTTTCTTTGTAAGAGTTGCAGTGTTGTGAAGGTTGTCTCTTCACAGCAGTAGACCTTGACTAAGACAGTACCTTGAAACATTCAGCAATTTCTCTGTTGTACTTAAGTTTATGACTAAAGCTTCCATTTGGCCTTTGCTTGCCTATCTTAAATTAATTGTCTTTATTATTCTTTCCCTTGGTTCACCATGTTTATTTACTTATGTGTGTGTAGGTCAGAGGTCATTGTTGGATATCTTTTTCAATTACTCATTGCCTTAGATAGGTTCCTTTGTTGAATCTGGAGCTCATTGATTGAACTAGATTGTTTGGCAAATGAGATCCAGGGATTTGCTTGTTCCTGAACCCTCACTAGGACTGAAGTTACAGATGTGAACCTCAGTTTGGCTTTTACATGGGTCCCTGCAGTTTCTTCATGCTTCCACAGCCTCTGAGGTCTCATTAAAAATAACCTACTTTTACTTTTTGGAAGTAGTTACCTTTCCTCTACTGCATACAGAATAGCAGTGAGACAAATAGTTTTCCTTTTTAATGGTATTTAAATTATAATTCAAGGTGAGAGTATTTACTTGCTGTCTACCTGTTTTCCTTTAGAGTTTACCTGCATGGGAATATAGATTTCTTTATCTTTACTGACATTTGCATAACTGGAAATAGCACTGGTACATCACAGACATTTGTAAAAACTATTCAAGTCAATGTGTTAGTGAGGAGAATATTTGGAAGACATGATTTTGGTTGCTCAAAGGTGACATCACAACTATTAGTTTTGTATTCCCAGCATCCAGGGTGTCCTGATATCAATAAAAGTAACAGTTATATTTACTAATAATTAAAGACTTTAGTAGTTTTGTTCTACTAAGCTACTAGTTCAACATTACTTGTACATTGGGGTTTCTGATCTAAAAATTTGCCTCCAGAATATGAAGCTTTCTATTAATAGATGAATAAGTACAATTCTAAATATGTTCAAAAGAAGTATAATAAAGAATACTAATTTCTAATATCTTGTAACTTATAGACTCTATCATCCCCAAAGCTAAGAATGTCCTCAGCATCTTAGGCCTATAAAAAGCTTTCTTGCTGGGTGGTGGTGGCACACGCTTTTAATCTCAGCATTTGGGAGGCAGAGACAGGAGGGTCTCTGAGTTCGAGGCCAGCCTGGTCTAGAGAGGGAGTTTCAGGACTGGCTCCAAAGTTACACAGAGAAACCCTGTCTTGAAAAACCAAAAAAAAAAAAAAAAAAAAAAAAAAAAAAAAAAAAAAAAAAAAAGGCAAGCTTTCTCCATCTTGCTGTAACTGCCTCTCTGTGGTACCCAAAAATGTATTATAAACTTGCTTTGACTTACGACTTTGTGTTGTATAAAACTTACTGAAACTACTTCCACATTGGTACATTGGAATTTGGGTAGCCTAAATCTGTGTTCCCAGGCAATGGTTACTCAAAATGGCCTAAGAAGAAGATTTCATTCTCCAAAAAAAAGGAATATTAATTTCTGATGAAAAATAAGCATATAAATAAAAAAGGTAAAACCATTGCTATTTGTTTATATGCATGTTGGAAGTAATTTTTTGATTATTACTTCTGTTGTTATGTTTTTATTTATTTAGTGTGTGTTTGTGGACTTGTACATGTGACAGTATATGTTTGCTTTGATATTTATCCTCATTCTAAAAAACCCTAGAATTTTGAGCTGGTCATGCTTATTACTAGTTCCGTGTCCCATCTGTCCGTTCCCCCCACCCCCACCCCCTGGTTTGAGGGTTTTTGAGACAGGTTTTCTTTGTGTAGCCCTGGCTGTCCTGGAACTAGCTCTTCCTTTGTGTAGACCAGGCTGGCCTGAAACTCAGAGATCGATTGCCTCTGCCTCCCAAGTGCTGAGATTAAAGGCGTGCGCCGCCACCACTACCCATCTGGACTGGTATTTTACAGGTATCTCAGTCTGTCCTTGAACTATGATCCTATTGTTCCAGCTACCTCACTGCTGGAATTACAGGCATGTGTACTGTCTTGCCTGAATAAGTTTTCAAGAATTATTGTCAAGTATTTTGCTAAATGTTGTATGAGGTTCTCCCTCTTCTCATGACTAGATTGGAGCTCTAGAATTTGGGAATAAATAGTACAGAGGCAAAATGACTTAATTATATTTTGAGGATACATAATACATGTCCTGGTGAAGTTAACCTTGACCTTTGGTTTAGGTAATGAGTATTTTTTCCATGTTTCCCTGCTGTATAAAGTTACTTTCTTTCCATTTCCATATTCTAGTCTTTGGATGTGTGTCATTAAAGTTCAGCTCACACTTTGGAGAGGGAAGTACCTAGATACTTTTTTTCTTTTTCTTTCCAAGACAGGGTTTCTCTGTGTAGTTTTGGTGCCTGTGCTGGATCTCGCTCTGTATGTAGACCAGGCTGGCCTGGAACTCACAGAGATCCGCCTGGCTCTGCCACCACTGCCTGGCTTTTCTCCCACTTTTTTATTCTATCACTTATTAATGCCATATAGATTGAGGTTTGTGTATGTGTTTTGTGCTCAGATCTTTCTATTGTCAGCTATTAGGAACATTTTTTAGATTGGTCCCTGCATCCCTTTGATGTGTTGCATCATTTAGAGTTTAAGTTTCCCTTGTCTTGTACTGACTCTACTAGTTCTCCTTGTACGCTGCCCTCGTCATACACTGCAACCTTTCTCTCCCAGAAGTTATTTCACTGGGAAATCGTGTTCAGAAACTAGAAATTGGGCACTTGGTGACTATGAATACAGAGTGTACTGCTTTTAGAAGCCTGAATAGTGGATAGAGGATAGGAACTATATTCATTTACAATATCTCATACATAAACATCTCTAATTCTTTATCCATTTGTGCATATATTAAACTAAATCTGAGTTTATACTCATTATTTAAACTATAATGCAGCACTTCTTGCTTGTCTGTAACATCTTCAACAGTAGGAAACCTAGCTCACACACATCCTGATGATTCATTTACTCATTTGTTCAACCCACTGACAGATGTAAGATGGGTTTACAATTGTCAAACATTGCTTTGTGAGACAACTTAACAACTGGAGTATAGCTAGCAATTTTTGCCTTTGTCTTTAGCCCTAACTTATGTTTCTTTCCCTCCCCCCCTTCATTTTCTCTCTACCCACTTTTTTTTTTAAAGAGGATCCTCTTACTTAACCTAGGCTGGCCTTGAGTTCATGGCATTCCTCCTTCCTGTGCTCCTCAGTACTGGGTTAGACCTGACTGTCCTTAGCGTTTTTAATCAGAGCATCATTTTATAGTAACTTTGGAAAGGTGGCTTAACTTTACATTTGTGCTCTCCCCCCCCCCCAATAAATGAGATAGTGGTATTTATTTGTAATATAGTAGATACTCATTTAAACACTTAACAGAATTTGCTCTGGAATATTTAGATACACTATTATGATCTTTTTGTTTAGCTTTTATTCATGTAATTTTTTTCTTTTTTTGATAATTTCAGTTCTTTAGGTTTGAGAAATGAGAAATGTGCCTATTTAAAGACTTTGGAGAGATGGAGCCATTTGGTAGAGATCCTGTCTTGCATGAGCAGGGCCCTTAGTTCCATCCTCACTGCTGGCAACAAAACAAAACAACTTTGTGTGTTTGTAATTTCTTTTAGATGTTATTGTATCTGTTCCCCCCCTCCCAATCCCTTTCTCCTTTCTAAATTGTTGCTTAATCTAGTGTGTATTTGGAGAGCAAATTTGTTAGAATTTGGTGAGATTGAGTCTTGAGATTATTCTAGAGAGTGAACTTCCCATTATAGACTCAGACATGGACTTTTGTCAGTGCAGACGCTTTTCTCTTCTGGCTTTTGCTTGTGGCTTTACAAGCAGAAGATACTTGGGAGTTGACCTTGTGCATGCCTGGGTGTGGGAGAGCTGGCCTCACCCCTTGCCCAATACCACAGGGCTCTCCACAGTTGCTGGCTTCTGGTGGGGATGCAGGTAGAGAAAGACACACCTTTCCTTGGGGGTTGGCCACTAGGAGTTTGACCATGCTCCAATGGACAACACAAAATGGACTTTTTCAGGGGGTCCTGGGGTGCATAATGTGAGATTCCCAAATAATCAATTTTTTAAAAAAAGGAAGGAACAGGGCTAGAGAGATAGCTCAGCTTTTAAGAGCACTGTCTGCTCTTCCAGAGGACCCAAGTTCAATTCCCAGCACTCACATGGCAGCTCACAACTGTCTGTAACTCCAGTTCCAGGGGATCTGACACCCTCACACAGACAGACATACAGGCAAAATAACAATGTGTGCTATGGGCTGCAGGAATATGAAATAGAGATTCAGCTGTATATGATAAAGCTATACCTAGAAGGATCAAGGAATTCCTTTGGAAGAGAAGCTAAAATTCAAGGAATATTTGGTGTTATTTGGCTTTTAATATATCAACTATCTTCTGCTATGAATTTCAAGTGTGTTCATAACTTCCCCAAGAACTTTTTTTTTTGTTTTTTTTCAAGACAGGCTTTCTTTGTGTAGTTTTGGTGCCTGTCCTTGATCTCGATCTGTAGAACAGGCTGACCTCGAACTCACAAAGATCTGCCTGGCTCTGCCTCCTGAGTGCTTGGATTAATGACATGAACCACCACCTGGCTTCCCAAGAACGTTTAACAGTGTATTTTATCTGAAGTTCTTCTCAAGCATCCAAGGTCAAAAAACAGGTCAGAAATGCTGTCTTCTGAATTAAGGTAAACACCCTTAGGGAGACACTACCTGCCTCCTAGGCATAGCTTTGTTTCTTGTGCAAATGAAGCTCAAGACCCTCCTTTTTCTCACAGCACAAATGGCATTCCAGAGCAGTTGAGTCAGAACAAAAGGGCTTTTTGCATACCAAGTGCAATGTAGTTATGAGACAGGTTTCCTAGCTCTGATCAGAAGTGTCAGTGTATGTCATCCTAGGAAAGTAGAGGCAGTTTTATTATAGTGACTTATAGACTCTTACCTAACCACCTGTAAGATTGTAGTTTGGGCATATTTATGATAGACTTGTAACATTTCATCTAATCACTTATAAGAATATATTTTGAGCACATAAATTCCCTGTCTGACTTATTCCAGGCCTTATCTGACCCCACCTCCTCTATTCACTCCCCTTTTGGATTGCAAATAAAGCTGACTATCACAGCTCTGGTAGGAACCTTGGAAGCTTAGTATTGTATTGTAAGAGTCAGGCTGCTGGTAGGGCTGAGACCAGTTCTGGAACAGTAATGGGATAGAACCAAGAAATGAAGATGAGGATGAGGCGAAAAGAACTTAGAACTGGGATAGGACAGGAGGAAAAGGGACAGAGAGGAGGAGCAGGATGTGAGAACAGAACTGAAACTGTGTAGACAGACTTTTGTCTTCGAGGAATAAAGTAGATGAACAAAAGAGCACAGTGTTCTTAGATTCTTTTCCCTCCAGATTACCCCTGCCTGCTGTTAGTAGTGTCTCTTCTGGGCCCCTGGGAAGGAAAACAAAGAGGCTGGACCTCAATAATTTCCAAAACCAATGCACATAAAATACAAATAAATCATTTTTAAAAAAGAAGGAAGAATATTTGGAGTTTGTATATGAAATTGATTCTGATGGGTGCTTTTGCTCTAATGCTTTGACATGACATGATTTTTAGTTTTTGCTCCCTTTAATTGATGCTGTTGACCAGTTTAAAGCTGCATAACAAAGATAAATGGGAGGGCCAGTTGGACACTGTTTGTCTAGACCTCATTTCTGCTTTGAGTAGTGCCCCCTGCCCCTGAAACTATCTTTTTTTTTTTTTTTTGAGACCAGGTTTCTCTGTGTAGCTTTGAAGCCTTCCTGGAACTCACTCTGTAGCCCAGGCTGGCCTCGAACTCCAGAGATCCACCTGCTTCTGTCTCCTGAGTGCTGGGATTCAAGGCATGCTCCACCACTGCCTGGCTTGTGAAGCTATATTATTGGCTGCTGGCCAGCCTAAAAATCAGATCTTCTAGGGGTTCAGACCATGTTTTGTGATGTATTTATTAAATTACTGATCCTGTGGCTCAGGCTGACCTTGTGATCCTCCTGCCACAGCTTTTCTGAGTGCTGTGCCCAGCTTGGAACTTAAGTTCCAGTGAGAGTCTGGTGTTGACTTTCATTGTGAAATGGCACACTGGAACTCCTAAAGGAGCCTGGTGTGGTGGCAGGCTGAGACAGGTGGATCCCTGAGGTGAGGCCGGCTGATTTACATAGCAAAGACAGCTGGGTCTACACAGAATTCCTGTCTTCAGCCCCCCCCCCCCAATAACTCTAGAAGGAAAAGGCTGTATTTTATGTTCCTAAGCAAATTATCAAGGCAATTTGTAATCCTAGTAAAGTCAAATGTTGAGTCTTTAGAAATTTTCTATATTTACTTATACTTAGTCAATTTTCTAAACATCTTACTGATTTTGATAAGTTCTTTTATTTTTTTCTTGTGATAAAGTCTCCTGTAGCCCAAGCTGGCCCTGAGCTTCTGTGTAGTTAAGGTTGATCTTGTGCTCCTGATCCTTCTGCCTGTGCTACTGTGGCTCTCTCTTTTGAAAATTAAGTTCTTTATGGATCAGAATTATATTGTCTAAATTGGAAATGTATGTAACCAAATTTTATTCTTACACTTTCTGCTTTGAGAGACATGGTGTATTGATTACTTTTCTATTGCTGTGATAAAACACCAAGGTACCTTACAAAAGGACAGTTTATTTGAACTTACAGTTTCAGGGTAATCAGAGTCCATCACGTCACCATCATGGTGGTGAAGCATGGCAGCAGGCAGACATAGTGACTGGAGTAGCAGCTGAGAGAGTGAACTGGTGTGTCATAGAGCTTTTGAAACCTTAAAATCTGCCCCCAGTGACATACTCAACCATCAAGGCCATATCTAAACCTACCCAGACAATGCTATCAATTGGAGACCTAGTATTAACGAGTCCAAGACTATGGAGGATGTCTGGTTGTTGTTGATCAGGTTGGTCTTGAACTTGACCTTGCTCAGTCTCCTGAGTAGCTGGGACTACAGTGTGCTGCTGTGGCCATCTGGAAGGCTTTTAATTCCAGCTTGCTAGTGCTGTTCATTAGTGTCTTTGTAGTTTAAATTCTATTCTGTGTGTGTGCATGTAAATATATGTACACGTGCATGTGAATGTCTTTTTCAGTTATTCTTGTCTTTATGTGTTGAGGCAGGGGCTCTCACTGACCTGGGAGCTTGCTGTTTCTGCTCTTTTGGTTAGCCAGCCTGCTCTGATGAATCTTCTCTCCCCCCTTCATTCTGAGATTACAGGCGGGCCACCATAGCTGCATTACTTCCATGTCATTTTTGGGGATCCAGATTCTGGTCTTTACACTTGCAAAGTCATATTTTACCTGCTAAGCCATCTCCCTATACCCTGTATTTAAATTTTTCCATTTAAAATTTCATTTTTTTGAGATAGGTTTTAATATGTAGTGCTGGTTGGCTTGGAACTCATTTATGTAGACCAAGCTGGCTCCAAACTCGAAGAGATCCACCTGCTTCTAGGATTAAAGGCATATGTCACTACACCCAGCCTTAAAATTTTGCCATTTGAAAAATTTCATTTGGTGTGTGTGTGTGTGTGTGTGTGTGTGTGTGTGTGTGTGTGTGAGAGAGAGAGAGAGAGAGAGAGAGAGAGAGAGAGAGAGAGAGAGAGAGCACACATCTGATGATCTGAGGACTATTTTGAGGGAGTTGGTTCTCTCCTTCCATCATGTGGGTCCTGGGGAATCAAACTCAGGTCACCAGCTTGGTGATAGGAACCTTTAACCTGCTGAACCATCTCTCCTGTCCTATAAGTTTTGAATTGAGAATTGCTTTTTTTTTTTTCTTTTGCTACATTATCTTTTCCCCAGTGTTGAGTTGTAGGACACTAATTTCAGGAAAAATGCTTATTAACGTAATTGAAATTAGCTACAGCAAGAGTAGTGTAAGAACTATTTGTCTTGATTCAAGTAGTACACAAGTATACATACATGTGCCACTACACCCAAGTCTGTGCAGTGCTTGTACGTTTTTCTTCTTGTTTTGGGAGCAGGTCTCATTCTGTATCTCTAGCTGTCATGGAATGCACTATGCTGATCAGGGTGACCTCAGACTCACAGAAATCCACCTGCCTCCTAAGTGCTAGGATGAAAGGCAAGTGCCATCATGCCTGGCCATGTATGTAATTTTGAAATGATATTTCTTTATGGATGTTACTACCTGTATCTGTTACTCTGAGCTTTGTTTGTTTCTCTGTTTGGCATGCAGCATGATAAACAACAGATTCAGTTGGTTTAATATTTATTTGGCTCTGTAATATCAAATGATATACTCTGTCTCCATAGACACTTCATGTGTTTACTGATGCTTTTTTGTTTGAGATGCTAGATGAATATAGGAACTGTGCATTTGGGAGTCAAATTTAAGTCATTAAAGTATTGGGCAAGGGTGGTGGTGCCGGGCTTCTTTAATCCCAACACTTGAGAGGCAGAGGCAGGCAGATATCTGTAAGTTCGAGGCCGAGGCCAAGGCCACCCTGGTCTATAGACTGAGTTGTAACACAGTTACAAAGTTAAAAAGACAGAAGCCGGGCAGTGGTGGCACATGCCTTTAATTCCAGCACTCGGGAGATAGAGGCAGGTGGATCTCTGTGAGTTCAGGCCAGCCTGGGCTACTGAGCAAGTTCCAGGACAGCCAGGGATAAACAGAGAAACCCTGTCTGAAAAAACAAAAAGTTCATGTTCTCTGAATATTCTCCAAATACAAAATTATGGTGACTGAGAACAGAACTGGTTGTGAGGTATTGGTGGAAAGGGAGCAGGGGGAGCAGATGTAACCCAGAGGGGTATCTGTGGTGGAAGAGTCCTGGGTCTTACCCAGGCGCAGCTACATGTGCATAGATGGCACGTGTCCCTGTAGCTAGGGGACCGACACCAGGTTCCTGCTGTTGATGTTGAATACTTACGTAAGATGTTGCCACTGGAGAAACTGGGCAAAGGGCACATGGGGCCACTTCTTAATTACTTTGCCAACTGCCTATAAATTGATTACTATTAAGAAATATAAAATAATTCACATTATAGATTTATAGAATATAGGTAAATGTGAAGCTGAAATAAATTGCCTATAATTTTAAACTTTTTTTCTGTTTTTGTGTATAAACATGAGATCATTCTATATATAGCTTGGTAGCCTGTCTATTCACTTAACAGTAAGTCTAATGTACAACTTGCAGTTTAAATGTTAGAGATCAGGAATATTGCCAGAAAGTTTATGTATTTAATATAGTTTATTAATTGATTAACTGAATCTAGTAACTTTTCTGATACAAGGGAAAGGCAGTTTTAGGAAAATTGAATTATCTGTGACATTAATCTAAAATTTCATTATAAATAAACATGTAAATAAGATGATAAACTCATCAACTTATTTGATATTTAAACTTTTTTTGTTTTTTTTTTTTTTTTTTTTTTTTTTTCAAGACGGTTTCGCTGTGTAGTTTTGCGCCTTTCCTGGAACTCACTTGGTAGCCCAGGCTGGCCTCGAACTCACAGAGATCCGCCTGGCTCTGCCTCCTGAGTGCTGGGATTAAAGGCATGCACCACCACCGCCCGGCGATATTTAAACTTTTATAAACTTTTTTTTTTTTTTTTTTTTTTTTTTTTTTAAAGATTTATTTATTATGTATACAGCAAGTATGACTGCAGGCCAGAAGAGGGCACCAGATCTCATCACAGATGGTTGTGAGCCATCATGTGGTTGCTGGGAATTGAACTCAGGACCTGTGGTAGAGCAATCAATGCTCTTAACCATTGAGCCATCTCTCCAGCCCTATAAACTTTTTTGTTGTAATTTCTTTGCATGTCAAAGTATGAGCTCTTCCTTATAAAATAAATAAATAGATGTGAAAAAAGTATAGCTAGTGGAGATTTTTCTGAATGGTATCTTGTTACTTAATTGTTTGTTTTGCTATGTAGGTTTTAGATTTCTCTGTCAGCCTGCCTATCTGAAGATTTCTCTCACTTTGAAGAGGATCAGCCTTGTTTTATTTAGACCTATTTGTATGAGGGCCACTTACACTTTTAGAGAGCAATTTAAATGTTAATCTAGTCCAGAAGCCTTCTTCCTGAGAGAGTCTGAATGATTCTCTCTGTCCCTTTGATAGGGTCTCATTATATACTCTGGCTGTCCTGGAACTCACAAGAGAGCTGCCTGCCTCTGCCTCCTGAGTGTAATCTCTGACATTAAAGGTTTGTGCCAATATGTCGGGCTGAGAACACTTCTTAGTATTCTATAAACTCTCAGATTTAAGATTTGATGATTGTGTCATCTTTAACCAATTGAAACTTTTTAAATTGTCTCCCAGTTCTTTTGGCGTGACTAAGAATTTGTGTGGTTTTTATTTGTTTTTGTGTATGATGTCTGCGTGCATGTCTGTGTATCACTTGGGCATGCTGGGTGCCTGCGGAGTTGGAGGTGGTTAGCTGTCATGTGGATGTTGGGAACTGAACCTAGGTGCTCTGGAAGAAGACTGGTGTGCTTTTATTTTTTAATATTAAAATATAACAGTAAAATATGAGACAACACAAAAACTATCACATGGAAGTTGTACAAGACAGACCAACAGAAGGAGAAGAACCCAAGAGAAGGCAGAAGATTTAGAGTATCGTTCCCATACTCGGGAAACCCAGAAACACACTGAACTGGAAGCCATGAAATACACACTGAAGACATGAGCATATCATGCAGTCACCGTGTGTGCTGCCTCAGCCTCTGTGAGTTCCTAAGCGCTCCGCTCATGTCCAGTTAGAGGACCTTGTTTGCTTGTTTCCATCCCCTCTGCCACATCTATCCTCTTCTGCCGCATAGGGGTTCCCTGGGCACTGAGGGGAGGGGATTTGCTGGAGACCTCCCATTTAGGGTTGAGTGTTCCAAGATTTCTCTCTCTCTCTGAATAATGTCTGGCTGTGGGTCTGTATTTGTTCCCATCTGCTGCAGGAGTTCCATGATGGTGGATGAACAACATACTGATAGTATAGCATAATATCATTAGGATAGTCTTATCACTACTTTTCTTTTTTTACATCAGTAGTATTGAGCTTTATCCTAGATCCCTGGGCTATCTAGAAGACTAGTGTTCTTAACGGTTAATCCAGCTTTTCAGCGTAATATTTTTTGACCATTTGTGTGTGTGTGTGTGTGTGTGTCGAGGGAGCGAGCATGTGCTATGTATAGAAGAGAGCTATCTATAGGTAATGATTGAGATAAAGAATTGGCTCTTATAATTTTTGAGGCTATTAGCTCTTAAGGTCTGTAGTCAGCCAGCTGGCTACCCAGAATAGCCAATGGTTGTTAGGCCTGATTCAGAATCCATGAGAGTGGAAGAGCCCAGGAGTGTTCATCATGTAGCTATAGTCTAAAGACTGGTTCACTCAGACCTGGGAGAGCCATGGTTTCAGTTGAACCTGAAGACAGGAAGAATCTGATGCTCCAGCTTTTTTTGGCACTTAGGCCAGAGAATCCTCTTATTTTGAGGAAGATCACTTTTTTGTTCTAGCTCAGTGGTTCTCAGCCTTCCTAATGCTGCAACCCTTTAATACAGTTCCTCATGTTTTGGTGACCCCAACTATAAAATTATTCCATTGCTACTTCATAACTGTCATTTTGTTACTGTTATGAATTTCAGTGTAAATATCTGATATGTAGGATATCTGATATTCGACCCCCAAAGTAGTTATAACCCACGGGTTGAGAGCCACTGTTCTATTTAGACCTAATTGGATAAGGGTCACTCACTTTTTAGGAAGAACATTTTAAATGTTAACTTCATCCAGAAACACCCTTAAAGATAGATTCTGAATAATATTTGATCAAATACAGGATACAGGGTGGCCTAGACAGAGTTTATATATAAAATTAGCTGTCACTTCCAGTTAAATGTACTAGGCTCATTTTGTACATTCCCTGTCACAGATACATAATCTACCATTTTCCCAAGCAATTCTTCTGATTTAAAAAAAAAATCAAGTTCTCAAATAATTTTGAAAATCAGTAAATATCTCTTGATATCTTTTCAAGATAAAACACTTTGAAATCAATAAATCTTCAAAGCTTTATGTAAGAATGATTGCTTAAGGATTTTTTTTTTTAATGAAAGTCATTAGATTGTCTTTAGTGGTAATGTTATGTCTTTTCTCACTTTAAGCCAGTTTTTACTGCTCTGTATGTATACCCTGTTACTGCCCTGATGGTATTTCTTAGTTTCTAATATGGCTTGAGAGAAGCATGTGTTACCAGGTTTGCCTTCAAACTGAGCCCTCTTATTCCCCTCTCAGAATCCTGGAATCAGTAATATTACTGGGCACCAATTGCATAGGCAAGTAGACTTTTATTCTTGACCATAAGGTGGGAGATAAATTTGCAAGTCAGTTTTTCTGCTCTTGGGGGCTGAGAGCCCATAAATGCTGAGTGAAAAATGAAGGAGAGGGATAGACTGATAAATGGCAGGAAGATTCATTTTTGTTTTTTCCTGGAAATGGTTGGAGAATGTCCAGGCTTCTAGGTGGCGACTCACTTTCCTCTCTTCTGTCCAGTGGTTGCCTGGCAATTGTCAGCTGTCATGGCGGTGGGTGGCTGTATTTGTTTAGCATGGGGATGGAGTTATAATGAAGTTAGAGGTGGTCTGGCAGTCACTCTGGTATTCCTTTTTAGTCTAAGCAGTTGTGACAAGCCTACCTGAAAAAGAAATGGCCTACAGGCATTTTGACCTCTAAGATAAATAAGATTTGGATGTGGTAAAAATGCAATTAGATGGCCCTAGGCAGCTCTCCTAGTGACAGTGACTTGGGATTATCTAGAAAAGACATGTATGTACTCACAATTATAGTACTTACAGTTTCATATTAATACTGTCTAGAGGTTCAGGACCAGAGTCATTTTCTCCACTGATTGAACTAAAAGGCAGGAAAATTTTGAAAGTCAAACAGTGCTAAAGTTTATTCAAAGTGACAGTTACAAGCAGAGAAGCAGACTCCTAGTAAAAGGAGATCCAGAGCTAGAGAGAGTCCCATCTGGGTTGCTAGATGATGCCAGGAAATCAAGATCCTATCTTCAAATTCTTAATTTCATTAGTAAAATAATTTTAAAATAGATTCAAATGGAAGCTTAAGGACTATCTTTAATAAGAGGTTGAAAGTGAAACACAGGGTTGGGGATTTAGCTCAGTAAATCTCTGCAACTGTCTGGAAGAGTAGAATGGGGAAGAGAATGGGAAAGGCTCTAGCATTTGATTGAGTTCAGCTCTCATGGAGATCAGTCACATGGAGGGGAAGAGAGCTGTAGAGAAAGAGTAAGGAAGCCCAAACGACCAGGAAGAAATGAGTGCTAGGGGTCTGGCCAGCATCCAAAAGAGAGACAGAGTATGGTCTGGAAAGATGGCTCAGCAGTTAAGAGCTCCTGATGTTCTTGCAGAGGGCTGAGGTTTGGTTCACAGCACTCACATGGCAGCTCACAACTGTCTGTAACTCCATTTCCAGGGGATCAGACATCTTCTGGTGGACACTTCAAACACATGTGCTGTGGGATGTCTTTCTGTACGCTGGGAATATGTGTTGCTCTGATTGGTTGATAAATAAAGCTGTTTGGCGGATGGCAAGTAAGGTTATAGCTAGGAGGGAAATTGAAGAGAGAGACAGGAAGAAGAACGGAGAGGGAAGAGAGACGCCAGCTCTGCCAGGAGAAGCAAGATGTAAAATTACTGGTAATGCCACAGCTACGCGGCAACTTATAGATTAATAGAAATGGGTCACGTTATAAGAGCTAGCTAGCGAAAAGCCTGCCATAGGCCATGCAATTGGTAATTAATATTAAGCCTCTGAATGATTATTTTATAAGGGGCTGTGGGACCTTGGGGCTGAGTGAGACTGGAGAAACCTTCCAACTATACACATTGTCCACATACATACATAGAGGCCACACACACACACACACACACACACACACACACACACACTCACACACACAGTTGTGGGGATGGGGAAGGGAGATGGATCTCAGAGGAGTCGTAGGAGAGGAGGTGAATATGATACAAACACATTGTATAAAATTGTCAAGGAACTAATAAAAAAATAAGACAGAAGAAGGAAAAAGGAAGAGTTGCATGTTTCTGTTGAGATAGGTAAACCCAGCCAAGCCTCTTGGCGCCTTACAGGGACTGTACTAGGCAGGACAAGAGTTCTGGAGAGGAAAAGTACAATGTCTCATTACAGGGATAATTATTCTACTTATCTTTTTTTATCAGGGCTTAAGGTTAGTCCACCTTTTTAGGGTGGCCCCACTTTCTTGAGGGTTAGAACCTTTGCCAAGTGATTGACCGCCTCATTGGATTTTCAGTAGTTTGGAATGTTAGGTCTCCACTCAAGCTAGAAAGATTTCATCCTCTTGACCAGAAGGACTTAGTTTTCCCTTAATGGAACTTTACTGCATGTTTCCCTCTCCCCAATATGAACCTAAACAATTCTGCCTCTTAATAAATTATAGCATAGAATAATAACCCATCTGTTTAGTGGTGGTCATTGTTAGTAGTGGGTGTACCAATGTGCAAGTCACATTGACGTACTCGACATCACATAGTTGTCATTTAGCAGCTACAAGACCTTGAAGAAAGCACGGGTTTCTGTTAACTTGTTAAACACAAGGGGACAGAGACATAACCCAGGCTCGTACCCTTTGCAGCCTGAGGAGTTCCTCAGCCTTTGGGACCTTAGTTTATACAAAACTGAATTTTGTCTTGAATGCTGAATAGAATTTCAGGACTAGCCAGTATAATGAAGTAGAGTTGAGGATTTTATTAAAGATATTATGATATAGTCTCATGTAGGATGATTAAAGAGAAAGAGGTACTCAGAAAGAAAGATATACTAAATATTGCTTGCCTTCCTAAGACAGAATAGCGGAAACTTAAGACATTTCCTATTATTTATTTATTTGTTTGTTTGTTCATTCACTCACCCACTTGTCTGTCCGTCTGTCCATCCATCCATCCATCCATCCATCCATCCATCCATCCATCCATCCATCCATCCATCCATCCATCCATCCATCCATCCGCTTACCTGCCTGCTTGCCTGCCTGCCTGCCTATCTATCTATCTTTAAAGAATGACAGGCCTTTCTCAACTCTTGGGAAGCTTAACTTGGGGAGCTAGGGTGCTAGGTGATCAATGGCCACCCAGTCCACCCTTAGCCAGTGGCTTCCCAATTCATTATCTCATGGTCAAGAAGAATTTGGACAAGGAATGAGCAGAATAGATTTATTAAGGAAAAAGGAGAAAAGTCAGAGGGGAGAGATTCCAAGGGAGGAATACTCATTGTTGCCCTCCCCACTGGCCTTTGAAGGGTCTTAGGTAGGAACTGGGCGGAGACTGAAGTAATCCTTATTGAGACTGGTTAGTTTTTTGTTTTTTAAGTCATAAAATGTACAGAAGTATTTTGCTTACATGTAAGTAAGTTCATCACATGTGAACAGTTCGCACAGAGGCCAGAGGAGGACATGGGATCCCCTGGAACTGAATTTACAGATGGCTGTGAGCCACCTGATATGGATGCTGGGAACTGAACCCAGGCTCTCTTCAAGAACAGCAAATGCTTTAAACCACTGAGCCATCTTTCCAGTCCTGGGACTGCTCAGTTTTGAACACATTGTGGGCCTAACTGGTAAGGCGTCTGCATGCCTTGGCCCAACTTGAATGGGGAAAAATGATAATCTGTGCCCCATCTCCTCTTTAAAATTACACTTAGTTATTGATGTGTATGTGTGTGGATGCATGCATGCCCTGGCGTGTGTTTGGAGATCCAAGGACACCTTGTAGAAGTTGATTCTCTTTAACCATGTGGTCCTGAGGGTTAGACTCAGGTTGTCAGGCTTGGTGACAAGCACCTTTCCCCACTGGGCCATCACACTGGCCTCCTTTTCCTTTTTAAAATAAGTTTAAATGTGGCTCTGGAGATGCTGTAGGTGAAATTAGAAGGTGAAACTAGAAGACACTTGGGAAGCCCAAGGCGTTTGTATATTCCTTTGCCTGTAAGTTGGATACTTGGTGAAATTACTAAACAACGGAAATGTTGTAATTGAAAAGGGAGAGAGGGAGAGGCCTTAAGCAGTTGTTAATTGTGCTGAAATTCTTGGTGTTTGCTGGGGAGAGATGTTGACTGGAGAGCTGGGATTTGGTATAGTTCATTATGGACAGACAGGCTTACATGGGGATGTGTGTTTACTTAGGGTTAATGAGAAGGGATGTGTGGGATTCTAGGAAAGGATAGGGATTTCCCCAAGAATAGGACTCACCTTCATTTCTCTCCTTCTGTGAAGTTTTGCAGATACACCATGGCGTCAGGTCCGTGGTGGGAGCAGCGATCTTACTAGGCCAGCCCCGTGTCTCTGTTGGCCGGTCCTGGGTACTCAGGGTGGTTTGCGGATTGCATCAGCTCCAGTGACCTTTGGTTTGCCTCTCGTTCCTGTGCCTTTGTGCTCTGCTGTGCTTCCACTTAGCAGTTGTTTCTGTCATGCTTTTAGCATTCTGGAATGTCAGATCTATCCAAATTAGTTGAAAAAAATACTATGCTTGTTTTTGTTTTTGATGTCTTGTTCATATTATTTGTTTAGCCTGCTTTTTTTACCTAGTAGAATTAAAAAAAATGGTTCTTTTCTGAGACAATTTTAAAAATACTTTTTAAAAAACATGTGTCTGAATGAGGGTGTTTGCATGTGAATGCTGGTGCTTGTGGAGCCCAGAAGAGGGTGCCCGATCCCTTATAGCTTGAGTT
The DNA here is from genome assembly GCF_049852395.1 of Peromyscus maniculatus bairdii. Taxonomy (NCBI): domain Eukaryota; kingdom Metazoa; phylum Chordata; class Mammalia; order Rodentia; family Cricetidae; genus Peromyscus; species Peromyscus maniculatus. The sequence goes on along the minus strand of NC_134873.1, from coordinate 42,548,986 downwards.
TTTAGTGACTGTAAACCATCTAACCTGGGTGCTGAGAACCCAGCTGTGATCCTCTGCAGGAACAGCCAGCATTCTTAACCATTGAGCCAGCTCTCCAGCCCTTTAAGTTGAGAAGATTTTAACTCCTCCCACCCCTTCACCCCCCACCCCCACAGTACTGTGGTCTTGCTGATGCCTCAGGCCAGCCTTCATCTCATTATTCTGGGCTTGAATTTGGGGCACTCTGCCTTTGTCAGCTCTCAGGTCCCAATGTTACACACTACTTTGTTATGATGGCCCTTCTTACCTAATTGTTATTGTGTGGTGCTGGGGAATTGAACCCACAATCTTGTATATGCTGAGCAAGGACATTGTCTATACCACCAGCCTTCCTTTTCATAATGAAATGCCATCTCAGTGAGCTGCCTGAGGAGTAGTTTTCTCTATCCGGATAGAAGTTGTATGTAGGCAAAGGGAATATTGGTCTTCAGATGTTGGCCTCTAAGCAGCTGTTGTTTGCATTGGTGTCTTGCATCTGCAAGCTGTGGCAGTAAGGAAGCAGCAGCAGCAGCAGCAGCAGCAGCAGCAGCAGCAGCAGCAGCAGCAGCAGCAGCAGCAGCAGCAGCAGAGGCCTCCTGTGGGGTTATAGTCCTCATGCAGTTTTGGGGTATTGGAATCCTTAGTCCTTCAGTGGTCATTGGTGTGAAAGTCTGGTGACCTGAAGTGTCTCACGTTTAGCCCCACACACCTTTTGTTCTTATGCTCCACTTTGTCTTATCCCACATGTCTCTCTTTCTGTTTCTCTTCTTCTTTCCTGACCATTTGGACTGTTCAGTTGCTTCTTCAGTTGTCCGTACCCCCCTCCCCACAAAACAAACAAAACATTCCGGTGCAGAGTGGGCTGTTTGGGAGAGAGCAACTCAGAGGCTGGACGGCTGGAGCAGAGCACACCACAGGTCTGCTACTAGGCAGCACGGAGCCGCTGCTTGAGCTGTTTAAGCCTCTGCATCTGTCCGGCTCTCAGTTGTCACCACCACTGCCATTCTGGTACTTCTCCATTTGCTGCTCTGTGCTATTCCTGCCGCCGCCGCCGCCGCCGCCGCCGCCCTCTCCCAGCTCCCTCTGACTAGTTCAGCCACACTACTGAAAGGAGGCAAGACACTTAGAGAAGCATTGTGTTGAAACAGGTGCTTCAGTTTCAGGGGAAGCGGCACAGGAGACTGCCTCCCAGCTAGCTCACTGCTCCTGACCAGCCTTATGTAGCCCCAGAAGGGCTGTTTGGACCATTCCGGCCACTTGTTTGAGCTAATTTTTAGCATCATCTCTTAGTACCCATAATAGTCATTGTGTTGGGCCAGTCATGGCTTGCTTCTTATAGTCCCTCTGTGAGGGGAACGTGCTTTCCCTCTGGCCAAAGTAGAAATGATTTTTCAAGGTCATCTAGATTTCATTCAGGATTGTGAAAGGAAAAAATTGGTGTAAACTGTTTGGTACAGTTCTGGCTGGTGCTGTACCTTCAGGAGCCAGGGCGGTCAGCCTCCCTCTTTTCCTACTTGTTTCAAGGTATTCATGGTGACCTGAAGTGTCTCACCTTTAGCCCCACACACCTTTTATTCTTATGCTCCACTTTGTCTTATCCCACATTTCTCTCTTTCTGGATGGCTGGGGCTGGTGAGTAGTAGTCCAGCTGGCTGTGAAACTGATAGTCTTCTTTTCAAGGCAGCCAGGGCAGCAAGGAAGAGTCCAGCAGCTGCTAATTAAGAAGTCCAATTGCCCATCCCTAATGTTCTTGTTTATTTGCAGGAAAATGAACATCAGAAAATGTTGCATTAACAGTATGAAGATGAAGAACTTAGCATTAATACTAGTAGTGAATTTTATTTTTAGGTTTATGTGTATGGGTGTTTTAGCCAGCTCCTCTGCAGGAACAAACACGTTCTCCTAACAGTGGAGCCATCGCCAGTCCCACTAATAGTGGTTTTTGTATGTAGTGTTTTACTAACTAACTGCCCAGTACTTATGGGGAAGCTAGAACTTCATACAAAAGAGTGTTAATTATGGACCTTCACAAGTTAACCTCATACCTTGTGTCTAATCTTGGTATAGTAGAATCATGTTCATGCTTGCATTCTGTTAATAGTCAACAGGACTGTTCAGAAAGGCTATAATTAATATGCTTAAAGGTTGCTTTGATATCCATAGATTGAAACTGTGCTACGAAAACTAAATGCCAGTGTTTTAATTATACTCTCCTTAGCATGAAATACTGGTTTGAGTTTTGTAGAGCTAACTATAGGATTGTTAGCCTGTAATACATACTTAATGTGACTATGTAGAGAAAATTATAGAAACTGCTTGTCCTTCAAAAGTGCACTTTTCCCCTCTCTAAACAGAGCCAAGAGCCATTTGCTTACAAATGAATAGATGAAGAGTTGAGAGTAGACATCCTTGTTTGATGTTAGGATAATAGAATTTAGGTTTTCACTATTGAATATGGTGGTAGCTATAGATTTGTCATAGATGTGTTTACCTTATTTAGGATATTCCCTTCTCTTCAAAGAATTTTGATTAGGAATGGATGTTGAATTTTATTAAATGATCCTGACCTACCCCCAAGTGTAGTGATGAATAATTATATCTAAAATTTATCTTTAAAAATTTTCTATTTGGAACTGATGAGATCGCTTAGCAGGTAAAGGCACTTTCTGCATTAGCTTGGTGACCAGAGCTCAAACCTTGGAACCTATATGAAGGTGGAAGGGGGAAACCAGCTCCACAGAATTGTCCTTTAAACTTCCACACACGCTTGTGACACATGTGCCCACCCCCCATTACACACACATATACATACACACTCCAAAAAATTAAAAATTGTAGGGGTTGGGGATTTAGCTCTGTGATAGAGCGCTTGCGCAAGACCCTGGGTTCGGTCCTCAGCTCCGGGGGTGGGGAGTGGGGGAGGGTGGGGGATTGGGGGATTGGGTTGTATTATTTGAAGATATTTAGATAAGTTTAAAAAAATTTACTGCTACTAGATAGAAATAAAAACTATTTTGTATATTTAACCTTGCTTTTGAAAATTAGATTTATTCATTTTTATTTTATGTGTGAGTGTTTTGCCTGCATGTATGTATGTGTACCAAGTATGAGCTTGATGCCTGTAGAGGTCAGCAGAGGGCGTTGGATCTGCTGGAACTGGAGTTATGTATGGTTGTGAACCACTATGTGGGTTCTGGGAACCAAACTCAGGCTCTGCAAGAGCAGTAGGTCCTCTTAACAGCTGAACTGTCTCTAGTCCCGACTTAACTTTTAACCATGGAAGTGCTCATCTTTTCTGTATGTTGAAGGTAATTATATTGGTACCAAAAATGCAGTTTTAGATTCAGGTTATTTGCTGTCTATGTGGATACAGTTTTAGAAACGTTAACTCTCTGAATGTTGGTTTTCACATGATATTGATAGATAGCTTTCCCCGCCGTGAGGTATGAAAATGTGATTGTTAATGCCCAAGGTTGTGCTCCTAAGGCTAATCTGTCCTACCTGAAGCGTAGCAGTCATCAAGTTTCATGTTAAGATATGTTGAAAAACTCCTTTCAGGTCCTTGTTGGAGTGGTTTTCATTTGCTTTTTTCTGTTTTCTCTCAATCTATTTGTCTGTAAGTACTTGCACACAGAGCTTTTCATCCCTACAAGTAGTCACTGCAAGGTTAACTGATTTCCATAACCACAGAATCCTGATTTTTTTTCTCCCTGTCCTGGCTGTGTTGCTGTTCATTACAGAATTTTGGATTCTTTTAATGTTCCTGAAGATGTATTTTTGCCTTGTCCTGTGTTTTCCTTCATCTCTTGAATTGCTGCTTTTTTATATCAGCTGATAATCTAGATAGGAATTTCTAGAGGAGTTCCAGTTTCTTTTGTTTGTGAACAGAATAGAGCAGATAGCCTACTATGGAGGAGGGAGTGTGTTAAACCAAGGATAGATTTCAGCAGCTCAAAGGGCGCCAGAGTACAAGGAGTTGGTGTTTTTATATTAGTTCAGGCGGGGCTTTTGGCTTGGTAGTATAGCTCAGGCTTCCCTGTGCATGTGTTATCTGTGGTTCTGTATTAACTTCACGCATGCCTCACTACTGTCTACTCAAGGGTGTATCAAGGTCATCCTTGAACACACTGGAATTTCTCTCATCTGTATCACTGGCAATTTTAGTCATCCTCTCTGTCTGAGGTTGGTTTCCAGCTTGTTTCTTTGCCTACTTGGTTTTTTTTTTTTTTTTTTTTTTTTTTGCTTTTTTATATGCTAATTTTATAAGGCTTTGAACAAGGATTTCTGGACCTACTTTCTTCCGCTCAAGTCTCCTCCATCGTTTTCCTCTCTGGTTGGCACATCTTCTTGGCTCTGTGCCCAGGTGTCGATCTTATTATATACTTTCATCTCCCTCCCTCCCCCTCTTCTTCCTCCCTTTCCCTGTCTATGTGCTCTAAGCTGGCCTTGAATCCATAATTCTTCTGTTTGGCCTTTGTACTGGGATTTTAGACACATGCTACAATGCCAACTTCTTGATCTGTTTTAACATTTGTACCGCCATCATCTGTCCATCCCCCACTTAACCATTCTCTTGACTGTACCCCACCTTAAATGACTCCAATCTGTGATTCATTCTCAAGTCCTTTTCCTGCCCCAAAGAGTCTTACTTTTTACCACCTGAACATCATCCAGTATTATGTACTATAATTTATTTTGTCTCAAATCAGTATTTTATTTTATTTTATTTATTTATTTATTTTTTTTTTTTTTGGGCTTTTCGAGACAGGGTTTCTCTGTGTAGCTTTGCGCCTTTCCTGGGACTCACTTGGTAGCCCAGGCTGGCCTCGAACTCACAGAGATCCGCCTGCCTCTGCCTCCCGAGTGCTGGGATTAAAGGCGTGCGCCACCACCGCCCGGCCTAATTTTTGTTTTTTTGAGACAGGGTTTCTCTATGTAAGAATTCTGGCTTTCTTGGAACTTGCTTTGTAGACCAAGCTGGCCTTGAACTCAGAGATCTACCTGCCTCTGGCTCCCAAGTCCTGTACCACCATCATCCCGGCACCATATTTTTTCTTTCATTTTTTAAAATTTATTTTTTGTTTTCTGTGTATTGATGTTTTATCTGCTTATGGCCTATGCACTATGTGAGTGCAGCACCATGGAAACTGGAAGAGGTGTTGGACCCTCGGGGCTGATACTACGAGACAGTTGTTAGCTTCCATGTAGGTGTTGGGAACCAAATCCAGGTCTTCCGGAAGAGCAGCCAGTGCTCTTAACCACTGAGCCATTGCTCCAGTCCCAAAGTCTTCATTTAGAACAAACTTCCCATGGATAATGACTACAACATCATTGTTTATAACTAGTATTCTGTCAGCGTTCTAGATGCTGTGGGACCTGGGAGAATGGAGCTGATAAATGAGGCAGATTAAAGGCTCACACAGTGCCAACTTTATTCAGAGCATCAGGAAAAAAACAAAACAAAACAAAACACCTGAGTGAAGTTCTCATGAGTTAAAACTGTATATAATCACAAGGACAGTGTTTTTCCATAAAAGCATATAAAGGATAGTTTAAACATTTAATTATATAACAGCAGCAAGCAATACTGAGTAAGTGAAGTGAACTCACTTCTGTCTGCTATCCCTGGGAGGAGCACGAAAACATATTCCAAGAACAATTCTGTGTTCTGAAGAAACTGAGGTCACATGACTCTTGTTTTCTTGGCATGTTCTCACAAGCATTGAGAATTTCTGCCACTCCATTTCTGGACCACGTTCCATTGTCCACTGTTGTTGTTGTTCTTTTTTCCTCCTCCTTCTCTTCCTATTATTATTATTAATTATTACTATTTTACTTAATTTTTTAAAAACAGGCCAGCCAGGGGTATATAGTGAGACTCTGTCTCAGAAAGAAAGAAAAAGAAAAAGTGAACATGTAAATTTTGAGAAATGTGTAGGTCACTTCAGACTTCAACATAGTTTGGAGGTAAATTTGATGTGCTCATTTATTTTTAGTTTATGATTTACAATGAAAAACTTCAGTCATAAACTATTCAGATATGTGGTTTGCCAATGAAATCATTATAGCATGTGTACATAAGCCCCTTATTGGCAGAATGCTTCACATTTCAGTGTCTATGATTAGAGTCACGTGGAGAGCTTGTTAAAAATTTTTAGCACCATCCCCAGAGGTCATGCCAACTTAACTCTGGCAATACCAACAGATTTTTTTGAAGTGAACAAGTCAGGTGATTCTGGTGTGTGGGCCATCTCTGGATGATTTCAGGAAGAAGAATTAGGATTCTGTGTGTTTGGTTAATTGACTAGCTTTAATGTTAGAACATCTAAATAACAAGGTACTTTAAGCCAGTAGCATGCTCCAGTGTAATAGGATTGGTGTTGAAGTTGATTCGTCTTCTAAAGACAGACAGAAGTTGTTCTTTGAGTATTAATAACGTGTCTGACAAGAAAACTCAGTTCTTTTGTCGCTATTGCGTGATCTAGAATACAGATCTAGCATATGCAAGACAGGGCTTTTCAAAAGTTTAAAAAGAGGCTGGAGAGATTATTCAGAGGTTACGAGTACTTGGTGCTCTTGCAGAGCACCTGGGTTTGATTCCCAGCGCCTACATGGTGGCACATAACCATCTGTAACTCCAGTGCCAGGGGATCCATGCCCTCTTCTCACTTCTGTGGGCCCCAGACATACATACATGCAAACAAAACATGCTTAGAAGAAAATGAATCTATAAGAAAAAATAAATAAAAAAAAAAAACCACTTGAAAGAGAATGGATAGATGGTGTGGGAAGGAAATAAGGATATCCATTCATAGTTGCTGCAGAAGTGGCACAGAGAAATGGGTTTTATTAGAAGAAAAAATTAATCAGTGGTATGCTTAGATTTAAGTGGTGAGAGTGAAATCCAAAAGGGACAAGGTTGATGCAGGAGATTAGACACAATTGGGAGCAGAGTTTTTGAGTAAGAAAATCATAGTGGGGTTCAGTGTGCTTTAGTGTGTGTGGCTTTTGACAGGAGCGAGGGCAGTTTGTTGAAAAGGGAGAGAATTCTTCTGTCTCTACGTCCTAGCTTTCAGTGGGAGCTTTGGGATTTCAGGCACATTCCACTGCTGCTGTCTTAATGGATTCGGGGATTGGTGCTTCGGTCCCCACATGTGTATGGGAAGCACTTGTCTCTCCAGCTTCACTCAGTTCAGGTACAGATACTGTGTTAAGTGGAAGTTGACTTTAACAAGTATGTTTTGACTGATATATTCATATTATTTATATTCGTATTCTCATATTAAAGGGGTAATAATGGCTGTTTCACTTTGGACAAGGCAAGAAGTGAACAAAGAGAGGATGAAAGACTTGAGAAAGTCTTGATCTGTTGAAGGCAGTGGATCCCTAGAGTAGTAACCTGGAAAGATAGGAAGTGAAGAGCGTGAGTTGTTGGCAACTGAAATTTTTGAGGTGATGAAGTTATTAGTTATTGATAGGGGAGCAAGGTGGTGGAATGGAAGAGGTAGATCATTGAGTGTGGGAGTTTTCAACTACATGGATGTCATTTCAGTGATCAAGTAAAGTCATAGTTTGTGCTGTGAAAAAACAAATTCACTTATTTACACTCTTCATTTAATTAAGAGTATTGTACTTCCTGTTGTATTTTGTTTAAATGTCACCTCAAATTGTAAATGGTTGATCTATATGAAGATACTTTTAAGAAGTAGGTGGATAAAATTTTACTTCTGTCAATATTCAGCCCTGTCATATGGTTTGGTAGGGACCTATGACTTGATAAATTGAGACTTTAAACATCCAGACTGATGTTTCTGTTGCCCAATAAGTTACTTTAATACTATGGAGGTTCAGTGAAGACATCGCAACAAGGCTGGTTATCTGTAATACATTGCTTTGCTGACTCTCCTTTTCATTTGTCTTTTCATAGGACCTCAGCTGAATGCCCAGCTAGAAGGTTGGCTTTCACAAGTACAGTCTACGAAAAGACCTGCTAGAGCCATTATTGCACCGTAAGTTTTAGAGGTCTTTTGATTATTGATAAAAATGAGTGTATATTGGACTAAAAGTTAAAAAACCAAATGTTGGGCTGTAGAGATGGTTCTGTGTTAGGACTGCTTACTTTTCTTGCAGAGGTTCTGTTTGGTTCTCAGCACCTGTGTTGGGAAGCTTACAATTGCCTCTGACTTCAATTCCAGGAGATCCAACACCCTTTTATGGTCTTTGTGAGCATCTGCACACACTCAAGTAGGCATATATACATACACACACATAAAATAAAATGAACAAATATCTTACAAAAAACTGGTAGTGATTGAGGTAGATACTCAACCTTTGGTCTCCACATGCGTGTGCATATACATACACTCAGCCCCCACATACACACAAAGAACCTAGGTTAATGTTTGGATGATATTGATAAGCATTTTATATGCCAAATACTTTGTAAGATACCCATTTATGACTTGATGTGAGACTCTACCACTTAAAAAGCTATAGCATGCAAGTTTCTTAATCTCTTGATCTTTACTTTATACAATATTAATTGATACCTCCCTGTAGACATTTTTTATTTTCATTTTTTAAAAAATGAGTTGCTGGGGTCAAACCCATGTTCTCGGAGTTCAGAAGAGGGTATTGGACCCCCAGTAACTAGGTACTGGTGGTAGTTGTTAGCCAACATGTGGGCGCTGAGAACCAGATTCCAATCCTCTAGAAGAATAAGCTCTCTTAACCACATTTCTAGCCTTCAGCAAAGTTTTTATATAGTATGGGAAAACTATTATCTGATCATCAAACTGAGTACAATTGTTCATAACAACTGAACTTCATGCATATGTCTTCATTGTACCATGCACTTTAAAGTTTGAAGTTGACAAATGATACATATTTGTGGGTGGGATGCAGAATGATGTTACAGTTAGGAATGCAACCTGAGATGACCAAGCCGGTCAGTCCATCTATCACTTGAAACATTGGACATCTGTAGTGGTAACATTTAATATCTAGCCTAGAGTGAAGCTGAAACAAAGTATTCAACTGTAGCTATTCATCACATAGTCCTTTGACTGAGGCATAGGTACCATACTCCCCTTTTGTTATTGTTTCCCCTTAACTATACTTCTGCAATCTGTGAGTTCTGTGGTTTCAGAAAAACCCATGTATGTTGTGGGATGGTACCCTGGTTTTTTTTTTCTTTTTCTTTTTTTCTTTTTTTGTTGCTATGATAAAACAGTGGCCAAAAACAACTTGGAGAGGAAAAGGTTTATTTTGTTTTGCATTATCAAAGTCCGTTACTGAGTCAGGGCAGGAACTTAAGGCAGGAGCTGAAGTGTAAAAATCATGAATGCTGCTTACCAGCTTGCGCTCTTACACAACCTAGGAACCCTTCCATGTCAGACATTGACAAAGAAACTGCCTCATAGACATGCCTACTAGCCAGTTTGATGGGGGCTGGTCTTTGCCCTCTGCTTGTTTGAGACAGGGTCTCGGTCTCTCTCTCTCTCTCTCTCTCTCTCTCTCTCTCTCTCTCTCTCTCTCTCTCTCTCTCTCTCTCTCTCTCTCTCTCTCTTTTCTGCTGCTGCTGCTTACACTTGAGTGACTGGTTCTGGAGCTCCTGGGGATTCTTCTGTCTCCACTTCCAAACTTGCTTGAGGACTACCAGGATTATGTGTGCCACTGTATCTGGCTTTGCACAGGTTCTGGGGATTGGGATTCAATTCAGGTCCTTATCGTTTGACACACAGTTTTACCCACTGAGCCATCTCCCTAGTCCTTGTGACTTTTTTCCTTTAAGGTATTATATATCTGTGTACTACGTTTTCTTTATAGATTCATCTGTTGATTGACACTTAGGTTGATTACAGAACTTCCTTTGGTTTTGTGAATAGTGCTGCAGTGAAAATAGACATTTCTTGCGATATATTGGTTTCACCAGATGTGGAACTACTGGGTTTGTTCCATTCTTTGTGTGTGTGTGTGTGTGTGTGTGTGTGTGTGTGTGTGTGTGTGTGTGTGTGTGTGTGTTTGAGGCAGGATCTCACTGTGTAGTCCTGGCTAGCTTGGAACTCACTGTATAACCAGGGTGACCCAGATCTGCTTGCCTTTGCCTCTGCAGTGCTTGGACTCATGGCTTGTGCCAGCACACCCAGTCATCTATTCTTTATTACTGCAGCCATAGCTTGTTTATAGGAGTTAAGCAAGTAATATCACAGAACATAAATCAACAGGCTATATGAAATTTATCAGAGTATTGCATATTTTAAATCATTATTCATAAATTGTTAAATCTCAGGAGCATTGTATAAAAATTTATGTACAGATGAATGTGTAATTTTTATTTCCTTCAGAGTCAGTTGTTAAAACATTTACCCCATGGCTGTATACTGTCTACCAGTGATGTATCTGAAAGGGGCTTGGTATTGGCTCAGGACACTTCTCAGCACAAAGGAGGGACAAAGGGCAAGGAATAAGAGACAGACATGTGACAGAGGACAAGGGAGAAAGGGAAGGGAATAGGGGAGAGGGGAAAGGGATATTTGTCCTGGGAGGTGGGAGTGGGGAAACAAAGGGCTGCCTCTGGAAAGAGAGGAAACAGACAATGGCCCATAGGTAAATGGTGGTTTATAAAGGTACGAGGGAAAACCTGGTGTAAAGATGAGGTGTTTAATTTTAATTGGTCATGTTAAGTAGGTGAGCCAAAGGGGGCTTTTGATTGCTGGACTTTAATACTTTGATAGCTGGACCTTGGTAGTCAGCCTCAAGGTAGACCTTGGTGGCTAGCTTTAGGAATGTAATCTAACAGATTTTTTAGGTATAGGGGAGAAGGGCAAGGCCTGCCAGAGTCATGTTTGCATGCTTCGGCTGGCTAGAGTCACTCTTGCCCTTCTGTACTGTCTAAAAGAAGTAAGTCTAGACTCATGTAGCAGGAATGATTCAGGAGAGAAAAATGATTAGAGAACAAAGCTGTTCTGTGGGTGATAAGAGAATTGACTGAATACTGAAGCCAGAGGGTGAACAGAGAAGGATGATGGAGAGAACATGAGAGGCATGATACAGAGAAGCCCAGTCAGCTTCTTTACTGCTAAAGGTGGAGGGGAGCACAATCCCTGCAGGGTATTTGCTTTGGTGCTGTTGTATAATAGTCTGCTAATTTCACTACAGAGGATTATCAGAAATGAGCAGCTCAGAGTAAGCCTTGAATATCTTCACCCAAAACCAAACTGTCTCTTGGTCCCCTTTCCCTCTACTCCAGATTGGTGCTGGAGGTTAAACCCAAGACGTTAAACATGTTAAGCAGGTACTCTACCACTCAGCTACATAACTGACACCTAAAATGTTTTTGGAAGTTTATAATTGGAATATAGTATGAAACAACTACATGTTTTCCGTTGTCGTCTAGAAGTTGCATCATTAATTATATTGCTTTTTAATCTGTATATTCAATTCTGTTGCATATATCATAGTTTTTACATTTCTTTCTGTAACTTTTATTTTCTTTAGACTATCTTGATTTTGAACGTGGAGATTAAATTAAAAACTGTTTTGTTTGTAGCCATGCAGGATACACATACTGTGGCTCTTGTGCTGCCCATGCTTACAAACAAGTGGATCCATCTATTACGTAAGTAATGCAGTTAATTAGGAACAGCTTGGGAATGCCATAATGGTTGCTTTGTCATAGAAGTCATATTTCATTCTTTTTGAGCTTTTTGGGAATTCTGTCATACCATGTGTTGGTTAGGAAATATCTTAATACCTTTTTTCGAGCATTTACTTTTTACTTTGTCTTTAGTTGTCAAATGTTTCATTCTGAAACTACAAGTTAAATATTTATGTTTTAGTGTTCATTTAAAAACCCAGATGTGAACATTTTAAATAAAGATGAAGTTTCCTTTGTAATTACTAAAAGTAAAAATTTTATAACAGTAAAAAGACATTAAATTGAAAAGATTCTAGAAGATTTTTTTTATTTGACCTCTGTCTGAGAGTCAGCCATAATCAAGGTTATTTTAAATAATACCTTGTTCTAAACTTTTCTGTTTGGCAGAATTTTTATTGATGATGTTATATGCTAGAAGCATGCCTCAGAGTTGGTTTGGTTTAGGAGTCTGTAACTCAGTATAGTCTATTCTGGGGGATGTACGAAGTGGGCCGTAAGCACATTGGTGGGAAGTTAGAGTCAAAGGAGCAAGGAAAGGGTGAGGGAAAAGCCGAGAGTACAGGACAAAGGGAGGAGGAGGAGGAGGACAAGTGTAACTGATAGTAGAGTGTATATTAGCATTTTAGAAATCAGATTATTGTAATGATCAATATATGCTGAATAGTAATCAAATAGATAACTGGTGGCTTAAATTTCAAGTAAGTTCTAAGACTCTGTCTTAATGAGTCCTAAAACATAAAAAGTTAAGTCCATTAAGATTACGACAATAGCGTTATGTTTTAATATCCAACATTGAATAGTGAATTAAATAAAAATGACAGCTTAAGTAGCATAATATTTTATAGATATTAAAAATGATGATTGCCAGACATGGTGATGCACACCTGAAATCTCAGCAGTGAGGAGGCTGAGCTAAGAGACAACAAGTTTGGGGCCACTGGAGCTACATTGTGAGACCATTAGTAAATAAAATGATGGAATACACTATGAGGCATTGTAATTTTAGAAGGTATTACATTATAGACTAAAAGGAGGATATAAACTTGTGCAGAATTGAGAAGAAAGTATGTACTATATTAAGCAAGATTTTTCATATCAGTATTTTTAAAATCCATAATTATTTATGGATGATGATATATTGTATGTGTTTTCCTTTAATTTTTAATTCTTTGGTAATATTACACATATAGATGAAGTCTTTTGTATTCACTCCCTATTTTGTACTCTTACCCCATCCCACGAAGCCCCTTCTTTTAATTAACTGACTGAGCTTACCTAGGGCTGCTTGCATGAGTGTGAGTGCAGTTTTCCTTAATTGGTGCATGGTAATTTAACAGTGATCAGATCACTGAGGATGATGACTCCCTCTTCCCCAGAAACCATTAAATGCTTATAATATTATAATGCTCCTCAGGATAGTGTATGTTTGACCCTTTTTATATAAAGAATGGACAAATTGGGGAGTAATGGTGATGATGTGACTATAATCAAAATGAATGAAATTCTCAAATGAATTTACAAAATATTAAAAATAATGGACATGACTATTGTATTGGTCTTTTGCCTATTTTGGCTTTTATTTCTGTGTTTTGTTGGTATCTTTCTTTTCTTTTTTCAAGAGAAAGAACGTAAAGCTGGGTGGGTAGAGAAGTGGGGAGCATCTGGGAGGGATTGGGGAGAGGAAGGAGCATGATCAGAATATAGTACATGAAAAAACTTAAAAATATCTTAATGTGCTAGAATTAAAAGTTAACACTTTACAATATTATTTAATTTAAAAAAGAATTGTCAACCACTTTCATGGTGAAAAATAAAAAACTTTCCAAGTACAGAAATATTTGTAAGGGTTGGAGAGATGGCTCAGCAGTTAGAGCACTGGCTGCTCTTGTGGAGGACCCGAGTTCAGTTCCTGCTTGGCAGCTCACAACTGACTGTAACTCCAGTCCCAAGGCATTTGGTGCCCTCCTGACCTCAGATGCCCTCTTGTGACCCCCAAGGGCACCAGGCATGCAGGTAGTGAACATACATACACGCAGACAAAATAATCATACACATAAGAAAGTTAAAGAAGAAATTAGAAGAAAAAATTAAAACTATTTATCAAAATAATAAAAATTAGATATTAATGAAAGTGACTTTCGTGTAATGATGCAAATCAAATCCAGGATCTCATACTTGCTAAGAAAGCCCTCTACTATTGTCCCCAAATACCATGAACTAAATGAAACAAGTACATTTCCTCATATCATAGTGAAGGATAGTAGGATAGAGGCATTGCTCTTTATGTTATTAGTTGTTTTTGCTCTTCTTTTTTGTCTCTTTTGAGGGGCCCGCCACCCAGCTCCCTCCACCGAGCTCCCAAATAAGTCACACATGGAGGCTTATTATTACTTATGAATGCCTGGCCTTAGTTTGGCTTGTTTCTTGCCAGCTTTCCTTAACTTACCCCATCTACCTTTTGCCTCTGGGCTTTTCCTGTTCTCTTACTTCTGTAAACCTTACTCCTCTGCTGGTTGTGTAGCTGGGTGGCTGGATCCTGGAGTCCTCCTCCTTCTCTGGCTCTTTCAACTCTTCTCCCAGATTTCTCCTTCTATATTTTCTTTCTGCCCGCCAGCCCCGCCTATCCTTTCTCCTGCTTCACTATTGGCCGTTCAGCTCTTTATTAGACCATCAGGTGTTGTACACAGGCACAGTAACACAGCTTCACAGAGTTAAACAAATGCAGCAGAAACAGAAATAACACACCTTAAAATAATAATCTACTACACTTTTACATTTCAATTACAAACTATAGCCAGGCTTGGTGGCACATACCATTAATCCTAGCACTGGGAAGGCAGAGGCAAGAGGATCTCTATGAGTTCCAGGGCATCCTGGTCTATATAGTCAGCTTCAGGAAAGCCAGGGTTACATAGAGAGACGCTGTCTCAAAAAACAAAACATATATATATATATATATATATATATATATATATATATATATATATATACACACACACACACAATTTTATATCATGTATATATTATAATGTATAAATGTATTAATATATTTTTATGTTTATTATATATAAATCTGCTGTACATTTTTATATTTGAGACAAGAATCTGGCTTTGCAGCCTGGACTGGCCTTGAGTTTACAGCAGTCTTTCTGCCTCGGCCTCTGAAGTGCTGGGATTACAGTGTGTGCTCCCTTGTCAGACGCTGGCTTCATGTATCATTTAACTAGAAGCCACCTCTGTGCTCATGTCTGCCTCCGCATTCAGTTTGTTCTCATCCATCTTCTCACACCGGCACATAGTTTCAAAGGGAGGAGCAGATCCACCACCTTTCCCATTCACTGGAAATGTTTCCTTTAACACTAAACTAGAACATAATAAAAAGAGTGGCTTGAGGGTCAGTGCAGATCTTTCAAATGATGTTTCGTTATACAGTTTTAAAAATTGCGTTTGTTCATACCACCATCTGAAATATATTGGACTTAATTTTCACTTGAAAGCTTCAGTTTTATTCTGTACAACAAATATGTCAATTGTTTTGCTTGAAATGGCAGCTTATTTTGTTTATTTTGGAGAAAAATTCTACCAAATGCCTACTATTGGTTTTTTAAGTGAAAATTCCATGAAAAATGTGTCTAGTTCAGCTTTCAGCTCATAATACATAGGTATTTTCCCTGAGATACAGTGTTCATCTGCAGAAGTGCTTTATGCATTTATCCCCATGTTTGAATATGTTTTGTCATGCAATGTTAAGATGTATTCACAAGGGTCAAGAATTCTGATGAAATTTGCCTTAAAAGACAACAACCAAAACCAGTGTAGCAGTGGAGGACTCCTGATGCGTGTTGGTTTTTCTGCCCTGGAGGTCATGCCGACAGTTTGACTTACTCTTTTTTCTGCAGCTTAGGTGCATATCAGCAGAGAAGAAAGCAGGGACCTTCCTTTTCACTCTTCGGGATGAGTTTGAATTGCATACTCCTTTACAGGGTCTTGAATGTTGTTAAGAGTGTACAGATCACACTGTGACAACTGATATGATAGACCTTCAAAGGGTGATTGGATTTCAGGCATGGGAAAGGCCAATTGGGAAAGTTTCACTGAGGAATTGGTGTTTAAATTCAACCAACCAACCAAAGGGAATGACAAAGTGTAATTAAACTTGTTAGTTCATCCAGGGCCTGTAGGACTAGTGTATTCATAAAATGTTAACAATCAAGGGGGTGCGAAAGGAGTACAAGAAATTGCTAGGTCACTTGAGCCTTTTAAAATCCATTTTAGGGACAGGCAGAGGACTTAGTGGTAGTGTTTGTTGCACAGGCATGAAGAATTGAGTTCTGATCCCTAGCATTCCTATAAAATCAGTGTGGTGGTGTGCCTCTGAAACCCTAGGGCGTGGAGTTGGGAGGGTCGGTGGTACAGAGACAGCTGAAACAGTGAGCTCTAGTTTCTGCTGGAGACCTTGTCTCAAATATAAAGTGGAGCGCTACTGTGGAAGACACCTGTTGTCAAACTCTGATTTCTGCATGTGTCCCCATTCTGCATCTATGCCTCTAAACACCCCCACCCCAACCATACACATACACTAGGGGGGAAAACAGCCCACAAACTCCCACTTTTTAAGGGTTTTACTTGACTTCATAACCATGAAAAGCCGGGAAAGAGTTTTGTTTGTTTGCTTTTGTTTTTTGAGACAGGGTTTGTCTGTTGTAGCCCTGGCTGTCCTGTAGACCAGGCTTGCCTCAAAGTCAGAGATACCTGCATTCTTCTGCTTCCGAGTGCTGGGATTAAAGGTGTGCACCACCACTGCCCAGCTCAGAGAGGGCTTTAATCCCAGCCCTTGGGAGGCCGAGGCAGGCGGATCTCTGTGAGTTCCAGGCCAGCCTGGTCTACAGCGTGAGATCCAGAACAGCTAGGACTACACAGAGAAACCCTGTCTTGAAAAACCAAGGGGGAAAAAAAGGGCAAGAGTAAGCAAAATGATCAGATTTGTGTTTCAAAAGATTATTTTGGGCTGTCAGAAAATGTAAAAAATGGGACATTTCATTAAATTACTTTTCATATTGGCTGCTAACAAAACTAACAACTAAAATCTGAAATTTAACAGGCAGTTAGGCAGAAATTTGAATTTAATTTATATTTTTCAAAAAACTTTGCAGGACAAAAAGTAAAAGACTAATGACAGTTTTAGTCTTTAGTTAAAATATTTTTCCTCCCTGTGAAACATCTTTAAAAAATTACATTCCGCCGGGCGGTGGTGGCGCACGCCTTTAATCCCAGCACTCGGGAGGCAGAGCCAGGCGGATCTCTGTGAGTTCGAGGCCAGTCTGGGCTACCAAGTGAGCTCCAGGAAAGGCGCAAAGCTACGCAGAGAAACCCTGTCTCGAAAAACCAAAAAAAAAAAAAAAAATTACATTCCATTAGTTGGAATAGGTAGTTGAAAAAATATGAGAGCAAGTGCTCATATACCATATTCATTATAGTAATTTCACAGAGGTGAATTCTCAGGCGCTGTAGTGTGTGGACTATATTTTAGGAAAATGTGAGCCTCTACCATCACTCTGCTATTTAGTACTAAGAGTTTCTTTTTCTGATCTAGTAATAGCCAGAATACTAATACTGAGGTTATTTCTTTAAAGGCAAAACAACTTGCAGTTAATTAAAGGAAAGGGACATAGGCTTGCTGACTTATTTCCCTCCAAACTATTGCAGTGGCTGTGCTGTTTATGGGTCTAGCAAAGAAAGGAGGAGGAAACACATGAAATTCAATGTGCCTTGTTAATTTTCTTGTGTTAGCACTTTAGCTAACACAGAAGCCTATTTTGAGGTCACTATTTCCTTAATATGCCCCCTTAACTGTTGCAGTAATGTCTACCCTTCTGTGTTTCACGTGTGTCAGTTTTAAGGATTTTTGTACTGATGGCTCAGTTTTTTCCCTTGTTTCTTTCTTGTAAATCAGTTTTAGAACTGCACTAGGTTGATTGTGGGTAAGTTTTTACCAAACTAGAAAGAATGTATTGGGAAAACATCTGGCTAATTCCGGTTGGTAGGGACTCTTTTGTATAGGCTGGCTTGACAACAGGTGAGCAAAGAAAGCATCCAGGCCTCCGCTGAAGGCGTTGGACTCCCGAAGACCACCACTGTACTGGAGCAGCACTCACTGTGATCTAGACCACCACTGTACTGGAGCAGCGCTCACTGTGACCTAGACCACCACTGTACTGGAGCAGCGCTCACTGTGACCTAGACCACCACTGTACTGGAGCAGAGCTCACTGTGACCTAGACCACCACTGTACTGGAGCAGCGCTCACTGTGACCTAGACCACCACTGTACTGGAGCAGAGCTCACTGTGACCTAGACCACCACTGTACTGGAGCAGCGCTCACTGTGATCTAGACCACCACTGTACTGGAGCAGCGCTCACTGTGACCTAGACCACCACTGTACTGGAGCAGCGCTCACTGTGACCTAGACCACCACTGTACTGGAGCAGCGCTCACTGTGACCTAGACCACCACTGTACTGGAACAGCACTCACTGTGACCTAGACCACCACTGTACTGGAGCAGCGCTCACTGTGATCTAGACCACCACTGTACTGGAGCAGCGCTCACTGTGACCTAGACCACCACTGTACTGGAGCAGCGCTCACTGTGACCTAGACCACCACTGTACTGGAGCAGCGCTCACTGTGATTTAGACCACCACTGTACTGGAGCAGCGCTCACTGTGACCTAGACCACCACTGTACTGGAGCAGCGCTCACTGTGACCTAGACCACCACTGTACTGGAGCAGCGTTCACTGTGACCTAGTAGATTAATATATGCCTTCAGATTGACGTGTGGTCGCTGCTGTTGTCAAGATAGGACTTTACTTTGTAGCCCTGGCTGTCCTGGAACTCAATGTGGAGATCAGGCTGGCCTGATATGCTTGCCTTGCTTCCTGAGTGCTGAGATTTAAAGGTGTGTGCCACCACACCTGACATTTTAAAAGTATCATTTATATTTTAACTATATACCTCAGAGTTTCCCCAAAGCTTTTTTTCTCATAGAAACAGATTCTTCAACCAGAGCCACACGCTTTTGTATTGAGTTTTCCCTTTCCTTCCCTGCCTAATCCGCTCCTTCTCTTCCTTTTTCTTTTGTAAGTGGAGTCTTACTATGTTGCCTTCTGCTCTTGAGCTCAACTGATAATCAACCTTCTGGGTATGTAGACTACAGACATGCTCTGCTGTGCCTGGAAAAGTGTCATTGATTCTTAGTTCCAGGCATTAATCAAGTGACTTAAACATTCCCAAGGTTACCATTTTATACATATTTCACATTAGACATTAATCAAAGAATTAATTAATATTTATATACTGCTGTAATAGAGCAAAATGGTATCTTTTGGTTTTGTTCATTTAATAATCTGAATTAGACCCTTCTCCATGTTGCTGATGATACATGTGATGATACAAATGTGGATTGCGCAGGGCAGCGGTGGCACACACCTTTAATCCCAGCTCTTGGGAGGCAGAGCCAGGAAGATCTCTGTGAGTTCGAGCCCAGACTGGTCTACAGAGTGAGATCCAGGACAGGCACCAAGATTACATAGAGAAACCCTGTCTCGAAAAACAGACAAACAAACAAAACAAAAAACAAATATGGATTGTAGTGCTAAGAAAATGGAGAAGAGGGGCTGGAAAGATGGCTGCTCTTCCAGAGGTCCTGAGGTCAATTCCCGGCACCATACAGTGTCCACAACCATCTATAATGGGATCCTGTGCCCTCTGCGGGTGTATAGACAGACATGTAGACATAGCACTCATATACATAAAATACATAAATAAAATCTATAAAAAGAGATGTAGAAGAGAAAGGGTAGAAGAAAAGATTATTTCTGACCCACATTAGCCTAAGGATAAAATAGTTTCCTGTGTTGTGTGATCTCATCCAATTTGGGGACTCTAAGAATAACAATCCAAAACTTCCTTATCCCTTCCTTCCCCAACCTAGAGGGACATGTCTTCAAAAAAGAAAAAAAAGTAAAAGAAAAGAAAGAAAATTAATTTTCTTACCTTAGTAATAGATTTTGGTTGGTTGGTTGGTTGGTTGGTTGGTTCATTGGTTCATTCACTCATTCTTTCTTTCTTTCTTTCTTTCTTTCATTCATTCATTCATTCATTCATTCATTCATTCATTCGTGGACATCATCTCATCTTGCATACCAGGCCTGCCTATGCTTTGCCTCCTGTGTGCTAGGATTAGAGATAGGGTCTGATCTTTGTAGACCATGCTAGCTTTGAATTCTTGATCATCCTAGGTCCGTAAGTGTTGGGATGTAGGTGAGTGCTGTCACCCTTGGTGCAGTAATAGACTTTTGTCAGAGTGTATTGCTACAGCACACAGTCCTTGTCCTCCAAGCATCTGACGGTGGAAGAACTAGGTCATTGTTTTCTGAGTACTTAAGCCCATTACCAGTCTCTTTTTTTTTGCACAGTTTTGCATTCATAACTTATGTTTGTATAATGTATGGTAAGATTGGTTTATTTGAATTTTAGAAAACAGAAAATGCATAGTTTGAGAATTCAGATTGTAGGACAAATTTGGATGTTTGATATGAAATAATAGTAAGCTAATTTTACTTTTGATGCTGAGACAAAAGGATTGTAAAGATTATAGCCAGCTAGTATTAGCCCAGTTATTTTCTTTAGTGTACAGTGCAGATAATGCATTATGAAGTTTCTTTGTATTTGAGGATGACTTGTGTGTTTGAATGAGAATAGAGAAAGTTGATTATATAGAATTCTTTTCAACAAGATGTTCTATTTCTTTGTTACCATAAAAATAATTTCCAACCCGGCGGTGGTGGCACACATCTTTAATCCTACCTAGCACTTGGGAGACAAGTGAATTCTGTGAATTCGAGGCTAGCCTGGTCTACATAGTGAGGCAAGCCAGGATAGGCTCCAAAGCTACATAGAGAAATCCTGTTTCGACCCCCCCCCCAAAAAAAAACAACCCAGTGATGTTGAAATAGGGTTGTCAGAATGCTGCTTTGTAATGCTGTTTGACATAGATATTTAGAAATTTGTACCAGTATTTAGTTTTATTAAAAATTTAGAATTTTTAGCCGGGCAGTGGTAATGCATGTCTTTAATCCTAGCACTCAGGAGGCAGAGGCAGGTGGATCTCTGTGAGTTCCAGGCCAGCCTGGGATACAGAGTGAGTTCCAGGAAAGGCTACAAAGCTACACAGAGAAACCCTGTCTCAAAAAAAAATTTAGAATTTTTAAATTTTCATAGCTGAAATATTTAAACTGATAGTCTTCTTTGAAATGTGTCTAGTTATACATGTAGAAATGATTTATGTATAGCATGTTTATTATAAAAATTGTAGCTGGTATTTCCAATTATTGGACATAAATGCAGATGAAAACCGAGGAGCAAACCATCTAGCTCTGTTGTGGAATTCCAAGGACTGTGTGCTTTAGCTTGCAGAAATCTTATTTCCTCACAGGTCTGGAAGGGTGGAGCCGGCCAGTGGCAGTGGCCTGGAAAGCTGGAGCCCTTTGTCATGGCTTGCTTTGAGGCTCTTTGGTTGCTAGGCCTCCCACTGCATGACGGTTAGGCATGTCCTTGGAGTCATGTGTCATGGTTGTGTCCCGTGTGCCTCCCACCCCCACTCCAGGATCTTGTTCTGTAATCCTGGCTGGCTAGAACTTGCTATGTAGCCCAGGTTGATTTTGAACTTGCAGCAGTCCTTGCCTCAGGGTTCCCAAATTCTGGGATTATATGGGACACTGCTCCTGGCTATGAAGTCTTTCTGTATAAGTCCATCAGTCACATGATAAGGGCCTCATTCTAACTTCACTAGCTCTTGAAAAATTTATCTCCAAATTGGCAGTCAGATATGGGAAGTTGGAGCTTCAGTATATGAATTTTAGTGAGACCATAGTTTAGCTTGTCTGTTGACAGAATGTGGTAAAAGTAGATAGTCAGCATGGAAAAACAAGTACAATTTAAAGTGACTTTTCCTTTTCTTTGATAAGATGTGTGTAGAAGTACATTTGTTCTGTGTTTCTGTTGTGTACCTCCCAGCCGGAGAATTTTCATCCTCGGGCCTTCCCACCATGTGCCCCTGTCTCGGTGTGCGCTCTCCAGTGTGGATGTATATAGGACTCCTCTGTATGACCTGCGTATTGACCAAAAGAGTAAGTACACAGAGATCATGCAGTTTTCACATGGCCAGAGCTCATTGAATAAGGATTGCAGTTTAATTTAAAAACATTGAAAGACACAAATATCATAAATAATATCTCAATTAAATGTTTTTGGTTGTAACTAATCTGTATAAGTCAGACACAAAAAAGTAGTATTTTCCTCAAAACAATAAAAACGTGTTAAAGGCACTTGGCCCCATACCATAGTGGTTACATTTATATTTAGAGAAATACTTTTTTTGTATTGCGCTGTAAAGCAAGAAATTAGTATACATGACAACCTGATAAAAGACTTGGCAGGTTTACTATATTTTTATGTGTATCACTTTTTTTCACTTTAAATGATGGTGATAATACTTTCATTTCCTCTCATTGTTTTTTATGGGAAAATTATTCTATAGGTTTTGAGGCACTGAAAGGTGGTACAGAAACTTTAAATATATTTTGTTTTAACGTGTTATTTTGTGTGTGTATACGTATGTATGCATGCATATGGGCTTACATATTTATAGGCGTGTGCGTGTGTCTGTGTTATGTAAAGGTACATGTGTGTGCTATGTGGAGGCCTGAGACTAACGTCAGGACTCTTCCTTGAGCATTCCACCTGATATACCGAGGCAGTGTCTTTGACTGAGTTCAGAACTTGGTATTTTGGCTTGCCTGGCTTGCCATATATATATATATATAAAATCTGGGGATCTCCTTCTGCCTCTGTGCACTGAGGTTACAGATGGAACACCACACCTGCCCAACTTTTTACATGGATTCTCAGGTCCCAACTCCAGTTGTCAAGCTTTTCTGGTAAGCATTTTACCTGCTAAGACGTCTGTCCAGGTCCCATGTCTGTTTTGATTTTCTTTCTAGAGGGAAAACAATTTGTGTGTGTGTGTGTGTGTGTGTGTGTGTGTGTGTGTGTGTGTGTGTGTGTGTTCGTTCGTTCTCCTGTGAGTGAGTGTGTGACATTTGTGTTTGGGTACTGTATGTTCCTTTTTCTGTGCTGTCTACTTTTTTCTTTGGAGACAGTGTCTCTGCTGGCCTAGTACTCACCTAGAAGGTTAGGCTGGCTGGCCAAGGAGCCCTGTCTTCACCTTCCATGGAAACATAAGCGTGCACCACCATGCCGGGTATTTTTGTATTATTCTAGGAATCCAATTCAGGGTGAGCAGTCGTCTTCCCAGTCCCCAGATGTCATCTTTTATTCACTTGTTTCTTATACAATGTATGTCATGTAAAAAACAAAACGAAACAGTATACAGAGTAGAACAATTAATATTGCTGTATTCATTAACCACAGTTTACACTGAATTTTCCTTCTTTCTGCATCATAACCACTTTTTATGAAGTTGGGAGTGTATCCCTCAGTTCATTATATTATATTTTAAGTATATAAGGGATGCTATTTATTGTTTTGTTAAAGTTCATAGCAATTTACATTAAATAAAAGCATCGGTAAAAGATGGTTAGCTCACTTAGGCCTTATTTAGGCTTTGGTTTTTATAATTTGAGGTTGTCTCATAGAATATTAGCAGTGTTATTTGAATAGATCTTATTAATCAAAATAGAATATTGCCTTCCTGATTGAGATGACTTAAGGGACACACTGCTTTTTTCTTATTTTTAGATTTATTTATTTGATTTAATGGGTATGAGTGTTTTGTTCACATACATATCTGTGCACTGTGTGCCTGCCTGGTAGCTGAGGAGGTCAGAAGAGGGCTTTGGATTCCTTGGAACTGGAGCTGTAGATGGTTGTGAGCTACTGTGTAGGCTCTGGGAATCGAACCCTGGTTCTCTGCCAGAACAAGTGCTTTAACTACTGAGCCAGCTCCCAGCCCCATCTCTCCAGCCCACCTGCCCTTTACTTTTAAAAACCTTATTTGGTACAAAGCAAAGAAATGGATAATTTTTAAAAAGGTATTTTGTAGAAATGAGGTCTTAACTACCATTTTTTGCCTTTGTTTTTTTTCTTTCTCCTCTGTTCCTCTTTCCCTCCTCCCGCTTCTCCCTTCTTTCTCGTTCATTCCTTCCTTCCCCCCTCCTTCCTTCTCTCCCTCCTTCTCTTCATCCCTTCCTTCTCCCCTTCTCTTCTTTTTCTTACTTTTTTTTTTGCTAAGGATTTTGCTAAGTAAACTCAACCAGACCTCTGTAGCTCAGGCTGCTCTTGAATTCATGAGCCTCCTGCTTTAGCCCGAGGTTGTTGGTGTGTGTTGCAGACCTGACTCTAAGTTACTTTTCCATTGTGTTTGGCATACTAAATTTCATGTCTTGCTTTACAGTCTTCAGGTTTAAGTATAGTTCATCAGAAATATCCAGATAGCTAGATTATTTTAAGTTGTCATAATACTGTGGTGGATTTATGATTTCTGCCATAAGTTAAAATTTGAAATTTGGAAAAAATTTGGAAGTGAGAATTTTATGATGTTGATATGGTGGAAACATGAAGTGAAATAATAAAACTACACAATTTATTATAAAAAACAAAGCAAACATAAAAAACTATATTGTTAATATATGTAAATAGATGGTGATTTTTCTCTGTTATAGTAGAAATTCTAGTGAACTGTTTTGGCTAGAACATTTAGATTAAAATCCAAAGAATAGCCTAGACCCAGAGTTTATTTTAGAATTATTAAAAGGAACTGATGAAGAATGTACTATGTTTCTATCCAAATGGTAAGTCTTTACATGCATTATTTTATGTAATAAAATTAGCCATGTGTCTTTCACTTATAGTAAAAAATGGGGTATATGGTGTTTTTGTTTCTTGCCATAGCTTATAGTTTTGTGTTGCTGAGTGGAAGCTCATAAAATAAATGTATGCATTAATATTTGTTTTAATATATTTTGAAATTTCTTTAGTTTATGGAGAGCTATGGAAGACAGGAATGTTTGAACGCATGTCTCTGCAGACAGATGAAGATGAACACAGTATTGAAATGCATTTGCCTTATACAGCTAAAGCCATGGAAAGGTATATGATTAATATAAGAACTCCTAGAGAAGTCACAGAGTTTAATGTCTTGGAATTATTTTAGCTTAGGATAATTTTTTAAAGCAAGGAAATTAAAAATTTCTTAATTAAAATGAAATAAAATTGGAGATTGCAGTGTCTTTATAACGACTAAAGTTGATTTTTAACTAGTCTATTAAGGTTGAACATATGAATTAATCTGATTATTTTTTTTAAAGTGGAAATTAAGACAACAACCCCTACGTGTGTTTGGGTTGATGTATCTTGGTTTGCTTGGTAGCCAACTGACATTTCAGTATCTTAGAATAATCATTATTTTTAGTACAGTGCTGTAGTTGTAAAACTTTAAATTTAGAAATAGCTTTGAAAGTCACTCTTTTCAGAATTTTGTAAAGGTACATGAGATTCTTACACTTAACTGAGGATGATGATGATGTGTAGTACCTGCTAAAGGTCTTCCTATCGTAAGGTGCCCCTGGATGATAAGTAATAGGAGGAAAGGGCAGGATCTGTTTTGCTCTCTACCATATATATGCTTTAGTGCCCACTTTTTTGCCCAACACATAGTAATTGATTTGTTTGGTAAAATGAAGCATAAACTGTTTCTAGAATTTTCTGTTTTCAGTGCCACATTTGTTTTTAACTGTTTAGCTGGGTCGTTTGGGCTCCTTTACTTTTCCTTAAGAAATGGACTTTCAGGGCTGGCATGGTGCAAGCCTGTAATCCTAGCATTTGTAAGGCTTGAGGAAGGAGGATCATTGTTTGAGGCCTGTGTGGGCAGTAGAGTAAGAAGACCCTGCTAGCCACAAAAAGTGGGGGAAAAAGTTAAAAACAATTCCAAACCAGAAGATTGCAAAAGGACAAAAACAGACAAAGGGGTGGTGGTGGTGGTGGTGGTGGTGTCCTGTTTTGTGCCTGAGTTTTCATTCACCGTGTATTGGTTTGAAAGCCTAGAGGCCTAACTCAGTGTTTTAGTTCAGACTGATCAAGTACTTTATAGGTTTTTTGTATATCAAATAAGAGCTGTATTCTATTAAGAAAAAATTGCCACCTGAGATTCTTTTGAGACTGCTTTTCTCTCCTTTGGACCCTAAGGTACGGTTGACAGGGAAGCTCTTTAGCCTGCAGGGCTGTGCAAGCCTGTGTTCCTAAGTTCTGAAGAAGGGAGCTCAGAGCTGCGCTTCATGTCACTGCCAGTTCTCTGATTTAGTCTTTGTCCCCATACTGGCTTTTATCTTTATCCTTTCCCCTCCTCCCTCCTCCCTCCCTCCCTCCTTCCCTCTCTCCCTCTCTCCCTCCATCCCTCCCTCCTGTCCGCCTCCCCTCCCTTCCCTCTTTTCCCTTCTTCCTCTTCTCCCCAGTTTTCCTTATTTTCTGTGTATATGTGGTGAGTGCATGTGAGTGTGCAAGTGTGTATACCATGTGTGCACACGAGGAGGTCAGGGAGGATATTAAATGTATTTCTTCTCTGCATCTAGTTATTAGTTCCTTAAGGCAGGTTTTCTCACTGAATTGAAAGCTCATCATTTTGGCTAGGGAGGCTTGCCTGTTTCTGTCCCCTAATACATGCTAGGGTTACAAGTACATGAAGCCTGACTTTTTTACTTAGGTGCTGGGGATTCAGACTCAGGCTTTCATGCTTGCCCAGTGAGTACTTTTGCCCCCTGAACCATCTCTTGAGGCCCCCACGATGGTTTCTGTGATAGTCTTCTGCCATCTGAAGAAGCTGGTGACGAGTTCTTTGCCAATCCAGAAATCCTTTATTATGAATTTTAACAGGTTACCAAGCTCATGATTTCCCCTTACACCTTCTGGTATGTGTGTATTAAAAAAAAAAAAAAAAAGCTACTAACACTTTGATTATTTTGGTGGGAAACCTGCCGATCCACAGATTCATTCAGTGCATTTTACTCTTCTAGGTTACTTGATGTGACAGTTAGGGATCGCTCTCCAGTGTGTAGTGTACGTTACACTTGTGGCTTCCTGTGGCAGGGGTTACACTGCTCCTTCAGTTTCCACAGTCACCGTGTTCTTTCAGCTTCGCTTTACTCTGTGTGCCAAAGGCCTGTGTGAGGTGTTTAGGTTCCTTACACTAAACTCCACCTCCAGCTGGAGGTTGTTTTCCTCCACGTCTGGTATGCACAGTGAGCCATGCTCTCATGTCTTCTTACTATTTTTGAGTTAGTTTGGTCAGAGGTTGTGGTGATGACTTGTCTGCTCCATTTGCAGCTGAGGCAGCGTGGTGTGGGCTGCAGGCTGCAGAATGCCTCTCGTCTTGGAGCTGTGGTGCTGAGTGCCTTCTGAGGTTTTGCAGCTCTCCTCTTGGTCTTCATCTCCTTCCACTTGCCATTACCCTGCAGGGGTTCTCTCTCCCTGGGGCCTCCTCCTTCACGCTAGTCTGGACCACTTGCAGTTGGCAGGTGAAGGTAGCAGTTGTGTGAACCTGAGATTGATTCCAGGACTTACTAAACCTAGGTCTGGGACTGGCACTGCTTTACTTCCATCATGTTCTACTCCTCAAAGCAGTTGACAAGTCTAAATTCAAGGGAGTCTGATGGGGAAGGACTTTGGACCTGAGGTGGGAGTCATTTTGAATGGTTATTTTTGCAGATGATAAAGCTAACTCTTTGGATGAGAAATCATTCTGTTTTTCTTTTATGGTAGTTCTCTATCTAGTAAGTTTTCTGCTTGGAGCAACTAGTCTAATATATATCTATAGCCTGTGCCCAGTGTAAGCCCTGGTCCAAATAATTTCAGTTATTAAGTTATTGAAAATAGATAGATATATTATCTTAAATATAGAATCATGCTTTTCATATCACGAATTCTATGCATGTTATTTTTCTTGCTCCGCGTGATTACACAAGAGCTAGTAGTATCCAGTTGTGGTAGCAGCATATGCCTGTGATCATAACATTTGGGAGGCTGAGGAGGGACAACCACGATGCTTGTGACTTGTGTTGTTATTTGTCTTTGTTTTGTGAGACAGGGTTACACTCTAGTAGCACAGAATGGTCCTCTTCCTCAGCCTCTTGTTGGGATTGTAGGTGTGAGCCACCACACCTGGTTTACTTTTTAAATCAGTCTTTTAAAGATTTACTTATTTTTATTTATGTGCATTGGTGTTTTGCCTGCATGTATACCTGTATAAAGATGTCAGATCGCCTGGAACTGGCGTTATAGACCCTTGTGAGCTGTCATGTAGGTGCTGGGAATTGAACCCGGGTCCTCTGGAAGAGCAGCCAGTGATCTCAACAGCTGAGCCATCTCTTCAGTCCCTAAATCATTTTTTTAAACATTTAACTTAACTCTGCTCCCCATTACTATTACAAACATTATATAATTTTTTGAAAAGTGACTAATATATTTATAATTCTATTTTACTTTATTTTTTCTGTTATTTGTAATTCTATTGTGTGTATACACACACACACACACACACACACACACACACACACACACACACACACACACACACACAAAGACAAAGTTTCTTTGCATAACCTTGGCTCTCCGGGATCATGCTCTGTAGACCAGGCTGGCCTCGAACTCACAGAGATCCCCCTGCCTCTGCCTCCTAAGTGCTAGAATTAAAGGCACGTGTCACCATCATCCAACTTCTGTTATCTTGTTTATTTTATTTCATTTTTGGATTTTTGAGATAGGGTTTCTATGTAACAGCCCTGGCTGTCCTGGAACTCACTCTAGATCTGGCTGGTCTTGAACTCACAGAGATCCACCTCCCTCTGCTGGGATTAAAGGTGTGCGCCACCACCACCTGGCTAACTTCTATTATCTTAAATGTAAAAACTGATGATTTTGTTTATTTTGCATTTTTAAAGTGTGTGTCTATACACATGTTGTGCAGGTATTTGTATGTGGTATGGAGGCTGGATGCTGATGTCTCTCTTGATTGCTCTTCATCTTACTTTTTGGGACACGGTTTCTCTCTGAACTCAGAATTCACTTCATGACTAGATTGGCTGGCCAGTGATTTCCAGGATTTTCTCCTCTTTGTCTCCCAAGAACCAAGGTCACAGATGTGTGTCACATGTCTAGCTTTTTACTTGGGTGCTGGGTATAAAACTCAAGCCTGTGCTTTGTATCAAGTACTTCACTGATCAGAATCTCTGCAGCCCTTCCTGGAACCTCTTAGAAACATTGGATGTCTGCGCTGCAGAGTAATAGGAGAATGCCTGCCTAGTATGCTCAAGTCCCTGGGCTCCACCCTACACTGACTGGAAAAAAGACTATAAAGAAAAAAAATGTAAAATGACTCATCCTATTGCTCATCTTATTCCTCTGATACTTAAAAAATAAAGACATGATTTCAGATTGTAAATCGAATCATGAAGGATAAAATGAACAGTGGAAGTCTCTCTGGTCCCATTTAACATATTTATCATGAGTAAAAATGGTTAAGAATACACTAATGTGCATATAAGTTTGTATACACAGAATTTTTTTTTTTTTTTTTTTTTTTTTTGGAGACAGGGTTTCTCTCTGTAGCCCTGGCTGTCCTGGGACTTACTCTATAGACCAGACTGGCCATGAACTCAAGAGATCTGCTTGTCTCTGCCTCTGAAGTGCTGGGATTAAAGGCCTATGTGACCATTCTTGGCCCATCTTGTAGTTTAATGTTGCTTGGACACACACACACACACACACACACACACACACACACACACACTATTTATTCATTTAGAATTTATCAAGGCAGGGTTTCTCTGTGTAGCCCTGGCTGTCCTGGGACTCAGAATCAGCTTTCCTCTGCCTCCCAAACGCTAGGATTAAACATATATATGACCATCTCCTAGCCAGCAGTTTTTAATGCTTATAAACCTACATGTTTTGTTCCATTTTCCCATTGTTTTATAGTTAATTCATAATAAACTTTATTATCAAATACAACTAATTGATTTTGAGGAATTAGGATATGTAAGAATTATATCTTGTAAAAATGAAATTGAGATTATTATGAAATCATAATTCCTGTTAGGGGAGTTGTTGTTGTTTGGAGTTTATAGTTTGATCACCTCTTTTTTATATTTATTACTTTTTTTCTTTATTTGGTTTTTTTTTTTTTTTTTTTGACAGGGTTTCTCTGTGTAACAGTTCTGGCTGTCCTGGAACTCACTTTGTAGACCAGGCTGGCCTCGAACTCACAGAGATCCACCTGCCTCTGCCTCCCTCTTTATTTGGTTTTTATACCTTAAAGTTTTTAATTTAAAAAATGTGCAGAAGTAGTAAGAAAAATAGCATTGAAAGTGTTTGATTGAAAAAAGTATTTTGAGTCTGGAGGATTGGCTTACAGTTAAGAGCGCTTGTTGCTCTTATGGAGGACCTGGGTTCATCTCCCAGCACCCATATGGCCTTAAACAACTGTCTATGACTGCAGTGTTTGGAGATCTAACTTCCTGTTCTGGCTTCCTTGGGCACTGCATGTTCAAGGTGCACAGACATTCATGCAGGCAGAATGCTCATCATGCACATAAAATAAGAGTAAATACATCTTAAAAAAATAACCACCAAAAAACCAAACAGTCAACTATTGGTAGCTGGGCATGGGGTGGTGTGTGCCTGAAATCCTAGTATTGGAAGACAGAGACGGGGAAAGTGAACTTGTATGACACAGCAACACTTGTCTCCAAACAAAATTAACACACACAAGTCACCAACTGTTCAGATTCCTTACAGCTTGTGTTAGTTTTGTTACTGCCATTGTTTTAGAAATGGAACACTTGGGAGTGTCTTTGTAACTCTCTTTAATCTTCTGCTTTGATTGGTTCTTTCCAATCTTAAAAGTTCATCATGGCTGGGATTGATAACTTTTTGGAGATTCTTATAAAACACCCTTATTTTTGCATGGTCGATTTAAATAGTGAAGGCTGTTATTTATGGTTATTGTGTATAATGTTATAAACATTTCTTGTACAAGTCTGTGTGTCAACATATATTGTTTTGTAAGTAGGAAGCCACACCCAGATACTAGTATATTGTATTGTCTTTGCCCACTGTCCTTCTGTAATAATATTGGATATTTTTAGTCTGAATATTGTATGGCCCAGAAAACCTAAGTGTTTTATGGTCCCTTTAAAAAGATGTTTGCAGTAGGGCAGTGGTGGCCCACACCTTTAGTACCAGCATTCAAGAGGCAGAGGCAGGCGGATCTCTATGAGTTGGAGGCCAGCCTGGTCTACAGAATGAGTTCCAGGACAGCCAGGGCTACACAGAGAAACCCTGTCTCTCCAAAAACCAAAAATAAAATAAAATAAAAAAGAAAAAAAGATGTTCCCTGATCCCATTGGTCTAGATGAGTTACAGCTTTACCTCTTAAAATCCTTGGACATAGTTTGAATTAATTGTGACTGGTATGAGGCGAAAGTTGTAAGTTTATTTTGGTGGGGAGCCTCGTCTTTAGTTGGAGTAGGTGAGGATCAGATTTGTTTGGTTAGTGTTTTCCATGAGATTTAGAGGACATTTTCAGCAACTATTCTCTCTTTCTTTCCTCTGTTTGGGTTTGATGCTAGTTTGCATGCTTCATATTGTCTTAAATTCCCCAATTCTCTTTATATTTCCTCACTGTTTTTCTGTGGTTCAGATTGGCTAATGATTTAAATTAAGCTTTGTCTTTGCCTGTCCCCTCAGTTGAAGGCAGGATCTTCTCTGTGGTCTGGGCTGGTTGCTATCCTCTTCTCTTAGCCTCCTCAGTATGGCTGCACTGCTGTACCTGGCCTCGAGCCCACTGCTGATCGCAAACATTCACCCTTATTAAAAGGTTAATTCTGTTCTCTGATCCAATAGGTAAATGTTTTCATTTAGTTGTACTTTTCAGTGATCCATTTTTTTTTTTTTTTTTGGTTTTTTTTTTTCAAGACAGGGTTCCTCTGTGTAGCTTTGTGCCTTTCCTGGAACTCACTTGGTAGCCCAGGCTGGCCTCGAACTCACAGAGATCCGCCTGACTCTGCCTCCCGAGTGCTGGGATTAAAGGCGTGCGCCACCACCGCCCGGCTCAGTGATCCATTTTTAAAAAACAGTTTGCATTACTTTGTTGATATTGGTGTATTTCTTGTTGACACACTACACACGCACGCACGTACGCACGCACGCACACATTAAGGTGGTGTTTTAAATAGCTTTCTTTAATTCTTTGATTATATTTCTCAGAACAATTTTGAAATTTACTAAATCTAAGCATTGAGCTGATTTTAACATTTATTGGCTATTATTTTTATAGAGTGTCATAATTTGGTGTTTTTTTTTTTTAACATAGATTATATTTTTTTCTTGAGTGGTACATTTTATGTAGTCTTGTAGTAATTCTGGTTTTATTCATTTTCTCCATGCAGGCTTTATTATTTAGCATTTTGTATGCATTCCAGCTGCAGAATTTGTTTTCCCACTATTATTTCAAGAAATTAGTATTTTTATGTTTTCACTCAGCTTTCAAGGACTTTGCCAGTGATTGTAGTTTAGTATTTAGCAAATGATTGCTTATAGGTTGTATTTAAACATCATGAGCCCAGGATGCTTTCACTGTCTATGCGGAGTGTTGTGTACTTTGGGGAGCATAGTCCAACAAGCTCAGTGTGTTTCTACTTCCCCTTCCTCTTGAGTTGTCTTCTGACTCCTGGGTGAGCCCTCTACAGCTGAGCCAGTCCCCCAGCATTGCAGGCATGGCATGTGTGATTAGCTTCACCTCAAATGTCCTGGTTCTTCTCTCTCATACTCAGAGGCTCTGGAATTTTAGTGACCTTGGCATCTTTTGGGTCAGCCAAAGTTATGTGGAGGATGAAAGTCCCATTCTTTAGGATTTTAGGACAATTTATCAAGTGTGTGGCCCTTCCCTATCTAGGGTCGTCCTATTAAGTTTGTAGCTAATCCGTAGGCTTTGGTGTGCTCCACTGACTTCAGGCTGAGGAACGTGTGAGATTCTCTAGTTTGCACTTAGCAACCTGCAGCTCTGCTGTGGTGGGTCTTCTCTGCCTGTGGCACTGGGCAGGGATGGAGACGGCCTACTGATCTTAACAGGAAGTGGTTATGTGTCATGAAGAGACACGCTGTTTTCCTCCTCTTTAGTTGACTTAAGTGCACAAAAATTGTTGTTTAAAAGCTTTATCCAGTTTTATAATTTTTTCAGTGGGTATATTTGTACTTTACTGGAAAATCAACTTCAGAACTTGGATTTTAAGATTCTTTAAGACCCAAAAGTACTTATTTTTCTTTTTTTATAATTGATTTTTATTTTATGTATATTGGTGTTTTGCCTGCATGTAGGTCTGTGAGATTTTGGAGTTACTGACAGTTGTGAGCTGTCATGTGGGTGCTGGGAATTCAACCTGGTTCCCCTGGAAGAGCAGCCAGTGTTCTTAACTGTTGAGCCGTCTCTCCAGTCCTGGTACTTATTTTTCAAAGTCAAGTGTTCTTTTTTTTCTAATTCATGCTCATGGAGACAGAGAAACAGTAAAATTTTAAAAATGGCAAGAAAGACTGACATGATGAGCCATGATTCACTCCCTTGGTTTTTGTGGTGGACTGGACTTTTTTCTTTGTAGAGATAGATTTATATGCTCGTTGAGATTATTTGAAGGTTTGGGTCTGTGAAGAGTAGATTTGTTGTTTCTGCAGAGCAAGCCATCTGCAGTTGACACTTGATGACTGTGTGCTTCATGTGATAACTTTGATCAGATAGCTTTTCTAGGTGTGATCCTTCTGAAGATAAGGGCAACCATTTCAAGTGCCACAGGAATGGTCTTAAACCCACCTCTGGCTTCCCTTTGCTTCTTATCATTTGCACAACAGCTGCTTCCCTACCATACCATAATTATTTGCAATCTCTTTGATCTTCATGTATTTATTTTTGGAGGTAATTTTCGAGGTTAGAATAATTCATGGCAGTTACCAAAAATTTTTATTAGAAGCCAAAATTCTTTCAATTAATAATTCACCTGATTAAAGAAAAAAGCCTTGTTTGCTCTGTGTAGTTACTTGGCAAACTGGTAAGAATCAGAGAATGAGATGTCCCATGGCAGCTTCCTCTGCCAGCTTCTTCTTTTTTTCCTTACACCGTAGATGCAGATTCTGCCCAAGAAGCCCCTGCATTGCAGAGGGACTGGAGGTCTGTATGGTCTGTTTATTTCGCAGTTGACAAGGGTAAGGGGGCTGCTGTGGGGGAGGTGTTGGGGGCCCTGCAGTAGTGGCATACAGCTTAGCCAACATTTATTTTGTGATTGCTTAAACTTAGTGTTAAAAACAAAACAAACCCTTTTATGAAGTCTGTTTGTCCTATGTCAGGTTATTAACATTAAAAATAGTTATTAAATGCTGAATTTAAAAGTCCTATTCAAAACAAGTTTAGACAAACATAATTCATGCTTCTAAAACTCTTAGGACCATTGATACATAAATACTGAATATATATATATATGTATATATATATATATATACTATTAAAATTCCATTATAGTGAACAATTTTAAATATTTTGTAAAATGCAGTAAATTATAGTTACTTAAAATCATAGTCGCTTAAATCATGGTTATTAATCTGTTTTGTTTTTTTCCATAAATTTGTCAGTCAAAAGTAACTGGATATACCATAAATGATGTGGGTGGGTGCGTGTGTCTTTTGGGGGGGTGTATTAGAAATGAATATATCCTTTAATTCTTTTGTTACTCTTGACATCAGTGAAATTTGAGTTGTATTGAGGCTGGCATGTATTTGACTGTTGGGGTTAGCAGTCGATGAATCTCACAGGAGCCAAGTTCAAGTTATGTAGGTCGTGCTTTGCAGGCTTATAGAATAGGTGCCAGAAATGGTGTATATTTACAAGATCAAATTGAAGTAGATGAGGAAGGCTTTCATGCTCTGAAAATGGTAGGACTGGGTAGGTGATCATAGCTTTCATGAATAGTTGGGGATGGTCTGATGGACTTACTTTGGAACATATTTTATACCTGGAAGTATAATAGCTTTGTTTACTTAAAGCAATGCACGTTTTTGGTAACTTAAAGAGATACTTTTAGTATTTTGTACTTGTTTTAAAATCAGCTTCCTTCAAAATTTCTTTTGTAGAGTTTTAGAATTCAACAATCAAATATGTCTGTTATCATTATCACTGTTAATAAATGTTCCACTTTTTAATGCCAACACATTGGAAAAATATTTTTAACTTTAAACAGCTTAAATGACTTTTATTTTTATTTTTATTTTTTCTGTTTTCTTTAAGCCATAAAGATGAGTTTACCATTATTCCTGTACTGGTTGGAGCTCTGAGTGAGTCAAAAGAACAGGAATTCGGAAAACTCTTCAGTAAATATCTAGCGGATCCTAGTAATCTCTTTGTGGTCTCCTCTGATTTCTGCCACTGGGGTAAGTCCTAGATTTTAACATACGCTAGATGCTGTGTATTTGTGCTTAAAGGGTTCTTTCCAGTCCAAGCTCTGATTCTCAATTCTTTATCACTTTTTGCAAAGTTGTATTTGTAGCAGCCATGTTTAAAAGTGAATAAAACAGCCTTTTGGTCATTTAACAAGGATGAGCAGAGGATATAGGCACATTTCCAAAGGCGACTGGTACAGTTGGATTCACACTGTGAGGGCATCCTTGCTTTTGAATACTTCTGTTAGTGGGAGTTAAAAACTGTTAGCCCCCATATTTGTGTACATATGTATAGTGCAGGGTCTTGGAGGTCAGGTTTGGTAGATAGAGCAAATTCTTCACAATGTAGAAGAGTACTGTGTGCTATACTGGTCCTTCTCAGATTTTCTTTTTTGTAATTAGTCTCTTTTCTTTTGGTGAATATTTTTTGTCCGCAATTTCAGTAATTTTTTTGAGTTGCCCTCTAATATTAGAACATACAGGCTATTAGCACTGTGATCTTCAAGTGGGTTTTATGATTATTGTAAACTAAGAGGAATGGTATTTTACAGTGACTAGATTGTAAAGAAGTGATATGTTGTGGCTATCTATCCTCTTCTAGGAAACTGATTTTGCTTTCTTTGAATACTGTGTGCTTTCACTTATCTTTAATTGTCTCAGAATATTTAAGTTTCATTCATTTTAGGATATCTCTTTGGCTCATTTCTTCACAATTTTAAGTCATACCTAATAGGTTCATTCTCTTCTGCTTTTATTATAAGGAAACATAAAACCATACTTTTAAAGATTAAATACCAAAATGCCAGAAAACATCCTCAGTGAGTTATATAGGGAGCCCTTTGCTTTCTCTTGTGAGAATTGAGTCGGCATTTTACCTCCTTGCTTGGGTTCTCTTTGCATTCTTCTCTGAGTAGACCTCTTAAGTTGTACTCTCCACTTGACTGCCTTCCATGGTATAGATAGTAGAATATGTAAATTACTAGCATTGTTGACACTAGTTCTCCATGAGTGTGGTTTTCCTCCTAGGGAAAATTGGAGAATAGCAGGAAATCTTTTTAGATTTCATTGTCACATCTGTGAAGTGATTTGAAGGATGATGAAGCATCTGCTATCAAATGAGTAGAGTTCAGGGAATTTTCTAAATATTTTAGTGTACACAGATCAATCCCCTGCCTCCACCCAATGAAGGTCGAAAGTATCTATAGTGCTGAGGTTAGAAACCCATTGTTAGGGTGTATGGGAACTGAGCTTCCTTCTAAAGACTTTTCTTGGGTTCTTCAGTAACTCATTCAGCTGTCTAGTTTGCATTATTTTTTCTGTTAGAAGTAATTTTTTATTCATGTCACTATATTTCTTAGATTCTCGGACCCATATAGAGGCTTAGAAGGGAATTCCTATCTCAAGAATGAGAAATTAGTCATAGTCGGTCTTGAAGTAAGGAGTACTGTTAGGAAGAAGAGCTTCCTCAGTGTGTAAGTTTCTCTCAGGAACAAGACATGCTCATGTTTTGGAAAAAAAATTTGAAGCAAATGTTTTTTCCTTTTTTATTTTTGAAGGCTCTTATGAATCACTTGATACTGTTCTCTTGATGCTCTCCAGATTACTCTTTCTATTTGGCAACATAGGCAACCACAACGTAAACCAGCATCAGATGTGGAGTTTTGAAGCTTTTTTTTTAAAAAAAAATTTATTTATTTATTATGTATACAGTGTTCTGCCTGCATGTAGGCCTGCATGCCAGAAGAGGGCCTCAGATCTCATTATAGATGGTTGTGAGCCACCATGTGGTTGCTGGGAATTGAACTTAGGACCTTTGGAGGAGTAGCCAGTGCTCTTAACCACTGAGCTATCTCTCCAGCCCAAATGTGTTTTTTTTTTTTTTTTGTTTGTTTGTTTTATGACAAGCTTTCACTGTGTTATCCAGGCCAGCCTCAAACTTACAGTCTTCCTGCATCTTTCCCCTGGGTGCTGGGATTGCAGGCATGAGGCATCATGCCTGGTAATAGGTGTAGTATTCCTGTTTTACATGTGTGTGAATCATCATCCTTTTACCTCTCCAATAAAGGATTGTTGTTGTTGTTAGTATTATTATCATTTTCTTTTTCCAGACAGGGTTTCTCTGTGTAGCCCCAGCTGTCTTGGAACTCCCTCTGTAGACCAGGCTGGCCTCAAACTCAGAATTTGCCTGCCTCTGTCTCTGAGTGCTGGGATTAAAGGCGTGTGTGTGCCACCAAGGCCTGGCTGTTATTTTTGTTATTGTTTTGAAACAGGGCCTTGCCTTGTACCCCTGGCTGGCTTGGAATTCACTATGTGGACCAGGCTGGCCATAAACTCAGAGATGCACCTGCCTCTGCCTCCTGAGTGCTGGGATTAAAGGAGTATACTACTGCTGCCTGCTTAATAAAGAACTCTTAATGCAAACATTCCTTACTCTACAGTTGAGAGAGAAAAATAAATTTGTTTTTTACAGCTAACCAAGATTCTTAGAAAGTTACAGTTGTTTTTCCTCAGGTTTCTAAAAAAGTTAATAATTAAGTTGTAATAGGATTTCCAGATGATAATTGAAAAAAGAAAAACCCTCAAAATTTTCTAAGGCTGGTAAATGGCTAGCAGTAAAGACCATCCAGGCTTATGTGTTTACATTGAGTGCTTAAGCGATGGAGCTTTTCCCAGTCCTCCATAGATAGCTGCAAATCATTACTGAGAGTCACTAAGTGCTCATTTTACTTACATAAGGCACTAATTCCTTCTGGGCAATTTGGGCAATAGTATGGCAGACCATGTCAGGTGTGATGTGGATAATATTTGAAAATTGACATCACAGAAAATAGTAATTGTCACTTTGTAAAGCATAACACTTTCTGGTTTGCATGCTTATTAAGGTGAATCATTAGCTAACTACAAGTTATGTCATTTAAGGAATCAAATTCATGTTTTTCAAATTTATATTCCAATAGTTGAGCTCTTTAGGAAGGTTGATATTTTGTTTCTTTTTCCTTTTCCTTTCTCCCTCTCTTGTAGAATCATGCCATTCCAGGCTGACCTTGAATTTGCATCCTTCTGCCTCAGCCTCCCTAAGTGGGTCCCAGGCATGTACCACTGCACCACGCTTTTCTTTTGTCCTACTTGTAAAGGTATGGGACATGTTGTTTTTAAGCCATATAAAAGCAGTCATAATGAGTGAATGGCCAATAATTTCCCAGGAGTGATTCAGTTCTTCAGTACATAGGCCTTAAACATTTCATTGCTTTAGACTCTTTATAATTCTAAGTAGCTGAAGTAAGTAATTTGAAATAAAATTACTAGTTTATGGTATTACTTGATTACAGATAGAAATACATAGTGGGCCTTTGTTTTTATTGAATTAGGCTAGTGGTAGTGACTACCTTGTTCTTCCTGGTATTTGTTCTCTTTGTTTTTTTGTCCAGCTTTTGTGGAAATGGTGAAAACTGTGCTCCTAAGAGATGCTTGGGAAGCTGACTGACAAATTGGAAGTGTAGTCTCCTCATTATCAGCCAGTGTCCCTTTATAAATACAATTTCTTTCTATAAAAATAGGTATTCATCTTTAGAGAGATACCAGAGTGAAAAAAGTGGAGAGACTAGAATATTTGGGAATCTTTGGGAATGAGGCAAGGCATGGGGTTGGGGGAGGAGCCTGTGTTCTGTCACCTAGCTCGCTCTTTGTGTCCCTCAGGGGAGTTCCCTAAAACAGAACTGCATTTCAGTCCCTGCTTTGAACCTTGTCATCGTCTTAGGCATGAGACCAATGTATCAGCCCCATAGTATGGAAGAGTAATAATCCTCTTTCACCTTACTACCTATTAGCTTTTGATTTTTTAAATCAAATGTTTACCAAGTTCTATTAATACTTAATATACTTACCAAGTTCTACATCCTGGAGGATGATTCAGTGTAGGAGAAACTTGTCTGGACTTCTTTCAATGATCTAATTAGTACATTTTTATCCTATTTCCCAAGTTTCAATTCTGACATTCTCCATATATACTGTTACTGTTTGTTTATGTCCTCACAGAAATTTATGTTTCCAAGTTTAGATTGATAACTTTCATTAGCATAAGTTTTAGTAAACTATTAACAAATTTTTAAACAAAATTAGACCTAACAAATTGGAAGTGAAGTAGTTATTAATTTGCCTTTATGGTGGTTTTACAAATCAGTTCCAATAAATTTACTAAGTAAATGTTTATGACATTATTTTGTTAAAATATAACTATAATCTAGTGTAGTTTCTTTAGCAATTTAAAATTTGCTTAGATTATATCATTTTTTTCTTGAAGCTTGAGCTACTTATTCAAAGTAACCTTACCCAAAGCATTTATAAAATTTATACTATGTTCAGATTTCTTCTGTGCTGTTCATTAAGTGATTCATATATACTCCTTTTCCTGTTAAGTTTCTTAGTGCAAGGATATTTCTACTTTCTAAAGTCTGAAGTTGGTTTGAGTATGTTAGTTAATTCCTAAAATGTATCTTATCCAAGCCTATACATTTGTCTTCTCAGGTCTTTGTACATCTTCATCCCAGGTTTAGGGTTTTGACCTTTTTCAGTGTTGGGATAAGACTGATACTTTCTTTTGCATTGTAACAATTCAGGATGAACAGATGATAGATAGCATCTAGTTGTTAGAAAGAATGATCTTATTTGATAGAGCACAGATAGTATTTTCTTTGTGAAATACATTTTTTTCTTTGACTGTGATTTCAGTTCTAGGTGTTCAGAGGTTTAGGACCTCCTTGTAGAATGGCCTGCTAATCTCCCTACTGGATTTGTGGAAGGGTTCACACATTTGAAAAATGGCTCACCATTAGCAAAGTGAAGAGTTAATGTACACAGAACAGATTCTATTGGTTTCCTACTGACTGATACTTTGGGGGTTTTGCAGAGTAACATTATTAGGTCATTGCTTATTTCAGCAGGCTAGTGTGTAGCTTACTGTTGAGGTGTTTAATTTGTTTCTTTTTGTTTTGAGATCCTTCAAGCATAGTGTTGGTTCTTGTGCCATCCATCGTTGTCTGTCCTCATTGGTTGATTGTTGTGTGTTAAACAGACATCCTTGGAGCTTCCTCTCCACACTCTGTGAATCCACTCATTAATCAATCACCAGTCACCTTTGGAGATGGGAAAATTACTTACCTGTATTTCTTTTTCTCAGAAAGCGTGCTCTGGAATGGATTCACAAATGAGCTACCCTCCTTCCCTCAAAGAGTAAGGTTTCTGCTTTACAGGATTTTTTTCCCTTGGGTTATTTTTCCTCTCATCTTTTGAATTTGAAAAGAACTGAGGGAAGGCACCTGAAGAAACCACTGACATACTCACTAGGGAGTTCCAGAGCTTGTCCCGCCCCTAGGGCGGTGTCCATGGCTCTTAAAGCTAGAAAGCTCATACTTGAAGTTGAAACAGGGGCTCAAAGAATCCATTTTCCCAGTGTACCTTCTGAAAGGATAAGTTTCAGGTAAGTAATTTTCTCTACTATGTGATATGCTTTATTCATACTTAGAAAAGAGTGTACAATTCCCGTCCTCCAGTCATGGAGACAGATGTTTGTGCATAGTCAGCTTCACAATTGCCCCGAAAGTATAACAACTTATAGAATAAAATATTTTCTCATGAGAATCATGCAATCAGAATTTATTTTAAATGAACAATTCAAAACTAAAGGTGCATTTTTGATCAGTATATTATGCTAGTACTATCGTTTCCTTTATTAATGAACGAAATCTTGAGAAATTAATTTTTAAATAAGAAGTATCTTGACTCAGTTTCCAAGCAGCATTTGACTTTCATATTTGTGTGTGTAGGCACACGCATTCATATACTTGTGTGCATGCATACATACATACACATCCAGGCTAAAAGTAAGATGAAATCAGCTATTCAGATTAGATGCAGTATCTCTGTATTGACTAGAATGGGTTGTTCAAATAATGTGAAAATACTTGTATAATTTAAAAATTATCATGAAAACATTATAAGCTGTTAATGAGTAAAATATTCAGTACTTGCATGTACTGAAAATTTAGTTTCTTTATTGCTATGAGCTATTTATCTTTATCTTTTAACTTTTATACTACTAAATGTGAGTTGGTCACAAAAAAATAACAGGTAGCAAAATACTAAACATTTGTTCCAATTGGTTTCCTATGTATACTCACATTTGCATTAAATTACATGATGATTCCAATATTTTAAAGTATTTCCAACATCTGTGCCTTTCTTCAGAAATACTTTAAAGTTAGCTGGAAGGTCATCTGTATGGTATAACCTCACATAAACACAGTTACACCCCTTGCTCTCTTGGCAAGGTTGTTACTTGAAAACAACTCCTCCTTGGAAGTGAGCAAGGACTTTTGAGTAGCAAATAACTGTCATGAAGCACCCAGGAATAGCAGTCTTTTGTAGGCATAAGGTTTACAGATAGTAGCCAAAAGGAGCAGCCGTTTCCAGAAGCAGGGAAAAGAGAATACAGTTGTATAAACCTGAAATAGTCCAGCTTTAAAAGAATTGAGACAGAGTACTTTGATCTTCTAGAATGTTATTTTTAGAATAGTGGCAAGGAAGCAGAATTTCCTTGTTTAAGGTGTTCATTTAATTGTTTTGCAGGAGACGGGCAGTTTTATCAAAATAACTTTGAAGTAGACATGAATATAGTACCAGTGAGTTGAGTCAGTAGGCTAGGCTGACTGAAATGTAGATTTGCCTTCATATAGTCTCCTTACAACTACCTGGCAAGTGTGGAAAATGGGGTCAATTGTACAGTCCTTATGGTCAGACAGTCCTCACTACTGTGCATAATACACCTTCTCTAAAGAAAAACCAAGTTATAAGAAAAACATACTGCATTATTTAACTCAAAGGCCAAGTTGAGGGCTAGCAAGATGAGCTTCTGAGCAGAAGTGCTTGCCAACAAGCCTGAACTCTGAAGGTGATCCTTGGACCTAAGGTAGATGGAGAGAGCTGACATTGCAGGCCATCCTGAATTTAATGACAGAGATGTCTGCATGCGGCCAGACATGCTGTGAGATTTACTACAGTCTCTGAACTGGAAGGATTCATAAAGCCAACAATCATCACCTACCACACAATGCCGCATGTGTGTGCACTTGGACGTGTATGTACATTAAAATATACCATGTCTAACTGCGTGCAGTCATCTTTGTCATTAAATTCAGAGAACAGACTAGTTCACAGCCTGTTCAATTCTAGGATACCAGCTATAAGAGAACTTTAATAATAGCTCTGTGGAAAGTTAATAGTTATTATATTGAGTGGCATTAGGAGATAATATAAACATTTAAATAAGAAAATTAAGAAATATGGTGCATTTTAGGAAAGTAAACGTAAATAAAGAGATTAGCACCCACAAATGAAATACTGAGATACATGGTGTGTTTTTTAAGAAGATAACAAAGAGAGTTTTATAAATTTGCACTGATCATTATATGTATGATAGTGTTTTCAATAAGATGAACAGGAAACTTAAAAACACCATAAAATTCCAACGGAATCTGCTTTCTCAGTTGTGAGACTAGAAGTTGGACTTATCAATAGTTGTAGACATAATGCCTAAGGCACAGTTGTGTGTACATGATGAGTATATATCTGACACCATTAGAAACACATTTTGGCAAAGCTTTAAAAATTAGGAAAATATGGACTGAGAAATGGCTCGGTGGTTAAGAGCACTGG
This sequence comes from Peromyscus maniculatus bairdii, assembly GCF_049852395.1. Classification (NCBI taxonomy): domain Eukaryota; kingdom Metazoa; phylum Chordata; class Mammalia; order Rodentia; family Cricetidae; genus Peromyscus; species Peromyscus maniculatus. Next base: position 42,506,046 of record NC_134873.1, on the reverse strand, counting down.
CTACTCTTCCAGAGGACACAGTTTCAATTCTCAGCACCCAGTTGATGGCTTATACCCAACTGTAACTCCTGTTATCAACCTCTTCTGGCCTCTACAAGCACCAGGCATGCACGTGGTAAACAGACAGGCAGGCAAACACCCCCACACATAAAAAACAATTAAAATTTAAAAAGGAAACATAAAAGTAAAGAACAGCATTGCTGAAAGCTATATTAGAGGTATCTCAAATCTGCCATAGTTAATCTGTAATTAGTTATGGATATTACCTTTTGAATTTCATATTACTACATTAGGAAGCTATTTATTTTCTGAATCTTTGTTTTCTTTTTCTTTCTTTTTAAAAAATGTCTTTGTAATCTCTGCTATTTGAAGAGTAGCTGAACATTGACTATTTTGTGCTTGTACTCTGAGCTGGGGATTTCATGTCAGTGTAGGACAGTTGATTCATTCTTTTGTGAGTTCTGTTCACGTTGCATAAGGCACGTGTATCGGTCCTTTTCCTTAAAAAAATAATGGCCGTAAAAATCTCCCAAGCTTCAAGTATGGCTGACACATACATTTGCTCCTGAAGAGAGCTCAGCAGTGATAACCCCACTGAGATAGTTTCTGAAGTTTTCTTGAGTCGTAGTCTTGGGGTTTACCTTCAGTTATAGGCTGAGAGGATGTTTAACAATGCTTCTAACTTTAAGCTCTTGGTTTCCTTATTCTTGTATTGCTGGTGATTTTAAAGTTTCTGCAGTATGAAATAGTTTTTAACATCTTAAAATTCTGGTGATGTGTCATTTCTTTATTACCTTCCCAAATATACCTCTTTATGTTGAGGGCTCTTGGGAATTGATTCTTGCAGAGGCTTAAGCTGTGCTTTGCCTTTTGTGAGAACTGAAATTATTTGGTAAGCGCTTGCTTTCTTTTTAGCTTCTAATTTTTCCCTATTTTATTTTGTACATGATATTTGTTTCAAGGTCAAAGGTTCCGTTACAGTTACTATGATGAATCCCAGGGGGAGATTTATAGATCCATTGAACATCTAGATAAAATGGTAAGTCTTTCAGGTGTGGGGTTTTAATGCTCTAAAAATCTTTTAATTCTAGATTAGTGATTTGAGATTGACTATGTTAAAATATACAATGGGCTAACAGTTCTTTCCCTTTCTTGAATTAAAAGTACAAACTGCAGTGTGTCCTTGAATGGATAATTCCTCTAAGAACTTTCCTTTATCATACTTCTTTTTGATTAGTGAGAATATTTAAGAGCACTTAGATACAGATTCTAATTATATTTTTGGAGAAGTATTTGGTTGAAGGGGCAGTGGCATGTTAATGCTATATCTTGTGTTAAGCTGCAGTGGTAGGAGATGGTGGGATACGTGACTATAATTCCTTGATGGCCATCTGAAGTAACTTATTTTGAGTCTTTCTGAACTATGTTACTGTTCTTTGAAATTTATTAAATAACTTAGTTTAATTTTTAGATATGGTTTCTTAATAGGCCAGATTTATTCTTGTGATGCTGAAGATTTTCTGAAATACTTGATAAAGTATATAAACTAAAATCATAACTGTCTAATTGAAACACCAGTTTTTCAGTTATCACCTTTTTCCTCTGGAAGTAATGACCTTATAGCTCTTTCATTTTATGTTTTTGCTTTGCTGTGTATTAAATTCAGGGCTTTGCACATGGAGGACAAGTGTTCTCCTGCTAAACTGTGTTCCGGGTCTGATGACATAAGTTTATGATGACAGGTTTTAGTAATTTAGCAAACTTAAATTTTGTCTGCTGTACTGCAGGAATTTTTACAGCTACATCATTTTAATGTTTTTAAGTTTTTAAAGTTCCAGAAATATTTAGTTAGGAATTAATACCATATTCCAGATTTTTCAAAAACTTCCTAAAGTGAATTTAACCTTAGTGAAATTAATAACTTTAAAATGTTGTAATTTTGAGTTTTGGTGTATTTCTATAAAACCTCCTTTAAGTCTTGTTATGTATTGAATTGTATTTTCAATTTTCATTTATCATATTCAATTTGAACTTGAAATGTCTGTGGTCTTTAGCCTGTGTCTACTAAGGTATGTTGTTGGATTTTCTTTTACTCTAGCTCCATGTTGGAATGCCAAAATGTTGTTGTTGGTTTTTTTATTCCTACTCTTTGGGCTGTTTATTCCTTTGGGGGCTCACTACCCAGCTCCCAAATAAACCACACATGGAGGCGTAATCTTAATTATGAATGCCAGCCTTAGCTTGGCTTGTTTCTAGCCAGCTTTTCTTAACTTACCCATTTACCTTTTGCCTCTGGGCTTTTACCTTTTCTTATTTCTGTAAATCTTACTTTCACTCTTACTCCGTGGCTGACTGTGTGGCTGTGTGGCTGGCCCCTTGTTTCTTCTACTCCTTGCTCTCTTGCTCTTTCTTCTTTTCCTCTCAGATTTCTCCTTCTATTTATTCCCTCTGCCTACCAGCCCTGCCTTTCCTTTCTCCTGCCTCTGTATTGGCCATTCAGTTCTTTATTAGACCATCAGGTGTTTTAGACAGGCACAGTAACACAGCTTCACAGAGCTAAACAAAATGCAACATAAAAGAATGCAACATATCTTTGCATCATTAAATGTTCCACAGCATAAACAAATACAACACATTTTAAAATAATATTCTACAAAAAAGGAAACTACAGAAAGTACCTTAAGAAGACTGGATTACTTTTTATAAGTACAGATAATTTGCCTTTCTCCCCTTTTGTCTTTTGTTCTTTTTTTGTAGATATTTATATTAGTTTTTTTTTGGCTACTGGGCTTTCCAGTGTTGAATTTTATCTTGTTTTTCTAAATGTGACATTAAAAAAAAATACAATTCTTATTTTTTCTTGTATTGATAGTATTGATAGTTATACAGTTATTCTGGAAATATCTGTGGGGTATAACTCTTACCTCTACCTAAGTGGTTAGACTTTCAGTTTCCTTTCCCTGTTAAATTGTTCAGAGTGTAACCTGGGACCAGGACCTGAAAGTGATTTAAGGATGACAGGGTATGTGGAATGCATAAGCCTAAGGTAATTAATCACATTAATTACGTATATGTAATTTTTATAATTTTTAAAATTACATATATGGTCTACATTATATTTTAATTGTGCATTTCTGGTTTAGAGCACATAGGTATGTCTGGATGGTGGTAAACATTAACATTTTTTTGGGGGGGGTGCTGGAGAGATGACTCATCAGGTCCTGAGTTCAATTCCCAGCAACCACATGGTGGCTCACAACCATCTGTAATGGGATCTGAGTCACTCTTCTGATGTGCATGAAGACAGGTCACTCATATACATAAAGTAAATAAATATTTAAAAAACATTTGTTTTCTTTAAAAGTTATTTGAGAGGTAGGTCTAATTGTGTAGCTTTGTTTGGCTGGAAACGTACTATTTAACCCAGATTCACCTTGAACTCAGAGAATCCCTCTTGTGTTCTGGGATTCTAGGCATGAGTTACTGTACTTGGCTGGAGGCAAACATTTAAAAGTCAATGTTGTGTGGAGGGCAGATAGAAAGGAAGGCGGTCAGTGCCATTGTCAGAGAGAATGGAGGGAAGAAAGGGTAGTTAGGTCAGAGTGGTGAGGAAATCAAAGGACAAACGTTAGGAGTTGTGTTTAGGGGAACTAAGAGTGAGTGATGAGAGAAAAAGGCTTTTAACTAGCAGGGCACAAGAATATCAAGCTACAAACTTTGTAAGAGTAGTTTCAGAAGAATGGTTTAAGTTAGAAGCTAAATTGGAACAGAGACGTGTCAAATTGGCAAGAATGTCCTCTGTCAGTTGACTGACACAAGGGAACGGTGTTTGAGCGGTATCTGGCTTGGATGAGCTGATCCACTGAGCATAGTCAGAGAAGGACTCTTGTCTTTCCCCTTTTCTTCCACCTCTTATACTCTCCTTGGACAATAGCCATCCTTTATATAACAGTGATATAAAAGTATGTCTCTACTCATACCTAGCTTTGCATTCTAAATCAAGATGGAAGTTGAGATCATTTTAAAATCCCCAGTAGCATTAATCACTAAATCTTAATTTTTGACTCTCAAAATATTGTCACTCATGTGGTTTTCATTCCACACTTGTTCATTTCTTCTGTTCGTTTAGGAATGACTGTCTAGGGGCTGGGGTTTGGTAGCTCAGTAGTAGAGCATCATGTTTAGTGTGCACAGGCTCTGGTATGTGCCTTTGCCTCACAATTATCTATAAGGAAGAAGTGACCGTGTCGTGTGCATGTGAAGGTTTTCTTTTCATTACAGTTGTCTTCACTTGTTTATTGATGTTTATTGAACTACTCTAAAGTAATTTTATAGGCCAGGCTGACCTCAGATTTGCGGACCTCTGGCCTTAGCCTGATAGACATATGCCAGAACACCTCAACATCAGGCTCAAAAGGTGCTCTTTAGCATCAAACATGTGTGCGCGCGCGTGCGCGTGCCTTGTGTGTATGTCTAACAATTTGTATTTTATTTTATGAAACAGTATTTTTAGTGCCAAAACCAGTAAAAATATCTTGATCCAGGACTGTCCTCTCATACTCCTTATATATCAGGTACTAGCTTAGTATTTTCACTGGAATGTCACATAAACAATTTCCAAGTTCAACATGGCAACAGTTAAAACTTCTGATTTTTTTTTCTTGACAAAAGTCTGTTTTTACAGACTTTTATAAGTCATTTGATGGTGGTTTATACTTTCTCAGCTGCTATTGTCATTTTCAATCTCAAATAGCTGAAAATAAAGCCCAAATAGATTTCCCCAAACCCCCCTAGACAAGGTTTCTGTCTGTAGTCCTGGCTGTCCTGAAACTTGCTCTGTAGACCAGGCTGGCCTCAAACTCACAGAGATCCCCCTGCCTCTGCCTTCTGAGTGCTTGGATTAAAGACGTGTTCCACCACTGCTGGGCCCCCAACAGATTTGTGAAAACTCAAATCACATTGTGTTATTCTTCTGGCCCATATCTATAATATTGTCCTATTTCAGTAAAATCCTTGTGTTTACATAGAAAAACCTAAAGGGATCAACAAGCTTTGCAAGCCTTCTTCCACGTGGTTCCCTTTGCTGTGGACAGACTGTTGGTTGATACTGCCCCATGTGTCCAGTGTCTGTCTTCTCCTTTGTACTTAACTGTTTCACTTACATACCTCAAACAGGGTCCACCTATATATAGCTTTGACTAGCCTTGAACTCACAAAGATCCACCTGCTTCTGCTTCTTGCTTCCCCAGCACTGGGATTAAAGGCATGCCCACCAAGCCTGGTTTCTTATCTAGCTCCTAACCAATTCAGTAGGGTCTGCTGGCCCCTTGTTCAGTTTTCATTCTACACTGACCCTTCTGGTGTTTGGTCCCTAACTACCTTAGTCTGCTTCACTGTTAACTTGTAAGAACCATATTTTCTGTCAGCCAAGCACTTCAATTTTTTCTCTAATGTATTCAAAGGGCCTAGAATAGTGATTGGATCATAAAAACTCAAGTGTTTTTAAAATGAATGAATATAATAATCTTCCTATATACACAGCTAAAAATATGAACACACTAATATAAAAGTGAGATAAAGGGAAAGTAATTTATAATAAATTAATGTCTTAAATCTCAGTGTTCAGAAACAGCTATGTTAGAAGACACAATGAAGTAGTAGGATCCATGTATATATATAGTATCAGTAAAACAGCAGTAAACACAGACTCCTACATGGCCATTGCCTTTGTTCCTTAAATTACTATGTGGCATTGCTGGGTGGCTTGAATTTTTTCCCCCAAAAGGGGAATAATTCTTAGTAAATAAATAAAACTTTTAAATAAAAGAAACTATAATATTCCCTCACTTTAGATGACGATTTCATCCATGGGAAAATCATTCTTTATTAAAACCTTGGAAAACTGTTTTCTTCTTCTTATACAAGGTGGAAATGGTACAGGTAATTAGAAGTTCTACCTAAATTACATATCAAAAGTCTTATGGGTGGAAAACAATTAATTGTGTATGGAATTTTCCTATATCAGCATCCTTAGAGCCTACCAAACCTCAAAATATATTGGTGTTGGGGACAGCCAAAAATTTGTGCATCCTATTTGCTTGTAGTCTTCCTATGAACAGTTGTATCAGCTTGCCTGGCTTATTTCTATTTTTAATACTTACTGCTATGTATACTTATCATTTCTTGATTTTGTTCGGTGACTGTATCTCATCCATCCATCCATGCATCCATCCATCTATCCATCCATCCATCCATCCATCCATCCATCCATCCATCCATCCATCCACTATAATCTATATATCTGTATTGTAATTCACAGTAAAAGTTGATGTGAAGTACAGAGTATACTGATATAATTTACGTGATTTTGAAGTTCACTCTGTTGGGTGTACAGAAAGCAGATTCTACAAGATCATGGGTAGCAAACAGCAGGCCATTTGGCAGTGTTTAGGGGGAAACATGATAATTTAGAGATGGTGGCAGTGGACTTGGGAAGAAATGGATCAAATTAAGATACTTATAAGCCAGAGGTAATATTAATAACCTTTGCTAATAGGCTCTTCACTAGCTGCAGCTCAGGGAGGTGTGAGTTTGGGAAGTCTTGTCATACTGATGATGGTAAGGCTGCAGGCCAAGAAGAGATTGCCCGTGGTAGGAATAGTTAAACAACCCTGTCATTACACTGAAGTCATCCATGGGACCCTGAGAATAGAGCTGTCCATACCCTCCCCTTCTGTAGCCTCAGAGCTTCAGCATCTTTCTCACTGTGACTATTGGTGAGTTTGTGTTAACTCTCTGGTCTGCTGACATAGATCATGGGCAGGCTTCTTAGAACTTTGCCTGTTTAGCTCTGGAAGGAACATTTTGTTAATTACATGAGTGGCTGTATATAGAGAACCAGTAAACCCAGGCTGATTGCTAAGACCTCCCCAGATTTCCTTCCTTTAGATGGCAGATTACCAAAACTTTACTTGAGACTTTTGTTTAAAAAAACATGGAATTGGCCGGGCGGTGGTGGCGCACGCCTTTAATCCCAGCACTTGGGAGGCAGAGGCAGGCGGATCTCTGTGAGTTCGAGGCCAGCCTGGGCTACAGAGTGAGTCCCAGGAAAGGCGCAAAGCTACACAGAGAAACCCTGTCTCGAAAAACCAAAAAAAAAAAAAAAAAAAACATGGAATAGAACTTCAAAATAAATAGGGTATTTGTTGTATGTTAGTGTGTCTGAACTTAGTATTTGCAGTAATGTTTTACTTGGATTGATTTTGTGGTGCACTTGTTGAAGTATATTTCTATGTAGAATTTTAAAGAGGCTCATAAATGTCTTATCTTTATTACCATATTTGATTTATAAGCTAATTCTTAGATTATATGAATAAAAAATAATGGTTAGCTCTCAATAAACTCAAGTGGCTTTTTGCATATAAAAATGTTAGTAATTTTGAGTATACTGAAAGTTGAGTGTCAGTGATCTGAGACTTTTTACTTGTTTGACACCACAAGTCAGAAGTGCACACTTGCTTTCATGTGACAGGTCACAGTTAAAGGTGTCACCCAAGGCAATGAAATGGATAAAGCATACGTGAAGTATTATTGAATTTTGTGCTTAGGACTTTGGTCTCATCCCCAAGATTTTTTATTTGCATACAAATACTCAAAAATCTACCGGAAACAAATCCAAGACATTTCTGTTGTCAAGTATTGATTAAAGGATGTTCAACCTATAAGAGCTATCCGTTTTCAAAATCAGTAGGCTAAAAAATCTGTAAGAGTTTGAATTATATCTGTACAAAATTATTGATGTAGTCAAGTTTGGGTTTGATTTTTAGTTGGAAAAATCTTAATATTGCTATTAAAATGTTAGAAAGTAAGCTATTTTTAAGATGCAAAAGAACATACCTGTTCTTTCTGAAAATATTCTTAGCTCTAACTTGAATGTGTGGGAAACTAATGTGAAAAACACAGAAAGGTAAATGTTTATAGGAAAATTATGTCTTATTAGTGTTATAGTTGAGAAAATAACTATAGTATAGAATATGTAGAATTTGAAAGTCTTATGATTTTATTGGCTTTCTTTTTTTGGTAAAAAAATATTTTGTAACTTCATTGTTTATACTGACAAATCGAATGTATTTTAAGACACTGATCATGTAAATTTTTGATTTTTGAAATATTAGCCATATTTACATGTGTTTTCCATATGTAGTATGTAGTATTTTTACTATGCTACTTTTTAGGAGTATACCCTTTTACTATGCTAACTTAGGGGGTTTCATTACTGACATCAGCAAATTATTTGGCAGGGAGAATCTGAAAATATCATCGCAGCCATTCAGTTGATTACTTTATTAATAACTTTGTTTAATTTGAATATTAGCTACTTTCTTTTCTTCCTACTATTTTTTTTAACCTTTTTAGAGCTTTATTGGGGGTGAGAAAGGAAGAGAGAGAGAGAGAGAGAGAGAGAGAGAGAGAGAGAGAGAGAGAGAGAGAGAGAGAGAGGAGAGACAGACGGAAGGAGCGGAAAGGAAAGAGAGCTTCTTCCTACTATTTTGAAAGGAGAAATGGTTAGAATTTACTAAGTCATGCTTCTTTCTCTTGAATTTATACCATGTCTACTTTATTAGGTTTGGTAGCATTCTATGTAAGGTAGCCACTTATTAATGCATTGACTCTTAACACTGCTACCTTAGGATAAGAGTTGTTTTGTTTTGAGCATAGAATTATTTATACTGTTAAAATTTTTATCTTGATTTCTCTTTAGGAAACTCAGACATTTCCTTTTCCCTAACGTGTATCCATCTTCAAATGAATGGATTACAGTTCTGATGCTTGATGATGTGCTCATTAATTATGTGGTCATTATTAAAAAGGCATGGTTCTTCTTATTTATAAATGCATATAAAACATATGTTAGTCTTTTTGTTTGCTATTTGAATAAGATTTACTTCTGTGTTGTAACAATAGCTATTTTGTTTAATGCAGATAATTTTATTTTGTTTTAAACAATTGGGAAGGTAGTTATCCGAGTTCTGAATTTACAGATCTTTGAGAATCGCCCGCTCAGTTTTAGATTGACCCTTGGGATGTAACATCACAGGTTCTTCTCCATTGCTTAGAGAGTCAGCAGAATGATAATTCAACACATACCCCCAAAGTTAGGAACTTGGCATGTATTCTGCAGAGTTCTAGCTAAAACTGCTAAATTAGGTAGTATTTCCATACTCGAGGGATAGATAGGCTTTGGTGTTTCCAATATCTCTTTCTAACTTGAAGCTGAAATAAGTGTTGAATCATTTCATTGCATATGGGGTTTATGTAAATAATCAAGTTTTTAAGTTTATGGGGCCCTAGGGTACTTTCTGTTGCCTGGTCTTTAGACTCACTAATCATATCTTCTAGGGTTGTTGAGAATAGTTAAGTTACCTAGGCATATTTGGGAAGCATTTTGTTTTTCATCATCTTAGAGTTTGGATAATAGCATTGAATTAGCATTTTTTGTCTTTTTTTGAATTTTAGTACCAGTAATTTTACACTTATCATCAAGTATATGTGACATATATGTCATTATTATGTACTAGTCAGTGGATGTCCCATTTCATAATCTTATCCTTATGCTTTTATTTATGTATCTCATAACTTTTCTGTGTTGAGAGGTTCACTCATGAGAAAAGCTCCTATTCCCCTATCTTCTCTTTATAAAGACATGCCATTAGATCATCGTGTTTGTCAGAGGGTTTAACGGGATGGAATCAGTTTCTATCTAATAGGCACTTAATACACTTAAAGAATTAAAATTTTAACACACTTTATCTCTTGACTTCCACTTTTTCATGTTGTATTTTCCAGTTAATCTTTATGAGTAAGCCAGTTAAATCTTTATTTTGAGCTCCTGTTTAGTAGTGTCTTCTCTACATTTGTAGTTTTTATCTCTTCTTTTAAGGGTTTCTTGGCCAGTTACTTAGAATTCGTTGCTTTAAATGTAATTCATTTTCTTCTCTTAGAATTCATATCAGTATAAGTATGATACTTGTTCCAAATGTGCTTGGAGATTTTATTACTAAAATGTGTGTTGGAACTTTTCATCCTAGAGTTTATTAAAGTAGATTCTGTTTATGGGTAGCTGTCCTAGCCTTTGTTCAGGAGCACTAAACTTCTCATACTGTGTATACCAGTTGTAGTTACATCGATGTTTGATGAATCATTAATGTAATTCTTTTTATACTATGATACAGCCAATGATTATTGGGGCAGAACCTAGGATTAGGAACTTTTTATGCCCATTTTCATGCATAGGAAAGTTATATCTTGACTATCCATATTTCTGGAAGAGAGTTATAATTCCATCTTAGTATTACTACTTACTGGTTTAGAATTACACTGTTTCTTTGCATCCTATTGTCTATATTAAGTTTAACTTTTAATATTTCTTTAAGCTTGTACCAAATGTTGTTATTGCCCTGAAAAAGTCCCCTGCTTGTCAGGAGAAAACCAATATAGCTTTAAAAACTAGTTATAGATTGGCTAATTAATATATAGGCAAAGTGATTCTATACTTGTATTCTTAAGTCTTATTCTAGATTGGATAATGATTATGGAAGATGTAGGCATTTTGAAACTTGTATAGTTAAGGTTTTGAAATTTCCACTGTAAAGCTTTATGTCATTATTAACAGCTGCCATTTTCCAGATGACTTCATTAGAGTCGTTTGTCCTGTTATTCTCTGTGCTTTTAGACTGTTAAGACATGAATAGACTTTGGCAATCACATAGAATTTGTCAGTTAAGACCACTTACATTTCTCTCAGACATTTATCTAGTATATTAAATACAAATATAAAATGGAGTTGATATGAATAAAATAATATATTGTTGAGTGTCCAAATTAGTTAGATTGCCTGCTTCAATGAACAAAGTTGCTCTGTTTTAGTGGATTAAAAATATATTCTGTGGACTGATGAAATGACTCAGTGGGTAAAGATGCTCACTATCCAGCCTGCCCACCCAAGTTCAGTCCCTAGAACCCATGTGGTGGAAGGAGAGAACTGACTCCCACAACTTGTCCCTGATCTCTAACTCATGCCATGGCAAGTGAATGGCTGTAGTTTCTTATCTGTGCATGTGTGCATACACACAAGTAAATATCAAACAATTAAAATATATTAATGCTTTTGGAGACAGCAAAATTTAGTATGAGCAAGTGTTCAGTTTGTGGTGGTTTGTTTAGCAGTACTCTAAAATTACTTTATTATTATCTTCAAAGACACTGGTTTAAAATAGTGAAAAGCTTTCCTTCTTAGAACTGGCTTATAACAACCTGTCTGTCATTCAACTCATCATCAGCCTTAGGAATGTTGAAATAAACTATGTTAAGTATTTTCTTAAATGGTATTTTATCAGATACCTACATAACCTCTGACTGTTTAAAATGTTACTCAGCTACAAATTAAGCTTACAGCTTTAAACAGCTTTAAATCAAATTTAGTTTCAGATTTTTTTTGTGTGTGTGAAAATTTCACAGATTTGCTTTTGTAACTATATTCTTTATGTAGGGAAAATATAATATTGTGAAATGTGTTGTGAGGTAAATGTCAACTGGTAAAGGTGATTTGCAAGTATCCAAACTTAGAAAAAAACCTGGAGTTTCTTCTGCCAGTGATTAACTGTTATGAGATTACATTTTATGAATGATTTTGATATTTTCCAAGGATCGTTTAATGTATTTTGTCTATTTTTAATTGAGAAATTTATAAGTAAATTTAAAATGTAATTAAATAATAAATTTGTCTTCTTTTCTTTCTCTTTTCTTTTTTTTAGGGTATGAGTATTATAGAACAATTAGATCCTGTATCTTTTAGCAATTATTTGAAGAAATACCATAATACTATATGTGGAAGACATCCCATTGGGGTGTTATTAAATGTGAGTATCCTTAGGAAGCCTTGACCTTTAACATCTGTTGCTGTCTTATTTCAGAATATCTGAAAGGTTACATTTCAGTACATTGATAACATCATTGGCTTTGTGTACATAGCATCAGTTTCTTCCTGGTAACTTTTAACATAATTATAGGTTTATATTATTTTGTTTATTTGAATAAATTTATCACTGGGATTCAGGTCAATAATTTGTTAACACAGAGTTATTTAGAAGATTGCCTTATCTTTTCTTGACTCCGCAAGCACTGATAGGTTTTTCTTTCTCAGAAGATTGACTTTTGGGGTTGTGTGTCTGTGCAGACATGTGGCTGCATATACATAGACAAGCAAAGATAGATTGTGTGTGTGTCTTTTTCTCTTAAACAATAATGATAAAACTTAACTTTATTTAAAAAGTGCAGGAGAAGCCAGGCATAATTGCTCATGCCTTTAATCCCAGCACTGGGGAGGCAGAGGCAGGTGGATGGATCTTTGTGAGTTTGAGGTCAGCCTGGTCTACATTGTGAGTTCTAGGACAACCAGAGCTACATAGTTTAGACCTGGTCTCAAAAATAAACAAAACAAAACGAAAAAAGAATTTCAAGAAAGAAGTTTTGGTTTAGTTGGATTTTAGAAGGCTAAATTACTTCCTAATAAATAAACATGAATTTTCTTGAAAGAAAATGTGACACTCTTTAAGAAGAATAAGAAAATGTCTTCTTAGGAGTCTGCAGTGGTCTCATTGAATTGGTTTGGCAAGGTCTAGAAAAGGATCAACCAACAGTTGAAACAAGGAGCTTGATGGTCACATGATTTGACCCTTGTAGATGATGGGGTTTTAGGAAGCCTTTTTATCTTGTTACAGGAGTTCAGATTGATGAAGGGAAAGGCTGTCAAGGACCTAAATTAATTTCTGGAACATAGATTGGCGTATGCTGCACTAATTTTCTAAAGTCTGAATTGAATCCAATAGAGTTGTTTTGTTTTTTTGTATGAAAGAAATTATAAACCAGTACACAGTTAAAGTAAAAATTATAGCATACTTCTATATCTGTGAGTTAAATAGAAATTTCAGATTCAGTCTTAAGTCAGATGAATAAAAGCCTTTAGTACATTAAGACAGAGGTGGCCGAGATCTAGAGAACGGAAAAAAATATACACCAATTATTAAGAAGCTAGGTTAGGATATATATACTCTTTGTGAAAATGAAATAATGAGATTTTTCTCGAGTATGAGGCAGCAGACATTTAAAGATAGAGTAATACAAGTTGATTTCTCAAATGTGCAAAGTTAAGCTCCCAACATTTACAGTGTTCGTTTTTTTATGTGATGTCCGTCATAATCAACTTTTTCTTTTTCTTTTTTTTTTTTTTTTTTAGGCTATCACAGAGCTCCAGAAGAATGGAATGAATATGAGCTTTTCCTTTTTGAATTATGCCCAGTCGAGCCAGTGTAGAAGCTGGCAAGATAGTTCAGTGAGTTATGCAGCTGGAGCACTCACGGTCCACTGAAGCTCCGACCCTCAGGGACGCCACCGGCACAGACTCATACTCTGTCCAGGGTCCAGCCTAGCCTTTACCACAATGTTGGTTCTGGTGTGGGGGGATTCTGAAACCTCAGACTAACAGAACTCTCTTCTCTTCTTTTCTAGTAGGTGTAGTCCTCCTTAATTTCAACTCATTTAAAAATGCTTTATAGTTTGGGGCTGTGGAAGGAAGGCTGGAATCAAAATATTTTGATTAAAAAAAGATGACATTGTAAAGGCCCAATTGGCACACAGTTTTTGAAAATGACTTGTAAAGCATTTAGCATATCCGAAATTTGCACTCTTTGCAGACTCATGCACATATATTCCGCTTTCAGAATAGTTTTGCAAATTGTACACAGACAAAAAAGGGTGGAAGCTTTTTAATAAAGGAACTTGCATTTATAAGTGATCTGTATTAGAATATAAGAAATCTCCAGTTATAGACAATTACTACCCATGTTGTACAACAGATACCTTCTATTTTAGTTGCTAATAAAGGGCTACACAACTCAAAATAGTCTGATTTAAACTTATTGCTTTGTGCTATACATGGAAATTTGATTTTTATTAATTCATCTCAGAATTTTTGTTGAAATGGCAAGCCTCAGCTCCTATGTAAGACTGTTGGAATATATTTTATTTTTACATTCATGTGATTTTTCTTAAATCACAAAAATCATAGTCATACAGTTTTAAAGTTAACTTTCAAAATTAGTTATTTGCCTTTTTGTGTGTGACATACCCTCATGTCATTATTATATTGTAGTAGAATATAAATTCAAGGATGCTTTAAAAATAAATAGATTTAGTCCTTTCCTTCAAATACTGTGGTTGATAGTCTGCAAATGAAGAAACATTGAAGAGTGTTAGTAGTGTGTTTCAAGTCATTGCAGACCACACACCACTATGTGATTTTTACTGCTTTAAGCAATTTGACTCTTTACTTGAATTTTTAGCAAGAATTCATTGACAATAACAGTAACAAAGCCTACTGGACTTGTAATAGTCCTGCAAATTTATTTTTTTTTGGGGGGGGCGCGGGCATGATTTTTGGTGCGGCTCTTCCAACTAAAATAATGGTATGGTGTTGTATTAATTTATCATAGATTTATTCTAGTCATTTTGACAAAAAAAAACGTGTAATTCATTAAGCCATCATGCATGTTCTTCATTATACCTATTTTAACATAACACTGGGTGTCTATATCACATTGGAGAGTGTTTATATCTTCAGTGTTATACCCAAGTAGCACAATTTTTAGATGCCTTGCACCAATTTTCTTTGGAAATTTGCATTTCTTATTTATTAAATATCAATTTTATATACTCAAGAATGAGAGAAAAATAATACTACCTTTTAGATTCAAAATTATCTACTTATACATGTAGGGATTATACTCTTATACTTCAGTGATTTATTTTCCATTATTTAGATATGCTTTTGAGTACTATAAATATTTATCCTTTGTTTAATACAGATTATAAAAATTTCTGAATTGACAATAGTGAATTTTTAAAATGTTTTCTGAGTATAAAATTTGAAAATTCAGAAGAAAAAAAGATTACCTACTTCTCACTACCCAGAGATACACTGTTAATGTTTTTCTGTATTTACATTTAGTCTTGTGTTGTTTATGAGTGTGTATGTGTTTGTGTGTGCGCAATAACAGAATGAAATTCTAGTGCTCATGCGGTTGCATTCTGCCATTATTCTAAGTACTTACTACCTATGTCTTTGAAAACTCAATTTAAAAAAATGGCTAACTAATATGTTAACACTGTATGGAAATAATCAGTTCTCTCTTTGAACGTTAGGCTGTTTCTAATCTTCTGCAATTTTGTAATGGGAAGGGCCTTCTGTGTAAAGTCTGAACTCTATTAGACCCATTCTCCAGGGTACAGTCAAGACAATGAATTAGGTGGGTTACATGATGAGAGTTTCTTAGGCCCACTCTTTAGAACATGCCAAGTTTTGTTTATAATTGTACCAAAACAACAGTGTCCCTCATCAGCATCCTTT
The DNA here is from genome assembly GCF_049852395.1 of Peromyscus maniculatus bairdii. NCBI lineage: Eukaryota > Metazoa > Chordata > Mammalia > Rodentia > Cricetidae > Peromyscus > Peromyscus maniculatus. The sequence goes on along the minus strand of NC_134873.1, from coordinate 42,490,583 downwards.
CTTCTAACTTTTGACAAATTGTTAAACAAGTAATTGGTTATTTCTTTGTTAAGTTTGAGTTTCTTTCAAATTAATCATTTATTATCTTTCTATAAAGTTAGAGTGGTTTTTGAGAAACAACATAAGAAAGATGTCTAGTCCTAAGAGTGCGTTATACTGCACAGTTTTGTTTGTTCATTTATTTGCTTTGAGACATGGTTTGCCTGTGTAGACCATACTCACCTGGATAGCCCAGGATGGCCTCAGAACTCATGTCTGAGCCTCCTTCCTCAGCCTCCCAAGTGCTGGGATTGCAGACATGCAGTACTGTGCCTAGATTGTACTGCACTTTTAAAACTAGAATATTCCAACATTACTTTGTCCTTTCTTAGAATGAGCAGGGTTTTTTTTTGTTTTTTTTTTTAAATTACCTGTTTTTAGAGTAGACACATTTCTAAACTGATACTGTGTTCAATTCTAGTTCTGTCTCTGTCACTAGTTAGTTCTCTGAAGTGGTGTTTTCCGTGTCATGCTGAAGCTTCCTTGTCTGTGCGGGGTGCAAATGACCTCTTAAGCACCTTCTTGTTTGAGAGTGCCAGGTTTTATGACTTTATTTTTTAATAGATTTTTGGCATGGCATCTTAGATAGGTATATGATTGATTTAGATATTTTTATTTCAGTTCTGCATATGAAAATGAAAGTAAAAACCTTGTTATTTCAGAGAAAGCAGGAATTAATTCACTTTACATCTAAATTATTGGACTTAGCCTTTCTATTTTAAGTGCCTTTAAAAGTTTTGTATTTCAGATATAAAATGTGAAATTATCATGTAGTTCTATAATACAGTTCCTCTGTTAAAAACTTATGAATTATTTTCAGCAACCTTTTATTTACCTTAGGTTACACAGAAAATAGTATTTGTGGAGTTCCCTTTCCCCCACTAGTTAGTCCTTAAGAAATGTTACTCTAGAGAAAAGCTAATTGAGCAGGTAAGTAAGTACTCTGCCCTGGAAATAAGAAGCCCATATAAAGAAGAAAGAACCAGTGGAAGTCCAATGCCTATATTTGTATATTCCAGTAGGGATGTTATTTCCTGAGCTCTAGCTGATGGTCATGATTGTAGTTATCATAGTTTGCTTTGGAAGCATGTAGTTCATCCCCCTCGATTAGGGGTTGGGAAATGTTTTCTGTGAGGGACCAGATAATTATTTTGGACTTAATATGCCACAGTGGTCTCTGATCTGCCATTGTAATACAAAAGCAGCCATAGACAACATGTGACCAAACATATGTATATGTTCAATAAAAATTTAATTTATACTAAGATGGAATGCTGGAATTGGCCTGCAGACCATAATTTAACATTCTTATCCTAGGTGGTATAATTCCTTTGTAGTTCAAAGTTGGCTAATGGTCTAGCGATAGTATACAACAGGTGGTTATATGTTTCTGCCATGTGAGCCTTCTTTTAATTGGATGCAGCGTCACTGGCTGAATTTCTTACTGAATGCTGCTCACAAAGGTAAGTGCGAAGTAGGGAAAATTAGGAACTCCTGCAGATACCTGTCAAAGCACCTTGAAATCCTTATATTTGCTGAAGTACATTGAGTTTATTTTGCTGCTGTAAACTAATCAGGAGTGGAAATGATGCATTGTTGACCTTGCATGTAGCCAAGGCTGTCCTCTAGCTCCCTGGTGTTGGGACTTCAGGTGTGCACCCCTAGGCCTGTCACAGTGAACTGTTCCACATGAGTATTTCAGGTCACTAGGAAAGACTTGAAAAAGTGCCCTTTTCTATCACTCTTATTTTATTGAAACAATGATTTCTAATAAACTCAGAATAAAAGAGAGAAGTTTAATTCAAATAACTTTCGTTGTACTACTATTTCATCATTGAGGATCACAGAACACCTCATCACGTGGTGCTGTCAGCCCTACAGAGGTGCCAGTCATTCTAATAATAACTAATCATTAGAAACTGTACAGAGGAGACTTAATAAGCCACATACATGCTACTGTTTAGACTGGAAATTGTACATCATTGGATTAAATCTGAACATCTACACAGTAAGAGAAACAGGCCTATGTGGAACATGATGTAGTTGAAGGAATAGGGGGCATTTGTTTTTTAAGAGGATAAGTTTAAGGAGAAGAGGTCTTCAAATATTTGTATGACTGCCACTCAAAAGGAATAGAATTGTTGTGTAATTGTTGTAAGTTAAACCTTTTTTGTCTTTAATCCCAGCACAAGGGGCTAGAGGCAACTGGATCTCTGTAAATTAGAAGCCAGTTTGGTGTGTGTAGCAAATTCCAAGCTAGCCAGAAAAATGTAGTGAAATCCCGTCTCCAAAAAAAGAGGAGTTAAGAAGTGTAAGTTTCTGGACCACATTAAATGTGGTATGTGAACATTTCTGATGATGAAAATTGGCTCTCTTCTCATCAAATCACTGGAAATATTCAAATAAAAGCTACATCAGTGATTCTCAAAGTAGCAGTGATACCACCTGAAACTGTTTTATGAATAGTGTGTGTGTGTGTGTGTGTGTGTGTGTGTGTGTGTGTGTGTGTGTGTGTACACATTTGGAGGAACAAAAGACAATGGAATTAGTATAATTTAATGGAAGTTTGTATAAAGTGTTATTTTCAAATCAAAATAGATTTTAAACTATATTAACTTCTAACAAATTATGAATTGTTAAAATGATACTTAGAACCTTAGGCTAATTCTTTAAGGTAAAGATGTCAATACAAACAAGTTTTATCAGTCCCTAATACAAATTGAAGTTGTTATTTTTTATTTTGTTTTGTTTTGTTTTTTTTAAATGTCTGCTTTCTCAAACAGGCACTTCTTCAAACTGAAGAACAACTTTATCAGTGTCAGGATGGTGTACTGAAATGAAGTACTAAGGGAACTAACATTAAAAAGGAAAATAAATTTTCCTGTTATGGCTAGCATATACTTGCAAATAGGATCACACTGCAAGGTATATTATCATCAGAGACCATCCTGTTTTATAAATGGCCCCTCCAGTAATGCTGGTACCTGAGACCTTGGCCTTTTTAAAATTGCTGTGGATGAATTCTGTTTGCTTAGCCTTATCTTCCTGAGTTCGTAGTACTGTGTTAAGAGGTTGAATGTTTCCAATACCTAGAATTCACTGGTGTTTTCAGACTGGTTTATATCTAGGGTCTATTGTGTTTCTATTTTCCTTTCCTTCCTGTGTGTTTGGGGGCAGGGGTTGCTGTTTTAAATTTCAATACAAAGTTTTGGCTATTACCCTATAAAATAATGGGAAAAAATTTAAAACCAGTTCTTCTAATTTTGAAAACCATAATATAATGCAATTAGATTTTTTGTTAATAAGTTACGTTCAAGTGTACATTTCTTAATGCCAAGTCAAATTTGTGTGATACGATCATGTATATTATTCCTGTTATCCCAAATAATGAAACCAAAGAAAGCATACATGCCATTATAAAAAAGCAGTTGAAGGCCAACTATATTCAAACATATAAGCAGGGCATGGGTTCTGATCTTTGAATCTGCCAATATAAAATTCTGGAAAATATTCAAAATTTATTGGCTGATACTCGGAATTCTTCACTCAGTATGATATTATATATTTAAGTAAAAAGAACTAAAACACAATTTAAATGAAGTAGAATATATTGACTGAATTTTGTGTTTTAAAATTAAATACTTAAAAACTGTAAAATCAGTTTTAATAAAGGTATTTTAAACTTAACTTTTATAAATGTAATTCTTTTTGAGAATTTTTTATTTGGAATTTATTCATTTGCATATAGGACAGAATAGACATTCAACTGGTGGTGTTCAGTTCTGGTGATGTGAATTTTGAAAGATGGAGAAGAAAAGAATACAATAAAGTGTTTTCTATAATACAAACCTTTTAATTGGAAGCTTTTTCCATCTTTCAGTTTTAGCTGTGGAAATCAAATTTCTAACTAAATCGAAGGAGGGCAGAATTATTTTGTTAAGTATATGTCCTGCCAAGTGGACTGAGTGATACTGAAGTGTCTGGTGTGTTCAGAACCGTTGGTTCGTGATTCCTTTTATGCAGTAACCCATGGTGTATATCCTGTCTCATAATATTGGAAAGACCTTGGAAGTTAGTTGCAATAGCTGTGGCTGCCTGACCAGGGCCACCAGGTTGTCTGTAGTAGGACACGGGTGCTAGAAGCACCTGACTGGTCCATTTCAGCTTTGCAGGTGAATCCCTTTGGGTTCCTGGAATAAATCACTAGATGATGACGAGCAGCACCTCTTCCCGGACATAGCTAGGGTGAGAATTGGGTTCTGGTTCTTTAGTTCCGTGTATTTTGAATATTATACCATACTCCATATTTTGGTTTTAGCACTGGCTATTTGTTGTACGTTATGGAATTTAGAAAGTAAGGGGTTTTGCAGATTTAGTGAAAACCATTTATGGAAACACCTCTTAATTTGTAAAAGTAATTTCTTTTGTGGGCTCACATCCCTCAATTGCAGACATTTATATTCTGTTATTGGGGGATTATTTTACAGTTTTGGAATTCTGCTCTAGTGCATATGTGCCACATGCTGCTTTTATGTAATGGGACAATGACAACAGTTGTGTGTGTGAGTCTTAGTGCTGGTGAGATGAAGACAGACGCCCAGCTCTTCTGTTCTGGTCCTCTATAAAGTGTTCTCCAAGCACCTGCTACTCTATGGAGTTTCTCAGCTGCCCACACAGCACAGTAGAGTGCTGGGAAACTAGTGCCTGAGGGGGATGGGAATTAGTGGATGATGACTCCAGTCTTTTCGTCTTTATGGATGGTCTGGAGGCTTGTTTCCTAGAGTTCCCAGAAGAGGACTGGTCCTCATTGTTCACAAGAAACTGTTAAATACAGATTCTTACATCTTTTCCTCCCCTGACACTTCCATTCCTGTATAGGCATTTCCTGGGATTATCTCCCAAATAAGCCTCTTAGCTTTGAATCTATTTCTGAGTCTTATTTTCTGGGACTTACTTGAAATGTTCATATTATATATGAGATAGGTTAAAAAGAAAATTATTTTGGGTAAAAATCTAAAACATCTTAATTAGTTTGTCTTACCACATCCATACTCAATTTATTTTTTTTTTAGTTTCATCTTATAATAGAATTTAGAACTCTTAATAGATTTTTCTATTTGTGCTTTAAAAAAGGTATGGCGCGGTTATATAAATATGGACAAAGTGGATTATTTGGTAGAGATTGAAGCAGAACAAGGAACTTGGTGTGGTCACGGTTAGACAGTATGTGCCCGTTGGATTCAGTGTTTTCACACCTTTCACTGCTGTTTATACTGAACCAGGGGCCTGGCCTTGCTAGTGTTGATCATGATGGTGAATTGACTCTGGGAGCTTGGCTAGACGGTGGCTTTCTGCAGGCTGTAAAAGAAAAGGGATATGCATTTTACAAGTTGAGTGAGCTCTATGTTTAATTTAAAGGCCATTTAAGGGGCAGGAGAGATGATTTAGAGGATAAGATCACCAGCTGCTGTTGAAGAGGACCTGGCTCAGTTTCCAGCACCCACATGGCAGCTCACAGCTGTTTGTAATTCTAGCTCTAGGGGATCCAGTGCCCTCTTCTGGCTTCCATGGATACCAGACATACATGTGGTGCACATATGGATGTGCCAGGTACACATTTATACACATAAAATACAAATCATTTTTTTAAATTTTATTTAAGTAACATTTTCCCATTTATTTATACAGACCACAGTTTCCCCTCCTCCCTTTCCTCCCAGTCCTGTTCCCAACCCCCCTGCTTCCTATCTACCCCCCCCCACCCCTCCCAACCCCCCCAACCCTGTCCTCTTCCACTCCATCTCCATTCAGAAAGGGCCAGGCCTCCCGTGGGCTTGAACAAAGCATGGCACATCGAGATGAGGCAGGACCGAGCTCCTCCCCTTGTGTCAAAGTTGGACAAGGTAATCCAGCATGGAGAATAGGTTCCCAAAAGCCAGCCAAGTGCCAGGGACAGGTTCTGATCTCACTGCTAGGAGTCTTACAAATAGACCAAGCTACACACTATCACACATGCAGAGGGCCCAGGAGGCTCCCTAACTGTTGGTTCAGAGTCCATGTGCTCCCACGAATTCAGGTCAGCTGCCTCTGTGGGTTTGCCCATCATGAAGCCCATGACTAACACAATCCCTCCTCCATTTCTTCAGCAAAACTCAAAGCTCAGTGGTTGACTGTGGATCTGTGTATCTGCTTCCATCAGTTACTGGATAGAGTATCTTTGATGATAATTAGGGTAGTCACCAATCTGACTACAGTAGATGGCCAGTTCAGGCACTCTCTTCCACTAAGAGTCTTAGCTGAGATTATCCTTGTGGACTCTTGGGGGTTTCCCTGGTGCCAGGTTTCTTTCTGACTCCCCAATGTCCCTCTCTCCCATCAAGACATCTCTTTCCTTACTCTCCCTCTCTGTCCTGCCTCCAGCCCACTTCCTGTATCCCACCTGTCCAACGCAGTCCCTCGCATCCCCATCCCTTCCTACAACTTTCCCCCTCCTTCAGTTTACCCAGGAGATCTCTTTTCCCTTCCCAGGGAAATCCATGCATCCCTCTTTGGGCCCTCCTTGTTAGCTCGCCCCTCTGGGACTGTAGATTGTAGGTTGGTTGTCTTATACTTTCCTCCTAATGTCCACTTATGAGTGAGTACATATTATTTGTCTTTCTGGGACTTGGTTACCTCACTCAGAATGATTTTTTTTTTTCTAGTTCCATCCATTTGCCTGCAAATTTTATGATTTCATTGTTTCTTATAGCTGAGTAATACTCCATTGTTTAAACGTACCACATTTTCCTTATCTATCCTTCGGTTGAGGGGCATCTAGATTGTTCCAGGATCTGCTATTACGAGTAATGCTGCTAAACATAGTTGAACAAGAGTCCTTGTGGTATGATTGAGCATCCTTTGGGCATATGCCCAAGATTGGTATAGCTGGGTCTTGAGGATTGATTGATTCCCAGTTTTTTTAAAAACCACCATATTGATTTCCAAAGTGGCTGTACAAGTTTGGACTCTCATCAGCAGTGGGGGAGTGTTTCCCCTTGTTCCACATCCTCTCCAACATAAGCTGTCATATGTTTTTGATCTTAGCCATTCTGACAAGTGTAAGGTAGTATCTCAGAGTTCTTTTGATTTGCATTTCCCTGATGGCTAAGGATATTGAGCAATTCCTTAAATTTCTTTCTTGGCCATTTGAGAGTCTTCTGTTGAAAATTCTCTGTTTAGATCTGCATCCCATTTTTTAAATTGGATTATTTGGTATTTCTTGAGTTCTTTATATATTTTGCAGCTTAGTCCTCTGTCAGATACAAAGTTGGTGAAGATCTTTCCCATTCTGTAGGCTGCCGTTTTGTCTTATTGACTGTGTCCTTTGCCTTACAGAAGCTTCTCAGTTTCAGGAGGTCCTGTTTATTAATTGTGAACCTCAGTGTCTGTGCTGCTCGTGTTCTATTCAGGAAATAGTGTCCTGTGCCAGTGCGTTTAAGGCTACTTCCTACTTTCTCTTCTGTCAGATTCAGTGTAACTGGATCTATGTTGAGGTCTTTGATATGGATCTATTTGCATTCTTCTACATGCTATTTAGTTAGCCAGCACCATTTGTTGAAGATGCTTTCTTTTTTCCATTGTACAATTTTGGCTTCTTCGTCAAAGGTCAGGTATGTGGATTTATGTCAGGGTCTTCGATTTGATTCCATTGATCCACCTATCTGTTTTTATGCCAGTACCAAGCTGTTTTTATTACTATAGCTCTACAGTAGAGCTTGAAGTCAGGGATGGTGATGCCTCCAGAAGAAGTTCCTTTATTGTACAGGATTGTTTTAGCTATCTTGGGTTTTTTGTTTTTCTATATAATTGAGTATTGTTCTTTTGAGGTCTGTAAAGAATTGTGTTGGAATTTTGATGGGGATTGCATTAAATTTATAGATTGCTTTTGATAAGATTGCTGTTTTTACTATATTAATGCTACCTCTCCATGAGCATGGGAGACCCTTCCATTTTCTGATATCTTCTTCAATTTCTTTCTATAAAGTCTTAAAGTTCTTGTCATACAAATCTCTCACTTATTTGGTTAGAGTTACCCCAAGGTATTTTATATTTGTGGCTATTGTAAAGGGTGATGTTTCTCTGATTTCATTCTCAGCCTGTTTACCATTTGTATATAGGAGGGCTACTGAGTTTTTTGAGTTCATCTTGTATCCTTCCACATTACTGAAGGTGTTTATCAGCTGCAGGAGTTGCTTGGTAGAATTTTGGGGACTACTTATGTATAAAATCATGTATCTTTAGGTTCAAAAAAGAAGAGTCGAGTCTAAGTTTTTTATGTCCTAGTCTTTGGATATTCTGCTCCTGCCTTTGTCTGTTTCCCTGTGTCATGTTCAGTCCTTTGATAGCTTCTTTTAGACATGAGAATCTGATTTTAATAGCAGTTGAAGGAATATGTAGAACGTGTGTATTTATGTTAGATATATAGTTGTCTTTTTACTATAAAATTTATGATACGTGTCTTAAATACTATATTGATTTTGTTTTATGGTTTGAATATAGATGAAATTTAAGTAAATACTTTGTTCCGTTTAAAGACCATCCTAAGATGAGTATGAACACAATTGTAACCATAAGAACACATTGAAAAATATATTTCAATTGATTTTCCTGGTATGTTAGACCTGTTGTTTATCCATCTTTCAATCTCTCATCAGACATACCAGAAAATGTTGACTAGATGCTGTTAATTTGCCTGTGGACCCTTGAGACTCTGCCGTATACTTCTGAATCTATGACAGAATATTTCTTGACTTTGAGGTTGTATTTAACAGAAATGATCAAAGATGAGCTAGATAATACAATTTGGGAAAAAACAAATGAGTTTTTATTTTGTTTTGTCTTTTCCAGACCTGCTTTCTCTGCGTAGCCCTGGCTGTACTAGAACTCTGTAGAGCAGGCAGGCCTTGAGCTCACAGAGATCTGCTTGCTGAGTGCTCTGGGATTAAAGGCATGCGCCACCACCGCCTGGCAACAAATGAGTTTTAAAGGAAAAAAACCTGCTTTTCTCGTGGGATATGTCACACTGCTAAAAAAACAAAACAAAACAAAAAGCACACCCCCCCCCCCATTGGAATAAGCTTGTATTTGGTAAAGGCATTGCTTCTTTGTACATATACTTGTGTTATTAGAGAAAAATTAAGCTTGTTACTTTTCAGACTTTTTATCCCAACAACTACTTGATTTATTACAACATTCTTAGATAAGGGTTTTCCATTTCAAGTACAAAGATCTAATACGAACCACACGTGAATTTTAAAACCTATCTACACTTAGCCCATTTTCTGAACACTAAATTCTTTGTATAAGGAAATATTAAGATACATTCATTAAAAATAAGAAATAGCCTTTAAATAATTTAGCTGGAAGCTAAGTTTTTAAGTGGTAAGTATTAGTAATGTTGAGTGTTAAATATGATCGTTCTGATGATAATTTCTGAAAAACAGTTCAGAATAATAGTCTTTCAGGAGTATACCTCCTGTTCCTCAGGCATTGAGTCAACTTTTATGACATATATACATCTATTTAAAATCTATCAATGAAATGAGAGCGAATAGGGTTTTTTATCTTCCTGTGACTGACTTCATTCATTTAACATAATTATCCCTGGTAACTTCATTGTTTATAGTTGAAAAAATTTCATTGTGTTTCATGCCACATTTCTTTTATCTATTCTCACTTTGGACATTTAGGCTGATCCCACAATTTAGCATCTGTAGACAGTGCTGCAATACACATTGACGTGAAAATGTCATTGTGATATGTACACTTAGAGTCCTTGGGGGAGTGCCCGGAAGTGCCATGGCTGGCTTGTAGAGGAGATCTGTTCTTATTTTTTGAAAGAACTTACTGCTTTCCATTCCCACAGGACCGTGTGAGGTTTCCTTTCATACCCATTCTCCTTGCCAACCTTGGTTGTTGATCTGTTTCTCTTCTTCCTGGTGTTTGTTGTGGTGTGCCTTTTTAGACAGCTTCCTGCCATCTAGCCCTAACTGACCTGGAAGTTGCTATGGAGACCAGGCTGACTCTTCAGTGGGTCCTCCAGTCTCTCCGTCACTTTAATTGTAGGCATGGCTCCCACTTCAGGCTTGTTTATTTTCCTCAAGGCTGCCATTCTGAACGGTGAGGTAGAATCTTATTTCTCTGAGGGCTAATGAGGATGCAGACCTTTTCGTGTTTATTGCCCATTTATGTGAGATTCTTTTGGTTTTTGGGATTCAGTAGCCCATCTCCCCCTCCCTCTGTCCCTCTCTAGGACTGGCCTCAGACTCAAAGAGTGCTGAGATTAAAGATTTAAAGGCACGTGCCACCACACCGAGCTCAGTAACCCATTTCTTATTTGTGCATATATTTGTGCATGGATGCAAATGTGTGTGTGTGCTGGTGCATATGTGTGTGGAGGCAGTGACCAGCCTTGGTGTCATTGCTCAGGTGGTGGTCACCTTCGTCTGCTTGTTTAAAACAGAGTCTCTCAATGGCCTAGGAACTTGCCAGCTAAGCTAGGCTGTCCAGTGAGCCCCTGGGATTTGTGCTTTGCCTCCACTTGCCCTGGGCTTTTTATTTTTAAACTGTGACTTGTAGATCGAGCTTAGGTCCTGTTTGCCAAGCAAGTTCTTTAACCAGTTGAGGTATCTCCCTCCCCCTCGTTACCTTTCTTGATTGGGGTGATGTTTCTATTGTTTGGGTTTTTGAGTTCTTTCCTATTCTCTCAGTCCTCAGTCAAATGTGTAGCCGGCCAAGATTTTCTCCTCTTGTGTATGTAAGACTGGCTGTCTCTTCACTCAGTTCACTGTTTCCTCTGCCCCATTTGCTGCTTTTCATGATTTCCAGAGCAACTGTAATCCTCCTGTTGAGGACTTGCTTCCTTGTGCTTCCATTTTCCAGGGTTTCCCTGTCAGCCTCAGAGTTTCTAGGCCTCTGTGGGGTCTGGAAGAGACAACAGTCTCATTTCATTCTACATTTAGATCCCCATTGTTGAAGATGTTGTCTTTAGGAAAGATCAGGTGGCCGTGACTGCTCTTCTACTCCACTGGTCCTTTCCCGTCTTTGTGCAACTACCATGTTGATCTGTTACTGGAGCTTTGCCGTATACTTGAAGTGAGATGTAACACTGTCCACAAGATTGTTTTGCTCAGAATTACTCTCTGGGATCTTTTGTATTTCAGTGTGAGTGTGTGTGTGTGTGTGTGTGTGTTTCTGTGTCTGTGAATGGCACTGTAGTTTTGATGGAAATTGCACTGAATCTGTAAATTGGTTTTGGTACTATAGTTATTTTTACAACATTAATTCTCCAACCTGCGATCATAGTTGGCCTTTCCCTTATCTCCTAGTGCTCCCTTCGATTGCTTCCTTCAGTGGGTAAGGTGTTGATTGTGGACTCTTTTGCTGCCTTAGGTTTATTCCAAAGTAGTTTTTGTTTTGTTTTGAAGCAGTAGTGAGTGGTGTGCTTTGCAGATTTCTTACCACGTTTATTATTTGTATATAAGACAGCTACTGATTAGAAAGAGTGAATTTTAACGAGGTGTTCATATTGCTGAAGATTGAAATTTGCACTGCTCATTAGTACTAAAATAATTGAGGCTGAAATTTAAGTAAGGCGTTTTATGTGGAGTTTGTACCTGCATCTAGAGGCCAGCATTGCTCGGCTGTAATGGATACTTTAAATGTAATGAGGTATTTACCCAGTTTACAGGTAGGTTTCTTTCTCTGCTTTTTTTTGAGACTATATTTCACTCTGGAACCCAGGCTGGCCTTGAACTTGTGGTCCCCTCCTTAGCTTCCTGTTTCTAGTTACTGTGTAGTAATGGCCAGTTGTAATTTTTTTTTTAATTTTCAAAATGTATGCTATTTTAAAATGCATGTTTAATATTTTCAGTTATAGAAATACAGATAAATATATAGTGTTTAAGCCATTACTACTTTCTTACTTGAAAAGCACTTTGCTTGGTTCAGTATATAAAAGTAGCTTTTATACAGCAAAATTACATTTTTTAAAAAACCTTTTAACTGAAGAGCCAACTGTATATAACAGAATAAAGTGGTTTAGACAAATACATCTTCATAAATTTTAGAGTATTTTCAATCCTTGATGATAACAAAAAGCTTTCTTTGTTTGAACTCGGTAGCTCTTTCCCCTCCTCCCCTCCCCTCCTCCCTGCTCCCCTCCCCCATTTGTCAATGGCTGTCTTTCCACTGCTGTGTCTCCCAGTTCCGACTGTTGGGCTTTGGGAGTGAAGGGGTTTGTTTCCTTTTAACAGTGAGTTTTAGTCTTTCTGCCCAAGATGAACATTATTATGAGGAGATCCTTTTTACCTCCCCCATGACATTGACTGTTCCCAAAGGGAAAATGAACCTCTCCGAGTTGTCTACTCATTTGCCAGGTCAGCCTAGGAACACTCTCGTGCTAACAGAGTAGAAACAAGGGAGGGTTTTTAGCAGGATCAATTAAATTACATATCCCTTGGAAAATACAGTTTAGTGATTTTATATTTAATACAGTAAATATCAACATATGTATCTTAGCACCCCTCTTTTAAGTTAATTGATGCAGATATTGGACAGTTGTAGTATTGCTGGTTAAATGCTTTGAAGAATGTTATATTACCTGCTTACATTGAAAAAGGATTTCCTTTAGCATTCAGAACGCTATAAAGATAAAAACAGGGAAGTTCCCCTTCCTTTCTGTTGTGTTTTCCCTGGATATAAAGACAATGGAAAACAACAGCAGGAGTCTGCTTGAGGAACCCAAGTCTTCACTTGGAGAGCTAGCTGCAAGTCTGGTTTCTGAGAGGAGGTAGCGCACTCACGGTTTGGTGTCCTTAGTGCCGTACTAAAGTGGGCACAGTAGCTAAGATCAGATGCCGGTATGGCTTTCCCTGTGTGTCAGAGAGAGTTTTCGCACATATTCTCTCTCTGTAATAGAGAGCTAGGATGCTTTGTGCTTCCTGTTCAGCCCAGATAAACACTTCCTCCTTCCCCCTTTTCCTTCTCACTCCTTTTCTTTCTTTGAGACACAGCAGAGAGAAAAACTCAGGTATGCAATTGAATTTCATACTCGTAATTAGCACTCACGACTTCAGCTTTCTCCTGCCAGTACCCCCATCATCCATCATTCCAGCGTAAATTCATCCACGTATCACTGTTATTTAAAGGGATCTAGTTGGCAGTGTGTTGGATTTAACAAATAAGGTAGAAGAAATAACGTGTTGTTTGTTTTTGTTTGGTTTGGTTTCTCCGTATAACCCTGGCTCTCATTCTATAGTTCAGGCTGGCCTTGAACTCAGAGATCCACCTGTCTCTGCCTCCCAAGGAAATAACATTTTTTTTAACTTACTGCGTTTCATTCCTTACAGCAAATCATGTTCTAATGTTTTGTCAAAAAATTTTAAAGAATATCTTTTGTAGAAATGTTTATAAACATGTAACTATGTTGTATGGTTCTATAATTACTAATAAAATAATTTTCAAGTTATTTTTGAATGAGATTGCTTTGTGTGTTCTACAACAAGTTTTGCGAACCTAAAACGGTATTTCTCTGTGGATTTCTTTTATTCTGTATCAGAATAGATAGAACTGTGATTGTCCTTTTTAAATGTTCCTTGTGGGTAGGTCGTGTCCCTTGGCCAACACCTGGGTCATTTGTTCAAACCCTGAACTGGTGACTGGTCGCTCGTCTCTGCCCATGATGTACTGCACTCGTGTATTTTAAAGCAGCTCCCCAAAGAGAGGCGACTCCTTTGCTGACTGCATCTGCTCCGTGAGCTAATCACACAGCACTCTGTGTGTATTGGGATAATGGCCATGCTGTCCGTGTTTTGCAAGGTGTTCATTCATGGTCAACAGTTTTGTGCTTGGTTGAGGATCCCACACATAGAAAGGCAATACAAGTTTAGAAGTAAATGGCAGGAATGATGATTTCAGGTGATGAGACTGCCCTGGGCCAGCCAAAGTTGGACAGTATGCAGCCTTTTCAGACTGGCTACTTCCCCATGTTAAGGTGTAGTTATGATTGGTACTTAATTTCTTTTTTTTAAAGCGCTGAATAATCCATTCTGAATTTTATTACAATTATCAAATTATTCACCTATTGAGATGTACTTTAGTTTTCAGTTTTCAAATTTGTGAGTAAAGCTACTATATAAATCCATATTTAGGACTTTTGTGTGTTTTAATTATTTGTTAAAATGCTCTGAAAGGACATTATTGTATTGTTTTGTGTGTGTGTCTTGTGTTTGTGTGCATCTGTGCAGGGTGTGTATACCTGGGTGTGGGCTGCTGCTTGTTGATGCCAGAGATCAACCTTGGGAGACATTCATCAGGAGCCGCCCACTTCATGTTTTAAAATAGGGTCTCTGGGATCTGGAGCTTGCCATTGAGGCTGGTCGGGCTGGCCAATGACTTCTAGGCACCTGCTTGTCTCCATCCCCCAGCTCTGATTACAAACAAGTGCAACCATGCCTGGCTTTTTCCATGAGTATCAGGGATTAAACTCGGGGCCCCGTGCTTACATGGCAAGCTCTTTATCAGCTGATCGATCTCCCCGGCTCTTTAGTATTATAAGCGTATATTTAATTTTGTGAGAAATGCTAAACTGCCCTTCAGAATGCTACAAGGAGCGGGCCAAAGTTCTGGCTGCTCTTAGTGTAAGTGTTTTGTATTTTCTCCATTCTAATCATTTAGTTTTTAGTTTTTTGTTTGTTTTCAGGTAGAGTGTTGTTCTATTGCCCAGGCTGGTTTTGAATTAGCTTATCAAATCACTAGGGTCTCTAGGTGCTCACCACTGCACCTAGATAAATCTTTGTAATGGTCTTACCTTGCAATTACCCAATGAGATACATACAGTAATAAATAACAATCATTTATGTGTTTACTCTTTTGGGGAATATCTTTTACACACTTAAAAAGTAGTCCTAACAACCTCCCACACATTCAGAATACTTAAAATGTACCCCAGAGTTGGTTATCATGAGAGAATGTCATACCAAATAGCACTAGCCTGGGAAAGGGGAGAAATTTGAAGTACAATTTCTGTTGAGTGCATATTGTTTCCCATCACTATACAATTAAAAAGCGGGGGGTGGGGTGGGTAGAGAAATGGCATAGCAGTTAAGAATATTGGTCTTCCAGAGGACCTGCATTTGATTCCCAGAACCCACATGGCAGTTCATAACTGTTTGTAACTCTAGTTACAGGGGATCAAATGCCCTCATCTGGCCTTCATGGGAACCAGACATGCAGGTAGTCAACAGATGTACATGCAGGGTCAACACCCATAGACATAAATGTAAAAAATTGTAAAACTACCTTAAATCTGCATTCATCTGTTGAAAAAGAAAGGAGGAGAAAGAAATTTATACACCTTTTTTGGCCAAAGGAAACACTTGACATTGGAAGACTTTTCTAGATAAATAGAAGCTGTGACAATCCATTGTTGGTAGAGGAATAAAAAGGGGGGAAGGGGCTTGCTAAGAAGACTCCTTCAAACTACTAATTTTTTTTTTCTTGGAAAGGAAAGTTTTCCAACAGTTAGTAATGCCAGAAGAAAGTTTAAACCCATACAAAGAAGAAATAGTGCTGGAATCATTAAAAAAGGATTTAGTCATTAATAAAACACCTGAAAATATCACAAAGTGGGAGTGAGACATTTGTAATGCCTTTATGTCATGTGTGAGGTGTGTTTGAAGATCAGCTGTGTACTAGAAGTCCTAGTGATTTCTAGGGCTAAATAAAATTAATTAGGAAATATAGGAGATAAATTGGATTATGAGAAAGAAAAGTAGATTAGTGACCCAAAAGAAATGAGGCGAAGAAAGAAAGAGGTCATAGGATAAGCAGCTATGAAGCTAAGAAGTTCAACCTTATCCGTACTTCCATTGTGGAAAGTGACCTGGATATAAAACGAGTGATTTCCCAACTGTTGAATGGGGCAGTATCCAATTTCTTGTGTAGTTGAAATGTCTAGACAGATTTATGATCCTAGACATTTTAGAGCTCTTTACAGAATGGATTGAGACAACAACAGTTTAACATAATGTGTTTTTATGGACCTCCTCACCAAATAGAATACACAGTTGTTTCAAGTTCATATGGAACATTGATCAAGCTAGACCATATGATGGGCCATTAAAACAAGTCTCAGTGAATCTTAGAAGGTTGAAATCTTACAACCCCAAAAATGTTTTCTCTGGGCATGGCCTAATTAAAGTTGACAACTATCAAATTCCAGTCCAAGAAAAAAAAAAAACAGAAGCAGTGTGAAAACTGAACAAAATGGGGTTAGGCTGAAGTATTCTTGAGAAAGAATATTTTTTTAGGAAATAAACCTTAGTTTCAAATTAGCCTTAGTTTCCACTTCTGAAATAGAAAAGAGAGATGGTCTGAGGTGGAAATCAAATATAAATCCCATGAGTGGATTCAGTACTGATTTGATAGAGATGTCAGTGGTCAGTTCAACCTATTAATACCTACTCAGATAAAAGTGACAAGCTCTCTGGAATGAAGGGATGTTACTGCAGACACTGCAGTTGACAGTAAAGCTAACAGGGAAATAGTGCAACTAGTTCATCCTGAGAGTTTGTCGCGGTAGATAAAAAGGGCAGGTCTAAAAGACAACTGCTCAAGTCACTCAGAAAGTCAGGTAACAGCTGGGAGGACCTGCTTACCTACAATTCCAGCAGTCATGAGGCTGGTGGAGGGAAACTGAGGTCAAGGCCAGCTTGGCCTGCATAGAAAGACTCTGTCTCTTTAAGTTCCTATATGGTACATTGTATTTAATGTTTTTGATGATGCTGTAAGCACGGAGTTAGGGCATACAGATTAGGAAGGAAGAGGTAGAGATTCTCTCTCTCTGTGTAAATGGCATCATCTGGAAAATCCAGAGATATCTTGGGAAAAGCACAGCCATGAACAATTTAGCAAATGTTTAGGGCACAAAGTCAATATGCAGTGTTTTATGAAATGTGAGTAAAGTTAATGCTGCAAACCTCTGCACTGAAAACATGGTTTTTAATTTGCAGAAATTCAGAGGTGGGTATATACATGAAAATACTGGATTAGATGATAGTATTACTAAGATGTTACTCCACCCAAATTTATGTACAGATAATGCATTCTCGGTGTCCTAGCAGAGTGGATTAATTGGTTGACTGCTTTTATAGTTGTGGACCTCAAGCCCAGGGCCCTGTGATTGCTAGACAAGAGCTGTACACCCACAACCCTTCTATTAAAAGTAGAAATTGATGAGGTGATTTCTCAGCGTCGAAATCAAAGGATAGGATAGTCAAAGCAATGTTTATTAAAATAATATTGCATTCTACCTGATTCCAGACCAGCCAATGTATTGTAAAATTATAATGCAACAGAGGAGTGAGTCCAGAAGTAGACTTACACTTTAGATTTTCAGCAAATGTGCCAAAAGTTCACTGGAGGCAGTGACTAACAGTTTCTGCATCAATTGAACTTAAATGTGAAGGGAAAAAAAAAACAACTATGTCAGGTGCAACCTCCTATCATACATACTAAAATTAAGTGTAGACCTAAACCTTAGACATCTAAAAAATTGAGAGAAAACTTAGTGCCCTTATTGTTAGGTAAGGACTTTTGTAGCTAGAGTTTTCCTGCCTTGCCCACAGTCAGGACAAATCTTTGTCACCCGCCAGTCCCACAGCCGGTCAGATTCAACCAAGTAAACACAGAGACTTATTTTGCTTACAAACTGTATGGCCGTAGCAGGCTTCTTGCTAACTGTTTTTATATCTTAAATTAATCCATTTTTATAAATCTATACCTTGCCACGTGGCTCGTGGTTTACTGGTACTTTACATCTTCCTTGTCCTGGTGGCGGCTCCAGGCAGTCTCCTTCTGCCTTCCTGTTCTTTTATTTCTCCTCTCTGTTAGTCCCGCCTATACTTCCTGCCTAGCCATGGTCAGGTTTTATTTATTGATCAGTCAGAACAACTTGACATACAGACCATCCCCCAGCACAGCCAAGTGCAGACCATCTCAGACACCTGCACTCAGGCCCGTGGTCCTAATCATCCTCTATGCGGACCTGCTGGGCAAAGCCACAAGGAACCCGAGAACGGGCTCCCACAGGACATACAGAACATCCCACAGCAGACGTCCACCAACTGAGGCTCCACCTCGTCGTTGACATCTGTGCCCTATGTGGTGAGTTGAAGGAAGGTGATCAGCTCTCTCAGGTCAGGGGTTTTTAAAGATAATATTTTCTTGCAGAAAGGTGAATAGGTGTGAAGGAGGTAGATAAAAGCATGACTAAATTTGTCATGTTTTAGGATAATTTGTACAAAAGGCCTTTAGGTAAAAAAAGCCAAAGCATATAATTAAGCCAACTTTGTGGGACATCTGAAAAGATTTATTTTTTTTTTAATCAGATGCTTAGGTAGTATGATGAGGCATTTGAAAATCAGTGCAGATGTGGCCTGACATGGGTAGACATGTAGTTTTGACCCAAGGGCTTTTTATTTCTGAATAAAATATTTGAAGATATAATAATCGGCTTTCTGAATAGGAGAAGCATGTTATTTGAAGACAGCAAGATGGAAGTGAAAAATTTCAATTTGAGAAGATTTTATTTTTATGATGTATTTATTGTATACAGTGTTTGGTTGATAAGACCAAGAAAGTGTAATACCTGTTCTGTGAGGTTGTTACTGAAGATCTGCCATAGGAAAGGCGACAAAGTAGTGGATAGATCATCCACATGCATACAATGTGCACATGTATGATGGTTGTATGTATTAAGGAGAGTCCAGACAACATACTAAGTAGGAGCAGAAGAGCATGTAACGCACCAGTTGTGCACGTGGTTAGAGGGCAGGAAGGCCAAGGTGTCAACAAGACGGGCGGGGTTATAAACGTTTCTAACATTTATTGTCTTACCTGTATTTTCTACATAAAGACTATTAAGACAAAATAAAATTTATTTTAAAAGGCCCTGGCTGGGCATGGTAGCACATGCCTTTAATCTCAGCACTTGGAGGCAGAGGCAGGTGGATCTCTCTAACTTTGAGGCCAGCCTGGTCTACAGAGCAAGTTCCAGGACTGCCAGGACTACACAGAGAAACCCTGTCTCAAAGAAAAATCATTGTGTTTATGTTTGTACTAGTTTATAAAAGCATGTCAGAAAGATGCTTTTAAGCTTTTAAGTGTTTTAAGGTTACAGGGGAAAGTGTTAATTTATGGGAAGCCCTGGAGTATAGGACAAAAGGGAGTTACTGAAGTCTGAGTCTGAGGTTATTACACCAGAAAGAGTGGGTTAGAGCCTTGACAGACACTCAGGGTTCTTCTTGTTCTTACCTGAACACCAGTGAAGCCAAGAATAACTCCAGGGAGGCCCACATTTCCCACAACTTTTCACACTGCTGCCTCTCTAGATTTCCAGGCTCTGTTAGCTGACTGCTGTACCTGGGAACATGAACTCACACCTCTCCTTGGCACCTCCCTTGGGTAAGACTAATGATTAGACAAGTTAGAGAAATGCTGGGTAAAAGAAAGGTCATCTAAAGGTAGGCGTAGATGGAGCTCTTGGCAACCACATTGTGTTGTGTAACAGCAAAGCCTTGTCTCCATAGCTGGTCCATACTTTACCAATTCTACTTCTGATTTCAGTGTTCTTTGTTTGTTTGTTTTTGCTATTGTTACTTAAATCTCCTGGCATTTGTCTGCTTGAAGAATTTGTGAATTCGTTTCCCCAAAATATCATACAGGTTCATCTCAATCTGTTTTTTCCATATCCATCCTTGTGGGGCATGTAATGAGAAACGTTGTCTTGTCCCCAAAATGTCAGAATGTGAGTATACTGCTTATCCAGGAGAAATTAAGTACATTTTTTACTATGGAGTTTAAATAATAGGGTTTTAAAAATTAAGCTGTTTTTTTTTTTTTTCCCCTCTGTGTACCTGAAATTTAGATACCTTAGGATGTGTGTTTATCTTTAGGCAATACCCTTTCCCACTTTTTTTCCCCATCCTAATATCTTTAAAAGTTGTTATGGAATATCTTTGTCCTAAGTTTTGTTCACATAAAACACATAAATAATTTGGCCATTATTTCTGCATTAATTATTGAGGACATATCAAACTCTTGGCTGTATGTCTTGGCCTAAAAAATAGGCAAGTCCTTTGTTTTGTTCTTTTGAGACAGCGTCTCCCTATATAGCCCTGAGAGTCCTGGATCTCACTATGTAGACCAGGCTGACCTCAAACTTACAGAGATCCACCTGCCTCTGCCTCCCAAGTGCTGAGATTAAAGGCATGTGTCATCATGCCAGGCTATGAAGGCAAGTCTTTTAGATGACAGAAGAAAGTGACCAAAACTTTCATTTTAAGGGTAATGATGTACCTAGTTTTTAAAAAACCTTACATTTTCTTGGCCATATTTCTTACTGTTGAGAAATATTTCTCAAATGGTTACTTGAATTTTATTTATTCCAAAAATTTCAGAATGTGATTCAAGGCCACTTTCAGAATTCCATTTGGCACGTATGTTGTTACGCTCAAAGACTACAGGCATTAGGTTGTACTGTTCTGAAATCCTAACTTTGAGCAAGCTTCCTGTGTGAATTTGCACATTAGAGTTTGAGAACTATAGAAACTGCAAAATGTATTCAGTCGGGAGCAGGATAGACTGTCTAACGCGGACAGTTACAGACAATGGAGTTTGCTTCCTTGGAACAGACTTCCAAGTTCATGATGTAAAATCAAATCTGATTTTCTGTAACATTTCTTCTTTAAAGACATTGTTTTAAAATTTGGTGTATGTGTGTGTGTGTGGGGTGTCTTTGACCATGTGCACATGTGTACAGATGCGACCAGAACAGGTGTTGGATGCTCTGGAGCTGGAATTACAGGCAGTTATGACTAAACTAATGTGGGTACTGGGAATCGAGCTCTGGTTTTCTCCAAGAGCAATGTGTACTCTTAACTACTGAGCCATCCCTTGGTTTTTTACAGCCCTCTAACATACTTCTAAATTGGATTCATTCAGCTTTTGCAGATACAATATAGTATTTAAAATCAATTCCGAATGTCCTTTACTTTCCACAAAAAGTCCCTATATTAAACAAACACATTTGTCACATTTTAATTTTAATTAACCTATTACACATTTTCTGGATAAGGAGTCACAAGACACTCCATATTAAGGTTAGGGGAGACTTGTGTAGACAATGATTCTCTATCTATCTAATGCTTGGCCCTTTAATACAGTTCCTCATGTTGTGGTGACCCCCATCCATAAGATTATTTTTGTTGTTACTTCATAGCTGTGATTTTGCTACTGTTAAGAATCATAATTAAGTATTTTTGGGAGATAGAAGTTTACCAAAGGGGTTGCAACCCACAGGCTGAGAACCACTGCATTGAGAGGAAGTCCTACCTGAGTCTCGTTGAATAATGAGGTACTTAATCTTCCTAAGCATGTGGTTATTAAGAGGACATTGTCAAACTGTAGTCCATTCCTGGTGGTCCCTTGGAAAAAAATTGCTTCTCAAAACCAAGAAAAGTTGAAGACTTGCTGGGAACTTTGGATTTATAGATGTAAAAAGTGTTGGTTTAGAGTCCGATGTTCATGTGAAACCTCACCTTGGATTGTCTACTTTCTCTGAATCTTTCATAGTATGTTAGATTTATGCTTACTTTGTATTCTGAGAAGAGATAATGTATGCACTGTCTGTGTGGAGTTTGCATCTGCCAAATGTTTTTTGAGTGTTGCCCTCGACTACTTCTCCAAGGTTAAATCTCAGTCATTAAGAATCCATTGTATGCTACAAACTAGACATGGACAGGAAAAACTAGAGGAATTTCGACAGGTTCGTAAGGTTTGAGAGCAAGAATCTAAGTACAGAGTCACCCAAGGAAGTTCCCAGGGGCCTTCAAAGGATTGCAGCCCCTCCGTCACGTTAAGAACATGCCGTGAGCTTGTCCCCTTTTCCGTCTGAACTAATAAGAGAAATAAGCCTCTCCTGAATGAGCTCTTGGGTGGAGTTGGTAGTGGAGCAGGGAGACACTGGCAAGCCCTAGAGAAGAGCTTGTTTTCTCACAGAGAAGCTAATGAGCTCACTTGGGCATTGAGCAGCAGCCTTTTCAGCATTAGGTAGTAAACAGCTGAGCCCACACGTATCTTAAATAGAGTGCAAGGGCAATAACATAAAAATACAGACTCTCAGCATAGCCCAGTGCACTTCGTACATGATAGAGAACCCACTGTATACTAAGTATGTTGTCTTAAGTTCTCGCCTCCTGGAGCATTTACAAGAGCAAACAAGAAAACACGAGGAATGATTAGCCTCTCCTTCCAAGAACTACCTTCTGACATCTACTGCTTACAAGTGTTCCCAGAACCTTCCCAGGGACACTGTTCAGCCTTCAGAGAGAGAAGAAGTCCGGAGAATCTTAAGGCTCACATCCTGTCTGGAGAGGGAGGGAGAATGGCTAAAGCCACAATAAAATACAGACTCTTTGACATTTACCTGAAGCCATATCGGCAACCTTGAAGTCTGTAAAAGTATAAACTAAGCTGTCCAATAACGTGGCCATACTCGATTCCTTTCAAGGTAATGATTGAGATGATCATTATTGGATCAAAAATCAGGTAGATCCGGATTTAAGTTCTAGTTTCCTCCCAAATAAAGTTTGATTAAAGGCTTCAAGGCTCTGTTATTCGTGATAAAGAATGATTTGATGAAAGTGGTGTTTGTAGTTGAAAATAAGACGATACATTTAAAGCACTGTCACAGACTTAGCCGGTGCATTCTCCACTAATGTTTACTATTATTAAACTATGCCCCAAGGGAGGGGCGGGGAGAGCAAGGGAGGAGGAAAGAACAGTGGGAGAGAGAAGACAGGAGGGAAGGAAATCAGTCATTACACTAGGTGTCAGCGTTGTGCTTCAAATAAAGTGCTCAGTGCCTACTCTAGTTTTACTTCGAGGGCATCCAAGATGAAGTAGCTTGGAATAGAAGAGTACGTAAGCAGAACTGGGAGATCAGAAACCTAAAACAGCAAAAGGAGGCCACAGCAAGGTACAGGCATAGGCTACTAAGCTCCAGTTACTTTTCCAAACCAGCTGTTTGTTGAAAATAAGCCTCCTACCCCATTTGGTATCTGCTGTCTTTAGAAACCTCCCAGACCAGAAGTTAAGACCAATCTTAGCTCCATCTAGGGCGCCAGCATTTTTCTCACCTTTAGGTTCTGAATCTTACAGTCGTTTATTAGGAAGAATTGTTGGAATCATGTCTTGACTACTTACCAAATAGGTGGTAGTGCTCATCTAATCAGAAGGTCAGTTGAAAAATAAAATACACATTTGAAAAAGGCCTTACTGAAATCAATGTTAGTCCATATATTTGGCAGACATTTTTTTGGGGGGGGAGAAAAAGTAGGGGCTAGGGAGATGTCTGAGCAGTTAACAAGTGCTTCCTGCACAAACAAGATGACAGGTTTAGGTCTTCAGCACCCACGCAATGCCAGGGACGTGGTATATCACCTCTTCACTGAGACCAGGAACCCCTTTCCCTCCCGCCCCTGCCATTCGCTAGCTAGACGAGCTGTACCTGGGGCTTTGGATTTGATCGGGAGACTCTGCCTCAAAGAACAAGGTGGGAGAGCAATTGAGGCAGGCTCCTGATACCAGCCCCAGGTTTCCACGTGCAAGCTCACGTGCTCCCAGGTGGAGGCACACCATGTACACACACCTGAAAAAGTAAAGGAGGGAGAAGATGTGACTTAGAATTTAGTTGCTCTGAGAACTTGAACTCACTACAGAGTTAAGTGCTGGGATTACAGGCATGTACCACCACATGCAGCTTGATGCTTCAACATTTTGTGTATATATAGTATGCGTATATGCATTTGTGGGTGTGCCTGTGGAGTCCGGTTGGGTGTCTCCCACGGGTTACTTTTCTCCTTAGTTTTTGGAAAGGGATCTCTTACTGAACCTGGAGCTCACCAATTAGCTAGACTTCTTGACCAGTGCCTCCCAGAGATTCTGTTTCTGCCTCTCCAGTGCTGAGTACAGGTGCTCAGCACACGGGTACTGGAGAGCCAGGCTCAGACCCTCCTGCTTTGGAAGCAAGCATGCACCTGGCAGGACCTGCCTCCTAGCCCCAAGCCTCAAAATTTAAAAGTAAAATTCCCATTGAATAAGACAAAGTGAATGGATTGAAATGATTGAAACACTGCTTAGAGTCCTATTGCACAAGAGGATTGATCTTCAGTTTAGTCTAAAGTATTTCACAATGCTTACACTGATTTACAGAGTGATTATGGAAGAAAAAACACCTTTAAATTTTTTTAATGATTTATTCTTTATTATTATGTACATTGGTATTTTGCCTGCATGTATGCATGTATGAGGGTTTCGAATCCCCTGGAGCTGGTAATAGACTCCAGCTGCCATGAGGGTGTTGGGAATTGAACCCAGTCCTCTAGAAGAGCAGCCAGTGCTCATAACCCCTGAGCCATCTCTCCAGCCCCCACCTTTAAATTCTTTAACATAGACTGCCAATCAATAATTAATTAAGTTGTGTATTCGGCCTACCTGCAGTGATATTTAGTATAGCATTCTTTTTGTGTGGACTCATGGGTCTCAACTTGCATGTGAAGAAAGCCAACATGTATATCCCAGTCACTTAGGATCCATTATATACTAGACATTGGAAAAAGAGACTCAATTGGGCCAGGTGTGGTGGCACACTCTCTCAGTCCCAGCACCCAGCGGTCAGAGGTAGGAAGATCTCAGAATTGGAGGCCAGTCTGGTCTACGTAGTGAGTTCCAGGTCAGCCAGGGATACACAGTGAGACTTGGACAGGTTCTTTTATAGGCTGGCCTAAGAAGTCAAATTTTGTTCCCCGAGAATAGTAGTTGCTTTCTAAGTGTGTGCTGAGCATAGCACAATGTCAACTTCATGCTGTCTTTTGGGATTGCTTTTATGAAAACCTCGTGGGTAAGGACAAGGCCTTTGTAGACAAGATTAACTCCTTCTACTCGCTTGCTCATTTAAATCCCCTGAAAGATGTCACTCGGCTGTCCTTAACCTTTCTTCCTGAGACAGCTTCTGGCAGCAAGAGGAACTGGGAAGGACTTCAAGGGCTTCGGTCTCATCAGCTCTCTTCTCTCATCCGGAGATCTCAAAACTTCAGAGGAAATGAAATATCTCTTCTGAAAAGGCAGGAACTCCTTAGATCATCTAATTACTTGGCACGAGACCGGAATCAATAAATAGCTGAAATAAATCAAGAGCTCGTGTGGTTTAAAGTTGTTAAGTCACCTAAGAGGGAATTATGCCGTTCAGAACTTTCACCACTTCTGTAAATCTTTTAAAGAGGAGTCATAGAAAAGATTCGCCAGTACAAGAATTAGATTGACATGGGATCTGGCTCCTCAATCAGGTAAATAACTTTGATCTTAATGATAAATTAATGTTTTAATTTTTTCTTTGAGACTTTCAGTATATATAATTATGTGTATGAGTGTTTTGTCTGCATGTATGTCTTGTGCACTGTATGCATGTTTGGTGCCTGAGGAGGCCTGAAGAGGGTGTCAGATCCCCTGGGACTGGAGTTATAGGCTGTTGTAAGCTGTCATGTGGGTGTTGGGAAATGAACAGGGCCACCTGGAAGAGCAGCCTATAACGGGGAATCCAAGGGAGTCTGCTTAAGAGTTATATGGAATTTATTAGGAGATAAATTGAAAAAGACAACTCATGAAACAGAATAGGTGAATCATCGCAGGGTTCTGGAAGGCTGAGGTCCTATCCCACCATCCAATCCCACGAGGGAGAGAAGAGAGTAGCCTATGTGCATCTCAGGTCTTAAAGGTATCCCCGAAGCCACGCCCCAGGGGCTGGTACTCCAAGGTCATAGGTGGGTAGAACAGGTATCCACTACAGCAGCCAGTGCTCTTCAGCACTAACCCATCTCTCTAGCTCCTGCTACAATGTATTTCAGTTAGATTCTTTTCTCTCCCCCAACTTCTCCCAGATCCTCCCCACCTAACTTCGTGCTCATGTTCTTAAAAAACAAAACAAAACAAAACAAAAA
The DNA here is from genome assembly GCF_049852395.1 of Peromyscus maniculatus bairdii. NCBI lineage: Eukaryota > Metazoa > Chordata > Mammalia > Rodentia > Cricetidae > Peromyscus > Peromyscus maniculatus. The sequence continues at coordinate 42,464,448 of NC_134873.1, read as the reverse complement.
AACCCACAACCAGCCAATCAAACAAAATCCCAAACCATGGGATCTGATTTGTGTTGGCCAACTACTGATCATGTCTGTCCCAGAGTGTGGTTGATACACTCAGTTTTACTCCACTGAAGAAAATGGGTTTTCCCTCTCCCAGCAGCTATCGGGGGAATAGCTTCTTGTCTAGGGTTGGGACTTTGTGAGCACTTCCGGTCCTTTATGCTGGGGTGTTGTCTGGCTTGAGCTTGTGTAGTCTTATGCCTCGCTGTGAGTTCGTATGTGCCTCTGCCCTGTTGTGTACCAGTCTTTTTATTTTGGGCCACCAACCAGCTCCTGAATTATGACACGGAGACTAATTATTAGTTTTGAATGCTTGGTCAAGTTTAGACACCTTTCTGGCTAGCTCTTTTAGCTTAAATTAACCTGTTTCTCTTCGTCGTCGTCGTCATTTTGCCTTGGGGCTTCTTACCTTTTCCTACTTTCTTGCTGTCTCTGTGTCTGGCTGGCTGATGGCTGCCTGGCTTCTGGCCCATAGTGTGTCCCTCATTCTCTCCTCCTTCTCTCATCCTTCAAGACTAGATTTCTCCTCCTATTTATTCTCTCTGCCCACCAGCCCCACCTATCCTTTCTCTGCCTGGCCATTGGCTGTCCAGCTCTTTATTAGACCAATCAGGTGCCTTAGTCAGGCAAAGTAAAATAGCTTTTCATAAACAAATGCACCATAAACAAAAGGAACACACCTTTACACAGTTCAAGTAATATTCTGCAGCATAAACAAATGTAACATATCTTTGCCCAGTTAAAATAATATTCTACACACTATTGTGCCTGGAAAGCACTGTTTGCTTGACGTCATCTCTGTCATGGAAAGAGTCTGGTCCCATATGTCATCTCTGTCATGGAAAGAGTCTGGTTCCATGATGTCATCTCTGTCATGGTAAGAGTTTGTTTCCTTATGTCATCTCTGTCATGGTAAGAGTCTGGTCCCTTATGTCATCTCTGTCATGGCAAGAGTCCCAGACTCTTAGCTTCCTTTTCCCCCTCTTCTGAATAGATCTCCAAACCTTGAGGGGAGGGGTGTGAGAAATTATGAATTAAAATTTTTTTTATTTTTTTGTGTGTGACTGCTAGTGTGCACAAACCATGGCACAGATGTGGAGGTCATAGGACAATTTGGTGAAAGTCAGTTTCCTCTCCACTCTGTTCCATGAGTTCCTGGCACTCAGGTCACCAGGCTTCTGCAGCACGTGCCTTTACCCACTGAGCCATCTTTACCAGCTTGTGAAATTATTAACTCAAGGCTGAGTTTTCTTGTGTATTTGTTTCATAGTAGGACAAAAAAAAAAATCGAAACACTAGTATTCTGAAGACTTAAGAAAAAAAACTAGCTAATTCTTTTATTCTTTCATTAAATTTTTTTTGTTTTTGTTTTTGAGACAGGGTTTATCTGTGTAGTCCTGGAACTTGCTCTGTAGACCGGACTAGCCTTGAACTCAGAGATCTACCTGCTTTTGACTCCTGAGTGTTAGGACTAAAGGCATGGACCACCAGGACTGGCACTAGTTAATTCTTGATATGAGAAATTTGAAAGTTCTAAAATATTTAGCTTTGTAGGGTATTAGGGCTCGTTTTTTGTTTCTTATTTTTTGTTTTGTTGAGATAAGTTCTCACTAGGAAGCCCAAGATGACCTCAAACTCAGTCTCCTTCTTCAGTCTTCTGAGTGCTGGGATTATATGGGCTTCTCAAGTCTTAGTCAGTGCTGCTATGCTAGGGATAAAATATGAAAAACACAGGTATTTTTCTTGATCTTTTGAGTTGGCATTCTTTATTTGGCTTTGTGAAAATAATGCACCTTACGTAACACTACACAAAAAGCTTTTGTATGGTTATTTGATTTTTGTAACCCTACAAACTAGATAGGAAGGTGTGTATGGGCTGTTCATTAATTCACTGTGTTTATTCAACAGACTATTTTTTTTGAGACAGGGTTTCTCCGTCTAGCCCTGGCTATTCTATAGATTAGAACTGGCTCTGTAGACCAGGCTAGCCTTAAACTCATAAATCAGCCTGCCTCAGCCAGGAGTGCCAAGGATTAAAGTGCCACCATGCCCAGCTCAATTTTGTAATGCCTTGTTCTAAGACAACACTGAGAATATAGGTCAAACAAATGAATCTCTCTCTCTCTCTCTCTCTCTCTCTCTCTCTCTCTCTCTCTCTCTCTCTCTCACACACACACACACACACACACACACACACACACACACACACAGACCCTTGAAGTTCAGCAATAATAAGACAATCCAGTTGCTGGAGACACAGTTCAGAAATTCAGAGCACAGTTTGCTCTTCTAGAGAGCCCACGTTCAGTTGGATCACAACATCTGTAACTTCAGGTCTGGGAATCTGACACCCTCTGCCTTCCTTGGGCTCCTGTATACATGTGCACACACATACCTTCAGGTAAAATATGCATAAAATAAGTTAAAAAAGCAATCCAATGTAAAAACTTGTTTCAGTACCTGTTTCATTTCATTAAGGAAGTGACAAACACATGAAAAGATCTCCATTATCATCACTCATCAGAGCAATGCAGATTAAAGTCTGCTGTGACATACTACTGTATGTAATGCATATAGATGACCTGTAATGCATATAGATGACTGAGAAAGACTCTAACATGCTGAGCAAAAGAAGTCAACTAAAAAGAGCATGTACTGTATGATTCAATTCACATGAAATGCTGGACAATGCAAATATGTCTATACCGACAAAAAAGCAGATTGATTTGTTTAGAAAGGGCATTTGGAGGGCATGGGTAGGGACAGAGCAGGGTAAAAGAGGCTAGGCTTGGTGGTTCACAGCTGGAATCCTAGGACTCATGAGGCTGAGGTAGAATCTCAAGCTCCAAGCCAGCCTGAGATAGATATCAAAACCCACATCTCAACAAACCAACCAACCAACCAACCTCCAATAAACAGAAACCCTAAAAAACAAAATGAAATATGAGAGGGGGTGCCACAAAGGTCCATCAGAGACTTGTCGGTGACCTACCCGCTTACTGTTCTGTGATGATGATGACGTCATGAGTTTATATTACATCAACATAGCAAACTGCACTTTTAAAACAGTGCAGTTCATCGTTGCATTTCGAGCAAACTGTGAGGGGCTGGAGAAATGGCTCAGTGGTTAAGAGCATGGGTTGCTCTTCCAGAGAATCGAGGTTTAACTCCCAGCACCCACATGGCAGCTCGCTACTGCCTATAGCTCCAATTCCAGGAATTCCAACAGATACCCATGCAGGCAAAACACCTATGCACATAAAACAAAAAATAAACAATTCAAGAAAACCGTGAAAAAAAAAAAAAAGATATAGTTGCCACATGTGTTTGAGTATTTTAGGTGTGGGTGGGTTTTTCAGGGGGGCATATGCAGCTTGGGGCTGGAAATGGGGGTTCTGGAACTGCAAAGCTAGGAAAAAGATTTTAGGAGTCAATGGTCTCGCTCTTGTTGTGTTTTTAAAAATGACATGTTGGCATCCTTGGTAGGACAGAGCCAAGGAGCATGTCAGAAAGTCACTCACAGCATGCGGTAGAGCTCACATGAAAAATTTTATCATTAAAGGGGGGAGGGAGAAGGGAAGAAAGGGGAAGAGAGGAAGAGAGAGAGAGAGAGAGAGAGAGAGGAAAAGAGAGCAGAGGTGTGCTCTCATGGCAAGAGAGAGAGGAAGGAAGAGAGCAAGAGAAGGGGGAGGGGTTTGTCTTAAAGAGGACTTTACATAAGATGATGTCGTCAGGATGCTGAGTGGGTCCCCAAGGGGTGGGTCTGAATGCTTACATTCCTCCCTTTTGGATTATTATAAAAAAGGTGAGTTATGGATGGCCGGTGGGGGAGGGATGAGGGCGCTGAATTTACGAGACTGCTTCCTGATGATTTGGGGAAGAAGTAGGGAGGGGGAAGTTGGGAATTGGGGTCACACACAGTGGGAGGTGTGAGTGAAGAAGCATTCAGCTACCCTTCATTGTGGAGACCTCTGGCATCTGTTCCTTGAGGGAGCTGAGAAGGCAGGTTGCTAGGAAAAAAACAGATTGTTATCATTGGCCTCACAAGTGGGGCTAGCCATGGGAAGAATGATAACTACCACGAAGAATGGGATGGAGAAGTACCCTGGAGTACAGAGGAGGCAAGGGTGAATGAGCAAGACACGAGAGCAGATATGCCCTTCATCGGGACATCTTGGAAAACCAGGTTCCAGTTGCTGGGTAGGTGCCCACTTAAGCCTGGAGAGGTATTACCAGCAGTGAAGTCCCAGGAGCGTGGGGAGATGGCATGCCAAATCAAAGGATGATGTGTTCCAAGGGTACTGGAGCCATCACGTCTGCTGTTTCCCTGCAGGGAGGACATGCCTCTATCTGTCCTGTTAAAGTGTCAATGAATTAGGAGATAGCAGAGTTTTTATGAGCGGGTATGTGGCTGAAGCCAACCTACCAGTATCTGCCCAGTTGATATCCTCAGCTGGTGCAGTGGCTGGTGGTGTATCTGGAGGGCCCCTGGGGGTTTGACCTTGGCATGAGTCTGGCAGGAACCTGCAAGTGTCTATAAAACAACTGGACCAGATTTACATCTTGGTGTCACAGCAAAAGCTATGGCTTTGGGTTAAAAGGTGTGAACATTTTCTAGGGCCTGGTTTCAGCCCCTGAAACACATTTTTAAATCTATAACCAGAGGAAATTTATTGAATGGAAGTGGTTGAGTGAGTGAGGCTTCCATACCCTCTCTAATGCTAACCTGTCTCTAAAAAGCTGGGACCAGTAAAGTCCACAGAAATTTAAGGGCTCCCAAGACTGTCTGTAGTCAGTGCTCCATCAGTTTATCAAAACTGCATTTATCAGTGTTAAAACTCTGGCCGGGCGGTGGTGGCGCACGCCTTTAATCCCAGCACTCGGGAGGCAGAGCCAGGCGGATCTCTGTGAGTTTGAGGCCAGCCTGGTCTACCAAGTGAGTTCCAGGAAAGGTGCAAAGCTACACAAAGAAACCCTGTCTGGGAAAAACAAAACAAAACAAAACAAAAAACTCTGAACCTCTGAGGTTACATCTGAAACCAGTTTATCCTGTACCAATGAGTCTGAATGAGGCACACCTGTCTGTACTTTTAACAGGAAACGTACTAATGAGCTACCAAGGTGCTTGTAGCCTTGAGGTTGGGGGAGAGCTGTAAAACTGCCAAATACCCACAGATCTGAGAAGGATGAGTAAGTGAACAGGAGCGAGACATCTTTCCAGCTATGGAGGCAGGCCGTCCCAGGTTTCTCTTAAATGGGACGGAGCGGGTCCCATCCACCCCCGTGACAAGGAATTGGTGAGGAAATTGGTAAAACAGTAGGTAGCTCCCGAGGCCAATAGAAAGTCAATGGACTTACCTGCTACCTGCAGCATCACCCCAGGCTCGGAGAGCAGAATGGGAGTCACCCACTCTAGAGCCAGCTCTCTAATAACGAACAGCACAGAACAATTTGAACATTATCTATAGCCAAACCATTTCTGTTTCAGCTCCATGCATGCAACAAAACTTACCAGAAGACACAGACAAAACTTTTCAACAAAACAAGCATACACAACTTTTTCGAGAAATAGACAGAATTTTTCAACAAGACAAACAAAACTTCCCAACCAGAACCAGAACCAGATGGGTGGATGATCTGTTGTAGTCGGTAGCATGCTGTTCTGCCACATTTAAAGAGAGAGCAGACAGACAGACATAAGGAGGTCTTTGGAGGAAAGAAAAAGAAAGTGGAGAAATCTTTCTTGGTTCCCTGAATGTCTGGCCCAAAGAAATACTGAGGCCAATCTCACATCCAGGGGGATGATCATGTTGTACCCGTTTCGAGAAACCCCCAGAGACCACCAAGGAGCTGGTTTCCAATGCAAGCACATAAGGGTCCTTATATTCAGATTTAACCTGGGCCACTGCATGGCAGGTGGAAGGAAATGTGGTGACGGCCACGAGCCCAGGTGTAGAGGGTTTTTATAGGGAAAAACCACAAGCCGGGAATTGGCAACTTGGGATTGGGTAGAAGAGGCAAGGTCATTTTTTGAAACTATTGGTCTAGACTTTTGGTGGGGTCTAGACAACTCACTGAACAGGATTATCTGGACTGCTCAGCAGGATTATCTAGATATCTCCAAGGGCCATAAACCACAGGCAGGATCCTGTTAAGCTTTCCTTTCCTGAATAACCAGGATGTCTGCAGGAGTATCTGGATCCTGTTAGGCTTTCCTTTAAACAGCAGACAGGATGTCTGCAGGAGGATACTGCTCTGTATCCATTCGAGTTATCATGGCATATCCCTGAGCCTGTAAAGTTAAGCCTAGGCCTTCACATTCAGAGGTGGGCAGCCCCGCCAGAGACCTGAGTGCTGGTATTGAATGGAAGGCAAAGCTGCCAGTGGACAAGAAAGGAGATTTGTTACCGGCAGAAGAGAGTAGATCTGCAGTGAGTGTAGCAGGTGAGTGAGGTCGCGGCGTGAAGTGGATACCTTCAAAACAAACATGCCCTGTGCAACAGAGTTGGTGAAAGAGGTTTGAGAGCAAAAGAGTGAAAGACTGTGTCAGAGAGGGGACTTGGGAGAGGCAGGCCCCAGCCTCATCAAAGATGGCGATGAAGCCAAATGACCTTAGTCAAGATGGCGCCTGCCCACGTGGTCACGTGTTTTTCTTTTTTCCAAAGACAGAGGTAACACATACCTCTGAACACATACCAGAGAACACATAAATTCAAGCATTCAAAAATCAGTCAGAAACAGTCATGTGGCCACTTCAGTCACACATTTTCATCTGCACATACGATTATATATATATATATATTTAAACAGAAGGACAGACAAAACTGTCCCGGGAAACTTTCACAGTAGGTAGCAGTGGCATCAGCGGCATCGCAGGCGGGAGGAGAAGTTGGGAAACTGAGGAGCAGCTGGCTCCTCGGACTGGAAGCACAGTCAAGCCCAGGTCTTACGTTTCCACTGGCCACAAGAGGGAGGGAGCAGACAGAGACAGGTCAGAAGAACGAGACATGAGACATTTTGAGCGAAGGCAAGACAGGAGACTGATGCGGTGGGTGGTGCCAGCAGCCGCGGGCGGGAGGGCATAGCCCAAGAATCCTGGGATCTACTGGATCTCTGGCAGCAGTTGCAAAGGTAAGGAGTGTGGCACCAAGTCTGACTGTAAAGGCGGATGAGAAGCCTTTAAAAAGGGTATTAAGCATAGAGGTTTGGTGGTAGGCTTATTTCTCAGGAGTGAGGCAGAACAATTAGGGTGCAAGCCATTGAGAGCGATTCGTCAAACGGAGCGGAGGGGGCGGGGCGCTGAAGGATGCTGAGGTCCAAGAGATGAGGCGGCACAGGCTTCTTCAATGCTTGGTCAGAGTAGGGGCCAAAGGCCTCAGCCCAAGGCACAGAAAGCCCGAGAGACAGACAAGGCCTCACCTGTGGGGGCAGGGCTTACCGATTACGCCGCCTGTATTGGATGAAGTGAGTGTTGAAGGTTCCAGGGGTCCCTAGCATGTCTCAGGCTGCCAGCAGGCAGGAGAAAGCACCAAGAGGGCCTCTGTTTTGAGCAGGGCACCAAATGTTGCTAGGCACATGGCTCACCATGATCACATAGTGGTTAGTACTCTGCATTGTGGCTGCAGCAATCTTGGTTCGAATCCGAGTTATGGCATCAAAGGTTGTAGTTTAAAAAAAAATGGTGCCATGGTGGCCTTGGCGGGTTGGAGCCAAGGAGCACGGAGGAAAGTCACTCACACCATGCGATAGCGCTCACATGAAAAGTTTTATTATTAAAGGGGGAAGGGAGAAGGGAAGAGAGGAGAGAGAGAGAGAGAGAGAGAGAGAGAGAGAGAGAGAGAGAGAGAGAGAGAGAAGGGGGAAGGGCTTGTCTTAAAGAGGACTTTACATAAGATGACGTAGTCAGGATGCTGAGTGGGTCCCCAAGGGGTGGGTCTGAATGCTAACATCTACCTCCGTTGCTCTTCTCTCATTTCCTTCTTCGGTGTAGTCACCATGGTGGCTATTATTCAGAGACAGTGCTATGCCTACAGAGCTGGTTGTTGAAGGAATATGAACGATTTGATTACTTGCATATAGAGAAAAGTTCCTGAGGAAAGAAGTGTGGTAAACACTTCAAGAATGGTGAAGAGTTAAGAAACGAGTAATGACCCGAGAATGGTCAATACAAGAGAAAAGAATGAATAGAAAGAAATGGCATGAGTCCCGAGAAAAGAGTTTAAATAAGAATAGGTGGCTGTTAGTGTCTAGTGTTACAGCGTTGCACTCAGCATCTTTAATATAGCTAAGTATACAATCCAATTATCAAGAGCACTTCATTCCCGCCCACCATTCTAATTAACTGAAGTGTGTTCATTTTGTTTAGGCCTATCTAAGAAAGTAATTTTCTCTGCAAGTGGCTTGTTTATTTGCTGAGCTGTCAAAGAGTGTGCATGGACACACACACACACATGCACGCATGCACACGCATGCATGCACGCACACATGCACGCAATTTATGGTTTAAAACGAACCTTGACTGCTTTAAAGAACAGATAGCTACAGTGTTAGGTATTTTCATAGGCAACAAGTAAACCACAGACATTTCTAGAAGTTGTTAGCAGAAACCTGTGATTTAGGTCAGTATGCCTAGATTAACTTGGCTTTCCTCAAATCAAATTCATCTTCTCGGCAAAGCCTTTCTGTTGGGCCCCAGAGAGCCTCAGTCTGGTTTACGTTATCAGATGGAGAGTCTGATGACGTCGTTTGTGCTGTAGTGACATTCCCATCGAGTCTCAGAGCTTTGAGTTTAGGGTTATTTATTTGTTTTACACTGTGTGAAAACTGCCCACTCTCCCTTTCAGCTACGGACAGATGTGCAGATGTGTTTGGGAGTGTGTGGAAAAGTTGGACAACTCACTTTGACAAAGTTCTCTAGCTGGTCTTCAGGAAGCACTGGCTACCAATTAAGATAATGTTCATTTTAGCCCTGGGGGTAGCACATTAGCAGCAGGAGAAATGTCTAGTGGTTCTCAACCTTCATAATGCTGCGACCCTTCACTATAGTTCCTCATGTTGAGGGGACCCCCAGCAATACAATTATTTTCATTACTACTTCATAACTGTAATTTTGCTACTGTTATGAACCATAATGTAAACATCTGATATGCAGGACATCTGATCTGCAATCCCTGTGGAAGGGTTGTTCTATCCCCAACAGATTGAGAACCAATGATCTAGTCATTGAATCATAAACTTTATAGAACCATCTGTTCCTATGAATGTGTTTTTAATATTTATGTGTGTGTGTGTGTGTGTGTGTGTGTGTGTGTGTGTGTGTGTGTGTGTGTGTGTGAATCAGAGGATAACTTGGGGGAGTCAGTTCTCTCCTTCCATGTTGGTTCCAAGGGTGGAACTCAGGTCATCAGCCTTGACAGCACGCACCCTCGCCTGCCCAGCTGCCATATCACCCTCGTGTCTTTCCAGGATTCAAGAACATCCATGTGGGCTAAAAATCGCCACAGGGACTATGCTGATGCTGTATTGTTCCTAGCAAATCCACATATTTAAAAATAAAGAGTACTGATATAAGCCCCAAACGGATATCTTTGCTTTGAACCTGCAGTTTTGTTTTCACAATTTAGGCCACGTGAAATCCTGAAAACCTTAACAGAGATGTGGTGGTCCATCTCCAGCTGCTTGGTGTCAATGAGTGAAAAATACCCACCTTCAAAGGGGAGTCCCCACTGCAGGTCCTACAGAGCTCTGTGGCCTTTTCCTTATGTCCTGCTTGAGAAGGCCTAGGGACAATGGCTGGGTATGTGGATACTTTCAAAGGAGAAATCATTTCAGAGAAACACTAAATTTATTTATTTACTTATTTATTCATCTGCTTGACACAAGCTAGAGTCATTTGAGAAGAGAGAACCTCAAATGAGAAACACCTCTGCCAGACTGGCATGTAGGCATGTCTGTGAGGCATTTTCTTGATTCACGATTGGTGTGGGAGGGCCTAGGCCACTGGACTTGGGGGTCACCCCTGGGCAGATGATCCTAGGTTGTATTAAAAGCAAGGTGAACAAGCCAGGGGAGCAAGCCAGCAGGCAGCATTTCTCCACGTCCTCTGCTTTGGTTCCTGCCTCTAGGTTTCTTCCTTGAGTTCTTGCCTTGACTTCGCTGCATGATCGACCGTGATTGTGATATGCCAAAATAAACCCTTTCCTTCCTAAGTTGCTTTTGGTCGTAGTGTTTATTACAGCAACAGAAAGCAAAACTAAGACAGGAATTTCTATTTTCTTGAATTTCCTAAGTTTTATATAGCAATAAACGATTATTGGAATCCACAAACTTTCTAGTGCTGTGGGATGTTCTGTATGACAAATGTGTTGCTCTGATTGGTTAGTAAATAAAACACTGATTGGCCAGTAGTCAGGCAGGAGGAAATATAGGTGGGACAAGGAGGAGAAGAATTCTGGGAAGTGAAAGGCTGAGAGAGAGAGACACTGCCAGCTGCCACCATGACAAGCCGCATGTGAAGATGCCGGTAAGCCATGAGCCACATGGCAAGGTATAGATTTATAGAAATAGGTTAATTTAAGATATAAGAACAGCTAGCAAGAAGCCTGCCATGGCCATACAGTTTGTAAGCAATATAAGTCTCTGTGTTTACTTGGTTGGGTCTGAGCAGCTGTGGGACTGGCGGGTGACAGATTTGTCCTGACTGTGGGCCAGGCAGGAAAACTCTAGCTACATCCTAGGAAAGATTTAATGTCAAGGATTACTAAAGTATTTCAACCAAAGTCTCTTAAAGAAAGAAGTGAGCTGGGCTTTATTCCTCTGACTTATGTTAACAGTGCTTATGGAGAATATGAACCGAACAGAAAACAAACTAAACAAAAACCTCAACTCACACAATAAAAACACACTATACCAAGCCACGGCATCCTATGCTTAACTAATTTTTTTCCTTTTGAATTTATGTATTTTTTAATTTATTTTTATTTATTTTATTTTACAATACTATTCAGTTCTACATAACAGCCACAGATTTCCTTGTTCTCCCCCTTCCTGCCCCACTCTCCTTCCCCCCAGCCCACCTCCCTTTCCCACCACCTCCAGATCAAGGCCGCCCCTGAGGACTGAGATCGACCTGATAGACTCAGTCCAGGCAGGTCCAGTCCCCTCCTCCCAGATTGAGCCAAGGGTCCCTGTATAAGTCCCAGGTTTCAAACAGCTATCTCATGCGGCAAGCCCAGGACCTGGTACCACTGCCTAGATGCCTCCCAAACAGAGAAACATGCACTCCGATTTGTTTTGACTTTGATTAGCCCTGTGAGTTTGGACAGGTTGTTGGCCTCTCGGAGTCTTGGTTCCTTTATGAAAGAGAAACCATAATAATTACTTTACCGTGAGACATGGCAAGTGTGAGAAGTGACCCAGGGAAGAATGCTGACCCCAAGTGCTCACTCAGTTTTGTCTCTTTTCCACAGGGAATAACCAGAGCACAGAGTGCAGACCTATGATAGCCATGAACAAATTGATTCCAGTCTCCTCTTCCTACCCTCCTCTGGGGCATGAGAGAGGCTCTCCTTTTGATATGTGTTGAATATAAGCAGCCGGGACAGTAAGTTGTCTGGTTTCTTTCCTGATGTCCTAAACTTTTTGCTGTGTTTGTTCAAGGCTGCAGCTTCAGTGCTACGGCCAAACCAAACTCAGCATGGAGTCACCATGGCTGAGTAAGGGGTGAACTCAACACTGGTGTTTCTATTATTTTCTGAACTTTTCTAGAGAGGGCTCCAGATTCTGTTCTGGTAAACTTCTTTTCCACAATGGACTACTTGAAATGCTGGGTGTTCTATACACTCTCCAAGGGAGGGGTGGGCTATGGCTTCCATACTTTATAGACAGGAGAAGTCTGATTCTGTAAGGGGGTCTGGGAGATGGGGAGAGGGAATGAGAGAATAACGGAGTATATGTGTCCTGAAAGTCGAAGTGGGGACCATCTCCAGGGAGGAAGGGGAGCAGCCAGAGGGAAAGGGGAGGTTGGGAGAGTACTGTACAGTGCAGGGAGTGTAAATTAGAACAAAGTATAATGATGTGTCAAAGTATAGTTATGTGTCAAATGTCATAATGGGGCCCGCTTCTTTGTGTGCTAACCAGAAAATATTCAAAATGAAAATAGGTACATTTGAAAAGGAAGATGAGCAGAAACCAAAAGGAGTTGCTTGTAGGTGGAAGTTTCTGTACTGCCAGCAACTCCCAAATACCCAACATCTGCTTCCCAAATTACCACACAGAGGCTTATATTAATTATAAATGATCGGCCAGTAGCTCAGGCTTATAACTGACTAGCTCTTATACTTAAATTAACCCATAATTCTTATCTATGTTAGCCACGTGGCTTGGTACCTTTTCTCATTATGGCAATCTTATCTTGCTTCCTCTGTGTCTGGCTGGCAGCTCCTGACTCCACCCTTCCTCTTCCCAGCATTCTTAGTTTGGTTGCCCTGCCTATACTTCCTGCCTGGCTACTGGCCAATCAGCATTTTATTAAACCAATTCAAGTGACAAATCTTTACAGTGTACAAGAGGATTATTCCATAGTAGTGGCCTCTGATTTAGTTTTCAGTTTTTATTTGTTTTTTTTTTTTAATTTAACTTATTATTATTATTTTGTTTTTTTGAGACAGAGTTTCTCTATGTAGCCCTGGTTGTTCTGGAACTCTGTAGACCAGGCTGGCCTTGAACTCAGAGATCCACCTGCCTCTGCCTCTCTAGTGCAGGGATTAAAGGCATGGGCCACCCCCCACCCCCAGCTTTCACTTTTCAATTTATCATTAAACTTCTGCTTTCCTTTCCCAGGGGCATTTAAATAGGTCCATAGCACAAATAACCAAGACTCACACAGCATGTTACAAGCTTTGCTATATGCAACATGCTTTATATCCATTAACTCACCTAGTTCTCTCCATGGCCGTGCAAGACCCTGCTTTACAGATGAGAGAGAACGGAAGTATTTGGAATGAGGACGTATGCAAAGTCATAGCACTCAGCGACAGTAGTATATGATTAGAGTCCAGCTGTTGAGCATCAGTTCTCAGTCAGGTTTACCTGCCTTCCCTTTCACTTCTACCTGCCCCCAAAAGCATTCTCATCCAAGGCAAATACTGGAAGGTTTTATTTTCTGTGCAAATTCTGGGACCTGCTCTCTCCAGTGGTTTCAGCCCTGGGATGTCATGACACAGATTCTGCCAGCTGGGGAAAGCTGTAGAAGACCCCAGCAGCATCAGCAAGTACAGCGAGTGCTCGTAAAATGGAAACAGCTACGTTTACTGAGGGAATTAAATAACCAAAAACTGAGGCGAATTTTTGCAGTTAAACTAATGGAGCTACATTAATTATCTATGAACCTTATTTCGAAGTGGTCCTCAGCTTTGAAACTCCAAAGGATGCAACAAAGAGTACAGTATGCAATGTTCTCTGAGGCAGACGATGAGGTCTGTCTTCTCCAGTTAGAAGGTCTCATTGGGAGTGCTTATGAGACAGACTGAGTTATTTTATGGTTTTACTCTTTAAAAAGCTCTTTTAAGCTCACAGAGCAGAACAAGCTGGCCCATCTGAGAGCACCCTTGGCTTAGATCAAAAGAGTGTCACCTTTAACGAAATTATTTTAAGCAAAACAAAAACAAACAAGCAGCATTTCCTCTAAAATTGAAAACTAAAAGCAGATGATGGAGTAGTCTCAAATACAGGGTAAAAGGAAAGACAATCCAAAATTGAAATTCAGGGTGAGCAAAGATCTATGAGCATTGACTTACATTTGAATTCCTGGGGCCGGGTCTCAGAGTTGTGTAAAAGATTTTTCACTTCGGAATCGTCATTGACGATCATTGTTGGAGGTGGATGCTTCCCTTTCCAATCTGGATGGACGAGGAAGCAGGGATGGACACACAGTGTGTGTACCAGTCAGAAATAAGCTTTGATCTCACTGAACCAACTGTAAATCCTCTATCACAAGCCATGTTGGACCTAAGGTGGCTTTTAAATTTCAAACAGTTTTCAACATAAAAGACTTTTATTGCCTTCAAATTTATTTGTTGTTCTTAATGTTCGCCGTGTTTATTCTGAGATACCAGAATCAGTTTTTGTGATGGTAATTGACTCTTGAACCAACGAGAAAACAGACCCACTTTATGAACCCACTTAGCTATGGGTGTGGGCTTAAACTACACTTGTTCTTTTTTTTTTTTATGGCGGGGATAGGGATCTAACTCAGGTCCTCATGGGGTGGTGAAAAGTAATGCACAACCCTAACTCAGTTGTCTTATTTCACTTCTTTTTAAAGATTTATGTATTTATTTATTTATTTATTTACTTAACTTATTTATTTATTTATTTATTTATTTATTTATTTATTTATTTATTTATTTATTTATTTATGTGTGCAGGTACTGGTGGAGTCTAGAAGAGGGTGTTGGTTCCCTTGGTTGCTTATAAATCTGAAAGTTGGGAAGGCAATGCCTCCTCAGTGCAGGTTTCCAGGGCATCCCATAATGTTCAGGAGTTCAGTGAGCCCCCATGGTAGACACAAGGCAAGTGTGTGTGTGTGTGTGTGACTTATATCTATGACTGTGTAATGGGAGCACTGACCATCTTTAAAAACAACCCTCCCCAACCCAAAACAACTATTCAGACCTCAACCTGCTTTAAGTACAGAAAGGCTGTGAACCAGCTGTCATGGGTGCTGGAACAAAACTCCAGGCCCTGTGGTGGAGCAGCAAAAGCTCTCAATGGCCGAGCCGTCTCTCTGGTCCATCGGTCACTCCTTCACTTCGTTCATTGGGACAGGCTCTCTCAGTTGAACTCAGAGCTCACTGATATGGCTAGTCTAGGGATTCTTTGTCTCTGTCTTCTGCACCCTGGAATTCCGGGGGGGGGGGGCTCCTAGGCCCACTTGTCTTTTTACATGGGTGCGGAAGATTCGAGTCTCAGGCCTCTTGCTTGTGTGTTTTCATTTGCTTGCTCTATCTCCCCAGTGTTACCGTCCTAGAGTTCTCCCCGACTTGCTGGACAGACTCACTTTATTCATTTGATAGCCTGGGAACAAGGCTTTCCTAAATTTTAAGTTACTGAATAGTTTGTACCTGACATAGTATACTTACTGGAGTTTTATGTATGGTAGAGATTGGATAAATGTTCTCAAATTCACTTCTGCTTCTCCTGGTGCTGCCTGTGTGTTCCTGCAGACCTGGTACCTCCTTTGTGATGAGGCAGCTGAGTAGCCTTGAGTGCTCATCTTGAGTGCAAACCCAAGGAAGGAGTCAAGACTGAGAACAATGGTCATATGAATCTGAAGGTGTCTGGGTGCAGTTTAAGAACAAGAGACAGACAGCACTCTGAACTAATGAGAGCCATTGTGAAGGACGGGCTTTGTCAATGAGCAGATCAGATCTGGTTTGGTGGCCAACCAGTCAAGGGAGCAGACAGCACAAAGTTGGAGGATGAAGATATGATTGATTATGTTCCAGCAGCAGACAGGATGTGTCTACTCCAAAGGGAACCCGATAGTTTACTCTAGAATTTTGTTACAGATCAAGAATACATTCTCAAATAGAAAGCTGAAATTTAGTTTCAGCATATACAGTGCAGTTTTCTCTATGTCATTACCTCTTCCCTATTCCTTTATTGGACATAAAGTAAATGGTATATGCGCACAAGTCTATTGCAACTTCTCTCTCTCTCTTTCTCCTCCCCTCCCTCCCTCCCTCCCTCCCTCCCTCCCTCCCTCCCTCCCTCCCTCCCTTCCTTCCTTCCTTCCTTCCTTCCTTCCTTCCTTCCTTCCTTCCTTTTTCATGGTGGTAGGGTTCAAGACAGGGTTTCTCTGTATAGCCCTAGCTGTCCTGAAACTTACTCTGTAGACCAGGCTGGCCTTGAACTCACAGAGATCTTCCAGCCTCTCCCTCCCAAGTGCTGAGATTAAAGGCATGTGCCACCACCACCTAGCAGGCATTTTACACTTGTAATCTCAGCACTCATGAGGTTGAGACAGGAGGATTTTCATGAATTTGAGGGTAATCTGGGCTATATTATGAGCTCTAGGCAAGCTAGAGTTGTATAGCAAGACTCTCAAAAAAAAAAAAAACTCAAGGGAGAGGTTTTCTTTTCAAATACCTTTTGACTTACAAAAGAATTCTTAGATAACACAAAGAATTCTGTCACAGCATTTCTTCCTACTAACATTGTACATAACAAGTTGTAAAATATATTAAAATTAAAAAATTAATTTTAGTATAGAACCATCAATTTCATTATTAACTTTACTCAGATTTCTCTAGTTTTTCACAGATGTTCCTTTGCTCTTTCAGGATTCAATGTAGGGCAGCATCTGAAATTCACCCACCTCGTCTCTTTAGTCCTTTCTATGCTGTGCCAGTTTCTTGGTCTTTCCTCGTTTGTTGTGAACTCAATTCCTGAAGATTAATCATCAGAAGTTCATAGGACTTCCCTTGATTTGGATTTGACCCACGTTTTCTGATTATCTTGAAATCGTGGATTCGGGGAAAGGTCAGCAGAGAGGCAAAGCATATTCATTAGGTAATATCAGGAAGTTGCATAACCAGTGGAGTCATTACATTTATAGTTATTATCCTGCCCTAGTGTTGTGGAATATTATTGTAAGATGTGTTACATTTGTTTATGCTAATGATGCAAAGATGTGTTGCAGTCTATTACATTACATTTGTTTGACTCTGTGAAGCTGTGTTACTTTGCCTGACTAAAACACCTGATTGGTCTAATAAAGAGCTGAATGGCCAATGGCTTGGCAGGAAAGAATAGGTGGGGCTGGCAGGCAGAGAGATTAAATAGAAGGAGAAATCTGGGAGGATTAAGAACAAGGAGAGGAGGATGCTAGGGGCCAGCCAGCCAGTTACCCAGCCACCCAGCCACCCAGGCAGCCAGGCAGCCATGGAGTAAGTGTGAGCATAGGATATACAGAAGTAAGAAAAGGAAAAAGTCCAGAGGAAAAAGGTAGATGGGATAATTTAAGTTAAGGAAAGCTGGCTAGGAACTGGGCACTTATAAGTAAGAATAAAACTCTGTGTGTGTGTGTGTGTGTGTGTGTGTGATTTATTTGGGAGCTGGGTGGCAGGTCCTCCAAAAAAGTAAATGAGAAAAAAAAAAAAAAGACAACCAACCAACAACACCCTAGAGCCACCATTATTAATGAAATAGGGTGAGGGGACAACAGTTTGTCTTTAGGATTTTAGTTTTCCAGGACACAGGAGCTTCCTCCAGATTTCGTGGAGGAGGGCTGCCAATCACCCGGGAACTTGGGCTCTCAAACTGGATGTGATGACTGCCACTTTAAACGATTCCCTTGACAAAGGAGTGTGTTCTGTGAATAAGGACAAATGAGAAAGTTCACGATGACCAGAGGACCAGAAATAAATAAGGTTCTTCCCAAATGTGCTCCCTAGTCCAGTCACAGGATCAAACGACGTTTCTCAGCTGCCTTGTATCTAGGTGTTGCCAGGAAATTAGTTTTACTTTTCAATAGGGTGAGTGAGAGGGGAAGTTCATTTTGATCCCAGGATGTTAGAGCGGGTACTTTCTCTGCCATGTGTGCAGGAGGCTAACTTGGAACTATGCGTTGAGAGAGAAGGAATGGATCTTCGGAGGGTCCTTGGCCGTTAGGACAACTTGGAGACTGGCACAAACTGAAGAAAGGAGAAAGCCTTCATTATTGTCAAGGCACTGAGATGTAGGGCTTATGTATTAAAGCAGCCCAACTCAGCCGACCCTGACTAAGGCAACCTAGCCGCTCATTCTGCAGTGTGCTAATCCCTGGGTGACATGTGAATATAAACTTAAATCTACCCGCAAGGCTCCCCCCTTCCAACCCTCTTCCCACCCTCTCCTCTGTCTTCCCACCCTGTGTCACTGGATAAGTTTAGGATGCTCATAAGAAAGCAGATGGTTTCCAGAGACCCATGTAGGGCAGAACTGTTTCCATTGAGAGGGAGGTTCCAGCCAGAGGTGGAGCAGGGTCAAAGGGCAACTCCTCGAAGGGGAGAGGCTCCTTCCTTCCTCCTCCCTGCCTCTCTCTCCATAACAGAGAAAGTAAATGGCGGTTTTTATAACCGAGCTGATGTGATGATAGTGGTCTGAATACATATAAATATATCTTATATTTATATATGCAGTTTTTACTTTTTGAGTAGTTTTGGGTTCACAGAAAAGCTGAATATGGGGGGGGTGTCCCATATATCAGTGTTTCTCAACCTGTGAGTCACGACCCCTTTTGGGGGGGTGAAATGGCCCTTTCACAGGGGTTACCTAAGACCATCAGAAAACACAGGTATTTACATTCTAATTCATAACAGTAGCAAAATTATAGTTATGAAGCAGCAATAAGAATAATTTTATGGTTGGAGGGGTCACCACAACATGAGGTCCATACAGTTGTATTAATGGGTGGAAGCATTAGGAAGGTTGAGAACCATTGCCATATACCCTTTCCACACTCACCATGTCTATTCCTACCAGTGAGAAGAACATGTACAGTTGATGAAGCTACCCTGACACATCATTGTTGTCTCAGTTACTCATTTACAATACATTTCACTCTTTGTGTTGAATGGGTTTTGATAAATGTGCACTGGCAGATTACATCACCGAGTGTCTTAGTTACTTTTTCTATTGCTGTGAAGAGACACCATGACCACAGCAACTCTTATGAAGGAAAACATCTAAATGGGGCTGGCTTACAGTTCAGAGGTTTAGTCTGTTGTTGTCACGGAAGGAAACATGGCAGCGTGCAGGCAGACATGGTGCTGGAGAAGGAGCTGAGAGTTCGACATCTTGATCCACAGGCAGCAGGGAGAGACTGTGTGTTATACTGAGCATAGCTTGAGCATAGAAGACTTCAGAGCCTGCCCCCACAGTGACACACTTCATCCAACATGGCCATACCTACTTCAACAAGGCCACACCTCCTAATAGCACCACTTCCTATGTGCCAAGCATTCAAACACATGAGTATATGGGGGAATGTATGTCTATTCAAACCATCACACTGAGCATCATACAGTAAAGTTTCACTGTTCTAACCCTGTGTTCTGTCTATTCATCCTGCCTCCCTCTTTCTGTTCTTTATAGTTTTGCCTTTTTGAACTTGTCTTGTACTTGGAACTATACTATGGTAGCTTTTCCAGACTGGCTTCTTTTATTGAGTAATGTGTTTTTAAGGTTCTTCTACATCTTTTCATGACTTAAAAGCTCATGAAGAAGCCAGGAATAGAGACATGATTATTGAGGGAGGATCTGTGGACTCTCCTGTCTGATGAAGTGGATTTCCAGGACATACAGAGGATGCCCACCCACCCTTGAGAATCCTGTCCCAGCAGAAATTCTTTCATCTTGGACTTGAGGACAGAGAAGGAAATCAGAGAAGGACGTCAACGTCTAATTTCCTATAAGCAGGAAATAGACTAGCAGAAATATGGTAACAAACATGGATTACTCACCAAGAAAAAAGAATGGCTAGGTGTGGTAGCATGAGGAATAATCCCAGCACTTGGGAGGTGGAGGCAAGAGGATAAGAAATCCAGGGTCAGCCTTAGCTACATAGCAAGTTCAAAGCCAGCATGGGTGATCCCAAAAAACAAACAAACAAAAATCACACCAAAGAACAGCAACAACCCAGTAAGGAAGGAAGAAAGAAGCGGGGGGGGGGGGCGGGGATGGAGGGCTGCACAAAAGCTCTCACGACTGGGTTAGAGGTCAACAAAACTGGAACAGGGGCCCAGAGGCAGCAGCAAACCCAGAAGTTGGATTATTAATTTGTGGTCTTTTTTTCTCGTTAAGTATTGGTATTTTCTTTTTTGGTTTTTCAAGACAGGGTTTCTCTGTGTAGTTTTGGTGCATGTCCTTGATCTTGCTCTGTAGACCAGGCTGGCCTTGAACTCACAGAGATCCACCTGGCTCTGCCTCCTGAGTGCTAGGATTAAAGGTTTGGCCACCACCGCCCAGCCCAAGTATTGGTATTTTCATTAATAAATTTCCCACCACGCACTGACTTAGCTATAGGTCATAATGTGATGGGTCGTGTTAACTGTCAACTTGAGAAATTCTAGAGCACCTGGGGACATGGGTCCCTGGGTGGTAAGATTAAGGTTAGCTTTTGGGCATGCCTGTGGGAGAGTATCTTGATCAGGTTCAGTTAGGTGGGAAGTCGCTCCCACTTTGGGTGGAGCCATTCCCTGGGCTAGGATGCTGAACTGTATAAAGAGGAGAAAGCAAGCGGTGCCCAAGTATGTCTTCATCATGTGAAGTTTATGATTGACAAGCTGCGTTAGGTCCCTACTGCCTCGACTTCTGCAGAATAAATTCTTTTCTCACTTAAGAAGCTTTTATTAGAGTATTTTATCAAAGCAATCGGAATTTTCATTCACTTGACATTTTCTAATTTTCTTTGCTTTTGTTAGTCCATGTTGGAGTGTAGTATTTAATATATTTGTCAGTTTCCAGAAAAATTTTTTTTTTGAGACAAGGTTTCTCTGTGTAGCTCTGGCTATCCTGGAAATCTCTCCGTAGACCAGGCTGGCCTCCAACCCAGAGATCTGACTATCTCTGCCTCCTGAGTGCTGGGATTAAAGACGTGTGCCACCACTGCCCAACTTAATCTGGGTTTCTAACTGGTGTTTTGAGGATGGGTGGCTGAGCTGACATCTTGGGGGTACAGTTCAGTAACAAGAGGATGTGTCTTGCTGCAGATCTGCCAGTGGCTGATCTCCAAAGTAGCCGGGCTACATGAAAGACAAAACTAATACTTAACCTGGAATACGGAAAAGGGGGTTCTCTCTTCCTTCCTTCCTTCCTTCCTTCCTTCCTTCCTTCCTTCCTTCCTTCCTTCCTTCCTTCCTTCCTTCCTTCCTTTCGTTCTTTCTTTTCTTTCTTTCTTTCTTTCTTTCTTTCTTTCTTTTTTTTTTTTTGAGACAGGGTTTCTCTGTGTAGCTTTGCTCCTTTCCTGGATCTTGCTCTGTAGACCAGGCTGGCCTCGAATTCACAAAGATCCGCCTGCCTCTGCTTTCCGAGTGCTGGGATTAAAGGCGTGTGCCACCACCGCCGCCTGGAGGAAAAGGGGTTTCTTAGATGGAAAAGGAAGCTCCCAGGATCTTGCTGCCTACCACACTGTGAATGAGTAAGACACAGAGAATGATCAAGGACCAGACAGCACACACTTGTGGCCAGATAGAGAGGAGAGATTCCGGTACGTGGAATAAGTCCTGTCAGTGCCTGGCTCCGCTTGAAGAGTGAAGGCAGAGCTCTTCGTGCCCCTACCCACTTTACGCGATGTCACACTGAGATTTGAGGTAAGCACCTCGCTCACATTTGTCTTAGAACTTCCCCATCTGTGACGTTCTGAAAGTTGCTGGCCTAATAATTCACATCGTTCAAAGCAAAGAATGATAGAAAAAGGAACAAGCATGCCACATGTGCTACACAGGAAAAAAAAAATGAGAGCAGAAGAAAAGCAGATGAGTCTTCTCCAAGAAAAATGTTACCATTTCCATGTTAACCAGATAAAAAATAGTAACTGAACATAGCACCAAGACTTCAGAAAAGATCCACTCACAACACTGAGAGAAAAATACAAGCATATAGGGAAGGTTATATGGAATTATAAGATGACAGAATTGATATAGCAGAGAGGAGAAAGCTAGCTGATATTGTAAATATAATGGTTCCCTAATTTTAATATATAATAATAATAATAATATATAATTTATTACTGTTATTATTTCTGTTGTTATTATCATTTTGTGTGCCCCAGACATGAAACAGTTTTGTCCATCAAGTCCGGGACAAGCAAGGATGAATGAAGGACTACCATCTGCTGCCCCAGACGGATACAAGAACACTGCCACCAGAAAGGTGTCTCTTTGCCCACTACCGGGGAGATGATTCCCTACTCTTTTATATCTGGGTATCAGAATATTTATTTAGGGGGCAGGAGATTTGGCTCAGTTGGTAAAGGATCTGCCTTGCATGAGCGAGGCCCACAGTTCTATCTCGAGTATTATTAAAAAGAAAAAGATATATTTAAATCCAGTCAAAGCAGTCTGCATGAAGGTGTATATATTAGGAACTGCATTTAAGTAATGTACCACTCCATAACTTAGAAACATAAACAATCATTTATTGTTTATCTTGAATGAATGAGTTGATAGGGCCACAGGGATGTGACTGCAGAGAAAGGGGAAGACTTGATGTCATAAATTCAATCAATTCGTCACAATATAAAAGTAAATTCTAGATAACTATAGCCAAAATGATACGATCTGCTGAAATTTGGTGGCAGGAAGAAGTGAAGGGGAAGAAAGTTAGAGGAAATAGAGTGAGGAGAGAGATTAAATATGTTATTTATTCCCTGTGCAGGACAAAAGAGGGCTCACTCTATTTAGAAAGCAGCAAACAAATAAATCGCTCCTAAACTTAATGAGATAAAGAAAATGTACAAACAAAGCCCTTACCTACTTACTGTGAGTAGGGGTTTTTCTCTTTTGAGAGCAAAGGAATAAAAAGGCATTATGGAGACTCAAGGCTATCTGAGCATCCGTTTACTCTGTTGCTATCTTACAAGTAAACCTGCTGGCCCATGAGATGAGAACTGTTTCTTGGTGTGCGAACCCACAGCCGCAGCAAGATTTACAGCCACAGAGAATTCAGTGATGGGCTGGAGAAAAGGCTCAGTGGTTAAGAGCACTTCCTGCATCCTGCAAAGCACAACTTCCTGTAACTCCATTTGCAGAAGATTCAAGCCCTCCTCTGGTCTCCAGGGGTTCCTACATACACGTGGTGTGAGCTCATGCCGATAGGTTTTAAAAAATCTCGAGAGTTCGATCATGTTTTCTATGTTCTATTTACTAAAGCAGAGAAGCACAGAGAGCATTTTAGTATCGCAGGTACTGCCTTTCCTGGTTGCATTTGTTTGCTAGTTTCATTTGAACGATCTCTAACCCACCCCTGCATCTAGCACCCGGGACAATGTAGAAAATGACAACCATATGCTTTTGGGTGATTTCAGGATGTAATATCAAGAAATGAAAAGAAATGTTTCCTTAGTCACTGCCATGTCTCTAGGGGTCTTCTTCCAATCATCTTTCTCCTCCATCCCCTCTGTTCCTGTGTCCCCCCCATTGCCCTCCCCTCCTCACCTTTCTCCTCCATCCTCTCTGTTCCTGTGGTTCGCCCCCCCCCCCATAACTCTTTTTGTGACTGGGTGCCATAGCTTTAATCGTGGATCAATGGAGACAAACTGCTCCTGGATTTTCCTGATTTACTTTATGTTTGACATCCAAACGTCCCTCAAGAGTGATTCGGGCTGGCGGTGGTGGCGCATGCCTTTAATCCCAGCACTTAGGAGGCAGAGGCAGGCGGATCTCTGTGAGTTCAAGGCCAGCCTGGTCTACAGAGCGAGATCCAGGACAGGCTCCAAAACTACACAGAGAAACCCTGCCTTGAAAAACCAAAAAAGGAAAAAAAAATAGTGATTCGGAAGGCGATGATTGTGTCTGCCATGTGGGTTCTTATGGCTGGCCAGGAATTGACCAAGACAGTTTACATACTTCAGTGCTTTTAACTCTAGCAAACTATGATTTTGGAATTGATTAATGGGCCAAATTTGATAAATGAGGAGAGATCAAATTGCTAATCCAAAGCCTTATTGTCAATAGTGGTAGATCTGGGACACAGATGCACGACAAGGACCTAAATGCTTTGTCCTTTCCCAAGGCTAAGTATAATTCTGGGGTTGGGTGGGGGGAGAAGAAAAACCATATTTAATGATCAGGTTTGGGAGACTGGAAAGATAGCTCAGCTGGTAATATACATGAGGACATGAATTAAATGCTCAGAATTCACATTTTAAAAAACTAGGTGGGTCTCTGACCAGCCCATGAACAGCATGGCATGCATGCATGCATGCGCACACGCACGCACGCACACACGCACGCACGCATATACAAATGTAGTAAAAGGAAATTAGGTCTTGTGGTGTGTACTTATAATCCTAGATCTGGAAAAGGCGATTCCTGGGCCAGTGAGAGACCCTGAGCCCCTAAGCCCTGCCAAATAAAAGGCAGAGGGTGTCTAAGCAGTGTTTCCTAACGTTTTCCTCTGACCTCAACACACGTGCCTGCACACATGTGTGCACCACACACATGCACACTAGGTTTACGTGAGCATCTAAAAAATCAGATGTTGGAATAGGATATTTGGTCTTCTGCTACTGTAGACATTGATCTTTTGGTTGAGGAGGTTAGGGGGTCCTTGAAGAGACCCCTAATTTGAGTGTTACAAAAGGCCATTTGGAGCCTCTGAGGTTTCTCAAGGGAGTTTCTCAATCTTCCCAATGCTGTGGCCCTTTAATGCAGTTCCTCATGTTGTAGTGACCCCCAACCGTAAAGTTATTTTCGTAGCTATTTCATGACTGTAATTTTGCTGCTGCTGTGAATGATAAATATCTGTGTTTTCCAATAGTCTTAGACAATCCGTGTGAAAGGGTCATTTGACTTCCAAAGGGGTCATGACCCACAGGTTGAGAACTCCTGCTTAAGGAGACTATATCAGTATTTGGTTCACTATTATAGCTGTTGCAGAGAGAGACTTAATATACAAATATTCAATGGCCAGAACGTTATCGAACATAGAGCTGGGACCCTTGACCTCCAGCAGCCTACCTAAGACACTAGTCCATTATCCATTACAGCCAAAGTGGGAAGTCCAACAATAACCGGGAACATCTGGCTCTAAGGTGACCAGGACTCAAGTGACTACTCACAGCATCCTTCATTTCTGTCCCCACTTGTAACTTAGGACCAGCTAGTCACGTTAAGCACGTATTCCTAACAAGACACACAGATGTCCCACTGCCGGCGAGCCTGCCTGCCGCTTCCCATCCTGAACAGCTTCTAACCCTCGCAGCTTGGGAGTCTCTGCAGGAAGGCACGTGTTGGTGACGGACTCCCTCGCTGAAACAAACCACCGGCAAATGGCTCTCTACCTGTTCGGTTTCTTTGCTCTTCATTTGCTCCCATAGCAATGAGGATTTCTGAATCCCCTCCCAACTGGAAATGTACTCTGGAGTCATCATTCTCCACATCAGTTTGTAGCTTCTGTTGAGAGATAAGTAGTAAGGTAAAAGGTGGGGTATATCACAATAGGCATTATATTATCAGATATTTTCAGCTGAAGGTTATGGGGGGGGAACCCACTCTATTTTTGAAAAACAAATCTAAATATCCTCACCATATACTTTGCTTTAGATCAACAGGGCGGACTTTCCTCATGTGACCTTGAATGTCTCAGTTGGCTAGGAGGGTGTAGACCCCGAAGAATAATGTGACCATTCTGCTTGGCTGAAGTCAATTATAGGTTGTACCTCTGGACCTGGAAGAAAAAGTCCAATTTCCCTGAAGCAGAAAATACAATAAACACTCAGAAATAAACTTCGCAAGACATGGAGAAGCCTCATAAAAGGAGAAGTTTTAAATGCAAGTGAGGGGCACGAAAGAAGGCCTGGAGAAATGGGAAGGCATATTTTGTTCTTGGACATAAAGACTCAATTTCACAAAGATATAAATTTTGTAAATTAATCTATAAATTTAATGTAACTTCGATGGAAATGCCAAAAGGGCTTTTTAAAGCCAGACAAACTCATTCCAGTCTGTGGATGGGGCAGGAGACTTGGAAGAACAGCCAGAAAAATTCTAAAATTTGAAAAGTGCCCTTTTTCTGTAAGAGAGGCAGAGGGCCATGCTGGGAGTCAACTCGGAATCCACTAGGTAGAGTTATAGATCATGAAAATCATTGCCTTTCCCCCCTCATTTTCTGTAGTTTACAATGACATGGATCACAGGCTCATGGGAATGTTGAAATAACCTGCTGGATGAGGCGCACACCTCCTACAACAAAAACCCTTTTTCTCCACTTCTAAACTTTTGTGATTTTTTTTCTCATGGTTTCTTTTTACCCCTGATTATAATACTCAGGATGGGGAGCAACAGCGAAGGCTGAAGACAAATTTTGGTTACAAGTTAAGCCTAGCTGATTAAATTTGTCTTGATTATTTATTAGTGAAGCAAGAGTGGTAATTTCTATAAATGTCTCCTTAAATTTGCTTTGTGAAGTCAGAGGCCATATAATATTGAAGTTATAAGATTAATTTCTAGTTGTTTTTTTAATTATTTAAAAAATTTTTCCTTTATTTTTATTTTATGTGTGTGAGTGTTTTGTCTGCATGCATGCTTGTGTGCTAATTGCATGTGGTGCCTGTGGGGGCCAGAAGAGGGTGTCAGATCTCTTAGGACTGGAGTTAGAGATGTTGTGAGCCACATGGGATGCTGGGAAGAGACCTGGGGTCCTTTGGAAGAGCAGCAGCAATCTTAACTGCCGAACCATCTCTCCAGTCCCTCTAGTTGCTTTTTAAAGGAATCTCAATTAGATTTATATTATTTTATTTTAAAAAATTTAGAAAAGAATAACAAAATAAAAATAAGAAGAAAAGGAAATTTAAAAAATTAAAAATGGAAAATTTTATAAAATTTTATTTACATTAGACATATTTTAAAAGCTTCACTCATGTATATGTTTATTCATACTCATAAGAGAGTTTAATTGAAATTACCCTACATAGGGGATAATGCTCATCCTATAATAAAGCTATAGAATATTAAATATAAAACCCAGTGCCAGGTGTGTGATACCCCCTCAAATTATTGGTCAGGGGTTGTTTGGAATTATTTTGAGATGTGTTACATTTGTTTATGCTGTGAAACATTTGTTTTAATGATGCAAAAATGTATTGCATTCTTTTATGTTGCATTTGTTAAACTCTGTGAAGCTGTGTTACTGTGCCTGTCTAAAACACCTGATTGGTCTAATAAAGAGCTGAACGGCCAATAATAAGGCAGGAGAAAGAATGGGTGGGGCTGGCAGGCAGAGAGAATAAATAGAAGGAGAAATCTGGGAAGAGATCTAGGAACGAGAAAAGGAGTGAGAAAAGGAAGGGCCAGTCACACAGCCAGACAAGGGATAAAAAGGAAAGAAGAGGTATATAGAAACAGAAAGGTAAAAGCCCAGAGGCAGAGGATAGATGGGATAATTTAAGTTAAAAAAACCTGGTTAGAAATAAGCCAAGCTAAGGTCAGGCATTCATAAGTAAAAATAAGCCTCCATGTATTTATTTGGGAGCTGGGTGGTGGGTCCCCAAAGAGCCAAAAGACCAAAGACTAAAAAACAATGAACCACAAGGGGAGTCTTGGAGACCTCCACCCCCAAACAATATAGGCTATTGGCAATACCCTTGGTTGCTTACCAGAACTTGATGGTAAGATCCTGTTGCTGAACACACACCCTTTGGTCACAAGATATGGAGAAATCAAGCTGGTACTGACTGGGAAGCTTCCTCTCCACTGGCTAGCTTTCATAGTACCAGGAAGTGCTGCTATTCAGGCTGCAAGGGGTGAAAAGTCATCAAGAGTTCTACCCAACTGTGAACCCTGTGAGCTACAATAATGACCAGCTTGGCAAGATACGTCCCTGTGTGCAATAGTGGTATGAATTTTATGTGAGTGAGCAACCATTTTCTGATTGGATTTAAGGCCTGATCCACAGGAGAAAATGCATGCCTAGTATTGTAAATTCTGGCCAAGAACCCATTTCTGGGGAGCCCTTAGGCCCCAGGGGTGAATCTATTACTATTATTTTGCTAAATGCATGTGCTATCAAACCATTCTCTAAATTTGTATGTCTCTGCCCACAGATTAGTGCAGCTCTCAGATTTCATCAGTGATGTTGCTTTGTTCAGTGGGTGGGGCTTAACACAGAAACTGACAACTGGT
This sequence comes from Peromyscus maniculatus bairdii, assembly GCF_049852395.1. Lineage (NCBI taxonomy): Eukaryota > Metazoa > Chordata > Mammalia > Rodentia > Cricetidae > Peromyscus > Peromyscus maniculatus. Next base: position 42,436,519 of record NC_134873.1, on the reverse strand, counting down.
CAAAATGCAGAGAATAAATGCTGTGCTTAGCCACAAATGGAACTTTTATATCACACCCCTCCCCCCAGGTTCTAGGACCCTTCCCAGAAGAAGGGGCAGAAAGATTATAAGAGCCATATTATGGGAGGGGGGCAGAACCTGGGACAAAACAGTATCCTGTAGACATGATAAGACTGTTGTGCTCATGAACTCATGGCAGCTGTGGTTGCTTGCATAAGATCGACACAAGAGCAAGCCAATCAACCTTCTAGCATGGAAGGGAGCCATGCTCTTAAACCTCTACCCCTAAGCGAGAAGCTATTGGTGATTCATGATGCCTGGGGAGGGAGAGCCAGTTTTCTTTAAGGCTGTGTCCTCTAGCAGGTAAACAATGCTACAGCTGACCTCATATTCATGCATATATGGGCAACACAAATGGGACTGGGTAGGTTATTTTTAAAAGGTAGCTATGAAGCTGGCGGTTGGTAGGGAGAGTGGATGTGGGAGGAGCTGGGTGCAATATGGTCAAAATACATTGTATTCATGTATATAGTTCTCAAAGAATTAATAAAAATATTAATAGATTATACATTTATTTAGTGTGTGTGTGTGTGTCCTTGGATTTTGAGTAAGTCTTCTCCAGAGTCTTGGGAACTAACTCCACAGATGTCCAAGTGCATAGGTGTTCTCTGAGAGGTAGGCAGTAAAGGAGCTGTTGCTTCCAGTATGCACCAAATGAAGGCCAGTGACTGAGTTCAGGACCCACTCACGATGATGCATCTCTTGACGAAGTAGGCCTGACTTATGTAGGATGCCTGGGTTGTAGGAGAAATTATATAAATGGTGATTAATTTGAATCCCCATTCCAATTCTGTTTATAGTATTATTTTTATGAGTAAGTTCAGAACAAGTGCTCTCCACAGTATACACAGACACATGAAAAACTGACAGAAATTGGGAGTGGAGGATGTGAATTGGACAGATGTGGTGTACCGGCTGGTTTTGTGTGTCCACTTGATACAAGCTAGACTCATCAGAGAGGAAGGAGCCTCAGTTGAGGAAATGCATCCATGAGAGCCAGCTGTAAGGCATTTTTCTCAATTAGTGATCAATGGGAGAAGGCCCAGCCCATGGTGGGTGGTGCCATCCCTGGGCTGGTGGTCCTGGGTTCTATAAGAAAGCAGGCTGAGCAAGACAGAGGAGGTAAGCCAGGAAGCAGCTCCCCTCCATGGCCTCTGCATCAGCTACTGCCTTGAGGATCCTGTCCTGGTTTCCTTCAGTGGTGAACAGCAATGTAGAAGTGTAAGCTGAGTAAACCCTTTCTTCCCCAACTTGTTTTATGGTCATAATGTTTCATTGCAGCAATAGAAACCCTAAGACATATGGGATATAATAATATAAGTAAGTGTTAATATTTTTTCTATGGTTAATGCATACCAGATATTGTGATAACTTGTTTGCACAATATTTCTACAATCTACTATCTACCTACCTACTTCTCTCTCTCTTATCATTTATCTATCTATCTATCTATCTATCTATCTACCTATCTATCTATCTAATCATTTATTTATGTATCTGTGTGTCTATATATCAATCGCCTGTGTGTGTGTGTGTGTGTGTAACTGTGCATCTATCATCTATGCCTCTGTGGATGTATGTATGCATGTGTCTACCTACCTATCTTCATTTCCCAAAATAGCATTAAAAGCTGATATTATCATCTCAACTTTATAAATGAGAGAATCGAGTTGGAGAAACTTAGTGACTTGCCAAAGCTATCCAGAGCTAGGAAGCAAACTTAAATGTGTCTTATCTATCTGTCTGTCTATCATCTCTCTCTCTCTCTCTCTCTCTCTCTCTCTCTCTCTCTCTCTCTCTCTCTCTCTCTCTCTCTCTCTGTCTCTCTCTCATCTATCTATCTATCTATCTATCTATCTATCTATCTATCTATCTATCTATCATCTATCTATCTATCTATCTATCTATCTATCTATCTATCTATATTTTTTTTTGAGGCAGGATCTCTCTACATAATCCTGGCTATCCTGAAATGCACTATGTAAACCATGCTAGGCTCTAACCTACAGAGATCTGCTTGCCTCTGCCTCCCGGGTGCTAGGACTAAAAATATGCACCACTAAACCTGTCCTCCCTTCTAAATCCCATGCTTTTTACCTTCACAAAGGGCTGAGAGTTCAGCAGACAAAGATGACAGTGGACTGTTGTGAATCAGGAACTCTCCTAGTAGATGCAAGGGGAAAAAATGCAGCTCTCTTACGGCCAGAGCATCAAATATTGTTACTTCTAGCGACCGTTTTAATGTTGTGAGTGGATTGCAAGAGACGTCACGAAGTTTGGGGGAGAAAATACAGTGTGACCCTTACCTGGATTCTGACCTGCTTCTCTTTGAGAGGGAAAGAAGATAGATTGACATCTGTCAGTTTCCGCATGTCACCCCCACACTGGTGTGGCATCTGAGATGTGCATTCCTGTTAGGCAAGTGAAGCAGAAGCAGCTAGAAACCCCTGGACTGAGGATGCTGTACAGGAGGACTGTGAAACTCGTGCATCCTCTCATTTGGTTCCTGGGGTCTTTGAACAGAGGTGGGGACTATTTCTATATGGGTTAAAGTGGACAGAGGTCAGATGTCATAAGATCATAGCTGCCCCTCACTCAGCTGTTTGGTCCTGGGTAAACCACTCAGCGTTTCCCAACTTCAGTATGGCTGTCTGTAAAATTGGGTTGTGGGATGTGTATACTCATTTCACAGCCTCTTCAGCAGGCTTGCAGTAAAATTAGATATGAAAGCTAGTTTGAGAGATTTGCGAACAAGCAAGACTTTAGTGTTGGTGGTGATGTGTTTGTGTGTGTGTGTGTGTGTGTGTGTGTGTGGCATGTATGTGTTTTACATGCAGAGGTTGGTCAGGTGTCATCCTCTATTCCTCTCTCCATTTTCTACTAGAGACAGAATCCCTCACTGAACCCAAGCTCACCCTTTGGCTGGGTTGTCTGGCGAGGGAACTCTGGGGGTTCACCTGTCTCCACCCCCTAGTGCTGGGGTCACAGCTATGCACAGCCATGCCTGGCTTTTTATGTGGGTGCCAAGGATTTGAACTCAGATCCTCTCAGACTTGCAGAGCTAATGCTTGTATACAGTGAGCTATCTATCCCCCTGGCATCTTGGCTGTTTAAAGGTCTTAGACAGCATCCTACAGTGTATTATATGTCCCCTCTTAAATTTCCTGCATCTCTTCTGCACACGGACACACTTCCACCCGCTCCACTCTGCTTCTGCTTGCCCATTGTTCAAACATGCCACTCATCAACCAAAATCTATCAGGGGGAATATTCCCAGCAGTTGAGAGCTCTGGCAGGGCTAGTCCCATGTTTGGTAAGCTGTTGGTAGGATATTTGAGAATGCGTTTTGAAAGCCATTACTTTTCCCCTAAATGGAGTTTTTCCTGGAAGGCCATAAAAATAGAAGAGATTAAATTTTTTACTAGGTTGATCAGGTTACACACATCCTCTGGCCTGATATCTCACAAACAAGAAAATCATAAAAAGCCTTTCTCCAGAGTCTCTTCGCCAGGAGGCTCCCCGACACATCATAAAGCGCTGGGACATGACAAGGAAGAGATTGGAATCAGCTGTGCCTGTAAACTTGCTCTCCCTCACAGCTGGTGCATCAGGGGGAAACTTGAGGGGCACTGGAGGAGGTGAAGAACAGGTCTTGGGAACTGGGAAGCATGGCCTCAAGGCCCCAGGCGCTTCCTTGGGCTGTGTGACTGTATCAGGGTTCCCTAGCAAGAGGAACTCCAGTCTTGCGTTTTCTCTGACCAGCAGTTTCAGAATCCATCTGTAGCTTGATACCGAGGGCATCTACAAGGCTGAGGAATCGTATCACATCCAGAGCCCTTGAAATACAGTCATTGAGAAGAGGAAGAAGGGAGGATGACATTGTTAATAAAAATGATAAACTCCTTTGGAAGACTGAAAGCATTGGTGAAGATATTTCAGATGGCATGTAAGGTCGGTCCTTGGCTCCTACTGGCGACCCCTCTCTGACTGAGCAGAGAGCTGGGACAGAGTGGCTTCTTGCATCTACTCACCCCAACAGTGCATATATCATCACGATATTTGCCTCTGGCCTGTTTAGACTGGAGCGTGAATTTGGTGAGTGCCTGACATATTGTGCTTCGATCAATGCTTACCTTTATGTATTAGGCCGGCCTGCCTGCCTGCCTGGGCTCATCAATTTCCCTCAGTTTAAGAATCATTCTTTTGCGGAATATATTTTGGAAGGAAGACAGGGTCAAACATATCTTACTGTGTTATTTTTTTACGTGTGTGTGTGTGTGTGTGTGTGTGTGTGTGTGTGTGTGCATGTATGTGAGTACAGGTGCACTTGTGTGAGAGAGTAGATTGGTGGTTGTTATGGGCTGGTGGGAGAGGCAGGCAGAACTTTAGTCAAAGGCTTCAAAGTCTGAGCTATAATGGATGAAAAGTATAATAGAGATCATGTATATAGCACAGGACCTCCAGGAAACATAAGCTTATATAAATAAATAAATAAATAAATAAATAAATAAATAAATAAATAAATAAATAAACGAATGAATAAATACATAAATAAATATGGCAGAAAGACTCCTTGTGAAGGGGAGATATGTTTACGGCATAGCTTGTGATCTGGGTCTATACTTATCTCTGAATTCATCAAGTTGGAGTCCTTAACTAAGTAAGTACATCTTTTTCTATATTCTTTGCAACTCAGCCAAGCCACAAGAAAACGAAATGATTTACTCAGGTAAAGAAACGTGTCTTCGGGACTGGAGACATGGCTCAGTGGTTAAGAGCACTGACTGCTCTTACAGAGGATCTGGTTCAATTCCCAGCACCCACATGACAAGCTCACAACTGTCTGTAACTGCAGGATCCAACACCCTCAACAGATATACAAACAGACAAAATACCAATAATAAATAAATACATTTAAAAAAGAAAGAAACGTGTCTTCTTTTGCAATATGCTAATGAGAGTGCCTCCAAAGTCGCTGAGACATGGTTTTTGAAACCTTGTTTTCACATGAAAAACGGGTTCATGACCACGTCAAGCAGCGATCTTTTAGCCTCTTAGGTAGAGCATGCTGTGCTCTGCAGGTATCTGTTAGGTGTCTTGCTGGTGACCCACACTATGTTACATAGTACCCTCCTTGAAACTGACTTCCTTTCTGTGCTGGTCTCTGCTGTCCTATTTTGGGTCCTCATCATTTCTTACAGTCATTAATGAGACAGTTCTCTGTTTGCAGTCCAGTGCTGATGACGTGTCTACGGTACAAAGTGGTCTATCACCTGCTCAAAGTCCCTCAGCAATCCCCATCATCCTTGAAATAAAGTTCAAGCCGGGTAGTGGCGGTACAGGCCTTTAATCCCAGCACTCAGGAGGCAGAGACTGGAGGATCTCTGTGAGTTCAAGGCCAGTGTGGTCTACAGAGCAAGTTCCAGGACAGCCAGGGCTACATAGAGAAACCCTGTCTCGAAAAACTGAAAAGAAAGAAAGTTCAAGCCAATCTGAGGCTATCAGGCTACAGAGCCCTCCAAGGACTGGCTTGTCCCTGTCTCCCTCCCCGTGTCCTCCCTCAGCTCACCTCATGCTCCCCTTGACTTGTGCACATCTCTTGCAGCTCTTAGCAGTCGCCGTCCGTGTTCCTAATTGTGGAGTCCTTTGCTCCATTAACTTTTGTCTGAACCCTTCCAGTTTGCCAGCTCTTTTCTCCCCCCTGTGACTTATCACATCATTTGCGGCCCAGTCCCAGCTTCAGCTCCTCCAGGAGTCCCGGCTAAACTTGGCACGTTCCTTAGCATTCTGACTTACAGCATCTACCACTTTAAAATGCTGGCTTTGGCCGGGCTGTGGTGGCGCATGTCTTTAATCCCAGCACTCGGGAGGCAGAGCCAGGCGGATCTCTGTGAGTTCGAGGCCAGCCTGGTCTACAGAGTGAGATCCAGGAAAGGCGCAAAGCTACACAGAGAAACCCTGCCTCGAAAAACCAAAAATAAAATAAAATAAAATGCTGGCTTTATGCTTGCTTCCTCCAACAGTTTGTGAGGGCTCCTCATGGTTTGAGATGATGACCTCGTGCGTTAGCATGTCATGTGGTACGGCTGTGGAAAGAATCCAGTCTAGACATCGGCTGTTTAGACTCCTTCAGGCAGCATTCTAGGAACCTTCCAGAGCTGAGACAACCATGAGATAACACATGTGAAGTGCTTTTGAAAGTGAACCGAACAAGTAGAAAGCCACTGGTTACTCATTCTGTCTTACGCGTAAGAGCCTCTTGGTTCTCATCAGGTGGTGCCTCTATTAGTTACTTTTCTATCGCTGTCATAAAATACCATGACCAAGGCCACTCATGGAAGAAAGGGCTTGCTGAGCTTACAGTTTCAGAGGGTTCGAGTCTGTGATATCAGAGGCAGCAGGCAGGAGCAGGAAGCCGAGGGCTCACATCTTGAACCACAGATGTAACGCAGAGAGAGCTAACAAGAAATGTCTTGAGTATTTAAACTCTAAAACACTGTTCCCAGGGACACTCCTCCTCCAGCAAGGCCACACTTCCTAAATCTATCCTAACAGTTCCACCAACAGTGGACCAAGTATTCAAATGCCAGACGATGGGGGACATTTGTCATTCAGACCACCACAACGCCTTTCTCCATCTGGTAGTCACATGATTGCCATCGTCACAGGCTGCTGGATTAATTCTAGATCTTTTTCTTCAGCCCTGCCCTCTCTTCTAAGCTTTGTGCCTTCTCCAACTACATGTGCCGTATTTTCGCCTGTGACTTGGACCTTAGCCACTAACGGGTCTCTGAAACAATTCATCTTTCCTCCATCGGAATCTTCTCCTCTATGTGCCCATAGAATGGCACTGTCTGCTCTCACCCCTAGCTCATTATCTTTCTTAATGCCGTGTATAAAGGGAGCTGGAAAGACAGCGGAGAGGTAGAGATGGGAGGCAAATCCTTCTGAGAGACAGTGTACTATTGGTATAATTAACGAGGCAGTTCCATGTAGTTTATCTGGTAATTAAAAGAGGTTTATTTTAGGGGTAACTTACAACCAATAAGGGATCGATTACAGGATCCAGGAGAGATAAGGTACAGCCCAGTATAATCCAGCGTAGTTTTCTGGGGAACTTTGACTTGGTCTGCAAATCCAGCTTCTAGGACCATGAGGAGCTAAGAGAGAGAACACGTATGCATCTCGGGTCTTAAGGGGTCTCCTCTTGACCACACCCCAGGGGCAGGTTGTAGGCAGGTGTGGCAGTTATTTGCTGCCACACAAGGGGCAGTGTTTCAAGGTCAAAGCTGGAACATCTACCCACTACAGTGTATAAAGGGAAGCAGAGAAGTGCTGAGCAGTGAGAGATGGACTGAGCCAGTTGTCAGAGGACCAGGTACGTCATGCTGGGGAACTTGCCTTAGGTTGACCATCATAGCAATCCAACGTAGCTGGTAGAGAGCTTTGAGGAGAGGGAGTACTTGATGAGACTCAGGCTTTGGAAATCTTAATCTCATTGCAGTGTGTAGAGCTTAAATTCAGGTCAGAGTTCGGATCTGGATGCAGATCCTGAAATGATGGAATGGCTCCGGAGCTGATTGGAAACAAAGGCAGGGTGTGGGGACAAGACTGTGCGGAACTCCGAGGCGAGGAAGAATGCTTGGAGGACGGCTTCTTGAAGGGCTCCTCCTTTCTCAGGGGGGAGTCACTGAAGGGTACCAAAAAGGCTCTGGGAGTGTGAGACTGCCAGAATTTAGCCCATGAAAGTGAATTTGATCTGGCTTCCTGACACACTTCCCTTGTCATGGCTGCAGCTGACATTGCCTGCTGTGACTGTGAGACAAATGATCAGGAGCCGTGGCATGGGAATGATCTTTGCCTGAGCTGCAGGGGGATGAACTTAGGAATTGAAAGGCAAGGGAGGCATATTTCCTTAGAAGTAGTTGCTGATTACAAGACCTTGATATCTCCCTTGAGCAAATGGATTCATTTTAGTTTCCATGTGTAGTTCAGGACCCCATTATGCTAATGAGTGCTTCTGAAGGAACCAGGAAAATGGTAAGTTGTAAAGCATGACTCACTCCCCCAAAGAGGCTCTGCTCACAAATGGGAAGGGAGAGTGAAAAGTCGGGACGGAGGAATTCCCTCAGATCTGATTTTGCTAAGAGACTTGGGATTAGACCAACCAGGCAATGTGAACGGTTTTCGTTAGAAAATAAGCAGAACAAAGAAAGGAAGGGAAGTCAGTTTCTTTTAAAATGTCATCTTGGGACCCATATGAAGAATGGTGGCGAGGTCACAGGTCCATTTTCATTCGACTCTTTTATGTTTGAGAAAATATTGCCATGCAGTGAAGTTAAGGATGCTGGGGAAGGCCTAGAGAATCCATTTTTCCCACCTTGACAGCACAGTGGAAAATTTCCAGTTATCACAGGTCCTTCCATGAAAAGTCATTGTAAAGGATGGTGTAGATTAGAGGTTTAAACTCAGCAATGTTTTGCCTCATTAGAGAGAATTTAGTAAGAGGGTGGAGCCGGGCGGTGGTGGCGCAGGTCTTTAATCCCAGCACCCTTCCGGGAGGCAGAGGCAGGCGAATCTCTGTGAGTTCAAGGCCAGCCTGGTCTACAGAGGGAGTTCCAGGACAGCCAGGGCTACATAGAGAACCCCCCCCCTCTCTCTCTCTCTCACACACACACACACACACACACACACACACACACACACACACACACACACACAAACCAAAAAAAAACCCACACAAAAAAACCCAAACCCCAAAAAATCGAATAAACAAACAAAAACAGAAACAAAACAACAACAACAAAAAGCCAAAGGAGTCTGGAGAGATGGCTAAGCAGTTAATAGAACTTGCTGTGCAGTCATGGATACTGGCGTTCAATCCCATGCACCCATGGAATAAGCCAGGCATTTTACAATACCAGGTATCTCTAGCTCCAAGGGATCAGATACCTTCTGATTTTTGTGCTCATATAGCCACAAGTACCACTACCCTACCCTACACACACACACACACACACACACACACACACACACTAAAACATATGATTCTTGTTGGTAAACACCCATATACTTGCTAGTTTCTTGAATTGACCGTAGGAGACTCACCCGGACACTGGCTCTTTACTTACCCATCTGTTTTGCTGGTACAACACAAAGCATGCCTCCCACATCTTGGTTAGATCGTCTCAGCATCTGGAAACCTGTGGCCTAAACCCAACTCATAGATATGTCTAAAGCTAGGGCATTCACTTTGTGTACGTGATTTTGTGACTGAGAACCAGTCTTCTTATTAAGTAACTAACTTGCTATTTATCCAAGTGCCCTCCACAAACACATTTAAGCATGCACACAAATGTTTCCCCCAATCATTGCCAGATGCTCTGTGGTTTAAAAGAACACAAAGATTCCTAAAAGGCACATGGTTGTGGCTATAACCAAGTGCCAAGGAAAGAAAGAATATCATGGAAAATGCAACCTTGACATCTCAGTATACTAATACGCACTTTTAAGTGAAGATTCACTTTACAGTAATAATGCTACAAGTATGGATGAATTGTCCCAAATACATCATCATGAAAAATGGCAAGGATTTAAATTGTAATGATTCTATATCCTAAATTCAGTTAAAAATCAATGACTTCTGATTTGGAAGGGTGGCTTTCCAGTATGTCTTCTCTTTAGTCCCTACATTCTGTTTCTGAGCAGTTTCAATGGTGTCTCATCCTGACATCATAATTGCCTCTCATACATTTATTTTGTTCTAACTTCCAATTTATTAGTCAGTCATGCAGTCACCGGCTGTATTTTTTTTTTACTGACATATAATGACTCCATATTTATGGAGCACAGCATGATAAATCTGCATATGCATCACCTAGTTCAAGGGTCATATCAAGGCCACTGGCATTTACCACTCCTTAAACATTTCTTATTTCCCTCTGTTGGGAAGCTTCACTTTCATTTATCCTAGTTCTTCATAAAATATATAACATTCAGGTACGATAAATAATACATAATGTTCAGGTACAATAAATAATATATAATGCTCATGTACAATAAATAATATATAACGCTCATGTACAATAAATTAAGAATAAAATTAAATGTAAAATTGGAAAGAAAACCCGCATATAACATTGTAACTATAGTCACTCCACTGTGCTTACTATTTATTCTCTTTCTAACCAACGCTAGGTGCATGTTGTTCATGCCCCCATCACTGCCTTCTGCTGCTGCTGTTCCTCTCTATTCTAGCATTCGAAGATCAATGAGGTATGGTGATATTTTATTTGTGCTGAAATGCGATTTTATTTGTATGTTAATAAATAAAGTTGCCTGGGGGTCAGAGCTAAAAGTGAGCCATTTAGCAGAGGTCCGGCGGCGGTGGTGGCACACGTCCTTAATCCGATCACATGGCAGGCAGAGTCTCTGTGTGTTCAAGGACACAGCCAAGCGGTGACCCGAACCTTTAATCCCAGTACCAACCATAGAGACCTGGAGGTCTGTATAGACAGACAGTGACGAGGAAGTCATGTGGTTGGGTTTAGAGCCAATGAGAAGGCAGAACAGAAAGGCAATGAAAAAGACAGTCACGCAGGAAGAAGATCTCTCTTTCTCTGGGGAAGGATGGCAGTGAGTGGTAAGCTAAAGGCTCTTTGCTAGTGCTCTGATCTCTTGGGCTTTTAACTCTGTATTTGGCTCTGTGATTCTTACTTAATAAGACCATTTAGAATTTCGTCTATAATGAGGAAAGCAAATCAATCAATCAAACAAACAGAAACAGGGAAACAAAGAAACAAACTAAATAATCTACAGCTGGTAAGATGGCTCAGGAGAGAAATGGCCACCAAGCCTGGCAATCTGAGTCTGATCCCTGGGACTGACATGGTCAAGAGAACTGACTTCTGCAAGTTGTCCTCTGACCACATGTGTGCCTCCACACACACAATAAATAGATATCGAACACCATCACCATCACCACCACCACCACCACCACCACCAAAACAAAACAAAACAAAACAAAAAAACAACCAAAAAAAAAACCGAAAAGGAAAACCAAGGAGATGATATTGAATACCTATGTATGCTAGATCTCACTTTGTCATTGAGAAACCAGGTATTATATCCTTTGTGGGAAGACTAGGAGGCTTATACATTCCAATTTCTAGGTCAAATACTTTTTTTTCTGAAATGAGAGTGTGATAACTTTTTGACTCAAGAGAACTTCATGTTGTTTGAATAAAAGAAATATTCTTTAACAGCTGGCTTTTACATGTAGAGCCTGCTAGGAATCTAAGAAAGCCAGAAAAATGATAAGAATTTAGGGTGACTTAATTTTAATTTATGGACTATTCCTGTAAAAATGAAAAAAAAAAGACAAAGCAACCAACAACAAAAACAACAACAAAACCCACTGATGGTTCTGGAACAAAGCAAAAAAGAAGTGTTCTTCCGACCCTCGGGAGCTGTGGTCCCTTCCACCAGGTGCAAGCAGTGAGTGTCAAAGTTAGCAGCCATCATTCCAGAGGCTTTGAGTGTGGTCTCTCAGACTGTGTCAGTATGTCAGATGTGTAGAATTCTTCTGATCATTGTTTCTCAGTTGCCACCACATCAAGGGAGGGAATCCGTGTTTGTTCTGTGACATTTATGAATACCAGAACTCTGAAGTCACCTTCATTTGTACAGATCCAGCTGTTGGCAAGGCTTTGCTCTTTGTAGGCTCCTGGAATCTGTGACCTTGTCCCTCCAGCCTCTGAGTGGTACTGTTCACCTTCCTTGGCTAATGGTTTCTTCCTCCATTTTCAGAGTCCTCAGAGTAGCATCTTCAAATTTCTCTCTAGCTCTGTGAAACTTGACAGTAGTAAACTCATGTTTGCTTGTGGTGTGTGTGAGTTCCATACATCTGTGTGAACATGTGGAGGACAGAGGGGGAATGTCGGGCGTGCCTTTCCATCATTCTTCATCTTGTTTCTTTAAGGTAGTATCTCTCTCTGAACCCAGAACTCCCATTTTTTCTGCTTTTGAATTAAAAAACAATTTAAATTTTAAAATTCAAAAAATTTTAAAATGGCAAGCCCCAGCAATCTTCCTGTCCCTGCCCCTGATATCACCAGCTCTATGAGCATTAGTGAAACCATGCCCAGCTTGTTGTATGGATGCTCAGGTCTGGACTCAGGTCTTCATGGTTACACATTAAGTCTCTCAACCACTGACTCATCTTTCCAGGCTCTTGTGTAGTAGACGATTTAACTATCTCCTATGAAGATATGTGATAGCTTTAAGGACTTACCTGGACATTCCAGAACAGTCCTAATTCAATTCCAAGATCCTGCTTTCACACATACACAGCCCCGGCTGTCCTGGGACTCTCTCTGTAGACTAGGGTGGCCTCTAATTTAAAGAGATCCACCTGCACCTGCCTCTCGAGTGCTGGGATTACAGGCATGTGCTACCATGCCTGGCTACATTTTCTTAATAATGATTGATGTGAAAGTGTTCAGCCCATTGTGGGTGGTGCCACTATTGTGGTACAAAAAGTCAGATGAGCAAATCATTAGGAGCAAGGCAGATGGCAGCCTTCCTCTGTGGCTCTGATTCAGTCCCCACCTCCAGGTTCCTGTCTTGAATTCCTCCCCTGACTTCCCTTCATGATGGACTATAAAGATGTAAGATGGAATAAACCATTTCCTCCCCCAGTTACTTTTGGTCAGTGTTTTATCACAGCAAGAGAAACAAATTAGGACATAATGTCTATGAATCATTATCCAATGATGGCTTTCAAATTTGAATGATGATTGTTTTAATCCAAGCTCACACTTCCTGTGATATTTCAGATACATGAAAATCTTGTTACCTATTTACCAATTTGATTAAAATCAATATCTTGTTCCAGCAGCTAATTCTACAATTTGCTGTAGGACAGTGTTCATAGGTTCTTTCTTTGTACTGAGTATTGAACTCAGGGCATTGAGTATGCAAGGCGAGTACTGTGCCACTGAGTTAAACCCTAGGCCTAGCACTCACATTTTCTGTATTTTGGTTCTTATCCCAGGGTCCTCAATGGTGAAATGCAGTCGCTTGTGACTGGGGCTTATTGGACAGAGGTAGGAGAACTATGTTTTCAGCATATTTTTCCTCTGAGTTAATTTATCTTTTTTTTTTTTTTAAAAAAAAAAAAACGTTTGTTATTTGTTTTAAGCCTGAGATGGCCTACAACAGGCTCTGTAAATCATATTTGTCTTGAGTTTGCAATTCCCCTGCCTCTGCCTCCCCAGGGCTGGAATTACAGGTGTGACACACTACACTCAGTTATTAATAGTTTATCTAATTCAAAGAAATTCCTTGATGGAATACTTGGAGTAGGATTTTAAGATCTGTGGAACTAGAATTTTCCTGCCTGGCCCACAGTATGGCCATGGCAGGCTTCTTGCTAACTGTTCTTACAACTTAAGTTAATCCATTTCCATAAATCTAGACCTTGTCACGTGGCTCGTGGCTTACCGGCATCTTCACATGCTGCTTGTCCTGGTGGCGGCTGGCAGTGACTACTTCCGCCTTCTTGTTCTTTTTTTTCTCCTCTCTGTTAGTCCTGCCTATACTTCCTGCCTGGCCACTGGCCAATCAGTGTTTTATTTATTGACCAATCAGAGCAATTTGAAATACAGACCATCCCACAGCAGATCTAAGATAGCTTTCCAGGTTTGGTTAATTTATATTAGTTAGTGGGAGGAGTGCAGCCTTGCCAATACCTTGATTTCAGCCCCATGACACCTATTTATAGAGATCTGACCTCCAGAAATGAGTGATACAGTCAATACATTTACATTGTTTTAAGCCATTGAATGTATGGTAGTGTGTAATAGCATTAGTAGAAAAGTAATGCAATGTGACTTATCAAAGATTTATTTAATATATATAGTTAAAAATTCTGGATCTGGCTTGAACAGCCCAGGTGTACACCTTTATGCCAAGATATAACCAAAGTTCCATCTACACTGTCAAAACCAAGTCCTCATAATTGGTCAAAGAGGGGAGAATAAGTAACTACTGAGTGCTCAGTCAGTCATACAGGACACATTGATATCACCCCCCTCCAGGATTTAGGAAACGTCATGGGAGAGCAGATGGAAAGGATGTAATACCTGAAGGATGAGGCATAGTATTATGGGATGTTGTCTTCCAAGCATGGCATGACTGTTGCATTCTTCAACTCATAGCAGCTATGATCACCTGCACAGGACCTATGTGTTGTGTGAATCCTAAATGGTCTTATAATAAAAACCTGGAGCCAGATAGTGGGGTAAATGTGGAAACAAGATCAGAGGAGACAAGCCACAGCTGCTTCTCACCTCATCAACTCCTCAGCTGATCCTGTCTCCACGAATCCTCAGACTGAATACCCCTGAGTCCTCATCCGAAAGGGGCTTTAGCTCCTGTCTCCTCACGCCTTCTATGCCTTTCCCCCACCCAGCCATTTCACTGTGTATCTCAACCTTCCTAATGCTGGGATTAATGGTGTGTGTGCTTCCCAAATATTGGGATTAAAGGTGTGTGCCACCACTGCTTGGCTCTGTTTCTCTCCTAGACTGGATCAATCTCATGTAGCCCAGTGTGGCCTTGAACTCACAGAGATCCAGACATACCTCTGCTTCCTGAGTGCTCGGACTAAAGGTGTGTGCCACCACTGCCTGACCTCTGTGTTTAACTCGGTGGCTGGCTCTGTCCTCTGATCTTCAGGCAAGCTTTATTTCTTAGATTATAAACAATATATCACCACACCTAGGCAAGACGGGCTCATCAGCATCCTGTCATGGAGGGAGGGGAGACTCGTGAGTTTCTGCCCTTGTCTGAGGATTTACAGGCAAATAATGGTTGATGGGGGACAGACAACATTTTCTCCAGTAGTATAGCCACTAGCAAGGTGGAAGTCCATGTTCCTGTAAATAACCCCCCACTCATGCTCCTCTAAGCAAGCCTAAATGAAACTCATTGAGTCATAGTTTCAAAAAGTCATGAAAACAGAAGGAGAACTACTTGGCAAGAGGTTGGGGAAGAGTAGGAATGGGAGGGGACAGGAGAGGGAGATGGGGTGAATATGACCAAAGTGCATTATATACGTGTGTGAAAATGTCACAATGAAACCCAGCTATGGGTGGTTATTATGTGCTATTAGATTCTAGTTTGGATTAGCCATTCATTCATTCATTCGAGCGTCACTGAGATAGACGCCTATGCATTGAAGCTATATGTTGGCATCATAGCCACTCAGATAATTGCTGGTTGTAGTGTGAGATAAAGTACAGAGGAGAAGAGTATTGGCCCATTAAGTTCTAAGGGCACAAATAAGCCGTGCGAGCATCTAGCCTGATCTCGAGGGCAATTGGTTTTGATTGACAAGGGAGAGAGAAAATAGTGTCTTAGAGTGTATACCATGGGATGTTAGCACCAATTGTGACACTGTGAACGTAGTCACAGGTGCCCTCAGCAGCCAGAAAATAGCAATCGACTGTTGACTCAGTTATGTACCATTTGGGAGGCAAGCCATCGCAGCTCAGGGTGCTGTCCCACAAAATGCAGTACACCCTAGAGCCGGTGAGCCATGGAAGTGCTGTTGCTATAATTTTCTCCTGTTGTCCTAGAGTCTGCTTCAGTCAGGGAGGAAATGTCTGGCTCCCCTCTCTCTTGCACCCCAAAGCCCACACACATGAATTTTGGTCTCCATTTCTGTAACTCTCGGCTCTTTTCTGAAGATTCTCCCAAGACTGTTAGACATGGAGGCAGATGCAAACAGAAGTCAAGTTCATATAGTGGCCACCGGAAGGCCGAGGCTCAAACCATTATGTTGTGTTCCAAAGTCCTTATTTCTTCCATTAAACTCCAGAGGAGACAAAGCAGGATCATCAGTAAAAGGGATAAAGACGTTCCTGGTAACTTGATAAAAACAAACCGAGTAGGAGATCTTTACCCCAATTTCAAACCCCGTGGTAAGGAGCACTGAGAAGCCTTCTAATGTGAAAGCCAAGTGCATCCTGCCTCCTCACGCCCTGCACCCATCCATCCACCCCTGTGCATGTGTTTGATTGGGAGTGCACATCAGGGTAGAGTCCAGAACTAGTTCCCAAGAACTAGAGCCATGTGTCCTTGCTGCGCTTGGCGGTCCGCATGTCCCAGGCACCCACAGAGTGGGAGGGAGGCGAGATGCTTAGGATGTTGCGGGGTAAGACTTCAAGTGAGTCTTCTAGGTACGAGCTCGAATGTTCTCCATTCTTGCATGGTGTTTAAATGGTTCCAAGACCACAAAGAGCATTTTTGGGTCCCAGCCTGTTTCTGTCTGGAATACAGGGCTGCTGCTGGTGTTCCAGAAGAGCTGGAGGGCACATCTGGAGGTTTCCTGGTTACTCAAAGCACCCGGGAATGATGCCATCTCATCTTCCCAAATGCGCTACAGAATAATTTCCCAAGCTTGTACACAAACGTCAACTCCAAACTTTGACCTTGGGTCAGCAGAAAGCCTCCAGCCTTTTGGGATCAGTGGTTCTCAACCTTCCTAATTCTGCAACCCTTTAATGTGAAAATCTGATCTGCAACCCCTGTGAAAGGGCCGTTCGACCCCCAAAGGGGTTGAGATCCACAGGTTAAGGACCACTGATTTGGATAAGCAGGTGATGCAGCATGGAGTTAAAATGAGGACTAGGGAGTGTCCTTACAAAAGTCTCTTTTAGACTGAGAGACATTTGCATTACATGGACTGAAGGACCCTTATCAAATTTGTTCCACACAAAACCCTGCATTGGTTCATCCCTTAGAGGACAGGATAGAGGTAAGGTCCACGTGAGGTGAATGTTCCAAGTGAAGGAGAATGGGCAGCCCCTACCTATCTCTACAGCTGATCCCTGCCCTGGCTTCACCCTCACAAATTGTTCATGCAGGTTTGACCACAGGGGTGGTGGGGTGGGGTGGGGTGGAGTGGGTGAGGGAGTGTTGTGTGACATTTTGTTTGTGTTCTGACAAATTAAGCTTGCTTGGGGTTGGAGGGTGGAGCTAGCCACTAGTTAACCATAGAGGTCTGGAGGTCTGTACAGGGAGGAGACAGGAAGTGGTAAGGCAGGCCTGAGACAGGATCTTGGACCTTTTGGTTGGAGGAACTGGAGAGGCAGGAAGTCACTGGTGGCTGCTCCCCTGCTTCTCTGATCTTTCAGGTTTTTACCATGATATCTGACTCCTGGTTTTTACTGATAAGGTTAATTAGATTTACATTTCAGGGGAGTTGCCACCATTATGTGAAATACACAGGGCAGAGTTTCTTCCAGGACACTCTTGGGAACACTTACCTCAGGGTCATCTGGAGAAGTTTGAGATACAGATACTTAGTCTATGTTTCTCCAACATCTGTGCTTTAGACAACTTTCCTTGGTGATTCTATGTATGTATGTATGTATGTATGTATGTATGTATGTATGTATGTATGTTTGTATGTATGTATGTATGTATGTATGTATTCAATGTATAACAGGCTCCAGAATAACACTTCATTCTAACTATAGGTAGCAAAGATGTTATGGTAGGGAATCCAGATGTTTAAATAGGAATGGAAGAAGGTCACCATCCTCTCGGATATGAGGAACAACTTACTTTTTGCCAGATTTCTTAATTCTTTGCCAGGGGTCCCTTCCCTGTGGCATTGGCTTTTAGCTCCTCGAGTTTCTTCTGCTTCTCTTTTTGTTTCTGCTAGAAGGCCTCATCTTCCTCATCTATCTCCTTGGCCTGCTTCTTGGGATGTTTCAGGGGCCTCTTTTTGTCTCCTTCACGGACCAACATGGTACATATAGACCCTTACCAGACCCTAATCCTAAGCCCTTCTTGATGATTCTTAAACATGAAATTGAGGTCTCTGAGGGCTTCTTCTCCTCTTCCTCTTCCTCCTCCTCCTTCTTGTCTTTCTGGTAACAAGTGTTGAATGCTTATTATGGACCAATGCTATTTTAAGTGCTATGTATTATTTCATTTCACCTTAATATTGTCTATCTATCTGTCTGTCTGTCTTTCTGTCCATCTATGTATTTATCTATTCATCTATCAATCATCTATCTACTATATATCATCATGTATCAATCAATCTATCTATCCACCCACCTATCCATCTATCTCTTTACCTACCTATTATTGCTACTTCCAGAATTTTTGAAGAAGTCACAGCTGAGGCACAAGGAAAATAAATAACTTGTTACAAGTCTCATGGAAATTAGTAGATTCACTATTAATCTACTTGACTCAGTAAGTTCAACCACAGAAATCATGTTCTTTCTCATTATTCTATGCTCTATGAATTCACCATCCCTAATCCTACAGTCAAGACCAAACCTGATTTCTTTTTTTAATTTCTTTTTAAAAATTATTTTTTTATTCTTTGAAATTAAAGCATCATTTTCCTCCTTTTCTTATCCTTCCTCTGTGGCTCATACATGGCCTGCAAAGAGGGTGCTGAGATAAATTCAGATAAACAGAGCTTAAGCTTTAAGCTGTTTACACAGAGAGTGGATACAAATGGTGAGAAAGAAAGTTAGCTCAAGTTATTTATGCTAAGATAAGATACTAAAAAACAAGAGATAGTGTCAGGACATAAACAACTTGTAAATAGGGTGCCCTTTTACAAATGATTGGTTTGTTCCTTCACCCCCCTCCTAGATTTTGGAGGTTTTTTGGTATAAAAGAGGCTTACTGCCTATCAATAAATGAGTTCTTGCTTGACTTGATCCCCACTACGTCTGGTTGTCTCTGGGTAAGAGGGAGGCTGGGAAACGGGTGAGCGGCACGCACTTGCCTTTCCTCGGTTCCAGGCCACCTCTTCACAGGTGATCTAAGCTCCCCGTGGGGCAGGTCCCCACATTCCTCTAGCCCTACCTATGTACCTCTTCATGCTCTCTCTCAAAATCATGGCCTCTTTTTCTTTAATTGTAGATATCTATCTATCTATCTATCTATCTATCTATCTATCTATCTATCTATCTATCTATCTATGTGTATGTATGTATGTGCTCACATGTATGTGTATCCTAAATATATAAACATGGCCTGCTCATTCTGTTTAATGTTACCTGTATGTAAATAATTTCAGAGCTGACCACTTGGTATTGAATAACCAATTGGGGCATTCTTCCTTGGGAAAAAAAAACACCCCAATTTCTTACAGATGTATTTTTCTCTGAGAAGATGGGAATATGTTTTTAGAGGAGGATTTCTTTATCCTTTCAAGACAAACTCTGCCAGTGTATGACTGGTTTGGATGATGTGGCTTCTTTGGCGTAAAATCCCCAATGTCTTACTGTCCTTAGCTTGTGAGGAGACAGTGTGTCCTACTCAGTCCCACCTTGCCTGGAATCCCAACGCTGCCTGCTACTACTGTCCAGTAGGAACACTGGCTTCAGGCACTTCCTCATAGCTTTGCCCTGGCCTTGTGTGGCTGTTTTAGCCTTCCCAACCTGGCAAAGGATGGATACATCCTTATGCAACCTTGTAGAATAACTAGCTGAAATCCTCTTTTCCCAGAGAAAATACGAAAGACATCTTGCTCACATAGTCCCTAGCTGAGGAGCGCTAGCTGGCTTTCCAGGTTCTTGTGTCTTCTACTGAGTGATGGGACTACTAGGTCACCTCTTCTCTTATGGCTTCCCTGACCTGAAAGGCTATGTCCTGATGATTGGTGGATGCTGGTACGCAGTTTCTCATTGTCACGAAGGCTGATACAGGATCCTTTTCACTTTTTGAGCCTGATGGCTGGGCAGCTTTTGCAGTTACTGTTGGTGGACAGTCTTTAATTTTCTTCCCGTAATGGTTCCTGGCATGGACCTTCTGCTCCTTGTCTTTCCCTTGAGGGTGAAGCTTCATCAATCCCCTTCCTTCTGTCAACACCCACCGTGAACACACAGCAGGCAGATCTCCGCCCGTGCTGAGCTCTGTGTCCCAAATGGGATACTTTGCATTCCAAGTTCTTCAGACCCATTTCATCGCGGCTGTGTTTTGCCAGAAAGAGCTGCTTCAGGGACAGTTCCTCTCAAGCCTTTCTCACCCGTTTCTTCCTGAGGCAAGCCCCTCACTTCTTAGCTCACAATGGAGAGAACATTCTGTCGTACTTTACAATCGCTGTCACTCAAAGTGCAACGCTTTCATTTTGTGATGCCATAATAATAAAACTTCCGTAGGACTATTCTGTTTGACAGGAAGCTGAGAACGGTAGAAATGAGAGAGACAGAGAGGATGAGGGAAAAGCAGAAACAGGAGAAGGAGAGTGAGAAAGGGAAGTCCATCTCAAGACTCGGGATCCTTCCATTGTCCTGACCAAAAGAGGAATGGGGTGGACTTTCCTCAGGGCAGGAACAAGGGTACTGCTGCTGTCTGGTGTGGAGGAAGCCTGAGCTGGCATTGGTGCAGGCCATGAAAGTGGACTGGCAGTCGAGTGTGCAGGGCTCGCCTCTGCTGTCCTGCTCACCAGCTGTAGAAATCTAACGAGGTCACACCAGTGCGTGCTGTTGCTATGTCACATGACTAGGAAAAGAAGGAGAGACGCACCCGAGGTAGAAGACAGGACTTCCAAAGAAGGGACTTTCCAGAAGCTGGAAGAAAGCGTTGACTCAGCAGATGACCTAGACACCCGGAAAGGGTGCTTGGGTCAAGGAGGGAGGGAAATGCCCATGTTGACAAAGCAGACATCAGGGGCTCTTGTGAGAAGAATGGACAAGGAAGCTAGGTGGGACTCCTCTTTGTCTCGGGGGGGGGGGGAGTGGGGGGGGGCGGCCTTTCAGGAATCCCACGGAAGAGGGAAGGACAGTGCTGAGACTCTGAGTAGCTCTTGCAGGGGTGACTAGCAGAGGCCCTGCTGGTTGGACCTGAAACATTAGCAAAGGGTTCAACTGATGTATTAATGACGGCTCCTTTGACTCCCAAGGCATTGTGCCAGCCAAGCCAGGCTTGAGCCAGATTCCTATGACTTTGAGATGGAGTCCTGCTTAAGCTATTTCCTTAGCGCTTGGGGGTCTATTTAAGATCCCTTCTTTTCCTTAATGGCTAGACAGTGGAGCCTGCTCTCAGCTGAAGTTGTAACTGTGAAGAGAATCCTTGGGCAAGTTTATTATTCTTACTTTAAAAAAAAAAAAAGTCTCTCCTTTCCTCCCTCTCTCTTCCCCTCCTTCTGGCTGTACTCTAAGTTTGTGCCACTTTGATTTTTTTTTTTAGGTCTTCCTTTGGTTTTCACAGGTCTTTCCCTTTTATCAGCATATGTTCATTGTACAAAACAGTGACTGTCACTGTCTGTTTGTATGCGTGCACATGGTGATTGTGAGCTTGATCTTTAATTAGTCCTTGACATGTAGACATTTAGTTTTATTTTTTATTTATTATTTATTTATTTAGTTTTTTGAGACAGGGTTTCTCTGTGTAGCTTTGTACCTTTCCTGGAACTCACTCTGTAGACCAGGCTGGCCTTGAACTCACAGAGATCCGCCTGGCTCTGCCTCCCCAGTCCTGGGATTAAAGGCATGCGCCACCACCGCCCAGTGACACTTAGTTTTAATAAATGTGTTTTTCATCAGAGGTAGAGGAGGGGTGGGATGGGGAGGGGGGACTAGAGGGAGGGAATGGGAGGAGGGGGGAGGGGAAGCTGTAGTCAGGATGTAAAAATAAATGAAAAAATTTAATTAATAAAAAATGTTTTTCATTTGGTGATGATCACTTACAAACATAAGTAAAAAAAAAAATAAAAATGAAGAAAACTGGGGTAAAGTGATCAGAACCACTCCTAACTTTTGAATGTATGTATGTCATTTTTTCTATTTTTCATGTTCACATTTAAATGTATTGATATTGCACATGGTTTAAAAACTTTAGGGTAGGGAGGGAGGTGGTTCCATGGATAAAGGGCTCACTGCACAAGCATGTGGACCTGAACTCTTACATGTCGATAACCAGTCAAGATAATGCCTCACAGGCTTGCTGATGGGCTAATCTAAGGGAGGCATTTTTCCCAACTGAAGTTCTCTCTCCCCAGATGATCTTGGCTTGTGTTAAGTTGACAGAAAACTAACCAGCATGAAATGTCACATAGGCCTGGATAAAATAATACTTAATATTCAACTCTCATCTTTAGATTGATCATCTAAAAATTACTTTACCTAAACATTCTTAGAATCAAATGAAAAGGAGAGCAAAGCTAATCAGAAACTTTGGCATACAATTGAGGCAGTTCCAAGAGGAAACTTTATAATAATAAGTGTGTATTAGTTACTTTCCTGTCACTGTGATGTAAAATACCATGACCAAAGCAACCTATAAAAGAAAGTGTTTAAGGGCTGGAGAGATGGCTCAGAGGTTAAGAGCACTGACTGCTCTTCCAGAGGTCCTGAGTTCAATTCCCAGCAACCACATGGTGGCTCACAACCATCTGTAATGAGATCTGGTGCCCTCTTCTGGCCTGCAGTCATATATGCTGTATACAAAATAAATAAATAAATCTTAAAAAAAAAAAAAAAAAGAAAGTGTTTAATTTGGCTTATGGTTCCAGGGGGTTAGAGTCCATGATGGTGAAGAAATGGCAGCGGGAACAGCTTGAATGACAGGTCTTTTGAAACTTCAAGCTTGTACCCAATGACACACCTCCTCCAAGGCCATACCTCCTAATCCTTCCCAAATACTTCCACCAACTGGGCACAAAGTATTCAAACCTATGGACCAAAGGACCATTCTCATTCAGACCAGCACATAGAGCTTACATTAAAAAAAATCAGAGAGACTGCAAATAACCTAAGGACACATCTTAAAGTCTTAGAAAAACAAGAAAAAGTAAAACCCCTATGGGGGACCGTGGGAGTCCAGCTCCAACCTGTTCCCACCTTTTGAAGGGTTCTTGGATGGAGGAGAGAGGAATGAGAAAAGATTAGGTAGAGAGATAGAAAGAGACGATAAGAAAGTCAGAGACACAGGATAGCTTCAGGAGGGCCATGGGTCAGTACTCAACAGCCCCAAGATTTATTCAAAAGGGATTTTTATAATATGCCAAGGGGAGAGGCAAAAGACCTCCCCCTTGCAAGATCACAGCACACCATACAGCCAAGTATGGACCCTTCTAAACACTTGGTAAACACATCCATGGCCAAATCATTCCATTATGCAGCCATGCTGGGTAAAGCAAGCTCAGAGTCTCTGACCCTGAGTAATGTCTCACTATATAGCCTCTGTGGGCTCTCACAAACTCCAGAGCAGCAGACAGCAAGAAATAGTAACGATCAGGGCAGAAATAAATTAGATGGTAATTAAATGGAAATGCACAGTCAGTCAAACAACCGATTATTTGAAAAGATCAATGAGACTTGTAAGCTCTTATCTGACTTACTAAAAGAAAGAAGGAAGATCAAAATTAATAAAATAAAGATGTAAGGGGGACGAGTACTTAGGCTCCAATGAAATTCAGAAGATTATTAGGGAATACTTCGAAAACTTTTATTCCAACCTGGAGAAGTGAATGAATTCCTAGCCATACTCAATCTACTGAGATTAAAATAATGAGGTTATAAACAAAGCAAACAGATCCATAGCAGTAGATTGAAGCCATAGTGAGAAGTCTCCCCATAAAGAAAAGCCTAGGGTGTATGGATTCCCTGTTGGATTCTATAAAAGTTTTGTAGGAGAGCTGACACCAAGACACGGTTCAGTGAATAAAGTGCTTGCTGTGCAAATTCAAAGAAGAGTTCGAATCCCCAAAACCCACAGAAAGGCCTGGCGCACATGGTACTGCCTGTGGTCCTGGCACTTAGGAGGCAGAGACAGAATCTTCAAGGCAAGCTGGGTAGCTGGAATTGGTGATCACTGTGCTCAGGGAGAGACTCTGCCTTAATACATAAAGTGAAAAGTGATGGAGGGAAGGTACCCGATGTCAACTTTGGGCCTCTACACACTCACAGGAACACAATGCACATGGGTGTTTCCCCAGAGGTACATCCATACACATGTGAACACACATGCACACCACACGTCCATAAAGATGTCAGAAAAGTAGTAACAAAAGCCAACCCCCAAAATGAAACCAACAAAAAGAGCCAGCATCAATGATCTTTCAAGTGTCCCATAGTATATAGAAAGGGAAGAGATGTCACCAAACTCATTCTATGAAGCCACAATTACCAAACCAATTAATACATTAAAAATAGACCAATTTCCCCGATGAACATAGACACAAAATCTTAATGAAACTCTTGCAAATCTAGTTAAAGACTATCTTAAGAAGATCATGCATCACAAACAGGTTGGTTTTGCCTCAAGGGGTACGAGGATGGTTACACAAGCAATCCAGTAATTATAATACATTAAATAGTCAAGTGTTGTGTGACATTTCCTGGTGAGTCACGAACAAATGTTTATTCATCCCAGATACAGCAATGATAACATCAAAGAAACAATTCAGCCTGTCTAGCTCAGTGAACCATTGCATTTATCAGGTTTTCTTACAGGACTATGAATGCAAAAACATAGGTCACCAAAAAGCCCACTACTCCTGGTAACTACATCCTGGGGTTTTTTGCACAACTTTCAGATAGCTTAGCTTACCTAAGTCTCTCCCCAGCAATTGTTAGTGCTCATACAACTTTAGGGAGGGGACATATGAATCCCCTGTGGTTCAGGAACTTCCTGAGACTTGCAAGTTCTTACTACTTGAGACTTATGAGCTTCCTTTTTACCTCCAGGAGGGAGTGTTTCAATTTGGAGGATATAGTTACATAACAGATAGGAATCATGTGACCATCTCAATAGATGAAGAAAAGGCCTGTGACAAAATTCAGCATCCCTTCATGATAAAAGCCCTGAAAAAGACTACATATATGTATGTATATATATATATACATATATATAAACATATATATGTATATCATATCACAACATAATAAAGGCTGTATTCAGCAAACCTATAGACAACATTATATTAGCTGGGGGAAAGTTGAAACATTTCAAGACTAAGATTAGGGTGTTCATTCTCTGTATCCTCATTCAGTAGAGTGTTCCAAGTCGTAAGCAGAATAATAAGAAAGAAAAAGAAGCAAAAGGAATACAGATAGGAAAGGAAGAAGTTAAATCACCCCTATTTTTCGGGTGGCAAGATTTTATACTTAAAAGACCTGGTGATGGGATGGTGAGATGGGTCCTAGACAGGACTCTTGGACTCATCCCAAACATGGTCTGGCCAAGGATGCACCCACCACCTCTGCCACCCACTGCCTCTGCCACACCCTTACAGGGAAGGGCAACCCCATGCTCTTGGAGCTGCGCACACTTCCCTGTTTCAGGTTACCCTGGATACCCTGAAGAATATGAAGTCAATGCCTGAGGCTGACTAGCTCCCAGATACCCTCAGAACTCTGAAATGAAACCCTCCGTGACTGGGTCCCAGGGAAAAAGTAGCTGGGCTCAGAAAGCCTTATCCCTGTGGTAACAATAGAAAGATGGAGCTTACCCTGGCTTGCCCGCCTGCCCTGCCCTGCTCTGCCCTGCCCTGCCCGCCCTGCCCTGCCCTGCCTGCCCTGCCCTCTCCTTCCCTTCCTTACAGTGCATGTGTGCATATGTGTTTGCACGTGTGTTTGCACGCGTGTGGGTGCACAAGCCTATGTACAGGTTCATGTATGGAGACCCAACGTCGATGTCGCCTGTCTGCTTCAATTGTGCTCCATTTTTGTTTGAGTCCGGGTCTCTGCCTGCACCTGGAGCCCACTGAATCCCACTAGTCTAGCTAGCCAGCTTGCTTTGGGGACCCCGTGTCTCTGCCTCCCGAGGGCCAGGATTACAGGCAGCCACTCTGTCTGCCTGGCTTTTACATGGGCTTTGGGGATCCAGACTCAGATTCTCATGCTTGTGGGGCAGTGTGTTATCCACTGAACCATCTTCCTAACCATCACACCCTCTGGTGCCGGGGAGGGGCCTGCCAGACACAGCACTAACCTGTCTCACGGGCTACACCTGGTCCTGTGTTCTTCTGCATTCTCATTTGCGATATGTGACAGCAAATCCCAATGTGCATTAGCTGTCCAGGGAAAATGGATGTGATTCTATGAGATGAGAGGTGGCCTGGAGGTGGCACTTTCAATTAGTGCTAACTAACTAGAGACCTCTCAAAAGGCTGGCTATACCAGGTCCTGCCGGATTGGAGCCACTTTTCTGACAATAGATTTGTTAGCATTTAGAGCATTTTTGATGGCCAATTTATTTATTGTTTAATGTCAAAATTATATATATAATTTTGTGGCCTCAATTGAACTGCCTTAAAACTCCTGTGGTGTAAGCAAGGGAGCTGCCATGGTCTGCTCTTCTTGGGAAGCTGCCAAGTGACTCTGGCCTAAGGTGAAGTGTGCAAAAGAACAACTTGTGAGCTTTTAAAGTGATTTTTTCCCTAATAAACACACTTGAAAAAAAAAACACCCAGTAACTTTTCTATATAGCAATAACAAACTTGGCAAGTTAAAAAAAAAAAAACCAACTAGGAAACTAACCAAGGATGTGAAAGATCACCACAAACCATGAAACTTCAGAACACAGACAGAAAGAACTGTAGAAGATGCTAGAAGATGGAAAACCCCCAGAGGGGTCCAAGTTCCAGTGCCAGCAAAGAAGAAGGATCATGGGAGGTCCAGAGACAGAAGAGATTGGGAGGAATTATAGGGAGATAAGACATACTTTATTCACACTGGGCAAAGGCTGCTGGGTAGGCAGTGGCCAGCAGGTACCCAGGTACATGCCGCCACACACTGGTACACACAGGCTGTATACAGGCAGACATAAACACACATGCAGATAAGCACATAGGCTTCACAGCAGTATGGAGCACACAGGAGGCTGATGTTGTGGAATATTATTTTAAGGTGTGTTACATTTGTTGATGCTGGGAACATTTGTTTTAATGATGCAAAGATGTGTTGCATTTGCTTAACTCTGTGAAGCTGTGTTACTGTGCCTGTCTAAAACACCTGATTGGTCTAGTAAAGATCTGAACGGCCAATAGCAAGGCATGAGAAAGGATAGGCGGGGCTGACAGGCAGAGAGAATAACTAGAAGGAAAAATCTGGGAGGAAAAGAGCTAGGAGAGAGAGGAGGAGGAGGACTCCAGGGACTAGCCACCCAACTACACCATCAGTCACGGACTAAGAAGTAAAGAAAGGGATACAGAATGGAGATAGATAAAAGCCCAGAGGCAAAAGGTAGATGGGACAGTTCAAGATTAAGAAAAGCTGGCTAGAAATAAGTCAAGCTAAGGCCGGGCATTTGTAAGTAAGAATAAGACTCTGTGTGTGTGATTTATTTGGGAGCTGGGTGGCAGGCCCCCAAAAAGAGCTAAAAAGCAAAAGAATAAAAACAACCAACAGGCTGACAAAGGTGAAGGCTGAGGCCTCTGACCTCAAGGCTATGTTTGTATAAATAAAAGTGGTATTCTGCCAGAAATAGTTATATAATAGATCATAACACTATTCATCTTTCGGGTTCCCTGGACATCTGGTGTCAGCCACCTAGTAACTGACTCATGGTCCTCCAGTGTTAGCCATCTTGGTCCATGCCAGATATCCATATCAGTACCATGTTGTCTAAAAATAAGCTGGTCCTTATGGCTTCCTGTTTCCTGTGGACCTCCCATGCTCATGGATTGGCAGGATTAATATTGGGAAAACAGCAATATTATCAAAACCCCAAGTGTGTGTGTGTGTGTGTGTGTGTGTGTGTGTGTGTGTGTGTGTGTATCTCAGGGAAGAGGTAAGACTCCATACTTTAATCCCAGGAGACTTCTAGAAACAAGCTCAATTCTTGTTTCCCAAGAAACAGGATCTTACCTGGGAAAACTGGGCAGAGACTGTCGAGGATGCCATATCTCTACTGATTCAATGCTGCATCATGGTCCGATTGACTGACAATGGGCCCTTTGCAGCCCTCCTGATGAGAATCAGAGGAAAGGAACACTGTTCAGCTGGAGACAGCATGAGGCTGGGAGTTTGGGGATGCTACAGATGTTGGGGGGAGGTTCTGTAGTCACCTGACTGGGTTTCTGTGAGCCATACAAGAGGCTCAGGTCGGGAACAAGTGTAATTCTCAAGGAGGTCACATGGGAGCGACACTGGGCAGGCTCTGTTTAGGGGCATGCGTACTTCATGACAATTGGCAGCCTGAAGTCTGCATCTTGCAGGGCATAGCAGGCATGCATGCATTTTCCAGGGCAGTGATTGACTTGTCAGCTCCCCTGCAGCTCTGTGAACCAGAGGGGAAGAAAGGCCCCTACAGATGCTGGGATGGATTCTTTAGGAATAACAGCACACGGCAGTGTGGTCATCCGAGGTTTGGTGACTCTCTTTAGACCTTAATTCTGATCTTTTCCAATCCATAAACTGTTACAAATGGGAAAGCTGACATGTCCAGACTTCTTGAGCTTGAGCTGAACTAACGTACAAGCAGCTGAAAGTCTCTAAGTGGGAAGGAATAGCCAAGCTTTTCATAATGCAGGTGCTACAAGGTCAGTTCTCGAATATACAGGGCTGGCTGAGGAGATCCACAGCAGACAGAGGACTGGACACATTCCAGGTAGCACATGGACGTCTTGGTAGGTGTTTCTAGCAGCCACAGGAAGTGGGTGGTGGGGAGGAGGGAGGCTGGAAGTTCCGGAGAGCAAGGGCTCTTTCCCATACGTGCCTCTGTAGGGCAATTGCCACGGGGAGCGGGGGCAGAGGGAGGCCCTAGATATTCAGATTGCCAAGTCTCTCTCTCAATATGCAGTTTGCAAATTTCAGGTAATGGCTGTGGTGGTTTGAGTGAGAATGGACCTCATAGGCTCACATGTTTGAGTACTTTGGTCCCCAGTTGGTAGAACTGTTTGGGAAGATTTGGAGGCGTGGCCCTGTTGGAGGAGGTGTGTCATTGGGTGTGGCCTTCGAGGATTAAAGTGTGCTCCCTGCCCCTTGCTTGTGGATCAAGATGTGAGTCTCAGCTGCTTCTCCAGCTACCTGTTGTCAAGCCTTCACTCTGCTCCAATCCTCTGGACCCATAAGCCCAACTAAACT
Source organism: Peromyscus maniculatus bairdii (assembly GCF_049852395.1). Taxonomy (NCBI): domain Eukaryota; kingdom Metazoa; phylum Chordata; class Mammalia; order Rodentia; family Cricetidae; genus Peromyscus; species Peromyscus maniculatus. The sequence goes on along the minus strand of NC_134873.1, from coordinate 42,407,387 downwards.
CTTTCTTTTATAAGTTGGTCATGGTGTCATGGCAATAGAAATTTAACTAAGACAATGGCCCTAAGCTGTGTGTATGTATTTAAAGATTTCTTCATTTTTATGGTTGTCAGTGTTTTGCCTGCCTGCATATCTGTGCACCATATGAGACTGGCTTGTCTGCAGAGGTCAGAGGACGGCTTCAGGTCCCCTGGAACTGGAGTTACAGAGGTTGTGAGTCACCAAGTGTGTGTTGGGAATTGAACCCAGATCCTTTGGGTGAGTAGCCAGTGTTCTTAACCACGGAGTCATCTCTCCAGCTCCCTCAGATATTTTTAACTAGGATGTTTAGGATCCACTGGCACAGTGAAAGTCTTAGCCCCTTAACCGAGTTAACTACAAATCTTCTGCTAAAGATCTTTGCTCTGACTCGCTGATGTTTCCATCCTTGCTATAACCCCATTCCATGTGATATAATGAAGAGAAAATATTTTGATGGAAACAGAATGTTGTAACTCAAGGGATTCTTTCAAAGGCTAGGAAGGGGACGTTAGGTGCCCATTACTTTGTAGATACGGCACTGAGCATCTCTTTACGTGTTATCTCACTTATTGCTCAGGGAGGTAACACAGATGAACAATGTACTCAAACACAGCCTAAGTAACCTGCCCCAAATAGTGTATTTAAAAGGGGGACATAGTTCAAATTTAATAGAACAGACTTTTGTTGGTGCTTACGTATTTGACTTTATATTGGCTTTGAGATCAATGAAGTGTTTTATTTTGGGGGAAGGAGAAAACGGAGGCCCAGAAGCAGGAAGTGGCGTTCAGGAAGTTATGTAGCGAGTTATGGTGGATCAGGAGTGGGAACCCATGCCTTTTTCTGGCGCTCTTTCTTTCAAGTTATGCTGGCCCGTACCTGCCTGGGTTGGGGAGCCATGGCTCAGCATGCTCCATGAATGCCTCCAGCACAGAGCTCCTCCTGCTGGGTGGCTCACAGAGGCTGCAGGCTGACAGAGCCATGTGCTCCTTGGTCAACGTGACCTGCACAGCCATCGCCCGAGTCTCCTGCCAAGATCTCACACTTTCCCATGCCCCTCTTGTCTCTTGTTTACAGGAAAGACTACGACAATGACATCACAGCAAACGCTCACGAGTCAGATCTGTAGGTGAGTCGTTTTATGTTGGTTTGTTTTGTTGCGTGTTTTTCTTTCTTCACTTTCCCTTTAAACTCACCTTGTACTCATTCATACACTAGGCAGAGGCAATAGGAATGTGGCCGGGTGACCTCATAGACCAGTGATGCACCAGACAGTGGGAGCTCACTGTGGAGCAAGGTCTGATCTTCGACCTGGGGAACAAAGGCAGCGGTCTTCAGGTCATGGCTTGTGCCCAGCGGCCCCCGGGCACCAGAGGGAAGGTGAACTTGATCATCCATCCTCGGTGCTCTGGGAATGCATGGATTTTCTTCTTTCCACATTTCCTCTATTATGTCCCCTTGCTGGGGGTGCTTTCCAAGTCTGTCATTTTTCGCTTTAATGGTTTTCTGTTCCTTCTCTAAGCCAGATTCAAAGTCCACCTCCTTTGTACATGTTTCTTTCTCCTTCGTGTGGGGAAGTCTGCCCTTCCCCCAAGGTCCTAGCACTGTGCTTGCAGTCTATCACACCGCCTGCTAAATGTTATCTTGCTCCAAATTCACCTCCATTTCTGTCTTAGCTGCAGGGCCAGATGCTGTGGGATGTTCTGTATGTCCTGTGGGAGCCCTTCTTGGGTTCTTTGTGGCGTTACCCAGCAGATCCGTATAGAGGATGATTAGGACCATGGGCCTGAGTGCAGGTGTTTGAGATGGTCTGCACTTGGCTGTGCTGGGGGATGGTCTGTATGTCAAGTTGCTCTGATTGGTTAATAAATAAAACCTGATCGGCCGTGGCTAGGCAGGAAAGATAGGCGGGACTAACAGAGAGGAGAAATAAAAGGACAGAAAGGCAGAAGGAGACGCTGCAGCCGCCGCCGCCATGACCAGCAGCATGTGAAGATGCCGGTAGGCCACCAGCCACGTGGCAAGGTATAGATTTATGGAAATGGACTAATTTAAGCTATAAGGTGGAAAACTCTAGCAACAGCCGGAAGTCCTTGAAGGACAGGGACTCCTGTCTTTCACATCTTGTCTTTCCCTAGTCCAGTGGTTCTCGGCCTCCTTAAGGCTGTGATCCTTTAACACAGTTCCTCATGTTGTGGTGACCCCCCCCCCAACCATAAAGTTATTTCATTGCTACTTCCTAACTGTAATTTTGCTACTGTTATGAATTGCAATGTAAATATCTGATACACTACCCAAAAGGGGTCACAACCCACAGTTTGAGGACCATAGGCCCAGTGTTTACCACAGGTCATCTGGACTCAATATTAGGGAAGATAAAGAAGCTCTCCCAATGTGGCCCAGAATAAAAAACATCTTGGTGGCCTTTGATGACCACTTCCTTCTTGAGTCTTTCTATCTGATGAATCAGCTGGCCAGCTCTCTGTTTCTCCTCTCCTTCCTGAGGTTCTACTGTAGGGAGCTCTTTTGCCTTTTAGAGCCCAGGGCTGAGTGATGGCCCATTCCTTTCTTGGCCAAGACTCACCTGGGAGTCTGGAGGAGTGACTCCTGACCTCTACTGACTCAGGGGACTGGGGCCTACTTTTCTCCAGGGTTGAAGAAGGACATCTGTGGGTTCTCGTGTCTGAAGCATCCTGCAAGGACTTACCCTGGTTGTGGCATGAGCTTCAGGCTGTGCAGATAAGAGGGAAAGTCCCAGGGAAGGGGCCAGGAAGGCTGCCTGGCCTCTTCTGAGGATGACCGACTCTGAGGAGAATCCAAGGGAGATTCAGCTCCCATGGAAACATCAAAAAGCCTGTCAGGGAAATTTAGAAGCAGGCCAGGAGGAGAGCGCCGACACTAGACTTGGTTTTCTGAGGAGTGGCAGTTAGAGGCCGCCAATGTCAGACACTAAATGGGCAGAGAGGAGCTAGTTGTCAGAGTCTGGGGAGATGCAAACACTCAACCCGGATTTGTGTGGCTTCAGGGGACCTCACAGGTCTAACTGTCAGCTGACTTAGAGACAAATGAGAAATACTTTTGCTCTGTACTAGAGAGTGGCCTTGGAAAAGGGAATACCGTGTAAGTCTATAATTGTATATTATACGATTATATACCAAGTGCTGGTACTATAGACTCCAAACTGGCCTACTTTTTAAACATTTTACACTCAGTAACTTCATCATCAGGGTCTAAAGTGTAGATAGCTGACTGAGTAAAGGGCATAATAAGGAAGAGGGAGAAGAAGAGGAAGAGGGAGAGACAGGGAGAGAGAGAGAGAGAGAGAGAGAGAGAGAGAGAGAGAGAGAGAGAGAGAGAGAGAGAGAGAGAGAGAGAGAGAGAGAGAGAGAGAGAGAGAGAGAGAGAGAGAGAGAGAGAGAGAGAGAGAGAACCTGTATTTGCCACTCTGACTGATACCCACTGAAGGTCTCTCAACAACAGATATGACCCCCAGGGCTTCTTGTCCTTACCAGGCAGCAGAGCTGATCAAGTATGTGTATGTGTTGAAAAGAGATGAGTCCTGTTTCAGCCAGCCCTTCATGTACTCCTGGGACTGCCCAGTCCTGGAAGATCTGAACTGATACCACTTTAGTGGTGGTATGACTGCCTCCCTTGTCCCACCTATTTTGGTGTTGTATGAAATTATTAATCTAGGTCTGAGGATCAGGATCTAGGTCTCCGTCAGAGATCTTCCTGCTGTTGAATATTATTTTAACTGGGCAAAGATGTGTTACTTTTGTTTATGCTGCAGAATATGACTCTAACTGTGCAAAGGTGTGTTACTTTTGTTTATGCAGCATTTGATTAAATATGTAAAGATGTATTGCATTCACTTTTCCTGCCTAAGGCACCTGATTGGTCTAATAAAAGAGCTGAACAGCCAATAGCTAGGCAAAAAAAAAAAAAAAAAAAAAAAAAAAAAAAAAAAAAAAGGGATAGGTAAGGCTGGCAGGCAGAGAGAATAAATAGGAGGAGAAATCTAGGCTTGAGAGAGGAGAAAGAGTAATGAGAAAAGAAGGAGGAGGAGGAGAGAATGAGGGAGATGCCTGGGTCAGAAGCCAGGGAGCTGCCAGCCAGCAGAGCCACCGGCCAGCAGAGCCACCGGCCAGCAGACAACAAGAGCAGTGAAAATAAGATATATGGAAAGAAAAGTAAAAAGTCCCAAGGCAAAAGGTAGATAAAGAGAATCAGGTTAATTTAAGTTAAAAGAGCTAGCCAGAAACAAGCCCAAGCTAGGCCAAGCATGCAAAACTAATATGTCTCTGTGTCGTGATTTGGGAACTGGTTGGTGGCCCAAAAGAAAAAGCCTGGTACATCTTCCCATCAATAGATAGAAAAAAAAGTTTAAAAATGATTGGATTCATTTTTTTCTTTCATTTTATAGCAGTAATTGACAGAACCTATGTCTTGGTTACTTTTCTTTTTCTGAGATGAGATGCCATGACCAAGGCAATTTACAGAAGAAAGAGTTTATTCAGAGCCTATAGTTTCAGAGGGCTAGAATTCAAGATAATCATGGTGGGGAACATGGCAGCATCCAGGCAGGCATGGTATTGGAGCAGTAGCTGAGAGCTTACATCTTGATCTACAAGTATGAGGCAGATAGAACTAATTGGAAATGATTTTTTGGAAGTTCAAATCTTGCTCCCAAATAGTCATCAACAAGGCTACATCTCCTAATCCTAGTTCAACCAACTAGAGACCAAGTATCCAAATAGATGAGCCTATGGGGCCATTCTCATTCAAACCACCACAGCCTAGCATGTGCCTTTGGACCCATGGTGCTCTGGAAGGAACCTGGAGGCTCAAATTACAGGTACATTAATCTCCAGGTGGTGGTGGTGGGGCGCGTTCCATAGGCTCTGGGAGAAGAGAAGATAGGACCATAGTAGTCCATGTAAACAGAGAAGGTAGAAACAGGTATTGGGGAGGATGGCTGATAGATACAATTGTCTTATTCACTTGCTGGAATGGAAAAGTGAAAACTTGGAATCGGAAAATAATTCAAATTATTTATTTATTTGTGTATGTGTGTGTGTGTTGTCTGTCTGCCGCATATATGTGGGTACTAGAAGAGGACATCGTGTCACCTGTATCTGGAGTTATAGGCTTCTGTGAGCTTTCCTTATATTCCAGCCCAGAGACTCAGAAAGTACATCTCTAAGTTGATTCCAATTCCTAAAAGTCAAGTTGATAATGAAGATTAACCATCAGGGCTTCACCCCTTGTCAACTTAACCCCTAGCCATATCTTCTCATGTCATGCTTAATTTCCAAATGGAGGCAAAAACAAATGTATAATTCTACTTAACATGATGTAACTATCCCACATACTTTAGAGAAAAAAAAAAAACTTCCCCCAGAATGGATGGCAAAGACCTTTAGGGGACACTTACTCTTTCACTATATCATACTTTATTTTTCAGATGGTACTTAGAAAGGTTTATTTAGTGAATGGCTAGAGAAAAGATAACTATCAAGTCAGCCAGAGGCATGATCTCATTGCAACTGCCTGTCACACATCAGTAACTTGCATGTGTCTCACCCCACCTGAAATAATCTAGACCAGGCATGTGAGAGATCTCATCCCCATGAGTACCATGGCAGTCAGCAATGGCAACAATAGGAAGACCAGGAAAACAGCAAAGCTCATGTAATCCACCTGCCAGAATGTTTAAAGTAATCAGGCTCTGTCTTGAGATGGAAATCTTACTTTGGAGGCATGATCCTTACATGACCTTTTACACCACATCAGCTGTGATGAGCAAAAGTAAAGGGCCCAGGCATCCTGTCTTTATTCTCTAGGGCTCTTCCTGTGTCCTGAATTGGTCCTCTCATCTCTGGGGAAGAGAAGTGACCTAGAGGACACAACAGGGATAAGATGTGGCTTTCCAGCTTCAAGGAATAGTTTCAGTCTTAGACTGAAAATTTTAGGGCTGGCAAGATGGCTCAGTAATTATCCCATATTTTAAACATAATAATATAGATTTGCCACCACTTAAGTGCTGGTAATATCTCAACTGATGTTATATTACATGGTAAAGGAAGAGGAGAGGAAAGAAAACACAAATATATGCTTAATATATGTGTATCCCTGGTATTTGAGAGTTAAAGCATTCCCATAATTTCTAGTTCAGTCTCTGATTTATGCTTGTGGTTCAAGACATGAACTCTGAACTTCTCACTGCTCACTGCCTGCTGCTTCTGTCACCATCACGGACACATCCTCTAACAAGGCCACACCTCTTAGACATCTCCAAACAGCATCATCCAATTGGTGACCAAGCCTGATGATGCCTGAGGTTACGGGGGACATTGCTCATTCAGACCATCACAATCTCCTCTCATGTTTATGCGTTCTATCAGCTCTGTTTCTTGTAGAGAACCTTGCTTAATACTGATTCGATAGTGGTTGTGGTTCCAGAGAAACAGAATTATGACATGATGAATTTCTCTAATGAGCTTCATGGTGTCTGGAGCTGTCTCACCCATTCATCCACACATACAGACTCCTCTGGTAGAACAGAGAACATTGATAACCCAGTGTGACTAGCTAAAGAACTCTGCAGTTGATACTCTTAATTTTTAAATTTTATTTATTATTGTTTTATATGATGTGTGTTTAAGTACAGGTGTGTGCTTTCCATGTGTGTACATGTGTACAGGTCAGAAGTCAGTCCTTTCCTTCCACCACGTCTCATGGTTCAAACTCAGGCCATCAGGCTCTCATAGCTGGTGGTTTTACCCACTGCGTCATTTTGCTAGATTTATTTTTTCTGATTCCAAAGACCCCTTTTTTGAGGGTCTTTGGAGGATTTCTGAAAAACTGAGGATGATAATCATGGTGGCTGGCTGCTTCTAGCATCTGTGTCTAAAAAAAAAAAAAAAAAAAAAAAAAAAAAGGAAAAGAATGAACTTGGGGATGCAGTTTTTCCAGTACTGGATGCACAAAAGCAATGTAAAGGCTTCTAAGTGAGTCTCAAGAGAGAATCTTCTCCCCGGTGAACTAAAGTCGCCGGAGGGCAAAGCACAGTCCCTCGTTACATGGGTGGCTGACTTACAACGCAAGTTTAAGCCTCCATCTTAAAGAGTGTCTGGAACTGAAGTGACAGCGTTGACTGGAAAAGAGATGAGAAACAACAGAGAAATCATTATGGGATGGGAGTAGTAAACAAGCCTGGGAAAGTGAGATATTGGCTAGATCCAAAAAACCAACTGGCTGGGTTTTAAAAAATTAAAAAAAAAAAAACAATAAGACATAAACCAAAACAGAAATGATACCAGTAATACTTCTTTCTTGTTGAGATAAATGTGGTTTCTCACACTCCCTTGATTGCTTTTTAAAAACTATTTTTATATTTATTTGCTTCTATTTCATGTATATGAGTGCTTGCTTGTATGTGTACCATGTGCTTGTCTGTTGCCTGAGAAGGCCAGAAGAGGGCACCAGATTCCCTGGAACTGGAGTTACAGACATTTGTAAACCTCCATGTGGAAGCTGGGAATTGAACCCTGGTCCTCTGGAAGAGCAGCCAGTGTTCTTAACCAATGAGCCATCTCTCTGGGTCCCCTCACAGACTTTTTTTGTGTGTGGTAGGCTCTACAAGTGAGATAGAGGATGCTGGTTTCATTAATTCAAGTGGGTTAAATTGGTTTGTCCTTCCTTCTGGGATAGGTTTCCGTGTGGGAAACACAGACTCCACTGTGTAGGAATCCATCAGTCTGAGACCTCTAGCCTGCCTAGTACAACTTAGCATCTGGTGATGCGGGAGATGCCACTCTCACATGGGGCTTTTTGTGAGGGGATTCTGAAGTGGTGTGGAGGACCTGTCTATGCTCATGGTCACCTTTGTGGCTGGGTAGTCTCTTCATAGTTGGATTTTGTTGCTGCTAATTCCGCCCAATTCTTGAGAGAGAATACTCATATTCATCGGTGTGACTGGGCCAAGTTCAGTACACTTCTCACTTGCCTGTGTTGTCACTTGCCCAGGCTGTGTGTGTGTGGGGGGCATACGTGTGTGTGAGGGCATATGTGTGTGTGTGTGTGTGCACGCGCGCATGTGTATGTGTGTGTGTGTGTGTGTGTGGGCATATGTGTGTGTATGTGTGTGTGTGTGTATGTGTGTGTGTATGTATATATGTGTATGCATGTGTGTGTATGTGTATATGCACGTGTGTGTGTGTGTGTGTGTGTGTGTGTGTGTGTGTGTATGTGTATGTGGGC